>NC_133587.1:12359353-12959353 GCF_964106895.1 Numenius arquata | reverse complement strand
TTTAAACATTTTGAACTTAAGTGCAAGCCTTTAATGACATAATTTCTCAATACCGCTGCCACAACTGTTTAGACATACAAAGCATTTGATTATAGTTTTATGTTAAATGAGGAACCATAATTAATACGATCATGTTCATTTTCTTCCTTGCTGAATGTAAAGACAGAATAATTTCTCCAGAGAAAAAAAAAAAAGAGTTGCTTCAAATGACTAAATGGAAAGATTTTTTAAATAATTTAGCTTTTGGAAAAAGAAGTTTAAGCTGATAGATAGGATCGAAGCAAGGTCTAAAATGCAAAATGCTTTGCTTGAGATGTAGAGGGAGAATCCTGGGGAGCCTCATGTGGTCTCTGCAGCATCCCCCCTCCCTGGCTGCAGACGTCGTGCGGGGGGAGCAGCGGGATTTTCCCAAACCATCCTTTTTCCTCCTCCCAGCACTATTTCATGGAAAATACAGAATAAGCAGCCCTCCGTTGTCCCTCTGCAGAAGACATGCTCCATTTTTCTCTACTCTCCAATTTTTGCCGAAGATACATTTACTAGCAATTTTGGGAAGCAGAAAATGTGTAGAGAGGTAGAAATGACCCCGCTGTCGTGCCCAGCCTCTCAGCGTATTCTTTTCGGAGTGCCTCGGAGCTGGTGCTCCTGCGCCTTCTCGGCAAAGGCTTGTGAAATGTGGGAGTCGGAGGCACACAGAGACACTCTCACCCACCCCCAGGTACCTGCCCATCAGCACCAAGCGCACCGGTGTGGCTGTCTGAATCGGGGATGCTCTGGAAAGGTGCACTGGGGCATCTTTGCAATTTGTACAAATTGGGGAGGTGCCCGGTGCCAGCCCCGCTGCCCGTCGGGGAAGCAGCCCACGGACCCGGCACCGCTGCCCATCCCTGCAGAGCCCTGGTAAATCCCACGGGGTTCACAATCTATCTTCTGTACAGCACGTCCTCTGCCATCAAGTCCTCGAGCCTGAGAGCACTTATCTTGTCCTGGTGGAAGTTCAGCACTAATGACTTCAGCAGGAGCAGAGTTACGCAGCTGGAACAGGCTTCATCCGTACCCTGATACAATGTGCCGTAGCCTTGTCCGCCCATCGCCGATTCCCTGTTGAGCAACAGAAATACACTTGTGCTTTTTCCCTCTACGTATCTGCACGTTGACACCCACTTGTCCACCTCTCCAGAGGAAACGGCCACTATTACGCTCATGTTTGGCCCCCGGGAGGACACAGCTGAGCAGGGCGTCATCAAGAGGGTGTTGAAACAACCCGTGCTCTGGAATACGACCTTCAAATTATTTGCTTAAGCTTCTGAAGGTAGGGGGAGGAGAGTGTACTTCAAGCCATCTGTCTCTGCAGGGCTGCAAGAAGAAATCGGTGCCTGTTCCTGCCTGCAGTTGCTCCTCCCTGAGCTGCTTCTCCAGGAGCACTTTGGTATTAAGTGTCCCTCCCAGGTCTCTGCTGACATTTCACTGAATTTCACTGAATTTTTAGAGTTGGAAGGGACCATAAAGATCATCTAGTCCAACTCCCCTGCTGAAGCAGGATTGCCCAGCGCATGTTAGAGCATGTTACTCAGGACTGCATCCAGGCGGGTCTTGAAAATCTCCAGAGAAGGGGACTCCACAACCTCCCTGGGCAGCCTGTTCCAGGGCTCTGGCACCCTCACCGTGAAGAAGTTTTTTCTCATATTTGAGTGGAACCTCCTATGTTCCAACTTGTGCCCGTTGCCCCTCGTCCTCTCACTGGCAACCACTGAAAAGAGTCTGGCTCCCTCCTCCTTCAACCCACCCTTTAGGTACTTATAAGCATTGATAAGGTCTCCCCTCAGCCTTCTCTTCTCCAGGCTAAAGAGTCCCAGCTCTCTCAGTCTTTCCTCATCAGGGAGATGCTCCAATCCTTGAATCATCTTTGTTGCCCTTCGCTGGACTCTTTCCAGTAGTTCCCTGTCCCTCTTGAATTGGGGAGCCCAGAACTGGATCAGCAATAGTGGTCAGGTAGGGGAGGGAAGGAGAGGGACAAACAGATATGTCAATTTTAGCGCTAGCAGGACAAAAGAAAATTAATGTTTGCTGGGCAGAAAGGATTTAAAACCCTAGCAGGGAAGGGAGGAGAAGGAAAAACTAGAAGCCTCTAAAGAAAGAACTATAGAAAATTTAACGATGCTTTTTAGGGCTTGCCAAACAAGCAAACCACATTGTGGCACTTTCACCTGCCGGCTCGCAGGGATTTGGCTTTTCATTCTTGATTATATACTGCGTTGTGCAGCCCAGGTTTTAAGCAGGGCCTGAAGGTAAGTAGATCCAGGGGCCATTGTATTGTCGGGGAGAGGAATGTGGGTTTGAGCTCTTGATAGAGGTGGGAATTTGCAGCAGGTCAGGTCTGGGCTGCTGAGGGATTAGGTCGGTATCAGCTCTCCGTGCTGCCTTAAGGCAAATTGAATTTTTCACAGAAGAGGGAAAGATGAAGAAAGAAAAACCTCTGCAACTTAACTAATCACCTGCCACTAAATAAGGCAGTATGAGCCGTTCACCACCTCCACTTCCCTTTGTACCGTTACTGTGGTAATTACACCGCACATTTGATTGGAGCAGTTCTAATCCTTGCAGAATAAAAGTGATTCTGCCCAGCTGTGGCTGGTTGATCTGGTGGGTTTGGGGTCTTGGTGGTGGGGTTGGTTACTGGGTGAAGTGAGCTTGGAGGGTTAGGCTTTAGCATGGGGAAAATGAGCATGTGGGGTGTCCAGCTGAGAATCACAGCTTTATCTCACAGGGGCTTATTCCCATTTGTGAAATTTCAGAAATTCTGGGTCTGTTGATTTGTATTTGCTGATGGCTGCTGTTGGGGAGGTATGAAACAGGCTGCCTCATCTGATACAGGTACTGGTCGTCTGTCACCTGTTGCTTTTCCTTCTCTACTGGGGTAGTCCTCGGGACATTCCACTCCGGGTACTCATAAGGAATGCTCTAACTCCTCTTAACTCCCTGGCTCAGATCCTTGCTTGGCTTAAACTTTATGGGATGGGTGGCTGCTGAGGGTGGGATTCGAATGGTGCTTTTGCTGGGCAAGTGTCTCTGGCCTCTGTCTCCTGCTGAGCAGAGCTGCTTGCAGGAACCCTGCAATGGTCACAGGCTCCCTCTGCTTTGCTTGCAGGAGGTTCATTCTGGGTAGAAAATAGATATTTCCAGACAGAAAACAACAGGAAAGAATGTTGCAGACGGGTTGAAGCCAATGTTCTTGTAACTCTTGAATTAAGAGAAGGTTTAATGCTGACTGTCAGACAGTGTTGCTTGCTGTAGCTCCTCAGAACTCCCAAGAGAGCAAGGGATGGGAAGCATCTCACCAGGAATCACCAGCATCAGAACAACTGACTGCTTCCCTAGTTCTCAGCTGGCTGAAAATAATATGTACCATGGAGTCTCCTGTGTGATGCTTTGCTTCTGCTCCTGAGGCTGTTGATTTTCACCCCCAGAAACCGTTCCACACTCTTGCCACAGCTGTGCATGGCCAGGCTGAGTGCTGGAGGTGGTTACGGGTGATAAAATGGAAGTAAAAAAGCCAGAGAACTGCTGTAGCTTTACTTTCTCTTCCTTTGACAGGCCTGTCATAGCGTGGACAACAGTCTGGTGGCCCCACAGAGAATTAATATCTCTATTGCAAGAGCTTTGGCAGCGTTGCCGAACGCACTGATGAAACCAGTGGCTGTTTCTCGTGGGCTTGGTGCCAAGCGGTACTTAGAGGTCAGGAACCTGTCTGCTAGTGGTGGTGTGGGTATGGTAAGGCTTGGGCTGAAGCAAAGTATTCAGGTTGAACAAGTTCGGTCAGGTGTGACAGTGATCTGAGCGCTTTTCTTTATGGTCCTGCCAGCTTGGCTGAGGACTCGCTGAGCTGCAGGCTGGCAGTGGCCCTGCTGGCCATGGCTGCTGAAGGGAAGGGGCTATCATCTTGCATGGATGCATGTGAAGGGGGGGACACGGTAGAGGACACAAATGGGCTACTCAAGTAACTTTTCTGCTTAGCGATGCCTTGTGTTCTGGATGCTGGGTTGATCTACACTGATGTGTCTGATCATGGGCGCTTTTGATGACACTCACAAATGTGATTTGATGGCCTTCTTGACACATCGTGGAAGGCATCAGTTGGTTGGACTTTAAGGAGGGGAAATGGATGATTCCTTCAGTGGAGAAGGAGTGGAAGGATGTTGGCTGAGTTCTTGAGGGGTTAAGGCTGCTGAGGCTTCATTATGTTGTGTGCAATGCACTTAGAGCCTTGAAAGAGTCTTTTTGATTATTTTTAAATTCACAGCAAACAGACGCTTCCTTGTAGCACCCGGTTGAGATGGTCAGAGGACAAATAAGTCTGTGACCCAGGGTGAGCCTAGGGCCAACCAGGTACATGCCTCCAGTGTGTCTTCATCTGGGGTTCCTGCTGCTTCTCTGCTGTGTTCCTGCAGCCCCTCCAGGCAGGGCAGGCCTGGCCAGTGTTATTTCAGGAGGCCTTGGTTATCTCTAAATTGAGTTTCCCCCAGGCCATATGTAGTGCCGCTTGCCATAGATGTGTGAGAGCCAAAGGAAACTACACTAACTTCTCCCTTCCAACACTGCTCCGTGCCTCTGTCAAGCAGAGACAGTGAAAGCATCAGCTTTCCAGTGATACGGAATTTATAGCAACCCATTAACTCCAGTTCCTGTCTTAAGAAATGAAACAAGTGCTGTGTGAATTAGTAAAAAGAGGCAGGAGGGCATTTTTCTAGATCCCTCCCTACGCTTTTTAATTGACAATCACACACCTCGGCGCTGCCATCCTCGTGTTCCCAGGGGATCTCGGCAGCATCTCCCTAGCTTTGGGCTGGGCTCTGCCCGGCGCCTTCCAGCGCTTTGTCCACCTACTGAGGCACGATGCCACCCAGCCGGGAGCTGTGCCAAAGCCAGTCTCGATATCTGTGAGTTCATGGCGGCTGCAAACTGTGACTTTCTGGTGGGTTGTTTTTTTTCTTTTAAAGAAAGTCAGACCTGAAAGTTCTGTTACACTCTGTGGGTACGTGTATGTTTATATATATACATATATATATATATACACACACACCTGACTGAGGACTTAAAGCCTACCACATACAGTAAAAGGCAAGATTTTGCCCCTTGCCTCAGCAGAGTTGATATTTCAGGACTGGGCATTACTAGGGGATTTGTAAGTGCTCAGTCTGATAACGAGACAAGGCTTCTGTTGATATCCGTGGGAGCAGACTTAAACCAATATTCATTGCTTTTGGAAGCCTTCCTTCCTACTTTATTTCAGATTTAGATTTTTTTTTTTTCATTTCTTCATGGTCAGGGATAGAAATATCTCCGTCATACAAGGTACCAATATTTTAACATCAGACTGCTGTAGTCCAGGTATCACAATTATTTCTTGGAGTGTGATATAAGGCACAGGCAGGAAAATAATTTTACTGCGAATACTCTCCACAGCTGTGAGACCGACTGCGTATAAATCTGTATTTCTGGTGACTTGTCTGATGCCTCCCCCTCTGTATGCCTCTAAAACACTATCACCAAGAAAATTTAAGACCTTATCAAAGATGCTTAGCTATAGCATTTTGTGTAATAGGTTATTTATTGTCCTGAAATGCTGAGTAGGGGGTTCTGAGGAAGAGCTGGGTAGTTTAACACACTGCACCTGAAGGCTTCAGTGCCTGTTTTTTGGGAGCCTTCATCCCAAACCGGCAAACCCGACTGTAGGGATCTGTTGGCACAAGGCAGAACAGAAGTCTCCCACTGCAAGTCCCTTGGGAATAGCTTGACAAGGATGCCAAAGCATCTTATGAAACTGAGGAACACCTTGTCCACGCTCCAGGCTGCAATCCCAAATTCTTCCAAAGCTCTAAGTAGAAACTCTGCAGAGTTGTTTCTCCTGGGAATGAAAATACTGTGACTCCTTAAGAAATTAAGACTACTCAGATTAAACATCACAAGTTCCCCCTTCTTTCCTTCTCCTCCAGAATAATCCTTCTCAAAATCCCTTAGAAAATGAGTGGGTTTAGGGTAGGTAGTTAGGCTGGCAGAGCACTGATGGCAACCAGGTGCTGCTGTGAGTTGGCCCCTTCCCTTCGGGGGGTGTTTAGTGCCACAAGTCCCCAGTTCAAGTTCCGCTGGTAACCAGTACTGAGTCATTACACCGTTAACTCTGCTGGGATTCTGCACTGAGAGTTCAAGAGAAGACTTATTTAAAAATTCAGGGCTTTATTCCTTCACCTGTGGGTGGAATCAAAAAAAAAAAAAGGAAATTAAATGCTAAGCAGTTATCAAAATTTAGAAGTGTCTCACGTGCTTTGCGATGACTTTACCCAATGTCCTTTTATATTTTTACAGTGCCCTCTTCCCTTCTACACTTCTGTTTTCCTGGGAACCCTGAGCAGTGTGGTAGCTCTGTTTATGTCCTTGCTAATGAGCCAACATCTCTAACGCTTTTGGACTGAAATAGGTGTTTATGCTGCAGATGTTTACGTAATGCAAGTGGCGAAGGCTCGGTTTTGATACTTCATCCCCAGTGGTGTGAGTGTTCATCCATACAGTCGCCTTCGTAGCAGCTGAATAACGGCCTGGTTAAACTCTGTTACTATTAAACAAGCAGCAGGGAAGAGGGGACACGGGGTGTCTATTAAAACTCAAAATGAAGCCCTCTGGTCTGCTTGATCAGGCAGCAAATCGAATCAGAACTAGGAAGTCAGTTTTATTTCTTAGGAAACAGAGGAGTATGTGGAAAAAAACTCATCCATGAAACAGCCATCTTCTTGCTCTTTGCTCTTTTTTTTTAACCTTGATATTTATTTTTCCTGTAAGTTCACCCTTGTGTCAAAACATATTAGAAAGACAAGCTCTGTGGGAGAGTGATGTCTGTTATCAGACTAGCTGGTACAACTGGGAACCAGACCCTTAATAAGCACTCTAGCTCTCGGAGTAGGAAACTTCCAACCAATATTGATTAGAAACAATTTTTCTCATTGTAAATACGGTAGTGCAGTGCACATTGCCATCAACAATTTTCTTCTTACAGCTGTTGTCTTGATTTTTGTTTACGTATTAGGATCTCAAATGGTCTTTCATTTATTCTGTAACATTAACGAAGCTAGTTAACCGGAATACATATGAGAGCAATTAGAAAAATCTTGGCCTGCAACAGATGCGGAGCCATGCCCGGACTGACTGCTGCATGTACTAAGAGAGGAGAAAACATTCATCTGCTTTGCTAAAAGCTCAGAAAATTGTGAAAAGTCTGGGACCCTGCAAAATAAAACCCAAGTTTGTGCACGGGGTTTGTTCTGCGTACGTTCTCCTGCTCTGGTAGGTTGTCTTGATACCTCATTAAACCAGGTCTCAGTAGCCTCGGGGGGGGAAAAAAAGAAATCCTGGTCTTACTTTTAGTGCTGTGCGAGTTGTGTAATACTGAATATACAATTAAGGTGAGATACCTTAACCTTGAGGCTGTGTTTCTAATGTCAAGTAACTTTGGTAAAGGGCTGAGCTTCTGGTGCCTCCTGACATGTCTGGTGGTATTGCTTAGTTCTCACTGTTCTTAATTGCTGATTATTTAAATGTTCATTTATGGATTTAAAGAGCAAAGGCACTGTATCCTCATTTGGAAATACTGGGGCTGTGTGATGGGCTGGACTCTGATACCCACGAGAACATAAATAACCCTGGTTATCCAAGTTCTGCTGTGACAGTCTCTCATATCTGTAACATCGCTATCAGGGCACCTGATGGGTAAAGTCACCCTTCTTATGGAGCAGAAAGTCCTAAACATGGACTATCTGTGCTTAACTCCCTATAAGCCGGTCCCCGATTCTCACAGCTGTATGTCCCAGCTGGAGCTTTCCTTGCCTGTAGCTGCTCAGGCCCTGAGTCCGGTCCTGCTAGAACTAACAGGGGGACTTTTCATTAACTGCAGAAACTAGATCTGGCCCTGAAAGATGGACAAAGGCTTCTAACACTCCTGCTCCTGCTGAGGCTTTTATGCCTTCAGCTATCAAATGTGTTCTGGGCTGAGCGGCATCATTAAAGATGCATGAACTCTCAGGATCTCAGTTTCCCGACGGGGCGGGTGCGTGTGCTGCCCAGGGCTCCGAGCAGCAGCTCCAGCATTAAAAGTCTCCTTGTGATCTTTAACTTCAAAGACGGTCGAGACCTGATGAACTCGGAGCACCTCTGAAGTCAGAGCAGCCAGGTACTGCGCTCTGGTACGCTGATGGAAGGACTTGCTCGGAGTCATGGAGTGGGGTGATGCTGGCCGGTCATGGGCTGCTCTTTGGGGTGCTGGTCCAGGAAATCAACAGTGTGTGGTCACTCTCAGGACCCGAGTGAAAGCACCAGAGCCGGGGGAACGGATGGAGAAAAACTCCCCATGAATAAACCCCTCTGGAAAGCAGAAGGTGAATCTCCTCGGGCAGCAGAACCGGGGGCCCTGAGCACGGCTGGTTCATCTCGAGGGTTACGTGATGCGAGTACCTGCCCAAAGCGAGGGCTTGGGGTTATGATTCAGGAAACCTGTTTGGGGTTTCTCTCTCTCAAAGGGCTCCGAGGCCAAGTTTCTCTCTGAGATTGGACTCAAAAACACATTAAGCAGTTGTAGATCTAAACAGAAATGCCAGGCACACCCTGAAACGCTTCAGCCTGTCAAATAGCTGAATGCCACAGAGGATTTTATGGCTAAACATTCTGTGCACTTAGTGCAAATCAGATTATCGTACAATATTTGCTTAAACCAGGGAGAAAGCTCACAGGTGATGACAAAGCACCAACGAGTTTCAAGTGCAGTGCACAGGAGATATTTGAATTAATTCCCAATCAAGGGGTGTCCAATAGAAAATGGAAGGCCCTTTAATGGGACCAGTATGTGATAGTTGAGTAGAAAATGTCATATTTCTCCTCTGGTAGTGCTCTGACCTTCACTCTAACCACCACAATCCTCTGCAAAATTGATGTTTGCTTTCAAAATCAGTGTTGCTGTCTGTATTTACCACCTGACTTAATAACGCTGTTATGTCCCTGTGGTGTAAGGGTGTATCTTTGGGTCTGGACTATCTCCAGGCATTTACTGTTTTTATCAGACGAAAGAAGCCAGAGGTTAGAGAAACCTGTAGTGCTGCAGGTGTTTCTTAGGCAGGTGTAGACCCCGTTTTGCTGATGTACCAGACTTGCCAGCACGGCTCCGCTCTGGGTTTCTGTGCGAGTCTCTGCATTCTCCAGGTGTAGCCCCCAGGCTGGAGAAAGGGAGCACAGTAATTATTTTCCAAATTTCTCTCAGTTTTGTGAAATATAGGTGAAGGATCACCCCTGTTCTGCAAGTGAATTATAGGCTGGATGATTTCTTCAGGGCCAGAAACAAAGAAATTCAAGGGCACTATCAGGAGCTTATTTCAGTCAAGGTAAGGGAGTGGACATGACTGCAAATAAAATAGCATTGTTTTATCTAAAAGCTTCAGTGCTTCTTCAGTGAAATCCAGTGCTGAAATGTTTTTAGGAGCATCTTCCTTTGCCTAACGTGATCTTTTCTTTCTAAAATCCTTCAGCCCTGACCTTAGGGCTGTACAGAAATGCCTGTATTCCGGTAGCCAGAGCTTCTCGCTTCTGATTCAAAGTCCTTTTGGAGGGTGTTTTTTGAGGTTCCCCTCCTCGTGAGTTGCTGTCACTTTTAAACTCCTTAAGATAGCATCTGTTGCTAATATGTTAGTCCCAGGAGCTCGTGCAGCACCAGAAGTGTGCCATACTTTTATGTCTTGACTATAAGTTGCGTCTAGCCCTTAAAACATCTTCCCCTAAAAGCTTCTCACAAATAGAGATACTGGGTTAAACCAGCTTATTTCTGACCTTCAGAATTTCCAGCCAGATGCAGTTTGCACCTTGAGACAATCTTTCTAATTAATCTTCCCAACCTGCTGTGAAGAAGGTAAGTAACAGGCATTAACTGTGGTCTGAGGATTGGAGGAAAGAAACAAGATGCAGAGTTATGATAAGGGAAAAGGTTTTCAGCCCCCAAGCTGTAAGCAGAAAGAAATGCTGTGCCTTCCAGGTGGTCTGGCCCCAGAAACTGCTGGAGATGGCACCTTCCCCACATGTTTCCCTGCTCCACTGCAGCAGGAGGGAGGCCACAGCGGGGACTCTAAGCATCAGGAAAGAAGTAGGAATTAATTGTGAGATTAAAGGCACTGTTACTGAAGGTCTGCTGCTGCTCCGGTGGGCTCTGCTCCGCTGCAGAGTAGTTCTGGCTTGATGCCGCAGCATCTGTGTGGAGTTGAGAGGAGGAAAACACCACCAGAGCAACCCTCCCTTTCCCTCTAGCTTCCCCTGAAAGCAAACCCCCATAGGACTTCATGCCAAGCACTCAAGTGACCCTATGGACACGCTCACCTGGCACAAGGGCACTGGCAGTGCTTCTAACGAAAGTTCTCAGTCCAGGCACCGGTGAGGAGGTGGGGCGAGAGGTGGCCATTCCTTAAGACAGAGGATGAGGAGGATTACAGAATCACAGAATTATATGGGGTTGGAAGGGACCTCTGGAGATCATCTAGTCCAACCCCCTGCCAGAGCAGGTCCACCCAGAGCAGGTTGCACAGGAACGTGTCCAGGTGGGTTTTGAATGTCTCCAGAGAAGAAGACTCCACCACCTCTCTGGGCAGCCTGTTCTAGGGCTCTGCCACCCCCAAAGTGAAGAAGTTCCTCCTCATGTTTAGATGGAACTTCTTATGTTCAAGTTTGTGCCCGTTCCCTGTTGTCCTGTCACTGGGCACCACTGAAAAGAGACTGGTGCCATCCTCCTGACACCCACCCTTTAAGTATTTATAGGTGTTGATCAGATCCCCCCTCAGCCTTCTCTTCTCCAGACTAAGAAGACCCAAGTCCCTCAGCCTTTCCTCATAAGAGAGATGTTCCAGGCCCCTCATCATCTTTGTAGCCCATTTGATTGTGCCATCAATAACAGGAATACAGTTTCACACTTGGCGCTGGGCGGGCAGCCAGCTCCCAACCACAGGGATTTTAACTCCTAACCTTGCAAGCTGTGGATCTTTGCCCACCAGTCGGTAATATTTCTCTCCTGTCACAGCATGAGATCTTCCATAGGTCAACCTGGTCCTGGCTCTTTATGCACGTGGAGAGGTTTGGTCTCCAAACCTGCTCCTGGCTTGTGTGTCTATAAATGGACCTTCTTCTGGGAAAGTCCTGGGTGTTGGGGCTGCAGCATTGCTTTGGGGGGTGCTGCTGCTGGAGCTGGTGCGGAACCTTTTGCTTGTAGAGAGTTGGCCTTTGTGCCTACGGAAAAGAAGAGAAATTCGTGGCAGCCTTTGATGAGGGTGAGTTGTACAAATATTGAGGGTTGATCAATTAATCTTTTTTCCTCTTCTGGTACATTTACAAGGTACAAACTGCCATTGGCACCAACCCGGCTCTTAATTTTTCTGTAGCAGTGAGGATACACTTGGAAAACTTGTTGGGCTTCTGGGAATTTGTTGCGCCAGTTTCCTGGCTCCTGCCCAGTTTGGCGTAGGCTTTCCTAGTGCGGATGGAGTAATGGTTCTCAAGGTCAGGGCCCCTCCTGCCAGCCTTGGCAAAGCTGTTTTTTACTGATTTGATGCTCAAGTGTGAAAGATGAATTACTTTTGACTTCTCTTGCTGCAGCACTTTTTCATTCTGCTGGGCCACACTGGAGTCAGACCTGCACACCCGTTCTTTTTGGCTCCTGGTTTATTCTTCATCTAATCTTTGATTTCCTCTCATGCTGCCTACAGCATGAATAACCCAGATCTAACCCTCTACCTCTTTTAGTCTCACATTTCTGCTGCTACTTTCAGCCTTCCCTCAGTGTCCTCCTGTGTCCTCTCTTCTCGTACTGATTTCAGCACTTTCCAAGCCCTTGAATCAGTTCTTTGTTTACTGGTTGGTTGTTTTTTACAGCCAACAACCAATGTCAAGGTTTTTGCTCATGTATCTTTCTCTAAAATAGTGTTTCACTACAGGCAGCCCCCTGGTTTGAGCATCGTTTCCCTTTCTTGTCCCTCGTTGCTTCCTTCTAGGCAACCCACACCCCGCAGCTGAATCGCTCCTCCCCTGCCACCCCCCCACAATTCCCCTCGCGCCGCACCACGGACTTCCTCCCACTATTTCTGTTTGAAACCTCTTGCCCTCACCATTCAGGCTGTGAGATTGCCCAATTCCCTCTGTTTCCCCATCTCCATCTCTCCCACCCTTGTTTCCCGCACCCTCCCATCGCTTTCCGTGCCCCCACCGCCCAGCTGGCTTTACCTCCTGCACTGGGCAAGCCCCAGTGCTTGAAGCAGCCCATGTTCAGCCACTGTGACCAACTTCTGTCTTCACTTCTTGTCTCATGGCTTGTTTCTTCTCCCCAGCCCTTTCTGTGCTGCCAGATGTTGCCCATGAGCATTGCCACAGCGGAGAGCGGGTTCCTCCTCTGCTTTGCAGAGGCTCGATCTCGTTTGCAGTAGGTTTAAGTATGGACATGGTCTACTTGCCATCAGCCATGCTTCTTAGCATCAGCCACTCTTGGCCGGAATAAAATTCATCAGGCGGCCTTTAAAGATCAGGAAAAGAAAACTTTGCCAGGGAATTAAAAGTGTAGAGATGGAAGTGTAAATTGGAGGGGGGGAAAATGGGGCAGCACCTTCATCTCGTGCATGGTGCTGCTGGCACAGCTCCTCCTACGGCGCTCGGTTCCCGCTGCACCTACCTACGCTCAGCCGCTTGCTGTTTTGACAAGCTGTCACCCTGCGAGAGTACGATGAAGCAGCAATCACAAGCACACGCGCTCTCTATGCCTGCAGAACAGGGACACGATTTTTGCTGTCCCCTCACTTCCACATTTTTCAGCTCTCAGCACAGCCCAAGACTGGCAGATCCACCTATGTGTCTGAGTTAAGGGGTCTGCTCAGTGTCCTTCAATCCCTCCAATTTTCTACCTATTTTGCTAATCCAGAAGACTTGGTTGATTGCCATCTTTTAGTCTGACCGTGGAGTGTGCTGCCCAGAGAGGCGGTGGCTGCCCCATCCCTGGAACCATTCAAGGCCAGGTTGGACGGGGCTCTGCGCAACCTGATCGAGTGTAAGATGTCCCTGCCCATGGCAGGGGGGCTGGACTAGATGACCTTTAAAGGTCCCTTCCAACCCAAACAATTCTATGGTTCTATAACGTATGTATTATAAAAGCAGAAGAGAAAAATGCCCTTCTTAGAGCTGGGTAAAATCTTTCCAGTGAATAGTGAGCTTGCTAAAGAAAGGAATTTGAGGGACCCAAACTAGCTGTGAAACTGGACTGAACGCTGGATGAGGTGGAGGTGCCAGGAACTGGGTCTTTGAAAATGCTGCATGTTTTAGTAGTGCTTTTTACGAAACCTCACTTTTGAATTAGATGTTTTTTGTGTTTGTTTTTTTTTTTTAAACTGAAATCGTTATACTTTTAATTTTGTATAGAAAGAAAACTCGATGCAGTGAATTGTGACTGCATTAGAAAACAAACAAACTGTATTTCTATTCTAGCTCCAGATCTTTGTATTGGCAACCGAGCCAAGAGCTTTTATTTGCCGGCAGAGAGGAGGATGATGCAGATGCCCGTGGGCTCTCTCTGGCGTGTTCACCCCTCCCTCTGCCCTGAGGATCTCCAGCTTCTCCATTCCTGGGCTCTGGGCACTGTAAGAGCCTGCTGACGTGGTAGCTGGCCTTATCTTCCCAATCACGATGCTCATATCCAAATTTGAACAGGAAAAGAGTCTGTATTTTTTCCTTTTTTTTTTTAATCCTCTAACTGTTAAGATGCATTTCAGCTCCTTACGCTGACTCACTGGTCTGGCACGGGGCCAGTGTATGTATGTGACTCCCCCCCATCATTACCATACGTGCCTCAGAGAGCAGCTGTGCTTACAACATACTTTAAATAAACAGACAACTGAATTATGGACTTCAGAGACTGGTCCGAAGTCGCTCGGCTCTCCAGCGCCCTGGGCTAAGGCTCCGGCTGCCAGACTCGCTCCCTGGAAAGCCTCCTCCTCCCTGCACAGCCCAGGGCTGCCAAGGTCTCTGCCTGGTGATGATCTAAGTCTAGCCCCAGACCTGTAACTAACCTTCAGCATGGCTAAAAATCTTCCCATTCCTCTCATCCTGCACCTACACCTCTGCGGATCCAGTGAGGAGGAGGAGGTGGACGTACTTTCTTCTCATCAGCTCCATTTTTCCAGATTTTCGCATGTACAAATGCAGCAATAAGACAAGTTTGTATGGTTAAGGCATGTCTCCGTGTGTCACGGTGACTCTTAAAACACAGTTCTGCCAAGCTGTAGCAGTAACATTTGAAATCTGGGTAGAACTCCCAGACACTCATCAGGGTAAATTCCCACCTGAAACAGGCTCTCACGCTTCGGATGCTCTCTCACACTCAGGTACAAGTGCAAAGAGCCAGGTTTATTACCCGTAAACACTTACCCACACATTGTCCTGTTCAAAGGAGCGAGTCACATTTCAAACCCAAAGGCATTCGTCGAGCTACAACGTTTTAGTGAAACCCCGCAGCTCGACGGGCAGAGCAGTCTCCTGTTCATCTGGTCTGGGCCCAGGCCCTTTCCCAAGGAGAAAAAGGGCTGATGGTGATTAATCCTCCAAACCTTCTGAAACCTATTTCACCTGGGAAAAGGCAACCCGTCCCAGACACAATATCTGACAGCAGCATGAGGAATCCTCTCTGCTCCGCTCCCAGCCCATGCAGGGGTGAGTGTGGGCTCCCGAGAGCCACTCCCTGGCCCAGGAGGCTTCTTGGCTTCTCTCCCAGCTCCGGTGACTGGCTTTGACTCCGGGCAAAGACTCCTATCTGCCTCTCTTTGTCCATCTATGAAATGGGCATGAGGCACACTTCAGGAATGGAATTTGTCTTGGGCATCAGTCACCATGCTTGAAAAGCCTGATGTGTACGTTACATTGCATTGGGGGTGGCTTTTAGTTTCTCCCAAAAAATGCTCTGGGACCCCGTCCTTAGTGTCAAACAGGAACCTGCTGCCAGGCTCGGCTATTTACACTGAGAAAAGAAAAAAAAAAAAAAAACACCAAAAAGGCAAAACGTTTTCTAACCCGGATATCCTCCCCAAACCTTCCAACTTCAGCGCAGGCAGCAGCATCCCGTGCCCAGCCAGAAGCCTGGGAAAAATCTTATCTCCGGCCTCAGGAAAGCCAAGGCGTGGCTGCGACCTCCCCCCAAAACTTGAAGACCATTTTTTATGGTTAAAAAAAAAATAATAATAATTTTACAAAAATTAATCTGTTCTAATTACCCCCTCCCCAGCCACACAAACAGCCCGATATGGCTTGATGTCGGCAAGCTGTCGTTTTTCCAAGGGTCCCTCCCCGTACTGCGGGAAGGGGGGACCTTCTGCGGGGATAGCGCGGAGCATCCTCCGGGATACCGCAGAGCGGCGGGGGCCCCCGCCGCTCCGCGGTATCCCGGGGGATGCTCCGCAGCTCCGAGCCTTTCCACCTGCCGGCAGGGGCCGGGGCTGCGCCGCTCCGGCTCCGCGCCCCCTCCGCGGCCGCGCCCCCTCCGCGGCTCCACCTCGGGGCGGAGCTGCGACCGCAGCCGGAGCCGGAGGCGGACGGGGAGCGGGGCTGCGCGGCGCCGCTGCCGGCCGGGGCGGCGGCGGTGGTGGTGGTGAGCGCGGTGGCCGGGCCCGCTGCGCCTGTGCGGAGCTACCGCGGGTGAGTGAGGAGGGTGGTGGGGGGGAACCGGGGGGATGCTGCGGGGGCGGCGGCGGGGCTCACCCTTCTCCTTCCCCCGGGTATCCCGGCTGTGTGTCCCTGTGTCCGTGTGTCCTCTCCGCGGGGCGCGGGCAGGGCCGCGGAACGCTCCGCGGGGGGTCCCCGCCACCTCCAGGGCAGCGGCCGCAATCACGCCGCGGAGTTTGGGTAACTCCAGCCCTGAGCGATCCCAGAGCCGGCTGGCGAGAGTCACCGGAATCAGGTGGTCCTCTGCCTTCCCCCCGGTGGCATGGGGCAGCCGGCGAGTCCCTCAGTAAATTTGGCTAATCTCATCTTGGGTGCATCTAACGATGAGGACGCAATTAGCCCTTGAAGGAGGTTTTTACTCCCATTGATTGGCGTCGGTGTCTAAGTACGCATCGGTGCCGTGGGTCATCGTGCTGGACCCAAGGTGCTGGAGGTGTGAGTGTCTGGTGTGTGCTCGTGAAGGGCTTTTCCTGATTGCATTTAGAAATCCTCTCCCTTTTTGGCATGATTCGGGTGGGGGAGAAAGATACCGGAGGTCGCATAAATACAAGCAACCGTAATTCCTGAAATGGCCTCAGGATTGCAAGGGCTGGCTTCTGTGTGAGATGAAGGTCTTTCTCGGAGAGAGTCTCCTTCAGGTACTGACAGACCAGGCAAACTTCAGCCCGAACTTCAGCCCCTTCTCCGGCTCCAGGCTCTGAGGTGTCAGAGGTGGTAGAGGTGCTTTCAGTTGACTCTGACAAGCCAACAAGTTCGTGTTTATCTTGCTTATCATGAAAAGATCTTTTCTACACCGTGATAACTGCTCGAGGAGGAGGAGGATGCTGCTTCAAGCTACAGTGGAGCAGCAGAGAAAGTGGCTTCTCAAATTGTCAAAGAAAGCAAAGGGCTCACAAACCAGGGGTTTTTTTTTGGGGGGGGAAGTCCCTCATGGTTTGAGCCCTTGTGTTCCCTGAGATACACTCGGGGAACCTCAGGAGAAGTGGCTGCCTGGGCTGCCCTCGCCATCACCTTGACCCAACCTTCCTTGACCTGGGTGTCCCGAGCCCTGCTGTTACCGTTAACTGCTTTTCCACACATGGCGGGCCAAGCGCTGTTATGGCGGAAGGGGATTTTCTGGCTGGAACTGAATTTAGTCTGGCGGGGGATTGTGTTCAATGTGAAAGACGTGAAGTATTAAATCCTAAATATGTAGAATGTTTTTTCATTTATGTTTTTCCCTTCCTTGTTTAATCTCTACACTATGGGTTGGGGCAAAAACTGTGGATCATATTGAAAATACTCTTATTACATTATTCTTATGGGTTTTGCTTCATGTCCTGAGATCCCTCATGAGGTTTAAAAAAAAAAAAATTGCTTATTTTCCTTCTGACTGGAAAACATAAATGACTTTCTTCATACGAAAAATAAGGTTTAAAGTGTTGAACTTCAGATATCTGTGGTGGATGTGATGAAACGCGGAGATACGGCGTCTTCTTTTTGCCATCAAGACCACGTGTCTAGGCTGCCAGTTTCTAACAATGTCTTGTTGTTGAGTCCGTCGTTGCAGGAGAAGCGACTCTGTGTGAGTGTGCTGGTACCAATTGTACCGGCCCCTTGGTGCTTCTGCAGCCACTTTGTTGGAACCTTATTTTCCCTTGGTTTAATAATTTATAAAATGCCTGTTGCCTCTAGGCACATTTCATCCAGTAAGAAGAAAAACATCAACCAGTGTTTACTGGTTATGGAGCCTGAGGTTGACAAATAATGAAGCTTTTGTAGATGAAGGGGTGTCTCATTTTTTATCTTATATTAACTTGCAAAAACGCAGGGTTTGTGCTAAAAGTCTTCTGGGGATGTTACTCCTTTCCTGTCCTCATCCTTAGAAAGCTCTCTTGCCCGCTGGTGACAAAGTGGGTTTTAACTGTGACCTTCCTTAAGCTGTTCTTGGGTCTGCTTCTCCTTTCTGCTTCTACCCATGTCCAACTCAAGCTTGGCAGCTCTTGGGTATTTAATGTTTGTAAAATAAGATGGCAAAATCAGGCCCTGCATCTTCACAGGCCTAGCTGCTTTGGCGTGAAAGAGGTCGGTCTCTTTTGGGGCGACAAATTGCCCTCTCGAATCCTCTGCCAGATACTTATGAACCACTATCATTAACTCCACTTTGAATCACTCACGGAGCTGGAGGGGGAAAATCGGCCGGCAGTTTGTCTTGTCTCCTTTGAAACTGCTAAATGATGATTCAGTGACCTTAGTGGGCAAATTAGATCATCAGCTAATTGGCCTAAGAAGAAAAACTTGCTTGATATCAGACAAACTGACTGATGCTGTTCTTCGTCCTGAAACCCTCTGCTGCCCCAGGTGATATCTCCAGTTTCAAATACTTCTGGGGTTTTGTTGTGGTGCTGGGAAGGGGGCACGGTGAGTTCTTTTGGGTAGCCATACCTGTGCATGGCATCCGCTCCACCTTCAGCAGGTTTGGAAGGTATCATCCCTTTAAAAAGAAAAGCATAGAACCCTTAACATTTCGAGCTTGCCTCTCCTCTTGGAGAGGACATCGCTCTCCTCTTTCTCCGTGGGAGGTGAAGCTGCTCACCGGGGTGAAATGTTTTTGGAGGATTTGGCTCTGCCAGGGATCCCAGCAGAGCTGAGCAGAGGAAGGCCCCCCAGCTCATCACCCTGCCGTCCCCATCCCTGCTTTGGCAAAGCCCTTTTCAGGAGTGATGTGCCTCTCCCCAGCTGTGCCTGGCAGCTTCGTGGCAACGCGGGTCAGGATTAGCCCTGGTGTGGGCAACCAAAGGTGCTGTAGGGCTGGCCGGGGCCAGCGGGACGGTGCGCTCCGCCGGCGCTCATGGTCAGCCTGACCTCGCTGCTCGTTTGCTTGCTGAAACTAATTCAGGGCTGGCGGCGTCTCTGCGAGGAGAGCTGTAATTGCAGGCGAGTGCCGGTGTGGAAGCATCCAGGCTCTGCACGTTCAGCCTTCCTTGCTCCGGGAGCCGCGGGAGCGAGCAGGGATGTGTGAAAGGGGTCAGCTGTTGGCTTTTTGCAAGGCTGTTAGTCGAGTTACACCACCTCTGAGGATGGCCTTGCCAGCTGGCTCATCCTTTAGGGAAGTTTAAAGAGGCTTATCGCAATCTTACTAGAAATCTGTCGTCTTCTATTAATCTACTTGTCTCTCCTCATCTCCTTGCCACGTGCTCACTTGCTCATTCATCTCGGCACCACCGTTCTGGCCGCGCTGCTGCTGGTCGACACCGGCTGTGCCGCTTCCCAAAGTGCTCCTGGTTGGAGAATATTCATCTGTAGACTGTCGTGTTTGCTGTCCAATGTGGTTTTTCTTTAGATAGATAAATAGATACTGTATTTTTAAATTATTTTCTTTTTTGAAGGTGACACTACTGGACGGGCAGCAGAGCCTGGGTGGGGATGGAGGTGCAGGGGAACCGTGGTACCCAGGAGCAATCAGGCTCCAGCTCTGAGTAAGCCAAAGCCGGCTCCTACGCCAGGTCCTGCTCAACGTGGAGCGTAAGGGACTGGTGATCCTGGATGTGAATCACCGGCTGCACCTTCCCCTCTGAAATCAGGATTGTTCCCACTTTGGGGTGTGGGGTAGCACTGCACTTGGCTGGAGCAAACAGCACAGACAAAGGGCAGCAGATAATATAGTCAAACTTTGGTAGGGAAGGGAGGCGAGAGGGGTGAATGCCGCCCACCGAGTCTCACGGTAAAGCAGGAAAGCATTCATCGGTGAGAGCTGGTGATGCCCCACCAAGTCTGAACTTGGTGGCACCCCTGGGCACCTCTGCTCGCTGGGGAAATGGTACTTTCGGAGTAACGTGGTTCTTCCTGATGGATCTTTTCCTTGCAGGTCTCACAGAAGTGTGTCACTACTGGGGTTAACAGCCACACAGGAACCAAGGAAGAAAAATAAATAGCTTGAGGAAGGCTAAGCCTTAATACCCATACAAAGCAAATAAACGGTGTATAGTTTGATGTGGGTTTAGGTGAGCTGAGAGATCTCTAGGTAGGGAATACAAAGCCTTTGACAAAGGTGGCTTTGCTGTCCCTGCTCCCAGAGCCAGCATCCGTGTGCTGGTACCGGTGCTGCCAGGAGCCGCCTGTCTGCTTCTCCTCTCCACTTCCACGGGGATGTGCTTTCTCCTGCACAACACGGGGTTTGCTATCCTTGAACGTTGCTAGCTGACGGGGAAGGAGATCGGTGTGGGTTTTTTCCAGACTAGTCAGCTGATTTCATCCCATGGGAAGCGGTTGAAAAGCAGGAGACAGGTGGGTTGGCATTCCTGCTTCGTAGCCTTCCATAATTCCAGCAGGAGAAGGATAAACGGAGAAGTGCAGTTGCTGGGTCCTTTTCAGTGTTTGCATTTGAAAGAGCGTGATAGGCTGTGATTAATGGGCTAAATGGAAGCCTGATAAATGGTAAATTCAAATGAACCTCAAACAAAAATGGCTTTATAAGGCGGCTTTTGGTTGCGTGCAAAGTGCGGGTTGTGGGTTTCATCTAGTGCTGTTTGGTTTATGGCTGGCAGGGGGGGTGACACGGGCTGTCCCCCCTGCCAAGGTGTCCCCATGTGCCACAGGGGTAGCTGCTGGGCAGCAGGTCCTGCCCCAGCCCTGTCCGAGCAGACCCTCCTGCAGGCGGCTGGTTCTTTCCTGGTTTAGGTTAGTGTAATGTTTCCAAATTCGGGCTGACAGACCTGCATCCTGGAGCCCTCCGTGTCCCCATATCTGGGCCCTAATTAAAGATGCTCTAAAAGCAGCAGGCCAGCTACCATGGCCTTGCAGATCAGAACCATTGGCCTAATCTATTTTTAAAGTGAATTAAACTAGAAAAAGGTACTGCCACCCTAGAATAAGAAGCCATCTGGGGAGTTAACCCAGAATAGTTGTTCTGCTTTGAATTTGCACCCTATCTCGCTTCAAAATAACTTTCCTTTCCATATATGCAAGCGCCGTAAGCACAGAATACAAGGGCATGACTTAAGCAAGATCACCCAACAGAGCTAGGAAAACATCTTATTTTTCCCAAGGTCTTCTCTGCATCTCCTCACAGTGATCCGCACGCGCTCCTGTACTTAGGCATCCTTTTCTGTAATAAATCTGCCCTGTTTCTGGCTCGATCCTCTGCAGACATCTGCACTCCTTTCCCACCCCCACCTCTGTGGGTTGCCGCAGCACCCTGTAGCTCCCCGCAGCCCCCTCTGCTCTGCCCTGTCCTCTGCCCACTTCTGTGCTGGTCGCACACAGTGAAATGAGCATCCCGAGCGCTCATCTCCCCCCAGGTCCACGGCAAGACTGCCTGAAGATCTTTTCTTAGGTTGGACGGGACCTTATCACCTTTCTGGGTGTGAGCACTAGGTAGGAGGCAGCATCAGGTGCCTTTTTCTGAGCTGGGGGGCTGATAACCTGAGCTGGGCAGAGGTGGCAGGCGTAAATTATTTGCAGCGGCCGACTTGGGCGCTGCTCTGGGGCTGCTCTCGCCTTGCCCTCGCTGGGAGGAGGAGTGGGGTTGTTTGCATGGTGTTTTGAGTTGTGCTGAGACACTCTGCTGTTACACTGCTCCTTCGGATTTGTCAAGCTCAAGTTAAATGTATATAATTTTAACATCTCATGATTCTTCGGGGGCTGACTCATGTTTTTTTGGCCTGAATGAATCATAGCTCTTGAACTCCATTGCTAAATTCATTATGCAACAATTACAGGGTTGGAAATGCCACCCTAAGTGCACACAAACAAGCTGGCAGCAATTTTCCCCTCCTTTGCTCTCACCCCGGGTTGCCAAGAGACCTCCCTTGTGAGTCTGCTCATTAGCTCTTGCCTCTGCTCTGTAGGTGAGGGTCTGCCCGGCACCCTGTGTCTTGAGGCTTTGCCCTTGAGCTGGAAGGGGCAGGAGGTGCAGGTTGGGTATTTCTGGAAGAGCAGAGAGGGGACAGCCTAGGATGGAAGGCTGGAGACGCACAGCTTTGTTCATCGGTGCCAGTTGCCTTATTTTTTTCCCAACTGCTCCATGTGACTTTACGGTATGATCATGGCACCTCTAATGATCTATATGGGACAACCCCAAGTATGAGACACTGCTACAGTGGCTCCAAGTGGCAATATTGGATATTTGTAGCGTTTTACAGGCACAAATTCTGCTTAATCACTTGCTTAGCAGCTCAAAGGTCAAAAACACGTTGGAGGAGAAAGCCCAAGGAAGACATGAGCTCCATGCTGGCTAAGCTGAGATTTGGGGATTTGTGTAGGGCTTGGCTTTTTATTTCTGAGATCTTGAGCAAGAGTTCATCTGGTATGTGAAATTAAAAGGGGCTTTATGCTGGGTGGGCTTTGCTTGCTGACATGCTTAACCCACCAAAGCAGCTGGTGGGAGCTGTGCTGTAGATCTATCGGTGAGATGGAGAAGGACCATCTCTACCATCTGCAGGATCGGGTCAGATTTCTGGTTTTAACGTGCCCCTGTGACCTGAATTTGACTTTCACTACCAGAACACTGATTTTTCTGCCATCTAAATAAAACTGCTTCTTAGAACAATTATTCAGCTGAGGTCCATACGGAATGGCAGGGCGGGTACTTGTGCCTGGGAAGCCCTCCAGAAAGTCTCCCTTAAGAGCAGCCATTCTTCCCAGCTGAGTTCTGGCCCTTAAATCTCGATGTCTTTAGGAAGAGTCTCTCCCCTGGGCAGGTCTGGCTGTTTACACATGCGCATGGAGACAGCGGAGAAGGATGGCTAAACCTTGTGCTCATGGGAAGATGAGGTTCTCCTTGGCCTGTGGCAGCAAGCCCTGGTGCTTCTAGTCCCAGAAATGGCAGGAGCAAAGTAAGAACTAGACTGATGAGGAGGAGGGCAGAACCAGCAATTCTGGCACCATGTTCACAGTCAAGTTAACCTAAAGTATCCAAAATCCTATTTTCAAACTAAGAAGTGGTAAATATTTGATGAAACTGAATGTCAGAGCAAGTGTATTGTCACAGCAGCAAGTCAAGCCAACTTACCATCTCTGGCTGTGGCCAAGAGGAGATGCAGAAAACATAGAAAGTAGGGCACGTATGGTGACGCGCGGGTTGATAACTGCGCCTAAAAATAAGGTACTTTAGAAACATAAAATCTGCCTCGCAAGCAAGGCAGTGGCAAGCTGCTCCGAGTGCCTGATTTAAGACTGAAACTGGTGCTGTTGGCACTGCAGAAAGCTGTGCTAACGTCCTGTTAGCATTTTGCTAGCAAAACGTTTTGCCTCGCTCTGGTGGTTTGCATCTAAGCTAAGGCAAGTCACTCTGGAGCCGCGCTTGGGCAGAGGCGGGAGCGAGAGGCAGCGGTGGGGCTGTTGGTGGAGATGCTTTTCCTCAGCTGAGCCCTGCCGGCAGCAGCCTGCTTCCCATGCAGGATTTCTGCTGATCTGCGTTTTAAGGAGCCTTTGTCCTCTTGAAGTATTGCGGTTCGACTTTCTAGAAGATGCGTTTATAATATTCCTGCAGGCTTCCAGGGGAAACGGTCTTGATGGCCCCGCGGTAGCGGTGTCTGGTGGTGCTGCTGTTGTGAATGGGCTGGTACCGGTACCCTACACAAACTATACGATGCTGCTTGTCGGAGTGTTGCAGGGAAGCCTGACCCGCTGTGCTGGAGGTCTGCTCGTGTCAGTTCAGCAGCCTCAGCATCCCCTTCTTGTGTGCTGGTGGCCGTTCTTGCCCTGCAGAGGCTAGGTGGGCAGGAGGATGAATTTTTTGGTGTGGAGGAGTGACCTGTGTGTGGTTTTGCAGTGGAGTAGGTAAGTCACTGTGGAGTTCACCAAGGTATAAGGGCCGTGCCTTAGACAACAAATCCAGATGTCTGAGCCATAAGGAGCAAAACATCTTGCACTGTAACGTGGATAATCCTTTTTTCCTCAAGTCTTACCTCTTTACTCTCCCAGCAGAGCCAGTTGGCACCCCACTGGTCCCCCCACCCTGCTGGTCCTCCCACAGCAGAGGCAGGTGGGCAACACCATCCTGAGTAGATGTATGGGCTCCTCGACGGATGCAGGGTGGGTCAGAGGGCACCTTTTTGTGTTATTTGGTTAAGGTCTTTTGAGGATTATTGGAATGGTTATAGAAGTGCTCAGTAGTGTCCGTAAGCATTAGAGTTGAAAGCATTTTGTTAGCAATAATTAAATACAACTGCTATTTAAAAAGGATAAATCAGATTGTTGGGAAGAGCGTCCTCTTTTAAATCTCCCACAAAATCAATATTCCTCCTGTCGGGTGTGTAGCAGGCACTTTCAAATCCTGGCAGTCGTATTCAAGCCCTCCATAAAGCATCACATCGTCCTAAGAGCAGCACTTCTTACCAGTCTCCCAGAACCTCTTTTTGCACCATGACGAGCTGTTTGGCATGTTTGGCTCTGGCACCTGGGTGGTTGTGCCCAGCTGGTGGCATCTGTCCCATGCTGGGGACAAATGCCTGATGCTAGCGGGGCTGCATGGTATTTGCTTTGGTGGTCTGGTAGTCTGGGGACCTCTCCTACCTTCTGCACGAGCTGATGCATCCCGTTGAACCTTGGTGTCCAGCTTGGAAGTAGTTATTGTCTCTCAACATTAACATCAGTATAGCAAACTCCCGTATGGATGCGCAGAGACGAGTCTTCTCCTGCATACCAGCATCATCTCGCGGCATGAACCCAACATGGGTTGTCCCTTCCTCCCACCTGATTGTGGTTGTGGTGGCTTCATTGGCTGCTGGCATCGTCACTGTGGTACCATAAACCTGCCAGAATCGCACCTTTGCCTTGGAAAGAGAAGAGAAAGGCAGGGCTCTCTTTTGGTGGCAAAGAAACCAGAAAAAATTAAAAAGAGAGGAATGAAGTCCCATTGGATGGTAACTCCGTGGGAGGATGCTGTGTCCCTCAGCCTGCTGCAGAAAGACACAGCCACAGCTATATGGGGACATGTGGGATACCTGCTCTGCCTGTCACCTCGGGGCAATGCACCTCTGGGAGAGCAGGCATCCCCTGGGAAAGGCACGTCCCCATCAATAGCTGAGAGCCTGCAAAAGCCCTGCTGCTGAAACATCCCACGTTGGCGTGGCTCGAGGTGCCTCGGAGCTGTAAATGGAAAATCCAGGCACTTATCTAGCTTGCTGCTGTGCCAGAATAGGGCTGTTCCCAAGATTATTTTTTTTCTCCCGTGGACCAAAATGTGTGTAAGTAGTGTTGAACAATGGAAGGATTTCTGTTAAAAAGACTGGGGTGCGGGCGAGTAGGGCTTTAATTTGTATCTTAAGGGAAGGGTGTGGGCTCTTGCCGTGGTGTTTCTGGGATTCTGTTGGAAATCAGCTTTGTTTTTTTCCCGTGTCTTATTTTAAAGGCTGTTTCGGGGAAAAACTGTTGTCTTTTTTCAAATTACAGACCTCCAAATACATAGTTTAAAAGGTCAGGAAGGGGGATGCAGTTTTGGAAGACTCCACACATCTGTCTGTTGCAGGGCTGATAAAAATCGGAAGCTTTAACCAGAAAAACAAATAAAAGGAGGTAATATCACTGTCACAGATGGGTCGGGCTGCTTTCCCTGCAGGTGTCTGCATTGCAACCCCCACTCACATATAATGTGCTGTGGAAAAAATAAATGGAGAGCCGAATCGGAGACTTATGCCCTCAATTAATTTTTGTTCCACATAATCGGAGCTGCTGCATGCCTTTCCTTCAATATTTAACTGCCTGCCTCAGAAGATGGGGCTGCTCTCGTGCGAGGGAAGTTGGGATTGGGTTCATGTTTGCACAGAAATCCCGTTCTGATCTTTCTTTCTTTGCCTAAGGGCAGGAATCCTGCTGCTCCTCTGATGCTAGAGATAAATTTTGTTAGCAGATACTTTTCTTTGGGAGAGCAAAGGGGAGAGGGGAGTGGTATGTAATGAATTCTTGAAGGAGTAAAATCTCCTTGTCTTCAAGCATCATCTTCTCTGGAGTCCTATGTGCTGCCTGGAGCCCGTGTCTGCGCCGTCTCAGGTACAGTCAGTGGGGAGCAGAGGGAGAGCTTTGTTCGTGGTTTGATGTTACACAGTCCTCATCTAAGGAAAAAAAAAAATGAATTGGTACAATTAGTGCCTGCTCTCTGTGGATTTACAGGCTGTTGAATAGTTTTCTCTATTGCACTGGGATAAAAGGGGACAGCTTGTTTTGGTGTGTAGTTTGAAATTGAGCCCTCAACTTAGTTTCTGATTTTTTTAACTCGATTCAAAATCACAGTTAGGTTTTTTTTCAAGTTCAAACTAAGCGAAATGTCCCTCTCCCTTCCCTGCGTGGCGAGCTGCTGGCCAAGAGCCTGGGCTGCCTGTTTTTCCTGCTTCACCCATCGACCTGAAAGCAGGAGGCAAACCCGAGGTTTCACTCTCGGAAAGCAAAAGTGGGGCTGAGCATTTTCTGCAGCCCTAAGGCATCCTTGAAGGTGCTCCTTCCGCCCAGTCCGGAGCTACCCCTCAAACTGGGGGCTGGGAGAGGAGCCAGCTCTGCCCGTGGCCGTGGAGGGAGAGCAGGGAGAGGGGAACTCTGCTGCCTCGCCTTGGGAGCCCGCGTGGGAATAAAATCGGAGAGGGGAGGAAAAACCCCAAACTTGTAGTGAACCTAAAAACTATCCACATAAAAATTCTGGATTTGAAAATCTACCCTGGCAAGGACAGTTTAGTGCAGAAAAGTGGCCACCTTGAGAGCGCTGCATGGAGCAGACATAGAAAAGAGCATTTGGTCTATGGAACTTCTAGATGAAGGTTTTCTAAAACACCTCCAAGTCTTCCTGTGCTTCAGGAGCAGCTCTGCACCAGAACCACGTGGAGGGAAGGAAGCGCTGAGCTGGCTTAGCTTTATGCTTGCTCCTAAATCACACTGTAAGTGGGCTTGGGCTTGTGTAGTGCTAAAGCAAAGTCCTCTGTGGCCATGGCTATGCCCAAAGGACCCAAAGACCCAGCTGTTGATAGGAGCTTAATGGCCAGGGTATATACCTCTGGGGACCACCACCGGAGCTGTTCCGCTTGTCACTGCGGTGCCACTGGAAGGAGCAGTGTTGTTTCCAGTAATGTGTTTCCAAGCATGCTGTTGTGGGGGAGGACTGCTTGGCACAGAAGGTCTTTTTCTAAGGAAGCCCACATTGAAATATTGATAGGAAAAAGAATGTATGTTGTGCTGTCTTGAGTGTTTACAGGAAATATGTAGTGAAAACACTGAGGGGCTTTCCTCAAACAACTACCAATGGTGTTAGGAGTGGAACAGTTGGGAGGAGAAAAGAATGAGGCACTTAAAATTTTCTATTACCAGCACTGGCTCCAAAGAGATTTTTTGACTTCTTGTTTTGCTTTTTTTCTTCTTGCTCGTATTTCATTCCCATGGCTGGGAAGGAGCTCATTGAAGAGGAAAAGATTATCTGAAACTAGAGAAAAAGCGGCCAAACCAAGATGTTTTTAATTCTCTGGGGAAGAATTTAGCTTTAAATTTTGAGCTTTCCATTACGCTAGAAAAATAACTTACATTGATGCACCTTCACCACCAAACTTACTTCTGCGTCAAGCAGCAATGAAGCTTCCTTTGCTGCAGACAGGTAAAACAGTATCTTCACTTTAAGACGGTAATTGGGGCACAGATTAAGTTACTTACTTTGCATACAAGAAACCTGTGGGAAAGCCAAGAATCTCTCCCGAAACTCCCCATTTCTGATGAGATCTCTCACCCAGAAGACTTCTGTACCTGCTCTTCCTCACCAGCACTCCAGGGCAGACTGCAGGAGTTGTGTTCCCTAAGGGGTCTTGGCTGAAATCTCTCTTTTTTTCTTTTTGTTTTTTCCTTTTTTTTTTTTTTTTTACATGATGTTTCCTGCCACTTTCCGCTTCATTCCTTCAGGAGGAACCATTCATTTGGTAGAGCTGAGCATCTGCTGCTTAAAATGCTGCAGAAGCCCTGAGTGAGGAAAGGAGCTGTTTGCTTCCAAGATACCAGTGAAATTAAATCATGCAGCAACAATTTTCATAATTTTCACTCCTCTGTGTGGTTAACCTGCGGGTGCTGTGGGGCTCGCAGCTCGGTGCAGGGAGACTCACTTGGTGCGTGAGAGAAGAATTTGCTACCAGAAGCAATAGCCCAAGCTGGTGGAGCAGCACCGAGGGACGAGTAGGGTGTCACCGGTGCCTCATGGCTGGAGCACAGGACTAGAAATAGTAATCCTGGAATAAATAAGCCTGGTGGTGTGGCTCTTGCAGCGAGTTTGCTGTCTGAAGTCAGGCAGGTGGCCCTGTTCTGTATTCATCTGTTCATCAGGGGATGCTCTTAACCTCTGGAGAAGGGTTTGTTGCATATTATTTGGAAAGTACGGGCTTAGGTATCTGTTGAGCTGTTGTTTAACGGGCTGCCTTGGGCCGTGTTCAGGGTGCGTGCGTTACCAGCAGCAGGTTTCTGCCTTCAGCTTTGCCATCAGCCCTGACATCCTGGAGGAGACAGTGGTCAGTCAGTGGCACAAAATGGTACAACCCGTCTGGCAGGGTGTGATACTAGAGAAATAAAAATTTCAGTTTCAGAAAAGAAAGCAAACCCTTCAGGGGGCTGGAAACGCTGCGTTTTGAATTGCTTCCCACTGCTGCCTTTCCCTGCGGGCGCTCTCTCCTCCTCCCCTGGGCTTTGTCCGAAACGTGACTGTCCTGTAGATTTGCAGGCGAAAACAAGCGTTTTGGGGCCAGAGTTCCTTGGAGGGGCAGAAGCGTCTCTTGTGATTTGAAGTCCCCTTCCCAGTTTGCCGTATGATCACTGCTGGCATCTGACCCTCTGTCTGTCTTCATTTGGAAGACCCAGTGGCCGAGTCCCCTGTTACAGATGTGTAAGGCTGTAACAGTTTGGGTGGTAGGACTTGATGCAGCGTCCTTGTTGATGATGCTCTAATGAAACGTTTTTCCAAAAGGCAGGAGGCGAGAGAAGCAATTATAATAAGGAAAAAAAACCCTGGTTCTAGGCTGTGGTGGTCTTAGCATGAAAGACCCTCTTGTCTTGATGCACCCTGCAATAATTAAAAAAAAAAAAAACCTACAAACCCCAAGAGCTCTGGATCCAGCGCAGGGCTCACTGTTCCCACCGGCGGGCCAGAAGAGGGGTTTGGTGTCCCGAAGGTGTTGCAGGGTGCCGCAGGGAGCAGCTCTGGTGGCGGTGGTGGGGTGGGGATCACCTTGCAGAGCTGGCGCCGTTATGTGCTTGGTGGTGACACGGTCTAGGAAATGACTTGGAGCGCGTTCCTCTGGGGAGGGTGGGAGGGGGATGCTGCTGCCCTTCTCACCCCGGTCTGGGCTGCGAGGAGGGAGGGAATGGACCTTGGCTCTTTGTGTATGGTCACATCCATGCTTTGGGCAGCCTCCTGTGCCCCACCATGGGGACAGTTGGACTCCTGGACCTTTCTTTCTCTGCCCTTCCTTCCTGTCCCTCAATCTGTCACCTCCTGCTCTCAGTGGCTTTCTGGCTGTCTCTGGGTGGCATTATGGCTGCTGGGCTGCCAGTGAGCTCTTCCCCTCATCAGGCAGCAGGCGATGAAGAGCTGCTTTCCTGCTTCCCCCAAACCTTGGGGAGATGCTGGCCAACAGCAGAGACAGCAATACAGAACCTGCCTCTTTGGCTGCTTTGTGTCACCCAGCAGAGATGATCCTGAGGGTGATGCCCAAAGAGAAGCCTGTGAATTCTTCATTAGTGCTCGTTGCTGGAGGATGGGTTCAGCAAAAGTGCTGTGATGGGCTGGTCATCCAGCATTTAGTGGAGCAGGAATAGTCCCGTGGATTGGCCTTGGCCCTCATAGGAAGCAGAACGGGTAAATTTGGCAATTCCTCACCTTGCCATAGTGCAGGAGTCAATGTTAATGAAATAAATAAATAAATCGGGCAGCCACCTCCTCCACAGGCTGCTTATGTGCTCAGATCCCTGCTATAGGCTTTCGCGCTTGGTTTCCAATTCCAGCTGAGAGATCAGCTTAGGGTGGGGAGGAGAGGACTATTTCTGTCCCTCCTCTTCATGCCACTGACTCGACTTTACACTGCAAACGCGGATGCTTCACCTTGTCGGCTGGGCCCGATCCTGCTGGCGCCTCCCCACAAGGAATCCACTGAATGGGAACCATCCCCGTGGCTTCAGAAGTGGCTGCTCACGTGCCTGGGTCTCCATTTTTTTACCTTTGCTTGAAAGCTGCACAAGTTAGTTCAGCAAGTAGAGAATTCTATTTCATTTTAAGGTGTCCCGTTCAAGGGTTGCTCTTCCATGGTTTGTGTTTATTTTTTTCTATAAGTGGAATAAAACCCAAGTCAGTTGATGACACTTAAGTGAAGGGCTCTTGCAGGTGTTTGTGTTCTGCTTCGGTATCATGCTGTGCTTTAAGCAGTGCCTTGGGGAGATGTGACGGAGGATTTGCAGGTCTTAGCTCCAGCTTCATCATCTGGCGGGGGGACAAGGGGCCTCTCCAGCATCATTCAGCTCCATGGCTGTTTTAATGGATTCCGCTCCAGCCTCAACAATATTATGGCAAAGTGTCTCCAAGTGGAAGGCTTTGTAGGAAGGTCGAGGAGGGCAGCTCTGAGTGTGTGTTGGAACAGGAAAGTAGATGGACTCAATTTTCTCCTTTGTGGGATGCAAGTGCCAACCTCTAAATGTGAAATGGGAAGAAGTGTCTGTGTAGGAGACGCAGGACCCCTCCAGGCAGGGTTGGTGGTACGGGGTACGCGGGTTATTGCACCCACGCACTCAGGAAACCCCCACTTCACAGAATCGCCGTCTCTTCTTGTGTTGCAAGTGAGTAAACAGTGCCCTGAAAGTCCTTCTGAACTTAGCGAGACGAATCTTATGCTAAGGTGAGACAAAATGTACAGAAAATGCAAACTGATTTTAAAACAAAAAACAACCTGATTGTGTTTGCCAACGCTTGCGTGCCCTTTGTAGGGACTGGGCTTTGACATGGTTGGAGCGGGTCTTTGCGGCAGCGCTGAGGGGACGGCAATGGCAGGACAATAGCGAGCCTCTCGCCTTCCTTTGGGCCCCTGAAATAGTCACCCGTTGTCCCCGCGGGGCCGGGGGCCGTGTGTGTCTGGCAGGATGTCCTCGGCAGGGTGGCAGGCAGATCTGCTGAGCTCATGGAAACGCAGCTCGGTCGAACATGAGGATCGGCACTTCCCACCCCCCACCACCTTCTTTAAATAAAACAGAAACCAAAATGCGATGCCTTGCAAACCACAGACACCCACACAGCCAGCTTCTCTGTCGCTTTGCAGGTAAACAAACGCTGGGGCCTGGAACTGTGCTATGGTTAGACTGACCGGTTTGTGCAATGGGAAGTTAATGTGCCACTTTTTTGGGACCTGGAAGAAACTAGGTCATTGGAAAACAGGCATCTGGAGTGATGGGGCCAAAGTCTTTCTGATGCTCTGGGGTCTGTGGAGGATGCTAGGGGACTTGGACCTAAGCCTGGGAGAAGCTGAGCTGTGTCCCCTTCAGGAAAACCTCACAGAGTGACCTCTCTGCTCCTTTAGAGGTTCATTTCCTGGTTTAAGGAGACAGTGGTGTCTAGTGCTTCCAGAAGATGTCTCTTGGTGTTCCTGGCTCTCCCCTCTCCATTTCATTCCCCTCTGTAGGCCACTCAAATCTCTCTCTTGTCCTGTTGTGAGCTGCTGGAGGACAAGGTGCATGCAGGAAAGCTGAAACATGGGCTAGCAGAGCAAGCCATGCTTCTCCTCTCCTTATAAATCAAATCCTGTTGCTCTTTCCAAGGTGCAGTCCTAATACCATCAAGAAAGCTTCCAGCTTTTTTTGGGTAAGCAGTGAAATGCTGAAATAAGGGTTTTCTTGCTTTAATAAACCTGCAGACTGAGGTCCTCGTTTCTACTTCAGGTATGTTTTGGAAAATATTTGTTCATCTTTCAGCGAACAATGGCAGAAGTGGCCTGGAAAAGCGGCAGGGTGGGAGTGCCGCGTGTGGTATGCCGAGAGGCATTTCCTGCCCTTATCTCCCCTCCGTCGAGGTTATTGTGAACGGGGCTTCAGATCTGCAGCCTGTGTTACTGGAGCGGAGATCGCCAAGAAAGATACCTTCCCGGGAACGCCTGCGAGGGGAGCGGAGTTCACCAGAGGTGGTGGAGAGTTTTCCAGCCAATTGCCTGTGCTTGGAAAATGCGTCTGCCCCACAATAAAGCTCTTTGGAAAGTGGGCTGTGTTTGCGCTGCTCTTGTTGGCAGGGTTTCTGGGGGCTGCGGTGGGTCCCGGCTGGTGGGGGCTGCGGGCAGGTGTCAGGGAGAGCTGTGTGAGACTCTGGTGCCATGAAGGAGCCGTGGCATCCTCAAGTCATGAGCTGGTATTTTCCATCTTGGGCAAGTGTTTGAACTTCTAGGTAGTATCTCTCTTATTAAAAGCTTTGTAAGGATTTGAGTTTGTCCCTATGTAGAACTAAAGCATATTTTTGCAATATTAAGTTCTTATAGAATCATAGAATGTTTAGAGTTGGAAGGGACCTTAAAGATCATCGAGTTCCAACCCCCTGCCCTGGGCAGGGACACCTCCCACTAGACCAGGTTGCTCAAAGCCCAGTCCAGCCTGGCCTTGAACCCCTCCAGGGATGGGGCATCCACATCTTGTGGGATGTAAGAGGTTTTTTTTTATTCAGGTATCTCCTGAAACCCTCAAAATAAGGTTTGCAGGTGTTGCTGAAGCTGCCCTTGGCCTTCTGTTGGCCATTTACTGGATAAAGCGACTGCCCAGGACCTGCCTGTGTGCTCTGGCTCAGTGTTTGTTTTCAGTTCTCAAATCAATTATCTTGTGGAGGAAATGGTGTGCCTCGCTGTCTGTCTGCCCAGATATTTATAGGTAAGGTCAAACCCCTGTGGAAGATCTCTAGCGATGTTTGGAAGGAGTGGATGTCTCAGCCTTGCGCAATTCCCAGGACGTGGTGGATGTGCTGCATGGCATGACCATCTCCCTGCAGCTCCTCAGAGCGATCCTCCACGATTTTGGCTGCTTCGCCCTTTAAAGATGGATGAGCAGTGGCTCTTCCTGGCTTGGCTGGATGGGGTAAGGTTTGGTATCTTCGCCATGTCTCTTATCTGGGTCTAGCTACCTCTCTTCTTCTGCTATTTTTCCTATAGTTGCTTTGCATCCATTGCTTGTGAGAATGTTGCTTCCTCTTTTGTGGAGCAGGAGCGCTGAGCTAGGCATGGCTTCAGCTGCCCTGTTGGGGCTTTCTCAGGTGCTTGTGAATACTTAAACTCTCCATGGTCTCTCTTCCCCATCAACTTGTTTTTTTTTTTCCCCCCTCTCCAAGCCGGCTGAACCGTGAGAGCTCTCATCTCCTGGGTGGTTATTTGCAGTTTACCTCCATTTGGCACGCTCACCTTGCCGTTGGATGAGCTTTGCACGGGTCTGTTTGGAAAGGACTCATTCAGTGTGCTCGTGACATTGGCTTTAGTTCAAACGCACCTTTCCTTGTTGGACTGCTCCTTAAATCTGGGACATGTTTCCACCTCTGTGCAGCTGGTGGTTGGGTCGCTGGCCACGAGTCCCCTGGTTGATCGCTCTGTGGGTAGCGCTGCTCCGAGGTCTCTGATGTCATGGTCACACGAAGAGTCCGGGGCAGTGATTTAACTGCTCTTGTCGCTGTGCTTGTGGAGCCCGTTCAGCAAAACCAGAATGAGCTAGTGTGTGGTGGAAAAAAAAAAGCCAAAACGAACCAAAAATACAACCTGACGAGAGAAATGAACACAAAACCCCATGTCTTGAAGTAGCTGAGGCAGTTTAAGTGTTAGTTATACCTCCCTGGGAGCCATGTCCTATCCATCTGCCCTCGGCTAGGGCTGGGGTGAGAAGGGGCTGATGGATGAAGAAGAGTGCAGATGATGCTCCTGGTGGGTAGAGCTTCTCTGGGAAAAGCTGCATGGCCTCAGGGTGCCAGATGGGTAGCCCCATGCATTTCCTGCCTCTGGCCCCTGGGTTATTTGTGCTGGGGTGGCCTTGTCTGGTGTCCATGGCTGCCCTGGGCTCTGCCACTGCAGTCTTGGTCCCCCCTGCCCCGAGCTTTGCTGCTCAGACTGAAATGCCGCAGGGGGGTGGCTGCTGGTGTGCTTCAAGTCCTGGCTGTGGTGGTGGGGACGCCTGTAACGAGGAGTGATGGTTACTCTGGAAGTGACCGGCTGGAGGGAACAACTCAAGTCTCAGTACTTGAATCTCCTGTCTGAGGAATGGCATCAAATACCATGGAAGATCTTTGCTCATTAAGAGTTTTTTTCTGCTCATAAGAGAGGGCTAACTTGAACTATAGATGTGAATGAATTGCACGCTGGAACTACTGCTTAATCAAGAGGAGTTTGCTTGGCTGTTTGGGGTGGGTGAGGGGTGGAATCACAACAACCAATGAATTAAAGCACAATTAAGTGAGCTGTCTTTTGAAATGGTAGGTATTGCCGGTCATGTTTTCCAATGGGCTGGTCTTAGTTGCTTGTCTGCACAGGGTCATGAGACTCGATCCCTCACACTTTCCTCCTCTTCTCAGGTTTCCACCATATTCTCATCAGACACTGCGATGGGCCCTTCCCAGCTCAGCCTCAAGATGCTGGTATAGCAGCGGGCGGCTGCGATCCAGAGGACCTGCGGTGGGACGTCTTTTCCCACTGCGACATCCTTCACCCCCTCTCTCTCAGCAGAAGCGATGGATGCCCACGTGGACCTTCTGACCGAGCTGCAGCTGCTGGATAAGGTGCCCACGCTGGAGAGGCTGCGGGCGGCCCAGAAGCGGAGGGCTCAGCAGCTGAAGAAATGGGCGCAGTACGAGAAGGAGATGCAGCACAAGAAGCGGAAGCACGAAAAGAAGAGAAATGCCGTTAACCGAAAGAAAGTGTCTTTTGAAGCCAGTGTTGCTCTGCTGGAGGCTTCTCTGAGGAACGACTTGGAGGAAGGTACGGCACTTGTATCTGGCAGTTTCGTTGTCTGGCTGTGTGTGAGGTCCATGTAGTGCTGTGGTGTGCAGAGACATCCGTGGTCTGAAAGAGGGGAGATTTAGGTGAGATCTCAGGAAGAAATTCTTTGCTGTGAGGGTGGTGAGACCCTGGCCCAGGTTGCCCAGAGAAGCTGTGGATGCCCCGTCTCTGGAGGGGTTCAAGGCCAGATTGGACGGGGCTTTGAGCAACCTGGTCTGGTGGGAGGTGTCCCTGCCTACAACAGGGGGTTGGAACGAGATGGTCTTTAAGGTCCCTTCTAACCCAAACCATTGGGTTGGATGCTATGATTCTATGACTGGACTCCCCTTGACGTGGTGTTGGTCTCCAGAGTGTTGCCATCTCTGACATAGCTATGGGGGCCCCAAAGCACCGTGTGACACCAGCATTGCCTACATTGACCTCAGGAGCGGGCGCACGAATGCCAGCGTAGGGCAGGAGTTATGGCTGAGAGCTGGGGAAAGGGAGGCGGCTTTCACCTCTTTCCTTTTCACACTTTCTACTTACAGAAGGCGTGAAACACTTCTTTGCCTTCTGGGTGTGCCTCTCTCAGTGGTTTTATAGAAGTCTGTTGCAGGGATTTACATGTCACTGTAAATCTCTTCAGCTTCCCTGCTCGGGGCGGGGGGGTGGCTTGAGAGTTTAGGTGGATGTATGAATTCTTTCCCTGTTCAAAATACTGAAAAACGTGGCTTTGCTTAATGCGTCCTATAGAAGAGAACTGCAAATTGTTCAGAAATTGGCTTAATCGCACTGTTTCAAGGTGGATCAAAATGCCTTGCTTTTTGCTTCAGAAACTGAAGGGAGCAAAAAAAAATGTCTGAAGTCAATTCCTATTAGCCTCAGTGCAGCATCGGGGGGAAACCTGTGAGCTCTGGGGAGCTGGGGCTCTGGTAGTGGCTTGGAAATGGGGCAGCTGAGCTGAGCTCTGGAGCTTCCACCAGCACTGCTGCCGGGCCATGAGGGCTCCTCAGCCCTTCTGAAGGGACCCCAGAACGGCCCCTTGTTACTCTCCCAAGTGAGGGAATTGGGGGTTTGTTCCTACAATGAACGCTAGGATTCTCATGTGTTTTTTATGAATGACATGCAGAACGCTTCCCTGCCAACACAATAATGTTTTTTACAAGAAGTCTTCTCTAGGAAGTCCTGCCGCTAGAAGCACCGGGCAACCACCCGGTTTCCCACTGCTGAGGATATCTATAAGAGATAGAAATCCATCTGCTCACCTTTTCCTAAATACTTTGTGATTTAACACCATCCTTGCCTGGTTTCCAACCAACCCAATCACCATGCACCACTACTCATAAGGCCCATGTCAAGATAACGGGCTCAACCCTACTGGAAAATAAGGGAAAATTCTCTGCAAAGAAGTCAAAACTTTTCTCGGAGGAGACCTGAAGCAGCCTTTGGGGTTGTCACTCTGCCAGGTAGCGGAATTGGTGTGCTCTTCTTGGTCCCTTGGTGGGGCAAGGACAAGGGCAGACGCTTAGAAAACCTGGCCACTTGACTTGTATCTCTGCTGATGAATGTTCCTCTGGTTTCCAGCATCTTTTACAAGAAGCAGTATGTACTTGTCTGGTACATGGGTGGAAGGTGAGGACCTCATCTTGCCTTGTGAGGAATCTCCCCAAAGTGATGTCCCCCTTTCTGAGAAGGCCTTTTGTGCGCTGTAACTTGTCCTCATGTCCTACCAGTGTGTGTTTGGCGTCTGTTTGGAAATGGAGTACGTTGGTCGTGGACAGTGATGCCTGTGTTAGTGTGTTAGAAGCGTTTGCCAAGCCCTGCTGCGTGTCTGTGCTTTTGTGTGTGTTTGTAGCCTCTCTCTAGGAGAGCAGACCTGTGATAATGCCCTGGAAACTGCAGGCTTTCGTTCATTTCTTCGTTGCTTTAAAGGTCTAACAGTTGATCGCAGCTCTTTGCTCTCGGTGAACATGTGTTTCTCACTCTGGGCTGCTCCTGTCTTCCAGGAGAGCCCCAGCAGCGAAGGCAGCAAGAGCCCTACTGTGAAATTGTGTCTGGCATTGCCTGAAATGACAGATTTATGACTTACATCGCCTCTGCCTGTGCTGGCAGATACTTGGCGGGGTATGGCTTTGGGTTTTGTACCCAGCTGCCCACCTATAAGTGACAGGTCACCACGTTGGGGTGAAAAACGAGTGTTTCATTGCTCTTGTCTTCGTGCAGCAGTGATGCCTCTGCTGAGCACTTGGGCTTGGGGGTGCCATGGGGCCAATGGGTGTGCAGGAGGCCCAACTTTGTAGTTTTGCTTTCTGCATCTTTTGGCTTTGGATCTGGAGCACTGTGTCCAGTTCTGGGCTCCCCAGTTCAAGAAGGACAAGGAACTGCTGGAGAGGGGAAAGCAGAGGACTACAAAGATGATGAGGGGCCTGGAACATCTCTCTTGTGAGGAAAGGCTGAGGGACTTGGGTCTTTTCAGTCTGGAGAAGAGAAGGCTGAGGGGGGATCTGATCAACACCTATAAATACTTAAAGGTGGGTGTCAAGAGGATGGGGCCGTTCTTTTCTCAGTGGTGCCCAGTGACAGGACAAGAGGGAACAGGCACAGACTTGAACATAAGAAGTTCCATCTAAACATGAGGAGGAACTTCTTCACTTTGGGGGTGGCAGAGCCCTAGAACAGGCTGCCCAGAGAGGTGGTGGAGTCTCCTTCTCTGGAGACATTCAAAACCCACCTGGACACGTTCCTGTGCAACCTGCTCTGGGTGGACCTGCTCTGGCAGGGGGTTGGACTAGATGATCTCCAGAGGTCCCTTCCAACCCCACATCATTCTGTGATTCTGTGATCTGGGTGGGGGAGTTTAGTTTGGAAGGAGAAAAACTCCTTCATTGTCTGCCTTAAAAATGCTTTTTTATTTTGTGTGAGACGCACAAACAGCAGAGGCATTTGCAAACATGGTGCCGGGGGAGGTAGTTGCGTACCCCGATGGCAGTGAGCAGGCAGGGCTGGTGTGTGCAGGCAGCAGCATTGATGTTCTGGTGTCAGAGTTCCTGTGGACCATGGTCTTACACTGCATGTGGACATGGAGGGTGTAGAAGTTGAGCTTTCAGCTCACAGCTTCGCTCTTTTCTTCCTGTAAGGGAAAATCCATCACTGCAGGTCTCTTTGGTGCTATAATCATGTTTCTGTAGGTGAGCCAGGTACTGGGCTTTAACCATCAGTCACTCTTTCTGATGCAATGATGGTTACACCAGACGTGATCAGGGCACTTCCCTGCTTGGTGGAAAATCAACCTTTCCAACCTCCGGAGAGGGCAGGGGCACCATCCCTGGTGCCACAGGCGCTTCCCCTGCGCAGCTGCATTTTTCAGATGCCTCAAGTTTTTAAACTTTAAATTGTTTTGTGGTCAATAATTTAAGTCCTAAAAATAGTGTGGGGGCAGGTTCTGCCCCTGGTCTGCCCCCTCTGTGCTGTGGGACCAGTATAAAGGGGAGGGAGGAGGGGACAGAGTCAAACCCAGATGCCAAAGTGGGAAAATTCCTTATCAGGTGCCCCAGGCCAAAGTGAAGGAATTCGTGGGCTTTTGGAGGTCCCGGGGGATTATTTTGGCGTATGAATCATCTTTTGTTTCCACGTGGGAAGTGGAGGGGGAGGTGAAATGTAAATGATGAAGGAGTTGAGAAGTTAACGTGAGGAGGGTTAGAGAGCTGGGGGTGCAGCTGGCACGTGTCACCTCCGAGCGGGTGTGCCGTTTCCATTCTTTGTTAACTTTTCTGTCCTTTTGTACTTATTTTTAACATTCTCACTCCTGAAGCGGGAGAGGGGATGGTAGAGGCGCTGTGCAATGAAATCGGGGAGGAAAAGAAAGCAGAGTTGGATAACGAGATGGCTCTTTTGCCAGGAGGTGTCCTGTGCTGTGGCGTAACCCCCAACGGAGGCGGTAGGTCAGGCCCTATAGGATGGAGTTGGTGGGTTCAAAACCCTTCCCTGCTCTTCAGGGAGCAGCCCCGTGTCCCTGGGGACCTGGAAGTGCTGGCTTCACTTGCCCAGGTGTAATTGAAAGAGCAGCTTTGCTCAGCTCCTGTGCACCTGTGAGTATCTGCAGCACCTTCTCATGTCCCCATTGATGGCCACCAGGCTGAACCACCCCAGTTTCTCGCCTAACCTATGATCTCTCTGGCTGTGCAAACATGATGGCCTCAGAGAAGAGGATGTTTTTCCCATGTAAAAATCCACGTTTGTCTATGGGGTGGCTGGGGGTGTTGCAGGTTGCTGTATCTCGGTGTGGTGGTGAAGCAGGACTGAAGGCAAGGACTCCTAGGGAGCATCAGCCCCGGCGTGGGCAGGAGCTGCGAAGGGGTGACGGCTCCTGCCTGCTCGTTCCTCGCATCTTCTGCAACAGATCTGTCAAAATATCCCAGGTTTAACAAACAAGCTGCTATTAAAAGCTCCTTTGAATCTCTGCTGACAGAACCAGGGTAGGGAGCGTGCCACAAACATGCTGGTGGCAGATGTGAGCAGACTGGGGAGAAGTAGGTGATGGGCAGGGACCCCAGAACAAGAGCAGTGGTGTCCCTGGGCTGCAGCGTGCTGGCCGGGACCGTTGGTTTGGAAAGCTGAAGTATCTACAGAGGGTTTGTGGTTGACCTCCGAGGTGACAGCAGAGCACTCCCAGTTGCCATACTGGACCTGCTTTGTTCTACCCTGCGGAGGAACTGGGCAGGGTGTGCTGTGGAGGGGCATCACTGTTTTAAGTGGAAATACTCCCACCCAGCTCTAGGCAGGATCTGACCTGGTTGCAGGAGGATGGTGCAAAGGGGAGGACATAGTCATACGAACAGAGGTGATGGCAAGCAGCCGTGTTGTGTACAACCTCCGGGCTGTTCCAACAGCTGTGAAGGAGAGTTGCTTTACAATGCAATAAAGCAACGCTTTATAAGCCACCGTACTAATTGCAAATAAACTGTGAGGGCTGCTGAAGGCTGTGGCCCGTCGAGGCCATCCTGTGAGGTGATGGACGAAAACGGTGAGGGGGAGGCTGGTCCCGCCATTCCCAGGGTGGCACCTTGTCCCTGAAACCAGCCCTGGCTGCTGCAGGGCTGTCGTGTCCGGGTCTTTCTACATCACTGAGCTCCTGTAAAAACAGCCCCCAAGCGCAGGGAGAGGAGCTGGTGTTCTGTAAATTGACAAAAGAGATCCCAGAGGTGAGTGAAGTGGCTGCCTGTACAGACGGGTGGCATTTGCTGCCTGGAAGTCCCTTTACACGACCGGCCCGTTTGCAGGGGGAGGTGGCAGAAGGTGGAGGTGTTGGGGGTGAGCTGTGTTCCCTTCAGCAAACCAATGGAGAAATAAAGCCCCCGAAGGACCCAGTCACCTTCCAGCAGCGCTGGAGGTGCCCTGGTTTCTCCTGCTCTGGGATGAGAGCTGCCTCCCTGCAGGCATCCGCTGCCTCCCCTCAGCCATGGCTCCGGGAGGAACAACCCCGCAAAGTCCTTCAGCTCCCACCTTCTGGCACCTCATCCTGCAAGCATAACTGTCAGAGCCAGAGTGTTGCATAAAACAGCGTTTCTGCAGAAGTTTAACCACGCAGAGCCGTACAGCTGGTGAGCCAGAAAGCCAGTGAAGAAGGCTTGGATTTGACGACCTTGGACTTGGCATCCAGCGGAACGGTTCTCATCGGCAGAGCAGCGGGCACAGGCTTGGGGCTCGCTGGGTCCTGCCCTGGTGTGGAGAAGACTTCCCCGGGGAGGGTTGCACGGCTTATTCGTATACGTACACACCCCTCCCCGTTCCCTTCATGCCCACCCTTAAATCTCCTGTAAGAGCGTGGTAACCACGAGCGTGGCAAACCCCATCAGGAGCCGTCCCCAGGCAGCTCCTGCCATGCTCCCTTTGCACCTTTCTGGAATAAACCCAACCTCGTCATTTGCAAAGGCACTTTAAAAAGAGGCCCTAATTAGTGTCTATAAATTGCTTTCTTTAACCTTTCCAAGTTGATGTGATCTGTTCCCTTGTTACTAAAAACCTTTTATGAGGTGCCTTAATTTTCCACCCACATTATTAGTCTCCTGAAGCTTTTTACATGGGGTTCCAGTGTCCAAGTCTGTGACCGAGTGCATTTATCTGTCTGAGAGGATTTTTCTCCTGGGTGTTGTGCCCTTTGAAGGGCTCTGGAAAAAAAAAAAAAAAAAAAAAAAAAATCTCTTTTCTCTCCAGCAGTCTGAGTGTATATCTGGGTATTTGGGGAATGGCTCAAGTCAGAACTGAAAAGTTTCTGTTGGGTAACAAAGGCGTTTCTTGGGTTTTAAGCTCCACAGGTGTGGAAACGAAACCCGTCCTCTTCGTGAGGCTGCGTGTGGGAGCTCTTGGCAATGATGGATTTTGTTAATTTTGTTAATGGTGGTTGGTATGTCTTCCAAGAGCAGATTCATGTATTTGGCCACATTTAACTTGGCTTTTTCATGCAATCCGGATGCGATGCCAGCGCGGGGTGGCTTGCATATGGCAGCTAACGAGATGGCATCTGGGAGCAGGAGCAATATTGAATATGCAGGCGTCTCTGTTGTCATAACAAGTAAATAATCTTTTTTTTTCTTACTTCCTGAAATTTCAGTCAAGTGGGAAAATTATTTCCATTTCCGTAAGAGCTCAAAATGCCAGCTTCTCTTTTTGGATGTTAATGCTCGAAGTCTGTCTCAGGTTTTTACTGGGGTGAGCCCCTCCTCCCCCAAATCGGGAGTCAACTTAAACATTTTGTTTCAAACCCTTTCTTTAAACAAAAAAGTTTGATCAGAAATACTTCTTTTTTTTTCTTTTTTTTTTTTTTTAAATAACAAAATGAGGTCTTTCCTTAACTTCAGAAAGTGTTTTATAAAATGTGGCCCCAGCTGTTGGAGAAGAGCTTTGGTTTCAGTGGGTCAGGCCCCTTGGTAATCCCTTTCGGTAGGATCAGAGTGTCTGTTCTTGGGGGGCTGGCTGTTGCGTGCACTGAGCATCGCTCCTTGCTGTTTCCAGACGTGTGAGTTGAGAAACAGGCTCTTTCCATACCTACAGACCAGAAATTCTGCACCTTTTGAGTTTCTCTACTCACAGCAAGGCGCATCGCACAAGCCATCGCTTGCAAGCAATGGCTTTTCTTGACTAAAACAAGAACTGAAGCCCCGCTCACGGATGCGCTCTGATGGTCCTTGCAAAGAAACGGTGATGTAGGGATCCTGGCTGGAATTTTTTTGATCAAAATTTGAACACACACCCCCACCCCCATCTCCGTGGGCACATCCTTCTGCTCCCACCTTGTTTCAGCGGAGCGCGCGTTCTCGGCTTGCATGATGGAAATGGGTTGGTTTCATATCGTTTCGGTTTCTGGCTTTTACGTGTGTGCCAGCTTCCACTGTTTCCGATACCACTGAAAGTATTTCATATGTATCTTGAAATAGCTTTGCAAGATAGTGAGTGAATATTGGATTCAAACTACTCATCCCTCCAATAAGGATGGTCTGTTTGGATTCAAAGGGTTTCAAATCAAACAGGGGTTGGCCAATGACTGGTGCCAATCCCAGATTTTGTTTCTTACTAGAGGTGGCTTAAGTCACTTTGCTTCTAAAATTTGTCCACAAGGTGTTTTGGAGGGGAAACTCAGAACCGGTGTCTCCTTGGTTGTGTGTACCCCTAAATGCAAACTGGGCATTTCTTTGGTTTATTAGTATTCTTGATGGTTGCTGCTTAATGCAAGGACTATACCTTAATGTAAAGAGTACTCCCTTTTGAAAGGATGTCTGGGCGATGGGGAGTAACGGCTGAAGCTCTCAGGGCTGTGCTTGCAAGGTGCAGCAGGTGGGATCTGTAAGGTCACCATCTGCTCTGCAAGCCCTGCCTGGCCAAATCACGGCAGGGAGGGCTCAGGATGCAGCAGCCGCCTTCACCAGGAACGTTGGGGCTTTTGTCAGCCGAAGGCAGATTATCAATGGGACCTTAATTCAACCAGGTGCCCGGGGATGTTCGTATGTACAACCAAGCTCTAAATCGCTGGCGTTTAACCTTTCCCTTCCCTGGCCTGGCTGCTCAGCTTCCAGGGCTGTGGAGGCAGCCTTGGATGGTTCCTTATTTTCTCATATCTCCAGGCTGCCAAATGTTGAAGCCACAACTTCCCAGTCTGAGTCTGATGATACTTGCTGATGTATCGATGGCTTTTTCTAGCCGGTAACTTCCCTGTTTGGTTATCCTTGTGATTTTCCCAAGGGGGGGGAACACTGCTGGCCATCCCTACGAGTGGGACCAAGACATGGAAGCACATCAATGGTCATGGTTGTGGGTCGGGTCAAGCACTGCCAGCTGCACACCTGGCTGCCTGCTTGGTGGGATAATGGCGTGGAAGGGCTGATGCTACAGCCCGGCGAGCTCCTTGCTCCACGGGGCTGTGACATGGGGTGGTTTCTTGCAGGCAACGTGTTTCTCGCCTGCCTGGCTGCCTTCCAGGTGTGTGCTGCTTCCTACGCTCCCATTAACTGCGTGTTTTGTCCCACTCCAATAACGGGGAACCGGAGAGTATAAACAGCAGCTCAGTGGAGGACGTCTGGTATCTTCTGCGTAATAAGCAGCAGCAACCTGGAGTGAAATGTCGTCTGTCTTCCCACCTTGGCCATGACCTCCGACAGCCAAGGCTCTGCCTCGCTGCAGTGCTGTGTTGTGATTTCTAATCCAATTCTGCCCAAAGCACATAAGATGTTATCTTGATAATGCTTGAGAGCTGGCTGGTACCTGGAGCTTTGTGGCATCGTTGTGTTTTCAACTGTGTTTTAAAAAAAATAATAATCACAAACCAAACCCAAAACAAACAAAAAAACCAACCCCAAAATCCCCTCTTCTTTGCAAATGAATATTGCTGGGGAAATGAACATTTTTAGAGGTGCAGCCTTCTTGCAGGGCTAAGCCTCACACGGCTGCTTTGCCCTGATGCAGTTGAAAACGCAGTGGCTGGGTATAGTTTCCAGACAGGAAGAACTTGGCTGCAGGCTCCACTTTCTGCCCCTTCTCCTCCTGGTCAAGGAGAACTTGAAAAGTGGATTAAATCTATTTTTTTTCCAGATTTAAATTCCTCCCTTTCTGGATTCGGGTCAGCTCAGCTGGTGTAGATTTCTTCCTCCTAGAATCATGGAAAATAGAGGTTGAGAGGGCCTTGGGAGGTCATGTAATCCACCTCCTGCCCCAAGGCAGGATCAACTGTATCTAAAATGCTTGCTAATGAGGTTGGAGTTAGGTATCTTAGTGTATTTATAGGCATCTCAGCAACACGACAGCAGATACCTGTGCAAGTGGCCCTGCTTCTCATTCACTTCTCTGTATTTTTCCCACTTGCTTATATTTATCCCCTTTTATTTTGCTTTGCATGCCATCCTTACGCTTATTCACTGCGAGTTTTCCTACTTCCGTGAAGAATGCTCTAATTCTTTCCTTAATAGCAGTTGCTATGGCAGCTGGTTCAGGCAGTGCCTTATAACCTCGTGCAGAGCTGCTTTTACATATACTTTTCACTGCTTGTTTTTTCCTCTGGAGCCTGGCCAGATCTTTGAGAAACCTTATCACCCACTTCAAATGTCTTGACAAAAAATAAATTAAAAAAAAAAATAAAAAATATCAGATTCTGGCACAACTCTTAAAAACATCTCCTAAGCCTTGCCTACCCTCTAACCCGTCACCTAAATGATGCTAAATAGGCCAGGAAGCGAACTGTTTAATTCTGTCTGCTGATGCCTTTGTAATCAAGAGCCAAGATGCAATCAAGCAGCCCGCACTCCTTGTGATTCGGGGAACAAGAGCCCATGTGCAGCTCCTAGCGAGCGGATGCACTTTCCACTGAGGTCCCTGCAATTTGCAACTGCTTATTGCTGAATTTGGCCCCCAGATTCCCCAGACAGCACCAGGCAGACGGGCTGTAAATGTTACTCCTGGAGGAAACTGGCTGTAGTTGCTCGGTTGTGTTTCTCACGCTCCGTACAGGTTTTATAACAGTTTGCAGCATCTGTCGGTTTGGCCAAGGATTTCAAGGTAGATCTCAGTTCTCTTTTTCCTGGTGGACTTGTCTGTTCTGCCTGGCTTTGCTTTCAAGGTGGCACAGAGGAGTGGTCCCTGCCTGGAGTGTTAAGAGCACCAGCCTCTGAATTGGTACAGGAAACTTCCAAATTCTCACTTCTATTCGTGTGCCTTTACCTGGGCTGATGAGAGCTCCTACTAATAAGGAAAAAAAACCCTTAACCAACCACCAAATGAGAAAAAACACTTTTTTTTTTTTTTTTTTCCTCCTAAGGACTACTGCTATAATGTTCACCTCTAAAAGGGAACACTTGAGCAGGAATTAACCTGAAAGCCATTCTTACACCATTCTCATTGGCTGCACCAGCCCTGTTTTAACCTGGTCGGTGGCTGATGGTTTCCGCAGTAGAGAAGCGTTATCTGCACACAGGTTGTGTTTTGTCCTGTGTTACACCTACATCTGTCTGGAAACATCCACGTTTTGAGTGGGTGGGGGAGATTCTGGCACCTTCAGAGTATTTCCACTCTGGTCTGATTCAGAGCAGCAAAGGTTGGAGATCAGTAGCTGATAACTTGCTCGGTTCTGGTTGAAATGATAAGGCTTGAACGTAGTGAGAGACGATGGCTTGGTGTATTCAAACAAAGTCTTTCAAATTACTCAATCTGAAGGATCCTATATGTAGAAAAACATGTACTTCAGTAAAAGCAAAATTTTACCAGCAGAATGTTCTCGAATTAACACATGAAGTCCTTGCATGGGAATGGAGCGGCTCTGCTGCGCTGGGATTTTACTGCTGCAGGATATATAGGGTTTGCCTACCGACTTGGGACAAGGAAGTCCATACCAGCTCTCAGCCGCTTGGAGCTGGAAAGGAGCAGTGCCCTGCAGTGAAGGACGTGGTGAGAAGAGCACTTCCTGCATCTGTCTGCAGAAAGATGTTGGCTTCAGTTCTCATGTGTTGTCAGTGGAGACAGGTGAGACCTGAACTGAGGTGCTGTGATTAACCCTCTGGAGAGTCCATCAGCTCTACAGAGACCAGGTCCTAACTTAGAAGCCTGGGGCTGGATGACTTGTGATGCTCCTGTGGAGAGCGAGTTTCAGCCTACTTAGGAGCTCAGACTCTGTGACTCTCAGACTTTTCAGGCCTGGTTTATTTTATCACTTCAGATCCTGGCAGTTTGTCTTTAATTAGCAAGGCCAGAGCAGGGCTCCTCGGGAACTTAAATGGGACTCTTAATTAAAATTTTGGTTTGATAGCCTGAAATAGCAGGCATTAGAAAGAGCCAGAGCTCCAGCGAAGGAGGACAGTCCCCGTGGATCTGCAGTGACATCCTCTTGTCTGTCAGGCAGTTGATCACAAGGTTTTCTTTCCTCCTGAAGCTGATGCTGTCAAAACAACGATGCAAGTCCTGAATGTGATATGAAGCTCCAGGCTAGGCTGTAACCAGTCAAGTTCCAACCTGCTGCTGGATGCTGTGCCAAAAACACAATATATCTGGGTTGGTAGGTGACAGCAGGTCCTGGAGAGATGCTGGAAGTCCATTTTGCTTTTATTACAAGGGCCAGTGAGTTTAAAATTTCATCTTAAAGGGCATCTAAGCAGGATTCCCTGTGTGCTTTTATAGGAAATTTATTCTACCATAACTTTAATCATGCGGTTGTGAAATAGCAATGAACAAGCTGCCGCTCTGCTCTCTGACCCAAATTATTCTCATCTGTGGCAATTTTCCATCACTCCTCAGAGCAAGGAAAACTGTCATTCAGTACTGGTCAGCTCTGAATCTGTCGAACGGATTCAAGATTTGGGTCATTGTTGCATGGGATCACTCAGTGCTCTGAGATTTCCCATGTGTTTAGTAACGGGGATGTTTGCGGTGTTGATCTGTCCAGTTATCCTTCGGGGACAAGAGAACAGTAAATATTTCTTGTTTCACTTACATTCAAAGACTTGTCTTCTAGCTGAAGGGCAATATTTGTTGGCTGATTTCCTCCTGTGGAGTGGGAGTGACAGCTTGAATTGCAGCTAGAGGTGGAAGGAGCCGTGCCCGCAGCGGCATGAGGGTGACGAGACAGAGGTCTGGCCATCTGGCTTTGCTTGATCCTCGTATTAGTCTCTTGGGTTTGAAAGCTTCCAGAAACATGTTGCTCATTCAGCCTTCCTGGACCAAGCTCTGATAGGAGCACCTTCAGTAACCATGAACTGGGGGCTTCTTGTGAATCCCTGAGGATTTTGGCACCGCTCTTTAAAGATATTTGGATATTTTAACTTCCACTGAAGTCAGTTTGGTTTGGTCACCCCATGCCTTTGTGCTCCTTAAGAAGAGTCCTTCTGAAAAATGCTCAGCTCCTTTCTGTTGGATGCTGGTGTAAAGACCACCCAGTTAATCACTCCTACCCCACACTTTTAGAATATACTGACATGGCATTTTGTCCCCCTTGGGGATTGCCCCCATCAGCACCAGGAGATTCCAGCAGCAGTGGGAACATCTCTTCTCTTTACTGTGGGGAGCAGTGATTCCCTCTGGCAGCCATTACCCAGCTGTGGAAACCGAACCTGGTGCTGTGGGCTCTCCACCCTCCTCCTTCCCCTCCCAGAGGAAGGGGCTGTGGTTTTTCCAGCTGTGGAACAGGAAAGAAATGGGGGATCCTGTTTACCTACCTACTGAGCTGCTCACATCCATTTTAAACCCCCTCCTTGCAACATGCTGTTCATAGCTGTGGCACCTCGTTCTCCAGCTCTCCTGTCTCTGCTGTGTCTTCTGGAAGGAGCTCCTCCATGGAGCATCACACGTGGAGGTCCTGAGATGCCACAGCTGGGATGCTGGAGAGGGTTTCAAAACCCGGTGGGCTGATTTGAGGGGTTGAGACACCAGCACTGGCTGCTGTGTAACTGGGAGAGGAAAACAGGAGCTCTGTCACCCACAGACTGTGGAGTCTTGGGACTGGGGGGACAAGGGAAGGATATTTATTCACACTGCAGTGGGCAAAGTTGGTCTTGAAGTTTTGTCCTGTCCCAAAGCGGTTTCTGTCTTAGGTCCTAATAACATCCAACTCAGTGTCAGCCCCTTGGGAGGTGTCAGTGAGGGTCTCACCTGTGCATGAACAGGTTTGTGGAAACTCATGCAAAGCCTTGGCTACGTTTGTTCTCTCTTGCTGAAATACAAGAGGATATTGGGCAGTGGCTGTTTTGTTGTGGACATCCCTCTGCTCCTGTTGGGAGGTCAGAATTCTCCACATCTGTGGTAGAAGCCTGCAGTGTGGCAGCCCTGGGTGGGAGGCCACCTTCCCAGTGGGCAGGAGGTGGCTCCGAAGCAGGAGGACCAGGAGTACCTCCCAAGCACGGGGCCTGGGAGCGCTCTGCGTGTTCCCAATGCTGTGGAAGGGTCTCACTTCTGCACAGGAGCAACTTGTCTCATCATTAGAACTCTGAGGGCTGTTAGCAAAGGCAGGCGTGGTGACAGAGCTGCGTCTGGGGAGGGTTTGCTGGTGGAAATGCTTGTGGGGTGGGTGAAGGGAAGGCTGGAGGTCTCCTTGCCAGAGCGGGATACCCACCGTGCAGGAGCCGGGGCAGTGGAGGAGCCTGTCCCTGCCTCCTGGAGCCATGAAAACCACCTTGGATTTGGCACAATTGGCAATGTACAGAGTGATCGCATAAAATGCTGACTTGTGGGCTCAGGCATTTAACCTGAGCGAAAATGTGACGGGCTGGGGGGGGTGTGGGTATTTGCTTTGGAAAGCAAACTTGTACATATGCCTGTGTGTCCCCTGGGATGCGCACAGCTCTGGAAAGCAGCGGGACTGGCAGGAGCGTGCAGAGACATGGCCAGGGCAGCCTTCTCCAAGCTTTTGGCTCTGTCATCACCCCTGGGGAGCGAGTCGTTCCCGTGGAGAATGGGGGTGAATGGATTTGCGAGGGGCTCCGTGGGGCCAGCCTGGATCCATCCCGCTGCAAAGGCACTTGCACTGGCTGGCCCCGTGGCCGATGAGAAGCCTCGAAGAAGAGAAGCCCCGTAGTCAAGCTGTGCATGGCAGAGGTTTTCAGGTAGCGGTTAATAAGCGATCGGTGGAGCAGGAGTCCAGGCACCCAGCAAGTCACCGAGTGGCTGCATTTAACTAAAATTAGCCCTTTGTAAGTGGTGGTGGCAGCTGTGCGTAACAGCGGGCTAATCTGGCGGGGGAGAGGATTTGCTGGAGGAAGTGATGGCTCCCAGGTGCCCTGGCTGGTGCAGGTACTGGGAGCCGGGATCTGTACAGGGGTTCCCTTGGGAAGGCAGGCACGGTGCCCCTTCCTTGGCATGTTGGTGCCACCCCCGGAATGCTCACAGTCCTGAATCTTGCAGAAACATGAAGCATGTACACACAGTGTGTGCATGCTTCATGTTTCTGCAAGATTCAGGGCTGTGAGCATCCTGGGGGTGGCACCAACATGCCCTGCCTTAGTCCCAGTGCCAGCTTTTATCAGGGACCCCGTAACCACACTGGCGAGCATCCTCTGAGTGGGATGCTTGGGGACCCACATATTGGCACAGCCAGTGATTGAACCAAGTCCCTTCTGTGTGGCCCTGCCTGCTGGTTGAACTGGGCTGAGCCAAGGGCCTTGGGCTGGCAACGCGGCTGCGACCTGCCTGTAGTCAGGAGAAGGTGCCCGGTGCAGGGAGAATGGCGCTGCCAACAGGCAATGAGCATCACTTAGTCTATTTAATTAAATTTTTAATTTTGGGGGGCTTTTTTTATGGCCTCTTTTTTTTTTTTTTTTTTTTTTTTGACAGCTGCTTAACTGGGGAAGTAAGCTGGGGGGAGGGAAGCTGTCCTTATTTAAAAGGGTCTACCCGTAAATCTGGGCCAGATCTGCTGGTACACACTGGCTGCTTTGTGCGACCCTTGTAAGGGAAGAAACCATAAATGTCACTTCATAGCTGTTCTGCTTTGCTCGATGAATCTGGATCAGTGTCTCTCTCCCTCCTAATCAGGTTAGTTTTCTTTTGATCTACCCCTGTTAGGGGAAACCTAAACTGATTTAGCTATTCCCATCCATTTTCCATTTGCCTGATAGCTCTTTCCACAAGGCCATCTCTGCTCTACCCTAATTACTGTTAAATTGTCTGATGCTGTAGCAGGTGACACTCTGGTATATAACTTTGTAAATCTTAGCCAATATTCACTGGGGTTTTTTTGCCAGATGTTTTGTTTCATTTTTGGAGAGATTAGTTTTAAATTGGCAAATACACTAGATTTAAGGAGAAAACTATTGCTACTAGCTGTCAGAAAGAAAACACTAATTATCAATCATGTTTTATTGAGTCTCCGTTGAACTGATTTGCCATAGAAAACATCATTTTCTTGTACTCTATCTTCAGGAAACCTGATTCTTGTGAGTTCTTCTCACTCAATAATGGTGATGTATGCTAGAGCGTAGAAGAGAGGAAAAATTAGCTCAGGGTTAAAATCTGTGACACCCTAGAATTTAAATCACCTGTTTTCAGTAGCACAAAACCATTATCCGCGCCGGTGTTCCATAAAATCATTGCAGATGTGCGTTCCTTGTCGCTTCTGCCTGTAAACTCTGCCCGTGCATGTGATTTACAGCGCTTTCCCGGCCGCAGCGGGGTTTAGTGACTGTGGCGGCTTGTTTGTTTGCTCTGGACAGGGCCCCGGTTTCGAAAACGAGCCTGGAGTTACTGCGAGAGAAGATAAGAATAGTTGGGGGAAATTTCCCTGTTCCTGCCTCGCTCCAGGGCTTGGCCGCGGCGCTTCCCGTGACTCAGAGCGGCAGCAAAGCACCGGCTTCCTCTGAAATCACCCGGGTTTTGCAAAGCTGCCGGCATGGTCGTTAAGTAAATCAGGTTTTTTAGTGAGTTATTCTCCGCTGCGGTTGCGCGTGATGCCTAAAGTGTATCTCGCTCTGCTCCTGTTGTCTTTAAGGCACTCGACTGTCCGGAAAGGCAGGTGGAGGCAAAGGAGCATGTCCCAAAGAGGCTCACGCAGCCCCTTCCTGCCCCCAAACTGGTTTCATTTTTCTCTTGTGATAAGTCGAGCAGGGGTCAGCAGTTTTTATTGAGCTATTTTTCTTGTGGAAGGGAAGTGTTATCTGTGAGGGGAGATACGGCACCGTGTGTGACATGGGCTCGGGGGAGCTGATCCAGAAATGTGGCCAAGTAGGGCCCATCAGTGGGTCCGCGTAGCCTGGCCCCTGTCTCTCGCTGCTGGTTTAGTCCTGGGGGATGTGCTTCGTCAACAGCAGATTTCCTCCTTATTTCCAGTGAGAATATTGGAAAGGAAGGGACTGCCAGCCAGGAAGTTGGGGAAACCTTGTCATTCAGATCTAGTCCGCTATCTTGAAGAAACTCCTTGATTTAAATATTCTGGGGGGAGGAAGGAGGGACCAGAGGGTTGCAAAGCATCCCATAGCTGCTGACAATGTAAGGACCTCTTTATCAGAGCTCCTGCTCCTCCCACAGTTCCTTGAAGAAACTCTTTCTAATGCTCTTGGATTTTTACTGCAGAATAGAAATCCAAAGGAGGGTTTGCACCATCTTGCCCAGCTACTCTGGGGCTCAGGTCTGTCTGAATTCCCATCTGACTGGAGCTGGGGTGGAGGAGATGGCTTTGCCTTAACGTCTTGTCCCCTTCCCACGGTGACTCTGCAGATCACAGCTGCCGTGATTTGTTCCTCTCCACCTGCAGTGGGGATGCCCTCGCCTGGACCTCGCCTGCGTGTGCTGAGCATTCACCTCCACTTTTATGGGTGTTTCATTTACTAGAAATCCCTGGTGCGTATGTTCTCCTTTTTAATCTCTTTGATGCTGTTGTGTGTTACAGGCACAAAACACCTTGAACTAGCTTGGTTTATTGGGGCTGTCTGGAGAAACAACCTTCTCGAGGAACAGCCCCACTGAGGAGCAGGGCTTCAGTGGTGAAGGGGTTAATGCGGTCTGTCCCGAAAACTATCCGTGCCTTGCCAAGCCTGATTGTCATCCTGCTCCTTTTAGCCCTCGCAGTTGTTCTGTCCCCAGAGCACCGTATGTGGCCATTTGATCTGGGAGGGATGCACGTTTGTTGGGAAACCGTCCCTTGCCTCAGTGCTCCTGGTGCCCTGTTGGGTGGAAGAGGCAGCGCCAGAGCCTGCTGTTCCTTCTTGTGTCCTTCAACCGAAAGTACGTGGTGATGCCTGGAGATCTTGGCCAGCAAAACGCCCTCCCTCCCCTAGTAATAGGTTGCACAGATTATGCAATTTATGCAACCAGGGCTCATTTTAACTTGCTTTTTGCTGGTGATCCCCTTCTCCCCAGGTGTGCCAGATGGAGGAAAGGTAATGGTCCTGTCGGGGCATGGAGCCAAAGCAGAGGTTACAGCTGTAAGAGCTGGCAGCAGCAGGGCAGGAGAAGCATGCAGCCCTCACGCTCGCTTTTCAAAGGGGAACAGCTAGAATTTGGTTCGAGGTTTGTAGGTCAGGTTTCCATTATACAACTGAACTGGTTGCAGCTGCTCGTGTGAGATCCAGACCTCGTTGGATGCTCTTGGTCTGGTAGACTTCTTTCCTCGGGAATTATTCTTTACAATGAGATGTACAGAAACAAAGAGGATTTCTCTGTTGTAGCACTAACTGGGGTGGTAATGGAGGCTTGGAGTGGGACTTGCTTCGGTCTGTGAAATGTGGGAAACATCCCAGAAGCATTTTATTACAAACAGCTGCTTGGAAAGAAATCAGCTTTTTTAAGATGCTGTTTTTTCCAGACAAAGGTAGGACCAGAAGCAGTTGAGGAGGGATCTTTTAATTGATCACAGATCTCCTGCATGTCCCAAAACAGGTATGAGTACTCTTGGCACAAGTCACACTGAGCTGTGGATCTCTGCCCGTGTTTGAAGGACAGGGCTGCTTGTGTGAGGAAGGGTATACCACTGGTTTAGTGAGTGAGCACAACCCTCCCATTTCATTTCACAAGGGATAAAATGCTCCGTGATGTCTCCAGGAAAGCAGAGCGCTTTGATTCCTGTCTTCACGATGGTCTGTAAGGCCCCTGTCACCCTGGCTAGCCAGCCCCACTCCCGTCCTTGAAGGACTTGCTCTTGAAAAAGATGCCATGGACCTCTTCTGCTGGATGTTGGTCAGCAGAAAAATATGTATTCTTTCACCAAAGTTGCTCAGTTCAATGCTGGAGATACTGAATTTTGGGTTTAGTAGCAGGAAAAAGCCGGGGAGTGCTGGTTGCAGGGGACTGCACGTCTTCCTGGTACCGAGCACGAGCCTCAAACCAGCTCCTGGTTCCCCTGTGGTGTCACTGGGATCCACCTCTGCAACCTGTAATTAGTGCTGTCAGCAGAGCAGTGTAAGCAGCCACTTAAGCATTAATTACTTTAACGAAGTTACTAAGGTGGGTTTAGCTACTAAAGCATTTTGTTGTTGCTATAAATTTTAGTCAAAATATTAGACGGTGGAATCGATGGGAGATGACACAAAGCTCAAGCCTAGCTTTCCTCTTGTCTTAATGTTCAAAGTGTGGGGTTTTTTTTAGGTAAAATAATCACACAGTCTTTTCTCTTCCGTTGCACAGAAGCAGCCGTGGCAGGAGAGCGTGAGGGCTCTTCTCCCCGTTTGCTCATACGGAGGTGTAAGGGATGCAGCGAGCAGAGAGCAAGCTGCCATTCAAACCCAGAAGATGGATGTCACCTTTCTTGGGTTGTGACAGCTAAAAGGTGGCCCATGACGCTTGGGCTCTTGTAGTGTTAAATATGTAATGAAAAACTCCCTGCTGTGAGGGATCTGCTGGCGCGGGAGCTCTCTTATAAGCAAACAGGATGGAATAAAATGGTTCATTAACAAAACCGGGTTTAATACAGAAGTAAGCGGAGTTTTCACCGCTGTGGAGAGGAGAATGGTCCTGCCATTGCTAATGACAAAACTTAATGGGGAATTTTAATGGCTGTTAATTATTTTGAAAACTGCAGTTTTCTTGGGAAATGCAATATACTTTGGCAAACTGAAGCTTTTCTCCACTGTTGCAGAAAAGAAAACTATAATTCCTCTGAGCTGACTCTTGCTGAAGAGGGTATGGGAGGCATTTGACTTGCGTTACTAACGTGGAGGGTTGGACAGGGTCTGTCATCCCAGGACAGGAGACCTCTCAAGGGATGAAGGGACGGAAGTGGGATATATTGCTCTGTCTCTGCTCCCTGCTGTTGCCTGCAACTCCTTGTTCCCAGCACCAAGGAGTTATGTCTTCAATGTTCAGAGATACTGCTCTACTAAATGGGATGCTTTAAACCCGTGTAAGACCTGTAGGAATTACGTTTTTTTAAAATGTGGTGGTTTAAACTATATATTTTGTTAGTATTAATAAACTCAGCATGTATATACAATACAAAAGAAAAAAAAATAATCACTGTATATGCTGAGACTGAAGTGCTTATCTCAGAAAGAGAACGAAACATCAGTGACCTGGTCTGAAGCACCAGGGCAAAGCATGTTCTGGAGGAGAATTTCAGTTCCACTTTACATTAAACATTCACTAATGAGGCCAGAGACCCCTAGGCTGCCCCCGAAGGCTGTTGGAGCAGTCTTGTGGGCGTTGGGAATCTTGAGCTCCATCCCCAGTGGGATCTGTGCCTCTGGGTGTGTGGACCCCAGAGCTCCCCTCCTGTGGGGAGCACCCCTGTTCCTCTGCCACCGCTCCTCTGCGGTTTGTGAAAGAGTTTCCTCTCTCCTCCCTCCTCTGATCTGAAGGGGTTTTCTGAATTCAAGTCATATTCTGTAGATGAAAGTGTTTTAAGCTGAGTGAGATGGCTTTTGAAAGAGGAGGAGCCACTCACTAACAATGAAAATGCTCCCGACCCCATGTGCAGTTTCTTCCTTTACGGCATCCAAGCGCAGGAAGCTCGGCACAGGAGAGCTGGCAGCAAAAGCCCTCTCAGTTCGTGTTCATGCGGAGCTGGTGCTCTGGGGTCTGAGGATGTGGCAGGGATGGGGGAAGGCAACAAGTTGGACTTTTTTTTTTTTTTCTTTTTTTTTTCTTTCTGAAAAGTCTAAATGACCTGTCAGGCTCTCAGGCTGCTTCCCCAGGGGCTAACCTCCCAGCAACCACAAAGCTATAGAGCATCATGGCCTGGGAACACTCATCTTCTACTGCTTGAGGTGGTGGGAAGCAGAAGTCATGTAGAACTTGTGGGAGAAGAAGTTTGAGAGAGTTGTCAACTTTGTGCGATGGGGTGGGTGAAGTGTTATGCAAAGCATATGCAAAGTACTTGACAGTCAGATTAGATCATCCCAGGTTGTATCATTGTGTGCCCACTTGTTTTGACCTAATTTAAAAGTCTTTTGTGCAGTCTCTGAGGAAGGGGATGGAAGGGGATTTTAATGAAATTAGGAAACATTAAGGAAATGAACTCTTTGTCCGCTATTCTTGATAATAGGGATTTATTATATTTTATTCAACTTGAGTACTCAAGATGATGGGGCCTAAATTTGGACTGCACAACTAGTAACCTGCAACAAGCATATGCTGTGATCTTTATTGAGCAGACCATCCTCAACTGGATTAGGCCCAAGGCCCACGAGGTGGTTGGTCTCCAGCTTCAGCCCCTGGCTGGAGGGACTAGTGTCCTCTATGCCCAGCAGCCATCACACAGATTTCTTTATATACCTTCTGTCAGGCCTGTCTCATCGATTATAAGTATTACTGCAGCTGTGAAAAACCTGCACTTCTGCCAAGCTCAGGTGCTAACTTCTGATTCACCTCTTAAAGGCATGAACTGGTTTCCGTGCAGTGCTGAACACCTTTGATGATGCTCGGGGAGAAACTCTCTTGACCTCTCTGCCAAGGCTTTGTTGGTTGCCGAGGGCTGGGAGAGTGGTCCCTGTGGTTCTCTAATCCATGTCGTTATGCTGAAAACAAATTTGCGGCATCTAGAGCTGTGGTGCACAGGGGTTTCTTAGAAGTGCCATCGAAGCTGTTGGCATTGGGACTTCAGCTGCTTTGCCCAGTTCCTCTTGGCCAAACAACCGAGAGTACAGGGAGAGGAAAGGAGAGTTTTCTTGTGCTTAATGGATGGAGCTGGGACCTGGGATTCAGGGGCGCTGTCACAGCTGTGCCATGGACTGTCACTGTGACCTTGGCAAAGAAACTTGAGCCTCCAGAGTCTTGGTCTAACTCAGGCTGAGATGTCACATCTGTGAAACGAGGTGAATACTGATTGTAGAATCCCGGGAGACAGCCTGGAGCTCGCTCTGCTGACGGCGGCAGCGCTTTCGGAGATCTCTGGATGAAAGGCTCTCTTGAAATTCAAATCCCTGAATCGTGTAAAATTTGCTGCTGAATAATTACAGGTTGCAAAAACAGAAGGGCTGCTGAGCATCAGCCGGTGCTTCTCTGGTAAAGTTCAGGTTGCTGCTAGACTTGCCTGAAAGTTTTCTTTCCGTAGCGTTTGCTTTTTAAAAGGAAACCACAATCTCTTTTCATGTGACCAAAAAAAAAAGGCAAGGGGAGGACTTTCTGCTTGTATAGACATTTCCTTTCCAGCCCTGCATGGCAATGCAGCATTTCCAGTAAGAAAGGGAGCTGCTGAGCAGGGGGTGATGTTTTAGCAGATTACGCTTTAGCTCCTGGCATTCCCCCTGCGGTCTCCTGTGCGGGCGATGGTGTGGGACACATCTGGGCTGGCTGTGACCTGGGGGCTGGCACCGGATCCTGCTGCTGTGTCACACGAAGCTGGTTTTGAGAGGGCTGCCTTGCAGAGCGTGTCCCGGCTTCTGCCTCCCGCATGTGTTTAGACCTTGGCTACGTGGCACTCTGGTTCATGACCCATGGGAGCAGAGCTAGGGATGTGATTTGGTCCTGTATCTCTTAAAGATTTTCATCCCCAATATACTCATCCTAAACTAAAGGGAGACAAAGGTGGAGGGGGGGAAAAAGCCCCAAAATGTGCAGATTGAGGTCAAAATGGATACTGTTGAGGGTGGAGAAGGTACCGAAACAGCCAGAGCAGTTGGAGCTTCTCTGAAGACCATGGCAAGGTTGGAGATGTACAACAGGGTCTCTCTGGAGCGGGGCAGGCTGAGGGGGAGAGCCTGGGCTGCCCGCGAGCTCCCAGGCTGCAGCCAGCAGGCTCTCGCTGTGGGGAACGGTTTGGAATTGGTTCAGGGCAGCTTGAAAAGCAGATAAATATTTCCCCACCCCTCCACCAAAACCTCCTTTCCGTTACTCTAAATAGAAAGTTTCCTGTTTTATAATTGAGACTCTTAAAAACATTCGTGTGGTTCAGGTCAACGTACAGCTGCGTAGCTGAGGCCATGAGACGTCTGAAATACGAGCTGGGGCAGAGGCTGTTGACTCTGGAACCTAATAACACTTTCAAATGGCAATATGAACTATTTCCTGCTATACAGAGCATATTAGAGTATCCTCTTGCAAATACAGGCAGGCTGGCTCTGTGTGGAGCTTGGTGGGGGGGGTATCGCTATTCTGCACCTCGGGCACTGATCACATATTATTATAGTGTTAATGCAAATGGAGAAGCTCTTCATGTACTCAGAGAGCTGCAAAAGTTTACCCCCTGACACTATTGCTCCCTTTTATCTAAACACTTCTTAAGCTGTAATTTCTATTAAAGCCAATTATTTTTTTTTTTGCTCCATTTCCTTTTTGGTGCCCTGAAAGATTTATTTCCTAACAGGCTTAATATAAACATCACAGGTGACACCTGCTGCAAGTCTCAGTAGATAGGTTTTGGTCCAATACATCAAAAGTACTTTTTGAACAGGTATTTAAGTGGGATCCTCTGTACTACTCAGATAAAAGGCTTTGATGTTGTGTTGTCTGAGTGGATTTGCATGTGTTGTCATGACTTCTAAGAAGAGCTTTTTGTAGGAAGAAGGCTGGAAGTAGCCAGAGCACCAGAACAGCAGGTCCCGGTTGAGCATTTACTGACTCTGTAGGTGCCCTTCATCTAACTGTTTGAAACATGAAGGGAAGTGAGATGTGTTGCTTGCCTGCACCACCCAACCCAACATTTCAGGTGCTAACTCAAGAGATGGGGGATACAGGTTCCTATTGAGCTGGAGGTTCCTCAGCTGCTGGAGAGCATGGCTGTCCCTCACTTTCCCTTGGTGTTCCCTGCTCAGGCCGCTGGCTTGCGTGGCTCCAACCGCAGTGGGACGATTCCCTCTGCGCATTGTCAGTGCCTTCTGCTGAGCACCACACAGCCTAAAAGCCAGCGTTGCTCTGCATATCACTACGGCTTCTGAGTCTCCCTTGGGAGACTTGGCTTTGGGCTCCTTGATGACCTCCACAAGTATGACTTAAATTAATTTTTTTTTTTAGTACTCTCTAAATACCTACTCCAAAACGCCTCTTAGAGAGAGAAGGTGGCTCTTTGGCAGCCCAGGTGTCACTGCCGCAATGATATTGGGGAATCTGCTTTCCTGGCTCCCTGCCCACAGAAATCCTGCTGAAGGCAGCTGAGCCCGAAGGTTATATAAAACACTTATCCCTCTTAAAGCCCATCATCTGTTTAAAAACTATACCAAAAGGATTTATTTATTATTCCAATAACAGATGAGGAATGGGAAATGAAGAAAATTATCTCTGACTTTAGTTTTCCTTTATGTGTTTGGTATCTCTTACGTGGACCAATGTCACTGTTAGTCTGAGCAGGAGGAGAGGGTGTGAGGATGCTTTTGAACGTGATGCTACATCCTTTAGAAAAGCTTGTCAGATGGCAGCATCCTCTGATTTTTATTTTCCCTATTGAAATGAGTTTGCCTTTGTTTCTGCTGCTGCTTTGAGCATTGCTGGTTGCAGGTGGGTAACTTGCACACTGTTACTCACCCGAGTAATCCCAGGTGGATGGCAGCCGTTAAAGAAAGATGCTTTAGCATCGCTGGCACTAAGTGGATTATCAGAGCCTGAAGTCCTGTCGATGCAGAACAAGAGAACTGCGGGACGCAGGAGGGTTTGGGTGCTTGGCCGTGGCCCGTTCATCCAAGACACAGCTGTAGGTGACTGTCCCCTTATAGTGGTGTTCTTGGCGTGGTGGTACTGCAGTGATGGACAGGGGTCCAAGCATAAAGCAAAAATTGATTGAAATAGACACAAAGAGGGGGAAAAAGAATTGGACCCTATGCATTAAATAAATGTATGAGCTGTTGACAATTCTGACTTGCTGTCAGAATAAAACTTGCGTATGAAATGGGCCCCACGCTCTGCAGGAAGAACCTGCCATGGGAAGCAGGCTCCTTGCCCAGGGCTGAGGGAGGGTATGCCCAGGGTTAAGGAATGGTATGCCCGGGGCTAAGGAAGGCTATGCCTTCTTAAGCAAGAGGCATCAAAATCAGAACTGGATTTTCCTTGACAGAAGCAGCACCTGGGCTGAGTGTAGCTGCATGAAATGTCCCTGTCCCTGTGAATATGGCTCAAAGCAGATGGGACTCTGCTGGCCTCTTTCCAAACTTCCCAGATTTTGTGGGTGTATGAGAAGGAATGTGTGTGCCCAGCTATAAACTAGGTGGGAAGTGTCTTAGCAGGCTTTGAACCTTCCCAAGAAAGCTTGGCGATCAATCATGATGGGATGTCTCAGTTGCTAGCTCAGCAGGCAAACTGGGCCATATTTATTTTTAGGTGTGCTAAATGTTTGAAGCCGTCTGAGTATGGGGGGGGGGTGTTTTCTGTGGGGTTTTTTTTTTTTTTGTCTTTCAAAAAGCTTTAGGGAGCCGCAGAGTTTATCAATGGACCAACACGAGCTATCAGTTGTGTGTTGCAGGAGGATAAGGACAAGTAAGTTCATCCTGTTATTGCTCAGGGTCTAGATACACTCTTAAATACGAATATTGTAGTATGCAGTGTTAGGAGGCTGGATGCTTTGCTGGCAGAGCGCTCATACCTTCAATGCTGTTTTCCTGGCAACGTTTCTCCTGTGTAATAAATACCCCTGCAAAACCATAGCAGTAAAAATGCAGCTTTGAAGTGGCTGAGCCCATCCATGGGACTGTGCCTGGCAGGCTGGGATCTGACCTTCTAGACCTTTGCCAACACAGATACCACCATCCTCGCTACAAGAGTTCCTTCCGCTACGCTGGGTTTTTGACTCCAGCTGCTTTTGGGTGGAAGTGACCTCTAGCAACATGTAAAAGCATGTGTCTTAATCCAAGTGAAACTTCTCTCCATTTTATTCAGTGAAATCAGGTGTAAACAGACAAGAGTTATTCTACTGCCGTAGAGACCTCAGTGCAATAGTAGCTTTTAAAGGAAGCCTGAGAACCAGACAGTGAACTGGAAGAGTTTAAATATTTTCAAAAAGAAATCGTGCAAAATCGGTGCAAAGGATCAAGATAAACCTGGATTTTTACAAACTAATGGCCTGTGTGTGTACATAAACTTGGAGCACACAGGTAAGCCTGCTTGCCAGTACGGACAGTTTGCCGCTATATATTTTGGGGACGAATCAGGGCCTCCTATCAGAAGGGTGTTTGGGGGTCCCCCCACACACACCCCCGGTATCCATATCAGTTTCAGTTGGCTATTTCTCTTAGGAGTTATTAATACTTGAGGTATGCAAAAGCTGGGTGTAGATGGAGTGTAATAGTATCCAGAGTTTTATGATGTAGCTTATTGACTTAGGGGGAACCGCACTGACAAAGGCATTTTTCCTCCATGGAAAAGTCTTCATCTGGTTTAGGAACTTTTCTGGAAAAGCTGTTTCTAGTATAAACTCAGTGGGAAGTAACATTGATGAAAAATGATAGCGCTGTAATATCTCTTCAGGTGAGAGAGACAATTACCCTGCATTGAATTTTCCTTAGGGCCTTTGCAGTGGTTGTTGGTTTTTTTTCTTCCTCCTGATTTATAGGTTTTGGGGAGAATAAGTGAGGCTTGGACATGCTTGGGAGGAGAGGGAGGTCCTGAGAAGTGGGTTTGTTGTGTTCGGGGAGGAGGCTGCCCCAGGACATGTGATGGAGGGTGACTTAAAACCTAGGATGTATTTTCACAGCTGTTGTGGGAGCTTTTTCCATTTAACACAGCACAGATGTGAATGATAAAATATAAATTGAAGATTAATGTACACCATCTTGGCATGTGAGAGGTTCAATTATAGGCAGAGCAAGCAGAATAATGGAAAATGCATTTGAGTGATTGTTCAGTTAATATAATTTGCGATGAATTATTCACAACAATTTGTTCACCCTGCTCTTATTGTAATCATTTTCATTCCTTCATTTGCTATGCATCTGAAACCGCTTCCCACAATGTGTGCTTGACATGTAATAAAGTAGATCCACGCATCCAGCCCCTTCTCCCCACCTGCCTCCCCACCTACATGCGAAGGAGGACAGATTTTAAAGAGCTCAGCATTGGAGGCACTGAGCTCTCCTTAAGAAGTTAAGCGTAAGAGTTAAAGTGGAGGCTGCTGCCTGCTGAACCCGACCCATAAAACCCTTTTCTGTTGGGCTCAGAGTGACCTGAGCTCGCAGAGGGGCTTGCAGAGGACCCATTTCCATGCTTTACCTTGTGGTTATGGGGGGCATCTTCCTCTCACGAGTGGTGTAATGAGACTTGAGGTGACAGAAGGTGATCAGCTGGCATTGGGTGGTTAATCTGCATCCTTGTGAGCCGAAGCGTGCGCTTCCTACCTGTATGGCATCATTCCTGCCTGGAGGTGGGAGGAGGAGGTGTTGGGCTTTGCAGCAAGGCGTGCAGCACGGGCGGGCTTGAAGAAAAGCTCTTTGCTTTCTCAGGTCCCTGTCCTTTATGTCACGTGTTAAGCCGTGGAGCAGGTCGGTGGCAATGCCACAGCCCTGGAGCTGAAGGTTGGGCCCCCCCTTTCCTATTCTTCAGGCACTGGAAAACCCAAAAATGCCCATTTTTCCTGAAGTTTATCAGAAAGTAAGACTTGTTCCTGCTGGCCATGAGGGAGGGACTGTTCCTGGGTAGGGGGCATGGGGAAGGTGTCCGTGTCGTCCCTCTGCAGCTCTGCCCATAGGGAGCTGGGGATGATGAAGCTGCTCTTTACCACCCCATCTCCTGCTGCTGGGGGTGCTGGTAGTAATCAGGGCTGCATTCTGCTACGAGCTTGGTGGGACGCTGGGTGAATCCCCTTGCTTGTAAAAGGGGGCATATGTAATAGGAAGTTGCAGTTCCTGGAGACTTCTGCCTAACTCTTGGGATTTGTTGTCTGGAGCATGAGGAATCCCAAAGGCAACATCCCTTTTACTTCAGAGAAAAGAGCCAGGACTCGTTGTTGCCCAGCCCCATGCTCCTCCACCAAACCCCGAGATGCAAACCTCAGCTTAGGACTGGTTGGAAAAGAGTCTGATGTCTTCTTCAAACCATGTTTGCCTGGGCTCATTGGTGCCATGTCCATACCTGGCTTCATCACCTGGCTTTTCTGTGCTCTTTTCTGGTTTCTTGTGGTTGTTGGTCTCTGGTGTGTTGGGAGATACTGGGAAACGTTTTGAGGTCTGTGGTGAGCTGGTCCCGAGGGCAGATGGGAGCCAAGGGGAGGTACACTGCGATCATGAGAGCTGCTGCCAGGGTTAGTGGCGAATTCAAAGCTGCTTTAGGGTGAGATAAATCCTTCTCTGAACCTTAACCCTTCAAGGACTCTTACAAGCTCAGTCAAGCCATGATGGCAGAGCCTTCAGCACAAAACCCTATGCTCCATAACAAGCTGGGATTTACACTACTGCTTCTTCCCATGGAGGGACAGCGCTTGTAAGGTTAATCTGCCAGCGTTGACTTGTCCAGATCTCCATAATCAGGCAAAACATGATTATGGAGCTGCAAGTCATTAGAACACAATGGCTCTTAAATGACTGAGATTGAATTAAAACCCTAATGGCAGAGCATCCAAAGTAAATAAGAGACAACCAGATCCACTGGCGAATGACTCTCCTATTGCTCAGCTAGGATTAGGAGAGCAGGAGCTCGGGGCTGGCCAGAAACAGTAGAAGCGCAGTGATTAAATTGGATATACTGGCTGGGGTTCAGTGCTGTTTTTGCTGTCAGGCATGCAAGTGCTGGGGGTGTGAGCCGAGTGTAGGCGTGGGCTTCCTGCACCAGCCTTTGAGCTGGAAAAAACTCCGACTCTTTGGACTCACCGCGGTGGGGGATGAGTTTTGGTCTTTGTTGTATTCTGCTTTTTTGTATCAGTTTCATCGAGGAGGTGTCAATGCCTTGAAATTATTTCCAGCAAATGTAAATTCCAGCATTGATTTTGGGTCGGGTGAAACAATCCCGTGATAGAAAGTGTTTTATTTCACTTCTGTCTGGTTTTGCTTTCCTTTTTGATAACATCAGGCCAGTGGCTTCCAAACAAAATCTCACTTTGGTTTCAATTTGCCTTTCTTGCGAGTGCATTTTCCAGATCTTTTGAACAAAGCTTCATAAATCAACATTGATATCGTTGTGGACATGCTTGCCGTGTTCTCCTTTGGATGTCAGAAGTGCTCTGTCCCCAGGGACTGCCCTGATGTGCCGGGGAAAGAGCTCCCTCTGACAGCGGGACAGCCATCCCTCAGGAGCAGAGGCTGCAGGACGCTTTGGGAGTGACCAGCCTTGCAGTCATTTCGATTGCCAGCTCTGAGGATGGTTATTGCCCTTTCAGCTTTGTTATCATTCCTTTTTTTGCAGCTCTGGTTACGCTTAATGGTTGCGTCTTTGCCAACAGATAAGATGGGATTTGAGTATCTGTAGCTACCCTGGCCCCAGGGAGATGATGATGAACCTCGGGCTTGTGCCTGTGCTGTCGGTGACATTTGAGGTGGGAAAAGCATTGGGTAGTGAAATCTCTGGAGAAAAAGCAGGGAATGAGCAAGTAAACAACAGAAGATGGGTATAGATCATCAAGACCTGTCAGCAGTGTTGAATTTGAAGAGTTCCTGGTGTTGCTATCAATTTACTTCCTCTGCCAGCCTTATTGCTATTACCCCGCGGAAGATCTGTACCTTAGAGCAAACTGTATCTTTTACCTAGGGCCTAATGGCTTTTCATGTGTTTCAGAAATTTACATTTCAATGGAATAAATCTTATCCCTTCCCTCCAAAACAGCAATAAAAAAATAAAGCCTCTGGGAAGCTTTCCTCAAATACCCAACATTTCATGTGAAGTGTCCAAAGCAACCCCGGTGTATTTTTGAAGTGCCGGGCCCCTGATCGTATTTGAGTTCTCGTCCCAGATTGATAACTCCTTGAGGCAAGACCTCATCACCCCCACAGTGAGATCTCTCTTATGGTTTTACCTCAGGACTCTGAAATCCCCGATTGCCGTTGAGCTCTCCCGGGCTGCGGTGTGCGGAGGCTGCACTCGGGTGTTGCAAAGCACAGGATAAAAATGTAGATTGTTCCAGCACAACCATAGGAAAATGATAGCTCTAATATAGCAAAGCCTCCTTGGGAAGGAAGCTGGGGGAAAATTGTGTGCTGGTGCTCTCTGCTGGATAAAACCAAGAAGGCTTCTTCCTCGCCAGCGCTGCGGTGGCTGCGGGTTCACCCCAGTGTTGGGCTCTTGGCTGTGAGGTCTCCTGCGGCTCTGCCCGCCCTGGGACACCCTGACGCTGTGGGTTGCCTTTGGCTTGCACTGGCCAGGGCTAGCAGAGAGCAAGAGAGGCCTTAGGGTTGCTGTTCTGACTCCTTTCCTCGTGTCTCCTTCTCTTACAGTGTGTTACCTGCTGAAGAGCAACATCAGCCCGGACCTGTGCAATGAGGATGGATTAACTGCACTGCATCAGGTGAGGTGTGGGAGGAGGTCCCAGCTCCCTGCCCTCTCAGCAGACCTGCCGGGAGAACAGAGAAAGCTCTTATATTTCATTTTGTTGCTCAGTTAAAGCAGTGAAACTTCACCGTGCTGTGCTGGCGATCCTGTTTCTTGGGGAGCAAACAGAGATCCAGCCCTTCTCTGGCTGTATCCCAGACTTCATTCAGTGATAATATGAGCTCGGGATTTGTGTTGGGTTTCAGATGGGAACATTTCTCCCACCCCTTAGTCTTTGCAGGGCTGGGCTGTAAATTCTTAAAGCAGGTTAACTCAAATTTAGAGACTTTGGCAACCCACGAGTTTTGAAACTGGACTAAATAAATGATGCCTGGGATGTTTGGAGACTCTGCTGTTGCTCTCAGTGGGCTCAGGGACTTCCCAACGCCTGTATGAGATGGCAGCAGCCAGTGGCCAGTAAAATACAGACTTGCCATAGTGGTGTGTAAGTCTGTGTCCTTCCTCAGAGCCTCTGCGCTGATGCCATGAGGGTTTTGCTGTTCTTATTGCTAAGTCCCCCGTCCCCACCCTTCCTCGTGAGTCCTGATTTTCAGGGTGAAAGCGTGAGGAGAGCCAGCCTGCAGGAGGTCCGTGGGACTGGCCGTGCCTGGTGGCTGCCACCCCCGCTGCCACAGAACAGTGGCATGGTTGTCACACTTGCTCCGAGGGCGGGATGGGGACTCGTGGTTTTCTCGCCACCAGTCCCTGCCATAAATGCTCCCATTCACTTGGGATTGTGGATTCTTCTGCAAGTCACTTGCTCTCTTCAAAGCTGGATGGATTGAAAATTTAAAAAGCTGGGTTTGCTTACAAATGCAAACTGGCTTCTAGAAGAATAAAAGGTCCCATTCCCCCACACACACTTCAAGTTATCGTGCACACAGAGAAATGCTGGCAGCCTTGTTGCATTCCCCATTAGGTACTGAAGCCACGGAGAATCCCACCTTGCCCAGTGAAGGATCAGTTATTGTAAAAGTGCATTTGGGAGCTGAGGTGGGAACTTTGCATCCCCTAGAATGAATTGAATCCCTGAGCAGAGAGAAGCTCCGTGGTGAAGCCCGTGAGCAGTGGCTTCCAGTGAAGGATGCAGTAACACTTCTGTGATAACTCAGCTGTGTGGCAGGCATGATTTTAACCTCATTTCCATCTACAAAGAGTAAACAGAAATAGAAATACATAAAGGGTCCTTGTCACTCAGCTGCTAAACTGAGTGTTGTGGGCTGTAATTCAGCCCCATTACAAGCCCAGTACTGAGCTGTGAGTCTCCCCCGCGGGTGTGCAGAAATGGGTAGTTCACGACCAGGCTTCATGCACAAGAATGAATCTTATTTCAGTTTCTATTTGATGCGCACGTTCACGCCAAGAAGTGAGCGCGAGGTGGATCAAAGAGCAAGTTCCACCTTCCTCAAGGAAAGCGGTTGAGGCCATTGTTGCAGGCTGCCTCTGGGGCTGTGGTGTAAATGCACCGAGGATGCTGATTTGGTTCAGGAGATGAAAGGTGCCCTGTGAAGTACCTCATAGTTCTGGGAATCTGACTTGCATCTCTTCAGATAACTGTGGTAGGTAGTGTGAGCTGCTGGGAAAACTTTTACTCATCACATGCCAGTGTGTGGGATTTTTCCCTAAGAAAAGGGAATGTCAGCTTGTCAGCTCATCCCTTGGTATGTGGTTATACTGGTTATGTTGAATTTCTGCTATGTTTGCTCTTGAATATGAAAGACCCAGTGGAACAGAAGCTGTGCGCATACTTGCTGTTGTTCCCTACTGGTTCTGCCCCCAAACCAGAAGGCTCTCTAAAACACCAGTGACCTTCAGTCTGTCCAGCGTAGGTGTTCTGCATGGTGCCCTTCTGACCTGCCTGTGCTCAATTTGACGTTTAGCTCTGTTGGAGCTGCTTGTTGTCTAACACTGCAAGATAAAGTATGTCTCCACATCCAGGTACAGCTGAGCAGGTATTACCTTCCTAAAATTTAAAAAAAAAACGATCTGTCTGCATCCCTTCCTCACCAGTGCTGCATAGACAACTACGAAGAGATAGTCAAGCTTCTCCTCAACCATGGGGCCAATGTCAACGCAAAGGACAACGAGCTGTGGACTCCACTGCATGCAGCAGCTACGTGCGGTCATATCAACCTGGTGAAGATCCTCATCCAGCAGTAGGTGGCTCTTTGTGTCTGTCCTTTTCTGGAGATCTGATTCTGCCCACAGCTTCTGTGGATGGAAACCCAGACTGCTCAGTACCTTGTGAGATGGCAGCAATGGTGATTATTCCCTGCTTTCCGGCTATTCATGGGATTCCTTCCTGCATGGGAGAAAAGAGGGTGGAGGAGGAAGAGCAGAAAGGCTAAGGAGACACAGTAAAGCCCTAGGTGACTTGACTCAGTTTCATGAAGATTCTGGAAAAGGGGGGTGGAGGAGGAAGAGCAGAAAGGCTAAGGAGACACAGTAAAGCCCTAGGTGACTTGACTCAGTTTCATGAAGATTCTGGAGACTGGGCCAAAACTTGCAACACTTTGCCTGTATCGTGGTGTGTACCTGGCTGTGTTTGTGCTTGTTGGACCATGCTGGATGGGTATAAGTAGGAGCAGCCAGCAGGATGCACCCTCATGCTCTTCAACACGGCTTCAGGTCTTCCAGCCACAGCCAAAGAGACACCAATGTAGGAGGACAGCAGCGTGTTTGTATAGCTCAAATGCTTGGGTGAACTTTGTGACCTGTCTTACTAGATCTTAATTAGTAACTAGTTAGCTTCTTGTCATACATTTGTTCCCCAGTGGTGTGACACAGCGTGCATGCACCGGACCTTCCACTTGTCTTTGCCAAGGCCCTAAAGCTCAAGTCTTTCCTAGACTTGGCCGGCAAGGAGAAGGAGGAGGAAGCCAGATGTGCTTTGAGCTGTACCATGCGCAGCCTTTAATGAGCACCTGCTGTGAATCCTGCCGGGAGCTGACTCGGTGTGGAGCCCTCGCCTCCATTTCCCAGAGTGACGGTGTAGAGGGCAGAGTGTGGTTTGGGGGTATTAACGTGCTGCCTTGCACAGCAGTGTCTGCTTCTGGACATCACTAAAGCACTTAGAGAAGTGCTATTGGACAATTGGAAAGAAAAAGTCACCGGTTGACAGGATGTTTTTTTTTAATTACTGTTTTTTGCCATTGTGCCCTTGGCTAGATGGAAGCTCCCTCCACCATTCAGCCCGTATCTTTCCCAAGTTTTCTGGTCCTTGCAAACTTTACATTGAAGGACTGCCAGGTGCCCAGATAACAAGCACCTGGTAGTGTTCAGGAATTCAGCAAATAAATTGCTTCCATCATTGAGAATCTGCCAGTCTGCCCAATGCTGGGGTCAGGAGGGGACAGGAACAGATCAGTGGCTCCTGCACCCCACAGCCCATCAAGGAGGCGCAACGAGCTCCTTTCATCCACTTCTGGAATTTATCTTCCCCATTCAAATGCCGTGGCTTTGCTTCAAGTCTTTCTTATCTCACACAAATCTTCGTGGCGTTTGGGCAACGATTAAACCCCGGTTAGTTTTTGCTAATCATTTATCCCTGTGTTTGGCACCATCAGCCCTAGGATGTCTGAGGTCCTTTCCTGTGTAACTCGGCTTTCTCCTTGCAGTGGAGCAGACTTGTTGGCAGTAAATGCGGATGGCAACATGCCGTATGACCTCTGTGAAGATGAGCCAACTCTGGATGTCATTGAGACTTGCATGGCCTATCAAGGTAAGGAGACTGAGTTCATATAAAATACAAAAATGGGTCAATGTAGTACTAAAAATTACTTTCTTTCTCAGCCCTTGATTTGCCTCTGGAGAACAGCAGAGGGCTGCTGCCTGGCATAATTTCTTGGAACCTGACTCTGTCTAGTTTCTCTGATTCCTAAATAATGATGAGGGTGAAGGACAACCATCAGTCCCCTCAGCTACATGGCCTCTGAAAAAGATGTGAGGTCATTTCAACCAGGAATTATTAAGTCTAATTTTGCTCAACCAGTGGATTCAAAGGCCCTTTCCAACTCTTCTCTCTATAACTGGAATTTTAACAGGAATTACACAGGAAAGGATCAATGAGATGCGGGCTGCCCCAGAGCAGGTCATGATCTGTGACATTCATGACATACTTGCGACTGGACAAGACCTGAACAGGACTGATGCCCAAGGTGCTACACTGGTGAGTGAAACTGCTGCGGCTTGGCTTTTGCCTTCCTGCCGCCCGTAGGTTACGAAACCTGCCCTGTGGCAGGAGTTATACAAAATCAACTCATACAAATCACCGAGAGGAGCGAGGAAGCTGTTTTCATCTTTTTCCCTCTTTCAGTTTATTGTCATGTAGGAACAGGCTGTGTCCATGAGCACAGCTGACATAACTTAGTGTCTAACCCTGTGCTTTTTGAAGCAAATCCATGATTCCTGTGAGCTCTGTCGGTTGTCCGGCAGGTCAGGTCCTGCAGCACGGCTGCTGAGGTCCCGGGACCTCTCTGACAGGGGCTGGTACCAAAGAAAGGTGCAAGAAATCCTGTGATGAAGAATTGCAGAACACAACACTTGTGCTGACCTCCAAGGAAGTGGGACTGAAAGATCTCCCCAGTAATGTTTTGCTTCTCGCTAGTCCTGTGGTCTGGCCTGACTCCCACGCAGGAGACGTGAGAGTCCTCTGGTTTTCATGGGAGCACAATCTGGTGTTGGGCACCCTGGAGACTTTCCGCCTCCTCCTCTTTCTGCTTTGCAAAGCATCCGGCTCAGGCAGGGTCAATGGAGGGCTGTGTTTATTCACGTAGGATGGCATCTGCCCTGGGCAGAGGAGAGCATAGCACAAACGCACAGCACAAAGCAAGCCAGCATCTGATTTGACTGGACAGAGACCGAGAAGGATGAACAACCCCAGTCCCATTCCTTTCTTTTTCACCTGCAAACCTGTGTCTTAAACCCTTGCTTACAGCAGTCCCAAGTGACGTTCAGTGATGCTGTCATATGTGTTGGGGACTTTCATACAACCTCGGTCATTTGGTTGCTGGGGTCTAGACATAACTGATATTCAGTCCACTTGGTGCCATTTGTGTGATGGCCAGACCATGGCAGTGCATTCAGGTTTCATTATCTAAATTGCCACCTCTAACATATACCAGAAGAATAAGGGGAGGGCAGGCTCCTTCCAAGATAAACTTGGATGACTGAAACTTTTATTGCAGCTTATTTTTTTAACATGTTTTTCCCTTTAACAAGGATTATATACATAAATTTAAGCAGCCCTCTTGACTTCCCTTTTTATATCTCCCCCAAGTGACTCCTTGTTAATTCATATGGCCTCTAGAGGGTATGACCCAGTGCCATAAAATTTAGGTAGAATTTAATTGAATTGCCAGAAAGCATCAGAATTTATTTCCAGATGAGGGTTTAACTTTGTGTGGTGGAATCCACATGGAAATTTTTGAAAAGAAGCTTTAATTCTCCTCTTCAGCACAGTTGGGATAGGATGAGCTCTGAGTGGAGTTCATACCCTCAGAGCAGGTCCATGTTGTGCCCAGAGATGCCACAGCAGACTGCCATTATGAAAATCTTCAGAGACATGAAGTGTCATGAGAGACTAAAGGAGGCTATTATTGATGTCTCCGAAGTGATGGTCGTAGTTGGAAGCCGCAGTCTGAAAAATCAGATTCCCTTAACTAAAAGCAGCCAAGGATTAAAACATTTTTGATTTTCAAATGGTGAAAATAATGATAGTGTGGGTGGGAGTGCACTTGCATAAAGGGAGTCCTGACTAAAGCAGGCTGAAAATTTGATCCAAAAAATTGCATTCACAGCATTTAAGTGGGGAAGAGAAGACATTCTTCTGGCATGAGGAACGCAGACTTTACAGAGGATGATGTTCTCCATTGCAGGCTTGCATTTTGGTGGTGCTGTTTCCCTACAGATTGGGAAGCACTTGAAGAGCCCTTGATTTAAAATGTGAAAACATTATTTTTCTAACCCACATATGTAAGTTATTTTAAGAACGCTTAAGCAGTTTCCTCTCCAAACAGAATTATATGCAGGTAATACTGAGTTTTAGTAATAGGAACAACCTGCTTTTGACCTGATGGCATCTGCCAAATGTGAAATGGGCTGCCTGTCCAGATCTAGACCCAGATGATAGCCAAGAAATTCCACTGAAACTTGGTGTATAAAACTATCTGTGGTGCTTGCAGGTGGTTCATGCTCTGTTCCTTGTCTCCTAGCTGCATATAGCTGCAGCCAATGGTTATCTGCATGCAGCTGAAGTCCTTCTTGACCAGGGAGCAAGCCTGGATGTTAAGGACTGGGACGGCTGGGAACCTCTCCATGCTGCTGCTTTCTGGGGACAGGTAATGATTTTGTTGCAAATGTCACGTATGAGGGTGACATTTCTTTCTGCCTGGACAAGTTGTGGAGTACTCTGCAAATGGAAGAAATCTGTGCTAGGGCTGGACTCGCTGGGCAGTGTCAGGTGAGGTCCTTGGGGCTGCAAAGAAGAACTTGTTGCTGAGACAGTTCAGGGAGAGTATGTCTGTGCAGTTGAGTGGTAGGAACTGTGTTTAACATCGCACACGTACCAGAATAATTTGAGGTGAGTTGAGCATGAATGCCATTGCTTCTTATTTTATTCCAGCTTTTCAGCTTTGAGGAGGAAAGCGATTGCCTAAAATACCTCTATCAACTTGGCTTTCTTTCCCTTTCTTTAGATGCAGATGGCTGAGTTACTTGTGTCCCACGGGGCTAGTTTGAGTGCCAGGACATCTTTGGATGAGATGCCAATAGGTAAGTTTACTAAGCTTAAAAATAAGAGATTGCTAAGAAGAACTTTTCCCCCTGAGCATGCTGAAGTCTTCACATAGTGCTTTCAGAAGCATTAACTTCATTTTTCAGGTGCCTTTTGAATCAAAGTTGCAGTTACTTTAACTGGAACTGAAGTTTTAAAGTGCCTACTTTGTTCTGAAAACACTTCTCCCTGCTCATAAAACCAAGAGAGAAGGAATTTCTCAAGCACCAAGTGTTTCTCCTGTGTGTTTCCGCTCATGTTATCCCTCTGTACCTGTGTTTGGGAGTCTCCCTGCTCTTACATTGTAGTCTTGGACCCGAGCAGCTGTTGAGTGCAGCCCCGAGACTCAGGTGTCTGACTTTGATGCAATGAAGTGTGGTACGCGATAAGGGGTTGGAGAGGAAAGAGAAGGCACACACAAGTCTTGGAACAGATTGGAAGTCAAAAATGCCAAAGTGCTAGCATCTGACCATGTGTTATAACCTTGTGCCACGTTTTCTTTTGGCAAAAGGTTTTCTGAGCCTTAATTGAAAAATCTGTGCATCCTCATTTTGAAAGTTCTTGTCTTCATCCCTGATCTGCTTTGCTTTTGTCTGTATTCTTTCTCGGTTTGGAGGCTTAAGTAAAAACGGTGTATTCAGGGGAGCTGCAGTCTGGTAATTACAGAAATTTCTTTTCCTCCCATCTTGAAGCATTGATACAGTGGTTAATATATCTCTCACCCTGTCATGTGTAAAGGCACAGCATGCTGCAGAGGTAGTACAAAGCCTAGCTGAACAGCTGGATCACTGCAAAACTGAGCCCCCGTCACAATCAGCAGCTCTCATTTCCTGCTTCTGTTCGGGTGTCCAAACCATTCTGCCTCCTCTAATTTGTTTGGAGATTAATGTGCCTAAGCATATTCTGCTTGTATGTCCCTTCTCTTCCTGCTAGCGTTTGTAGTTGTGTGTACTAGGAAGGCGCAGTTGGTAACTTGGTGTTAATGGTACCACATCTGAACCGCCTGATTAATGGCTTGGTTTGTGTGTGCCGCAGATCTGTGTGAAGAGGAGGAATTCAAAGTATTACTTTTGGAGTTGAAACACAAACACGATGTGATCATGAAGTCTCAGCTGAGGCATAAATCCTCCCTGAGCCGAAGGACCTCCAGCACCGGCAGCCGGGGGTGAGTGCACTGTCCCCAGCAGGTCACCCGGTGCCTTAGGGTGGCCACCCAGATGTGGCTACAGAGCACCCTGCACCCAGCATGTGGAGAACAACCCATCTGTCATTTCTGAATGAACTGTGAAAGGCAGGAGCTGACCTTTGGTAGCTGAAGGAGGAGCTCCTTTGAAGGGTGATTCTTTCACTAGCAAGAGGTGGTGTTTCTCGGGGGGAGAATGGCTTTGCACTGTTGTGGTTTAAGAACTGCTCCAAGCAGAGAACCAACTGGTGAGAATTTACCCTGTTGAACCACTGCTACTGGTGTTGGAGAATCAGTGCTTCAAATGGGTGACCTTGAGCTTCTCAATAGTATGTCTCATGGCCAAGATACTGTGCTCAGACACAGTTTGCACAGGGATTTATGGGATGTTTACTAGACACCAGAGCAGTCCTACAGACCACAAAACTCCCTAAACAGCCTGTGGGCCCTTTCCCTCTACATCACAGAATCACAGAATCTTCATGGTTGGAAGGGACCTTTGAGATCATCAAGTCCATCCACAAAAAAACACATTTACTCCGCCGGTTGCAGAGCAGATCCATTCGGTGACCTGTATGAGATCTACCCCAGATTTGCAGTACTGCTTTAAAACTCCTTAAAATTCACCTTTAATATCCCCACTAGTGCCTTTGCTTTGCATGGGTGCCAGGAAGCTAAATTCACGTTCCGTTCCAGTGAGAGAGGCTGTGAAGCGTGAGGAGGAGGTGAGAAGAGGTGGTAAGAGGAAATGTCATGTCCTGCTCACAGCCTCGATGTCCCTTGTCCCTGTCCTGCAGGAAGGTGGTGAGGAGGGCCAGCCTTTCAGATCGAACGAACCTTTACAGGAAGGAGTGCGAGAAAGAAGCCATTGTCTGGCAGCAGCTGGGGGCGGCAGAAGAAGGAAGAAACTCAGGTCTCATTGGAGAAATTGGGGAGACTCGGTCTGACCAGGAGAACACAGACCCCGTAAGGAATCTCTTCTGTATTATGGGAGTCACCAAGGAGGGCTGGTAGTGCAAGGTCAATAGCAGTGGGTGCCCTGGGATGGAAGGTGGCTGAAAAATTCGTAAACCTCATCCATCCGATGTAAGCAAAAGACCAAATTCTCATTTGGTATAAACCGGGATATCCCACTCAAGTGGAAAGCCTGGATTGGATTTACAGCTGCATAGTTTTGAGGGATGGCCCCAGTGAACCGGGAAGTTTAGAAAAAATAGCGTGGGCATTTCTCTTTACAGCTCACAAACTGGTAATCACAAAAGAATTGTAATCTTGTTTTACAGTTATTTGGTTTTAATTCAGTTATTGTCATGTAATATTAATATGCTTATCTATCTATCTATTTATTTTTTTTTAAAGTGAGTCATTTTGAGTTAATGTTCCATGTTTCTGGTTGGGAACCAGCTCCTGCTCGGGGCTCACAGCATTATAGGGTCGCATTAGTGGGTGAACTCGATGTTCATGCTGTAGTACCTGTCTGGTGGAAGGGCTGAGTATGAGCAGGCTTAGGAAGTCATCACAGGGATGAACTGTGTTGGGAGGGATAGGGGAAGATGCTCTTCTTTCATGTCTTCTTGTTACAGAATTCAGTGCTGGAGAACTCTTCCCTCCTTCCAGAGCTGGCAAACAAAAGCACGCAGTGTGACTCTGAAATGCCTCTCCAGAATGGGCTCATGGCGTCTGCCAGCACTTACCAGTACACCTTTTCCAATGGGGACATTTGGAGTATGCACGCTGACCCTGACAGCAATCCAGGCCACATGCTGCCCTATGGCAACCCCGGGCTCCCCGAGACGCAGCAGTTCTGGGGTGCCTACAAGGAGCATAACCACCAAACGCTCTCTGAACTGAAGCGGCAGCGAGCTGCGGCCAAGCTCCTCAACCACCCCTTCCTCAGCACCCACTTCGGCAGTGGCATGGGAGGAGTTGCCGAGAACGGGGGTGAGGCCAAGTCACACCTAATCGGACCCAGGACTTCTCCCTACAGCTCCAATGGGACCTCAGTGTATTACACAGTGTCCAGTGGTGATCCACCCCTCTTGAAATTCAAAGCTCCCATGGAGGAAATGGAAGAGAAGGTGCACGGGTGCTGCAGAATTTCCTAGTCTCATCTGTTTCTCACCCCGGAGGAAACGAGACGCGGGTGGGCTGGTTGGATCTATGGCAGCGGCCGGGTTGTTTGCATTCCAAAGGGAGAATTTGGTTATGGACATCCTGACTGCAGCGGCCTCCTTCATCTTGAATTGTACTTTACCCTGCCAATTACTTCCATTGCAGCTGAATGAGTAATGCAGGTGGAGCAAGGCTCTTGGGAGAGGAAGGGATGCGCATCGGTATGATGTAAAAAAAAGGTCACCCTCGTCTTGCTCCCTGGGGAAGAAGGTATGGTGCACTGCCTCCTCGTCCTTGGGAAGTCATGACATGCCTTGGAAAGGAGAAATCATCTGAATTAAAATCTTTGCACCTGAGCCTCTTGCTGTAAGCCACCAAGCTTCTGGAAGGTGACAGTTCAGACCTGAATTTTCACTCTTGGGTGATGGATATATCCTGGAGGGGAGATCAACCCCTCCACGGGGTTTGCAGGAGTGGACAGAGCTGTGTTCCATACAACTGGATCCAGCACGTACAGGGCCTGAGCGACAAGCAGGCGTTGGTGCCGCGCTCGCTTTAGGAGGTTTGCGAGGTGTGTGACAGCTCAGCATCAACAACTGTGCACAGGCTGGGTCCTGTTCTGCTCCTGTAAACGCATCCCCCCAGACTGCCATCGGGTTTTAAGCAGAACTTTTCCTGGAAACAGGCTTCACTCAATTGGCTTTAAAACTGATGTTGCAATAAGGGGCCCTGGCAATAGAATTTTACTGCAATAAAATACTGACAAAGGTCTATATTGGGATAAGTAATTTAAAAAAAAAAACTTATTTGTATTATTTAGACTCTTAATTTGTTAAAACTAAAAAGACTTCTGCTGATCTCACTTTCCTATTGATTCTGTTTGTTTACTCTGTACATTCAGCACAGATTCCAGGGGCAGTGTGCTTTGTGGTCTGATCTTTCTGGATTTCCAGACCCACAGGGCTTGGGCGGGATGAGGAGGAAAAGGCTGGCCGACACTCACCTAGAAACGTCATGAAAGCCTTTCTAATCTCCCTAGATGTCACGACACTTGTGTTAACCTGCAATCTCTGGCTGATAAACAAGTAACTGTTAAATCATTGCTTTGGTAGCTGAACGCTGCAGCACAAAAGATTATTAATATTTTTGCTGCGGTTTTCCAGCTCCCATGCTGAAGTCAGCAGTGGTTGGCAGCCATCAGAAGGCGGCTGGTTTGCGCCGTATGCCTCTATGTATAAGGGAGTTGCCTGGCACCATAGCAGAGCCTCTCTGCTGTAGAGCAGTTGGCACGCCAACACCGTGATTTTTGTGTAATTCATGTTAGCTCTGACAGACCACCTGAGAAGCACTAGCACGGCATAGCCTGGGGGTTTGGCACTGGCTTTTCAGCATGTTAAGGCTTGGCATACCTGGGGAGGGGAAAGCAGAGCACCCCGTGGGAAACAGCCCTGAGGAACCAGCCCCAGTTGAGTTAACAAGTTGTATCTACAGAAGGAACTAAATCTTCAACCCTTTTTCTGAAAGAGAGGCTATCACAAACATAACTATTTGCCTGCATGAGTATGTGTCTTCTCGGGCAGTTTAAATTCCACGCTCTGAGAACATAAGCCTGTTTGGGTCTCTGTAAGCCATCAGTGGATCAAATCCAGCTCACGTAGTTGTGCTTCAGCCAAGCAACAGAAAATGCAGCTTCCAGCCATCTTCCTTTCACCTGGCAGCTCTTACACGTCAATATTACACTTCACACACACACTCCCTCTGTGGGAATCCCTACAGCCTTTCCTTTTTTTTCTAGGCTATAAAACATTGACTCGGGCTGCCAGGGACCGTTAAGTGCCACCCTCTGCTCCCCATCAAATCTAGCCCATCACTGGGGCTGGGTGTTTTATGCTCCAGGGCTCTGGGCTCGTTGGGGCAGCAGAGGTGGCTGTGTGTCACCACCACAACCATGCCATGCAGGAAACACCTTTGGACCTGTGAGGTTATTACCAGGCTGACAATTTACTTTTTTTGAACTCTAAAGATACAATTCTCTTCCCTTACCAGTTTTAGGAACAAATTAGAAAATGGTGGCAGGTGATCTGATTTTTTTTAAAACCTCAGTTCACTTAAAGGCAGGGGGGTCTTTGTATGTTTTGGAACATTCAGAGAAGTTGGGCTTCCTCCATTATTGAAACCCATACGCTCTATATAAGACTAGAAAATACTTCTTGTGCTTGACTTAACCTCAGGGGGTTTTAAAAGTCATTCTCTAGTAGAAAGAAGATGATTTGGTAGCTAGATAGACTTTAACACATCTGTGTGTGGTTAACAGCGGGTCTTCTGATTACCTCGAGAAAATTCTTCTGGGGTAAGACCAAGTGTGGCCTGGGTATTCCTGAACAGGGGGAGATGCTTTTCAGGTGCCCGTCTTCTCCCACGGTGTAGGGGGGTTGTCTCTCTGCTTCCATCCTAATGAGAATTCTGGACTCTGTAACAAATTTTGGTGCCACTATCCACTGGGTTGTAAGTGGTGCAAAACTCGGGTGCAGCCAATGCCTTTTCTCCCAGGGAAGGAGCCGTTGGACCCTTTTCCTTCTCTGAGCAGTTTTGTGCTATCGAATGTATTGAATCCTACCAAACTCCGAGCAAATGAAAAGGAGAGCATGGAATGCAGTAGTGTTAAGGAGCCTGAGGTTTGCTTTCGCTGAGAGTTGTTACTACATTAAAACTGTATTAAGCCAGTCCGTTTTAGACAAACAGCTTTTAGCCCATTAGTTTTTTACTCTCTTTATATGTAAAACTCCAGAAACTCATCACTCCAACTGTGACCTTCAGCAAAGCAACAATTGATTTACTATCAGGCAAAAGGTATTACAAGATAGTACATCCCCCTAATTGGACTTCATATTGTAATTGTAAAATTGGCTGGAATACAGCTCTTGTGGTTTTATCGCTGTAAGCTGACATGCTCGCTGGAGTCTGGTGGTGTCTGATCAAATGTAATCAATTCTTACTCAAACCAGAGTCAGTAATCGATAAATCTTCCAGGCTACGTTTCCCAGTCATGCTGAGTATTTATCTACCATTGGCTTTGGGCTGAAGTTCTATTGGATCGGGGCCTGTGAACGCTGTTGGAAGAGTGACCTAGAACAGATTCATGCTTATGTGCTGGTGACATTCTGGGTGTAACGGTCACTGCCTGTTGGGACACTGACCAATGCGCTCAGGGAAGGAGCTGGCAGTTTATGCTGCATGAGGAGTTGTTGGTTGTACGTCTGGGATGAGCAATTCTGTGAACGGGATATTTAACCTGCTGCTGGTAAATGTAGAGTTAAACAGGAATTTGGGGGATTAATAAACACATAGATACTCTTATATGTGTATTGTAGGAGCCTACCTCTAGAAACAGGGCTTTTTATTATAAAACTGAGCAGTGTTACAACAATAGTGGATTTTTGTATCTGTGTGTCTTACAGGCCATCCCAGTGGAAAGCTCTGAGGTACACAGCAGAAGGCACTTGGCTGTTTCATTGGCTTTTAATGTTGCTAAAAAGCTGCAGAAACTAGAAATCATGTTGTGATTGGCATATCCAGCACTTGGCTTATTAGGGGAGGATTCTGGGGTTTTTTTTTGATGCTATGGGTTTAGTCTCAATCAACATCTAAGTACAGATTCAAGGTCGGATTAGAGTCCCAATTCTATCAGAAGTGAGCCCAAGGGTGTAGTTGTTCATACAGGCTACACAAAGGTTTGGGAACGTGGATGTATTGACAGGTCTACTGTAGGCAGAGCTGCACATGAGAACAACCCTTCTGCCTGCAAAATCTTCCTGTGTGCTGAACTCACACTGTTTCTAGGAAACTAACCAGGTGATGAGAGCAGCTTTACTTGCCATGTTGAAAGACTTTTTTCAGATGGGTAAAAAAAGTGTCCCTGCTTTACAGAGCTCAACCAAGACCATCCCAGCACTGAAATGTTAGATAAGGGCTTCAGTACCGTTGCCGGGATCTGTCTGAGGTCAGACCTGGGTCTGTATTTCACGTACCAAGTGATGTGATTTTAGCCCGCTCACTCTCACTTCTGTGGTGCTCCAGAATCTTAAAGCCCTCCCAGTTTTGGGAAGAACTGACTCCAGCTGATGTGATTCTGTACCATCTTGCAGATGTGGGTGAAGAACCACATGGATGAGGGACTCCTGGCAGGGAAGAAGAGCATGGCAGGGCAATAGCAATAACGAATCGGTGCAATACTTGGTGGAGGCAGTGAATTCTCTAGTTTATTGAGCTGAGTTCACAGGGTTGAAGGCACTGACAAGCTCCCAAATGGCATTACAACTTCTGTTTAGTGTCCTTTTGTTTTAATCTTGGAGCTCTGTTTACCCAAATCTCTGCTGAAACTAAATCAGCAATACCATGAAATAGGAATATCATAACCAAGGAAGCAATAGCACTGGTCTCCAGTGAGCCATAGAGGAACTGTTGTCCATCTGCTGGAAGATGTTTTCCCAACGTCTGGATATTTCTGTGCCTTATCATACTTGCAGAAGGTACCTCGGTGACTATTCTCTGGAAGGTCTGGGGTGACAATACAGTGCTCTCCTTTAACTTGGAGACTATTTTGCAAGGGGGTAACAGTTCAGAGCACACCACATTTTGAAGTTTTTATTTGCTCTTTCAGTTTCTTTCATGATCACGGTTTCTCTCTCCTTAAATACACAGAAAGGAAACGCACAGGGTGTTCATTATAATTTAACAAATCATGTTGACTGACTTTGTTACAGCAGTTCTCTACAGGCAGAGTCCAGAACACGCTTGTAGCAGCGAGGTCTAGCCTCTTCCTACAGAACACGGCTAGTATTGACATTTTTGGTTTGTTTTGCCTTTGGCTGTACAACAGAATTTGTCGTCCCTCATTGTTCTTCAGCTTTGTTCTGCTATTTTCACGTTGGCCAAACTGGTAATGGACTTCTCAGTCCTCCACGCAATTCGAGTACCACTGGGTTCTTCAGGCAACGATTAACGACCTAGAATATTTTGCTGTATTGCAACTGTGAAGCTGTAGTAGAGGAGACTCTGCTCAAGGTGCCTATTCCCAAACCTAGAGCAATGCAATTATCTCCACCCGCAGCCGGAGGGGAGATACGGGTTTTTAAATGGTGCAGACGCAGCCTTAGTGTTGCCACCTATGTCTTCAGCCTGTAGATTGCAGCGTGAGAAGGGACTGCAAGAGTGTCGGTGACCCTGGTCCAGCCCGGTGTGACTGCTGCCTGTACAGGGTATTAACAAATGACAGCAAGCCTTCTGCAATAATTCCTAATAATTCCATCGATCAGTAGTAAACGATGTACAAATAAAACTTGATGAAATGTATTTTATGTGAAGAAAAAAAAATAATGTAAGAACTGTATATTGTATTAGCAGCTTTGTGTATAAAATGGCATTTTGGCAATCAGAGTCTAATATATTTAAAACTTTTTTTTTAAAAAAAGAGTATTTGATATTGTATGGAATTGACTTTATTGCTACTGTAAGTATGAAAAGATGGTTTCTTAACATGTTGAAGCAATGCATAAAATCTTAAATTGTATGTAAAACTCATGCCAAAAGGGTATGTCTGACAGTATTAGCACCTGACTCAGTGTCTTTAATAGAGATATTGAATTTTTTAATTTAAAAATTATATTAAATTTCTTTTAATAATACAAAAAAATGCCACTGAGTTTTGTTTACTTGGTTTGCCTTTTGGGACTGCCTGTGTCTCTGCCTCCCTGACACCCATCACGTACAGCCAGGAATTGTCTAGAGGGGTGAATCTAGGCAGTCGGTAGGTGTTACTTATCTTTCAGCAGGTAGCAGTAATTCATGACGGGGATAAAGAACAAAACCATGACTGCCTTTACTGGATTTTGTCACGTCCAAGGCATTGGGCCTGGTATTTGTTAACACGGTCCGTTAAGAGGGTCCTTCTCTGGAGGGCTGATTCAGGCCAAGGCGAAGCACCCTCGTCCTCCCAGGGGCAGGAGAGGATCAGCGACGGCCGGGGCCTCATGGGACAGGTCTGTGTCAGGCCTCCAGGCCGCGGGGAAGGGGTTCGGCCCGGTTGAGTGAAATGGAGACCCAGCCAGGGCCTGAGGAGGGGCCGGCCGGGGCGAGCAGCCCCCGGGCGCTAACGGGGACCGGTTTCACCGCTGCTCCCCCTCGGCCCGCCCCGCCTGGAGCGGGGCCGGGCAGGCGGCGGGGCCGGACCGCCTTCGCCGCAGCCAACCGGGGCGCGGGGCGGGACGCGGCTCCGCCACTGGCGGCGGCGGCGCGGAGCTGTTTGGATTCAAACCTGCTATAAAGGTGTTGGCGAGCGGTGCCGGTGCGGCGTTCGCCATGGCCAACCCGTCGCAGTGTCTGGAGGAGGGCGGCGGGCGCTGGCCGCCGCGGCCGCCCGGGCCGTACAGCGAGGCGCAGCGGCTGGCGCTGGAGGAGCTGGTGTCGGGCGGCCCCGAGGCGCTGCGGGCCTTCCTGCGGCGGGAGCGGCTGCCGCCCTTCCTCTCGGAGCCCGAGGTGCAGGCCATCGCGCGGGGCGCCCTGCCGCCCGCCGCGGGCCCGGAGCCGGCGGGCGAGGCCTCGCCCGGCGCCTCCCTCGACGCCTCCTCGCTCACCTACTTCCCCGAGCGCTCGGACCTGGAGCCGCCGGTGCTGGAGCTGGGCTGGCCGGGCTTCGCCAGCGGCGCCTTCCGCGGGCTGACGCGGGTGGAGGCCCACTTCCAGCCGGGCTACGGGGAGAGCATCTACTGCTGCAAGGAGGCGGTGCGGCGGCAGATCCGCTCCGCTCGGCAGGTGAGTAGGCGCCGGGGAGCGGCCGGGAGTGCGGGCCCTGCCCGGAGCCCTTCTGCAGGGGGTTTGTGAGTCCGAGCAAAAATCAGCAACGGTTTCCATGAGTATCTGCTTCGTGTGGCACTAGGCAAAGCCAAGCGGCTTTAAAACCCCTGTCGAGCAACGAGAGCCTCGTTAGGAGGGGGAGCTGGTAAATGTACGTGGGGTGGTGCTCATCCTGACAAGATGGATCTATGTGCTACCTCCCTGAGTGAAACCTTGCCTTCCCAGTTGTGTTGCTCCACAGGTCATGGGCCAAGGGTTCCCTGTCCCCCAGCACTGCGTGCAGAACCGCTGCTGTGGTTTGTGGCCAAACCACCCTCTGGTTTCATGGGATCATAGAATGGTTTAGGTTGGAAGGCACCTTAAAGACCATCTAGTTCCAACCCCCTGCCCTGGACAGGGACACCTCCCACCAGACCAGGTTGCTCAAAGTCCTATCCAGCCTGGCCTTGAACCCCTCCAGGGATGGGGCAGCCACAGCTTCTCTGGGCAACCTGGGCTGGGGTCTCGCCACCCTCACAGTAAAGAATTTCTTCCTGAGATCTCATCTAAATCTTCCCGCTTTCAGTTTAAAATAGTTACTCCTTGTCCTACTGCTCCACTCCCTGATCAATAGTCTCTCCCCAGCTTTCCTGGAGCCCCTTTAGGAACTGGAAGGGACTCTGAGGTCTCCCTGGAGTCTTCTCTTCAAGCTGATCTTGCTGTTATTCAAAGCAGAATGTTTCCTATTCCAGGTTCCTTACTGATGTGCTCTGCAAGCCAGATTCGCTTGCAGAAGCCTCCTACTGTTTCTTACAGGATATGAAGCAAAAAAGGCCTCTTGTAAAAGAAGGTTATCTACAGAGATAACCCTATGGTTATATCTCACTTCTTCACCTCATTAATTGTCCCTAAGCAATGTGCAGACCTGCTCTTCGCAGGACTTCTCTCCTACGGGAGTGGGTGGTTTTGATCTGATGCAGAGTATGGCTTAACAATCATGCAGGCATAGTAATTTCTAACTGTTCTCTGTAACTCATTATTATGTTCCCCGAGTTCATAGCCTCCAACTGTAATCCCTAGGAGGGAACCACCCTTCTCTTTTGCAGCCATTCAATTGGCTTAACTGAAATTTAAATGTATAGCTTTCTCTTTGGGTGGCCGGGTGAAGCAACTCCTGGCTCTGTGTGTAATGTGTGCTCGCACATGGCACACCTTGAATCAGCCACTGAGCTTAGTCCCTGCCTGCTTCAGAGGGCAGAAGCTTAGGGCGTGTGTGAGGATGACACAAACGATGGGCTTCTTGCCAGAAACGGTCCTGGAGGAAGCTCTGTTCTCAAGGGATCCTGTTCAGGTAGATGAGACCAGTCTGGTGACTCGAGTAAACTCCATGAAAGCATCTGCGTCTCCAAAAAGCTGTATTTGTAATGTTCTTGCTTGTGGCATCCAGCCTAACGCCTCCCTTCACGCTGAGCCAAGAGCCAGGCAAGCTGGTCCTGCGCTGCTGCATACATGCCCGATCCAGGGAGCGTTTCTGTGGACAAGGAATGGAGAGAAATTTTGACGCCCTATAATTTACTGAATATCAGATGCTGTGCAATATTGCTCAGTCATGTCTGAGTTCTTGAAGTTAATGTGAGCAACAGAAAAATTCAGAATAATAGTTCCTTCTATGCTGTATAGTTTCTTCTTAGCTTGCTTAAATGTGGTTAGCTTGAGTGGCTGAAGGGGACACTGTTGCTGTCTTGCCTCTGCTATCCTGAATGGGTGAGTGTAGAGAAAAGGTTTTTCTCTCTCCTCCAAATGTAATGGTACTTTTGTTCATTTTGAGCAGGTCCAGAGAAGGGCAATGAAGCTGGTGAGGGGGTTGGAGAATAAGTCCTATGAGGAGAGGCTGAGGGAGCTGGGGGTGTTCAGCCTGGAGAAAAGGAGGCTGAGGGGAGACCTTCTCGCTCTCTACAACTCCCTGAAAGGAGGGTGTAGCCAGGGGGGGTCGGTCTCTTCTCCCAAGTCACAGGCGATGGGACAAGAGGAAATGGCCTCAAGTTGGGCCAGGGGAGGTTCAGATTTGATATTAGGGAGAATTTTTCCACTGAAAAGGTTATTAAGCCTTGGAATGGGCTGCCCAGGGAAGTGGTTGAGGCACCATCCCTGGAGGTATTTAAAAGATGGGTTGACATAGTGCTTAGTGACGTGGTTTAGTGATGTTTTTTTATCAGAGTTAGGTTGATGGTTGGACTAGATGATCTTAAATGTCCCTTCCAACCTACATGATTCTGTGATTCTTGTGTATTTCTTTCAGCTGCTAATTCTGGGATTAGAACTCAAATGTGCTACTAATTGAGTAGTCATTTGAAGGCACTGGTGTTTCCAAGGGGGTTAGCGTGAATTGTTGTGTTTTCAGGGGTTATCTTCTTACTCATCTGGTCTTTTCAAAAGCATCTTATTTTTCTCTATCTTCCTTTGACACTTAGACAAGTGGTTGGGTGGAGAAGAGCACAGGAGACACACAAGAAGCACAAGCATAAATGATATCTAGAAATAACAGCGTGCCTGTGTGTGTTATATATAAGAACTCATCCATGTGGACCCGGTCCCTTAGAGAGCAGAGCGCAGGTGGGAATGCAGAGCTTAGCCTGTTCTTGTGGGAAACGTTTCCCTGAGTACAGGCAACACCACACACAGAGCAGCTGTTGCGTGTGTATATGCCTCGGGTGTGTTGCAGCAGTGCGTGGATGCCTCATGCCTGATAAGGACAGGTGCCATGTACCTGCGGCGGTTGTTTAATAGCCGTCCTTGATGCTGGTCTAATAGAGAATAGAAAAGTAAGTCATGAAGCCAAATCCTTCTTGCCTTTGTGTTCCCACGCAGATGTGTGTTCCTGGTTCTGAAGGATGAGAAATCTAGCACTGAGACGCTGTGTGATGTGGCTCTGAATTATTTGTAGAGACTGTTTGTAGATGTAGGACTGCTGCCTTGGCCCATTGAGAGAAAATCTTCCCATCTTAGGACTTGCTTTCTGTAAAGAGCTGTTGAGCTAGTGGAAGGACTTCTTGTGAAGGTATGGGATGGAAACTCAGAATATGTCTAGTAAGAGTCTGGAAATAGTGTATTCAGTCTATATGTTGTCACAGAACTAGTTTATCCCTTGGTAACTTATGTAGGGACAGCATTGCCTTCCGTTTCACACAAAGAGAAATCAGTCGGGGTTTGTGAGATGTTTGGCTGTGACAGTGAGGATGCTGTTCGGGATAATTCTCCTGCAGGCCGTAGCAGGTATGCCACACTGGGAGCACAGGAGTGGCGATGGCTTGTCTGGATTCCCGATTCTGGATATGATAGCTTCCCTGATATTATCAAAAGGACATATTACAGGACACTATGTAGGGAAGTCGGCTGTGAAAGCATACAAAAGCAGCAGTAGACATGATGGAAAAACCTTTTCAGGCTTATGCTTTGCACTCCAGGGCACAGTGAATTTACAGAAACATTGTGGGATACAGAAATCTTCTCTAACTTGCTGGGGCCTGTGCAGCAGGACAAAGAAATGTGCATATTGGCCTTGATGACAGCAGCAGGAGAAGTGTCTGGGGGAAGCGGTGATCTGGCCTTGTGTAAAATAAAGCCCTTGAACAAGTTTTGCCGGGTGTTTTTTTTTTTTTACAGGTGATTGCCCTTGTGATGGATTCCTTCACAGATATTGATATCTTTGGTGACCTTCAGGATGCCTATAACAACCGCAAAGTCCCTGTCTATATTCTTCTTGATCAGGACTTTTTACCTTATTTCTTGGAAATGTGCGAGAACTTAGGAGTTTGTCCTGAGCAGGAAAGTGTAAGTATGAAATGTGGGTGGGTGTGGTTTGCTTAAATTTTTCGTGGTACAGTTTATAGTTATGGATATCAAAGATACCCTTCTCTAAAACATCATACTCTTGAAAGACTAAAGCATCCTGTCTGTTCGGTAGCTGATATTAAAGGGGATTTTCTGAAATGTTTCTCAGCTTCTGAAGATCAAGGCTCAATAGCACGTGGTTTCTCTACAGTCTCTAATCCAACATGTGAAACTGCTCACAAACTCAGCAAAAACCATGCAGAAAAGGCACATGTACTCCTACCCTACACTACCCGTGTGTAGGAGCTACAGCTGTGCTGTGCAACAGCCCTGTGTGCTGGGTGGGGTGCGCTCTGTGAGCCCTGTCCTGAGGAAACAACAATTTCCAAGCATTTTGCAAGATCTAAGTAGCTTTATTCCTTGGCTCAAGGAACTGCTTGCTAAGGGAAACAAACATGGGAAGCTCAAGGGTGGTACAGCTTTGGTAACATCTCATTTCTTCACTAAGGCATGGTTGCTTCCTTTTAAAAGGGTTTGGATGATGTGACCTGGGTGGTTTATTTAATTCCTCTGAATATAAGCTGACGTGACTGTCATGTCACAGGACAGGCTTATGTTGATACTAGTGAGAATTTCTCTGGATGGGGAATGCTCCTCACTTTGTGGGCAGTAATTAATTGGAATGAGCTGTTCTTGCCAGCTTGACTCTCCAGACTCTCCTAGTATAACAGAAATTAAGCACCATGTAACTAATAAGACTCACGCACAGACAATGTAAGGAAGTTCATTTCATTCCTGTCTTCCATAGCGTGTGTAGCTGCTTTTAGGTAGAATTACTAATCAAAACTTTCTGGAAGTTAAATTCAATCTAATGTTATTTTTCCTTTCTCTTCTGAAACAGCTGATGAGAGTTCGAACTCTCACTGGGAACACGTACTACATGAGGTCGGGTGCCAAAATTGTTGGGAAAGTCCACGAGAAGTTCATGTTAATTGATGGCATTAGAGTGACAACAGGGTCCTACAGGCAAGTATTGAGGTCTGCTGGTGTCTGATGAAGCCATGGGGGGGGGGGGGGTCTGCAAGAAGGATGTATTAACTTTGCTTCATGCCTGATATCGATGCATGCCAATGGCAAGTGGACTAGCTGAGTCCAAGTGTGACTAGCACAAAAATGGGAATAACTTTGGAAAACTGGTTTATATAACTTGTTGCTAGCAAAGCCCTTGGCCATATTTGAATTCTTCCTGAAGAAGAGGAAGTGAATTGTCTATCAACTTTTTACCTTCCTTACACCTAGCACTCCTGCATTGTGCTGTCTGTAGCTGTTATGTGCTGAAATGCACTGGAGATTAACTGTGAATTTTGGTTTATTTTCAACAGTTTCACGTGGTCCGACGGGAAGCTGAACAGCAGTAACTTGCTGCTATTGTCAGGTCAAGTGGTTGAACGTTTTGACCTCCAGTTCAGGATTCTTTATGCCCAGTCAATGCCCATCAACCCTAAGCGGCCATCCAGCTGCAGAAACAGCGGGATATTTGACCACCTGCCGAACAGAATAGAGTCCCCTAGAAAATACACTGTGGAAGGCAACCTGAGAGCAGAATTTGCCAGACTGTCTAGTACTCCAAAGAAATTGTTGAAAGAACTAGATCAGGCTGAAGGTACTCCTGGAGGAAAACTTTGTGACCTGTGGCATTCTTTCCTCTGTGAAGAGGAATGGTTCAGTGATCAAGAGGCCATAGTGGAACGGAGAAATGCATCGACTCAAACTGGCCTGTGGGAAGAGAAGCCTGTGGTGACCGTGTGTAATGCTGCCACGCAGACCGGTGCTGGAACGGCAGAAACTGGCACTCAGACCTCTGTCGCTGCTAGAATGACGGGCACACAGACGTCAGTTTTGCTGAAGACTGCAGTGACACAAACAAAGGAAGGTGAGTGCACAGAAACACCCCTGCTTCAGAGAAAGTTGTCAAGAGAAGAACCTTCTCTGCTTGGAAAGGCTGTATCAAGTTCTAGTCTGCGATCACTGTCTTCGTCATCATCCCAGTGCTCCTTTACAAGCTCTACCGGCTCAGTATCTTCTCTCCGGTCCTTTGAATATCCCAGCAGTAACAGGGCAGAGTATTTCCACAAACTGCATAAAGAGAGGCAATTCCACTACTCCACCATCAGGTCGAAGCTCAGCCACATGGTGGATATCCTGTCCCGGAGAGGCCGCGTACCTGAAAACTACATGACCCAATACACAGGGAGATCCAACCTGAAACAGAGGCGTGACATCAGTGCCAGCCTGCGCAGCCTCCGGGACGTGTCGCTCTTTTCCCTGAATAGATGATCACCGCACTGAATGCGGAGCACAAAAGCTCCGGTCTCAAATTGCAGTCACTTTGTACCTGTCAGTTCTTTCAATTCCTTCCAGCACTTTTACTTTTTTAACACATGTGTACGTCACTCTCCAGCACTTTGTTTTATACTATGCAATTTAAGCAATAAAAAAAAAGAGGGGTTTATTTATACTGTAACTACTTGCATATTCTTCTTATATGCATTAGTGGTGAAGGTTGATTTTAATTCTGGATGTTTAACCTGAAAAGTAAACTCATTACTGCTTTCTAGGGTTGCTAATGCTCTGGCTTTAATTTATGTAAACTTGAAAAAAAATCTGAGTCAGACTAATCTTGCTCAGAGTGGCTTTGGAGATTAAACTCACATCAAAGTATATTCAGATTTTTTTCTCTTTAATATTGGCTTTTATTTCTACTTTATCTTTGGCATGAGGGGAAACAACTTTTATAAAGAGCCATAAAGCTAATTTTATTCTGACTTCAGCAACTTCCAGTAAAGTTGTGAAGGATCTGTTGGAGCAGTTGCAGGTTCTGATCTTCAACTGTATCGTTTTTCTGTTGTTTAAGCCTCCTGAAATGCACTGGGCTAACTCTTCAGTTTGATTATCTTCTCATGCCCTTCTGTAGGTATACGTACATATTATATATATTGAGGTGCTGAGCGTGTCCAGAGAAGGGCAGAACCCAGACAATTCTATGATTCTATGAAATGTGTGTGTGTACATACACATCCTCAGAACATCTTCTTAAAACCAAGACCAGGAAGCAGCAACTTAGCACTCCAAGAGAGCTTTGCCCACTTTTAGGTACAGCCCTGATGTAAATGTTTCTAGTACTAGGAACCAAAAGCTAGCTCTATTGGAACTATAAGAATATTAATGGGAATGTATTGCTGAATTGTTGGTTTTTTGCATGTGTGAGTGGGAGATGAGGCAACACCTGGAGTTCAGTGTCTTGCTGCCATGTACCTATTGTACTTCTCTTGGGATGACTTCAGAGAACTCTGTCTCTTGTGTAACTTGTTAAACAGAATTAAGACTTCTAGTCTTAGCACTGTAAAATCAGCTTCCTGTTCTGGCTCAGTCTAAGAATGTATGAACCATCTTGTTTCTGTCAAGAGACCCGTAAACAGCTTCCTTTTTGGGAGCCAACACAATCACTGAGGGCACATGACAAAGCCCCTGCTCAAAAGTTGACAAACGCACTACAAAATATTATGAGTTATGTTCACTAATATTATTGTATGAGTAAGAGTGAAAAATACATTTTTCTCTTTAAACTGTCCTATCTGAAGTATTCTGTTTCCTGCTCTGTTTATCCGTTACCCACTACTAACTTGGTTTGAGGAGCTGATGTGCCGCTCTAATTTTTAAAAATATTTTCAGTATTAAATGGATTTTAGGTTAAGCTGCTTTGCAGACATTATCTGGATATTAGTTAGCAGCATTCTGTGTGTGTGTGTTTGCTTCTTGGCTCATTCATCCAAGCAGTGTGTGGATTCTCTCTCTGAGCTCTGACTGCACTGTAACTCTTTAGAGTAACCAGACTGGATTCTGCCAAGTCAAATCAGAGTCTGGGTTATGCATTTTCTTATTTATTGGGCACGTGTGTCCAGTAGATGGCACATTTCAGCTGCTGTCTTGAATATTCCTGTAAGCAGTGATGAATGAGTGAATGAACAGAAAAATATCCACAACTTTAAAAGGCTGCAACACTTAATTTTGGCATTTCTGTCTCTGAAATCTGTATGGACAAAGAGAATTAGCTACTTCCATTGCTTGAAATGAAAGCAATGCCAACCCCTCCCTGCAGCTGTAAGGCAGATGTAAAAAGAAGTGCAGGTGGGGAAAAAAGCATTGTCTGCACTTCTTTTAAGAGACTCTTGTATGTCCCTGGAGTTGGAACACCGGGGGTGAAGCTAGTTGCAGAGAGGGATCCAAGATACACCTTCAAATCCAGTTTTGAGTGGTATTTTTTTGGAGCTCGTGTTCAAGCAGTGCTTCAGTGTATGTAAAATCAACTTGTTTATTCTATGTGTTTTTTATTACCCTGTGCAGCTCTTTGGGTACGCTCGCAGGGACGAGAAACAGTTTACAAATAAACTCCTTTTGCCACGGGGGTTTTCACCTGGTCGTCGCTGAGTTTTGTTTTCTCGTTGTTTGAAGGGGGGTGACTAACGCAGCGCCCGCCCCGTGGTCCCCTCCCGTTGCCCCGGGCGAGCGGAGCCGCCTGCGATGGAGACGTTCTTCCTCTCTCACCTTCGGAGCCGCCGTTTGACCGGGGCTCGGCGAGCAGGTCGAGGGCAGCGCTTCATTAACTCGGGCTCCGCTTCTCCCGCTGGTGCTCCCCGGGGCGGGGGGACGCCACCCGGCTCCGCCACCCGTGGGCGCCGCCGCTCCACCGCCACCCGGACCCAGGGCGGGAGGCGGGGCTGAGCCTCTATAAAGGTGTTGGCGAGCGGTGCCGGTGCGGCGTTCGCCATGGCCAACCCGTCGCAGTGTCTGGAGGAGGGCGGCGGGCGCTGGCCGCCGCGGCCGCCCGGGCCGTACAGCGAGGCGCAGCGGCTGGCGCTGGAGGAGCTGGTGTCGGGCGGCCCCGAGGCGCTGCGGGCCTTCCTGCGGCGGGAGCGGCTGCCGCCCTTCCTCTCGGAGCCCGAGGTGCAGGCCATCGCGCGGGGCGCCCTGCCGCCCGCCGCGGGCCCGGAGCCGGCGGGCGAGGCCTCGCCCGGCGCCTCCCTCGACGCCTCCTCGCTCACCTACTTCCCCGAGCGCTCGGACCTGGAGCCGCCGGCGCTGGAGCTGGGCTGGCCGGGCTTCGCCAGCGGCGCCTTCCGCGGGCTGACGCGGGTGGAGGCCCACTTCCAGCCGGGCTACGGGGAGAGCATCTACGGCTGCAAGGAGGCGGTGCGGCGGCAGATCCGCTCCGCTCGGCAGGTGGGTCCCCAGCCCCGCTCCCGCACGGCTCCCCCGCACCCACCCCGCCATCCCCCCTCGTTTGCTTCTAAATCACCCCCCGAATACACTTACTGTGCTATTTCGGCATTGCTTTATTTCTCTCCCCCCCCCCCCCCCCATCTTTTGTTTTTATGTTTTTAACAGGTTCGTTATTTTCAAGCTTTTTTCTCCCTCGTATTGGCGAAAACCGAGTTCACCCACACCATCCTTCCCGCCTTCGTTTACTTCTAAATAAACTCCCGATTTTACCTACTATGTTATTTTGGTATTGCTTTATTCATCCCTCCCGCCTTTTGTATTTATCTTTTTAACAGGTTTGTTATTTTTCAAGCTTTTTTTCCCCCCTCATACTTACGAAAACTGAGTCTACCCACACTGTCCTTCCCCCCTTCATTAACTTTGAAATAAACTCCTGATTTTACTTACTGTGCTATTTCGTTATTACTTCATCCTCCTCTCTCCCCTCTCCCCCTTTTTTGTATTTATCTTTTTAACAGTTTCATTATTTTCAAGCTTTTCCCCGCCCATATTGGTGAAAACCGAGCCCGTGCTGTCTGGGTCTCGCTGAGCTTGCTCAAAGAATTGGCACCTGTGAGCAGCGTGTCCCAAACTTGCCCATTTCCAGCTCTTTTAAGTGGTTGTTGCTTCCACATCGTACCCCCCCCAGCAAACTTGGGGTTCAGCCCGTGGTACGGATCAGCGAGGGCAGTTGCTGGCTCAAAGGAGGTTTTTACTCAAGGAGCTTGGGCGAATAATCATGTCTTGGCTTGTAATATCATGAGAATCTGAATAATAAGTTGAAGACAAACCTCATTTTTATCTTAAATACGGAGGTGAGATGTAAAGAGCAGTTGGACACTAGTGAATTTTTTTTTTTACTGTTTCTTTGAAAAGTTTGAAAGACTCTGGAGAACTTAAGTTTTGGAAATAAGCTCACCTTTTTCTTCAGGCAATGCTTTTGAGGAAAATACATCAGTTCTTAGTAAATAAAACAAACTTCTTGCCTAGGAATCGAAGACCAAATTTGACTAACACAGAACTAGCCCCCCTGTTTATGCCATATCTCAGGGTGAGGAAGAAACTTGAAGCAATACATTTATTTTGCGACTGTTTTGGTTCTTCCCAGATATTCTCAGCACCCTCAAACATCTACACAATCAACTCAGTGCTCCGGTTACACCAAAAGTCACTGATGTAGCTGAAGAAGACTGACAGCAAAATGTCTTTCTTTTCCTCTTGCAACATACCTTTTTCATCAGCTTGCTTTGGTGTTCAGAGAGGTGTCAAGTCTTCCTCTGCCTTCGTAGGTCTCGGCAGCACTCTAGAGGTGGTGGGAAAGGAGAAAATGCTCAGATTTCTCTAATTTTTTTCTTGAAGGTGAATTTATGTTGTAAAAAAGAGAAGGGTTTAGTGCAACCTTAATTAAAAGCTACGAGTAATGTGCTACTGAATGTATGCAGGAGCTATCATTGCTGCTAATGAGCAATGAATTCTCATTTTTAAATAGAGAAAAGGTGTCTTTCCACACTAAGCGTTCAGGCTAGGTTAGTCATACCTAACGAACCAAAAAAGATACAGATCCTGAAAAAAGAAGCTTCAATGTCTGCTGCTGAAATAACAGTAAAACCAAAACTCTACAATGCGATAATAAAAATACAGTATCACAGAAGACTGCACCAGGGGAAAAAAAGAGGGGGAATAGTTAATTTGAAAATCAAAATCCTCGTTTGCCATCTCCCTTGGGACTCTGTGGAAACAGCCTGATGATTTCTCCTGAAACTTGTTGCAGATGATTGCCCTGGTGATGGATTCCTTCACGGATACCGATATCTTCAAAGACCTCTTGGAAGCTTGTAGCCAGCGGCAAGTTAAAGCCTATATCCTTCTAGATCAGTCTTCGTTTTCCCACTTTCTGAAAATGTGCAAGGATCTGGGAGTTGACCTGGAACAGGAAAAGGTGAGCCTCATCATATTTATAGGGGTAGACAGTTGATCCTCTTATGATTGAAATCTTTGAGCTATCAAAAGATGAAAATATTAAGCCTGCTGCCACAATTTAAAATGGGGTTTATGTAGCTCTAGCTCTTTCTTGGAAGATTTAACCATTCTTGCATAAGAAGGCAATCAATAGAAAAACTGAAATCTTTAGGAGTGGATGTTACAGTTGCTTTCTGAGGGCAAACGCTAGTTGAATATTCAAGGAATGTAGGAGGAATGTCCGGTCCCTGCAACACGACTGGAGCTGCTCAGGCTGGCTGAGGCTTTGAAGGCTGATGGAGAAGCAGGTTCTCAGGAATCTGTGGAGTTCAGGTCGCTCCAAGATGTGGTGACAGGAGTTTTTACAGTCACGTTCTGCTCAATCAGTTTATGGCTCTGCCCCTTAATGCCACCTCTTTGCCTACTTAAAACAAGGCAAAATTATCATTTGGTTCCTAGAAGGTGAATCTTGTGCCACTGCACAGCAGCCTTTGCTAGTTCATCAGCAATCATTACCATGTGTTACTATGTTAAATGCAGTCGTTGAACTTTGAAATCTCGTAACACTTGCCATACATTTCACAGCTGATGAGAGTTCGAACTCTGACTGGGAACACGTACTACACGAGGTCAGGTGCCAAAATTGTTGGAAAAGTCCGTGAAAAGTTCATGTTAATTGATGGCATTAGAGTGACAACAGGCTCGTACAGGCAAGTGCCAATTTCTCTCTGGTGCTTTACATGATTTCTTTACGTGGAAAGGCAAAGCACAGCCCACGCTGCAAAACTGCTTTCCTTACTACTGTTTACTTGTAAAAATTGTCCTAAAAAAATCACACTGCGCATCATTTGGATTATAAGAACGATTTAACTAAATGTGATGAAAGAGAATTTTCAGTTAATACTCTGTTTAGTATTTGTCTTGAATTAACTCAGAAGTTTCTCGTTCTTCCTTTGCTAGTTTTACATGGACAGACGGGAAGCTGAACAGCAGTAACATTTTGATCCTGTCAGGCCCCGCAGTTGCACACTTTGACCTGGAATTTCGGATTCTTTATTCACGCTCAAAGCCAATCAACCTCAAAGAGTTATCCAGCTGCCGGAAGAGCAGGGTGTTGGACCAGCTGGTCAGGATAACTGTGGCTTCCAGAGACTTGACCAGGGAAAACTCCCTGAGAATGGAGTTTTTGTATCTTAGAGCATTCGTAGGAAATCTGAAAAGGAAGAGCAGCTGGCTGCATGCCTCAAGGGAGGCAGTCTACGTGTCGAGTAATGCAGTGCATGCCTCTCCTCCGCTGACTAAGAGGAATGGCTCCCTGGTTATGAGGCCACACTGGATCGTAGAGAGATGAACTGCATGGCGGAGTGAGCAGCAGAACCTCAGGAACCATGTCCAGCCATCCATGCCCAGTACTGTCTTACGGCATGTTTGTGAGGGCGGATGGGAAACAAACCTCAAACTGAGAGAAAGCGATACTGGAATTGTGGTTTCATTTGAAGACCACTGTGACGCAGATCAACAGATACAATTATGGTATTGTCTTAGGTTCAGATGTGTTTTTTAAAAAAAACCCAAACTCTTAACACCTGGAAAGCCATTATTGATTTCTAGTATTCTGTCAGATTTTCATTTTTCAACCTATTCTTACATATTTCAAGCTGATGGATTAGAAGTGTCTTAGCTCAGTAGCTCAAACTTTTTTTTTTTTTTTTTTAAGGCATCTAGGTATAGAAATTTATATTGCTTAAATGTCTTCCAAGGATGAATAGCAGGACTGCTGTACAGCTCTGAAATCAGGCCAAGCTTAGTCTTGTGTTGCACAAACTCTCCATGAACTGTTTCGTGACACAGAACTGCAGTAACCATGATCTAGAAACTAGTAGATTGGTACTGTGCTACTAGTCCTCAGATCGTAGATTTACTTGCTGTGCTCCTGGGCAGAACGAGGGAAAGTGTCAGGTGAACAAGGCTTTTGCAATGATTTAATTTCAAATGACCTTTGCTTTATAATTACAGGAATACTTGGATTGCTGGACATCAAGCAATAAATGCATGCAACGGATAGTATTCCTAAGAACCTCCTATGTTTGTAGTAAAGACAAATGAGACCATTTTCTTGGCATTACTATATACACGTTTTGGTTTCTTTATGGTTGCTACTGCTGTCTGATCTTACGGGAAAAGTTGAGTAGATCTGAAATCTGTGAAGCTACTGGTACTTCTCAAAAGCCTTACTTCTGCCAGATGTGCAATAACATGAAAGTCAGAAATAGAACCATTTATTTTTAAGGTTTGATGTAAGCTTGATTTAAAAAAAAACATATAATCCATCCATTTCTGGAGAAGAACAAAAAAACACCAGATGAATGAACTATCCTCCCAGCAGCCTGCCAGTGCAGAAACTCTTGTTAGTCCAACCATGGCAGCTGTGATGAAAGCAAAGGTGCACCATTTCTCAAGATGTTCTTGAGGCTCTTGCTACTGCAAAACACTTTGGTATGTGCTCGTTTGAGTGTCTTGTGGGTTATGGGCTTCAAAGCGGAATGTTAAATCTTAGCTGGGGTGTTTCATATGGGTCTCTGCCACACATCAGCAGGAAAACATTAAATTGGACATGTGGAGCTTAGAAAAATGGTCTTTATGGGCAATGCAATAATGATTAGGATGAACTAATCGGTGCCCTTTTTCTTCTGCGCTTGCAATCATGGAAATGTAATAGTTCTGACTAATTTGTAAATGTTCAATAGTTTTATCTTTTATCCAGATGTAAGGAAGTTTGAAACAAATTTTTATTTGTAACTGTATTTTCCATAAACACAAAAAAACCTCAGTGTCGTACTCTATGCAAAATACTGTTTGTGAAGTCTTATTTTCACAATTATTATCTGTATATGTTTTCTCAAATACAAGTTTTTAACTTTGTTACTCCTCTCATTACTTTAAGAGGCAACTCTTTCCATGTGCCATTAGTAGGGCTTTTTCTCAACCGTTGCTAATATATTGATGATAAACGCAACTCTTATCACAGTATTTTGTATTTTTGATAGAGTGGACTTAATCTGAAAAGTACACTGAAATAAATCACTAGAATTTTAAGAATGTCTTTAATTATAAGTGAGTAACTTATTTTTCAAGTGGTTACCTAGAGACTTAGCATAACAAGTGACCATGGATGTACAGCAGTGTGGGGTCTGTGCAAATCACCACAACTGCATGGCTAGCCTGTCAAGTAATTAATGAAGAATGGGAATGATTAATAGCAATATAAAATGTGATTAGATTTTTTTTTCCATAGATTTTTTCCAAAGTGTGAATTTCTTTGCTTTTTTTTTTTTTTTTTTTTACTCCAGCCTATACTTAATTAACTTAAATTCTTCATTAAATTTGATTCAATAATACCTTTAATGGGCTGTAATAAGCCTATGCTAGGGCACTGCTGGATCTATTAACTATTACTGCAATTGTTTTCTCTCTAGTCCTTCAGCTGCCTGGTGTGAAGTGCAACAGCTCTGGTGCACACAGGTGGAAGCATCCTTCATGTGGAGAAGGGATGCAATTAGCTTTACTTAATTAATGTGACAAGGACTTTTTGGAGGCGATCTTTGAACCCTGTTAAATCCCAAGTTATACACTTCATGTTAATAACAGGAGTAGTATCCGGAGGGCTGCGTTACACATATTTCACTCTTTCTTCTGGCTTGGAGGCAAAGGGTGGGTTTAGTTTCACTTAAAGACAATCAACTGGGATTCCTCCGCAGCATTGCTTCTGTGTGAGTAACAGTGTAGATCTTGGACTTGGTCTTATGAACTGGGAGCCATTTTTGCCATTACAATAAGGAAATGTCCAAAGATAGAGCAATTAGAATCATAGAATTCGCTAGGTTGGAAGGGACCTCTAAGATCATCTAGTCCAACCATTAACCTAGCACTGTTAAGTCCACCACTAGACCACGTCCCTCAGCACCACACCTGTGTGTCCTCTAAATACCTCTAGGCCTGGTGATTCCACCACTTCCCTGGGCAGCCTGTTCCAAGGCTTGATAATCCTTTTGGTGAAGAAATTTTTCCTAATATCCACCCTAAACCTTTCCTGGCGCAGCTTGAGGCCGTTTCCTCTTGTCCCATCACCTGTGCCTTGGGCGAAGAGTCTGAGCCCCCCTGGCTACACCCTCCTTTGAGGTAGCTGTCGATAGCAAGAAGGTCTCCCCTCAGCCTCCTTTTCTCCAGGCTGAACACCCCCAGCTCCCACAGCCTTTCCTCACAAGACTTGTGCTCCAGACCCCTCACCAGCTTCGTCGTCCTTCTTTGGACTCCGTGCTTCCCTCCACCAGCTCCGCTGTGGGTGACAGACAGGGCCCTCCGCCAGAGGAGCGGGGCAGCACCGGGCGCCATGGCAACGGACGGCGCGTCACGTGGGCCCCGCCTCCGCTTCCTCTTGCCCTCTCACCCCAAGATGGCGGCGCCCGTGGGACCGGTGAAGTTTTGGAAGCCGGGTGAGGGGGAGCGGTGGTCCCGGGCTGGCGGGGGGAGGCATATGAGGGAGCTCAATCTCGGGCTGTCCGCGGCGAGGGCCGGAACGAAAGCCGCGGCGCTACCCCCGGCAGCCGTCAGTTGTTGGGGGTCGCACGGATTTCAGGCGCCGAGGGCAGCGGGGAAACGGGGTCTGGTGGGGGGCGAAGTCTGTGTGACTCCAGCCGGGCGCTGCCCGGTACCGGGGGTGGCAGGGGAGGGGGCGGAGTCTGCCTTCAGCCCGCCGGGGTGGCTGGCTGGCCGGCCGGGTGGGGGTGCTGCCCTTCGGGGGGGCTGGAGAGACGCGCAGGGGAATCCCAAGAAGTGTAACAAAGGGTGGTGTGAAGGCCTGCCCCTGAGAGGAACAGCCCCAGGTGCCAGACGGTGGGGAGGACAGCTCAGCAGGGAAGGACATTGGGGTCCTGTGGGGCTACAAGCTAAGCATGAGCAGTTGATGAGCCTGGGCAGCAAAAGAAGGTCACCCACATCCTGGGCTGTGTGAGGAGGAGCATTGCTGTGAGGCTGAGGGAGGTCATCCTTCCCCTCAGGACTGGGAAGGCCATATTGGGGTGCTCTGGGGGCTCCCCAGCACCAAGGGGACACGGACTTACTGAAGGAGGTCCACAAGTGAAGGGACACAGAGATGATTGAGAGCTTGTAGCACGCAACATGCAAGAGGAGGCTGAGAGAGCTGGGACCACACAGCCTGGAGAAGAGGAGTCTCAGGGGAGTCTTTTCGGTGTACATAAATGCCTGATAGGAGGGTGAAGAAGATGAAGCCAGACTCTCTTCTTGGTAGTGCCTACTGACAGTACAAGAGGCAACGAGCACAAGCTGAAACGTGAGAAAGTCAGCTTAAACATGAGAAAAACTTCTTCTACTCTGGGGGTGATCAGGTTCTGGAACAAGCCATCAGGCAGGTTGTGGGGTCGCCAACCTGCCTGAACAAGGACCAGAGCAGCCCACTGTAAGTGACCCTGTGGTAGGCAAGATGTTGGACTAGAAGGTCTCCAGAGGTCCCTCCCAGCCTCTGCTGTGCTGTGACCGTGATTGTTCCCTCAGGATTTGGGCAGTGGGTGCCTTCCCATTAGTTTATCCTAAAGGGGAGCTTGGTGGGTCTGAGTTTGGCAATTTTTTTTACATTGGTCACTGCATTGTATTATGCTGTGGTTTGCAAAGCTATTCCAGAGTCAAGATTAGTTTAGCAAACAGCTTCTTAATAATTTGAATATTGTAGTAATATGTGTGTACATACAATATGTATGTATATAGTAGTACGTTGACAGTAGTGTATTTAAAAAAAAAACATAGAAAATGCTGTGAAAGAAAGTCAGTGGGTGATGAGAAGCAGTATCTGTTAGCTTCATTGGTTTGTCAAGATCCAGATATGCAAGTTCTGGTTCTTAACTTCCCCACTAGTCCTGGCCAGTGAATAGTTATTGGAATCCTTGCTAATCACTCTTAAAATTGGATCAATTTGCTGTAAAACTTGCTTGGCAGTTTTGAATAGGGACTAACTGTTTTTAAACTGTGGAAAAACTGGGAAAAGCTCAAACCAGCAAATTCTACAAAACAGGGGAATCCCTCTCTTTGCTCTCAGACTTTTCCAGTTGAATCTGCAGCTGGAGATGATACATTCTGTTACTGAGATGAGGTTTTGTTTCTAGTTCACTTGCATGATTCAGTGTTTTCAGTTGTCAGTTGTTTTATAGTAACCTGCAGCAGGAATAAATCAAGTTTTAGCTATTGAGGTAAATTCAGATCTGAAGTGAGTGGCGTATCTCATAACCTCGCAAGGTTGAATGTTTATACAGCTTGATGTTAGTCCAGGGAAGTTCTGTTACATGTCTGTCTGGCTGGCTTAAAATCCATGGACATACTTCTGAGAAGGATACTGAAGCTGTATCCGAACTGTTGCACAGAAAAAGAAGAAAGTTCCAAAGATCTTGCTGTGTATTTTTCCTAAGTGTGTTTTTTTTTCCTTTATTTTGTTTTAAAAATCAAATACTTATTCACATTACAGAGGTGTTTTTTTTGTTTTTTTAACCAGCAGGAGACACATATTTCATTTGAAAGAATTTTTGCGTGTTTACTGTTCGTTAATATTCTGATTATTTTCATAGTAAAGTTAGTCTTTTGATATATGCTGCTACCCATGATTACTCCTTGTAAGTACCATATTTACTTTGGTTGTATTGTGATACACTAGGCAGAAGTGTATTCCTCTACTTAAAATTAACCTGTGTCATTTAGGCACGGAAGGTCCTGGTGTCGGTGTCTCAGAGGAGAGACAGAGTCCTGCTGAGAGCAATGGCATAACCGTCATCTATAATCCTTATGCTTCCCTTTCTATTGAACAACAGAGACAAAAGCTGCCTGTTTTTAAGGTACAGAAGTTCTTTCTGGTATATTAAATGTGTTGTGTGATGTCTGGCTTATGTCTATTTTTGAAAGAGCAGTATAGAATCATTTTACAGCATAAAATAATAATTTTATGGCCTTGCTCTCTCTATTTGTTGGAATTGATTGTCCTGTTTGACAAGTGTTATTGATAGTTTTACAGGCTTTGTAGATTTCTGTTATTTACTGTATGTTGTACATATCATTTTTAGATTTTAAAGAATTATTTAGCTTTTGGCAGTAAACATGTAAAATGAATTTACTGTGTCTGATAGATATGTAAATATTGTCATTTTAATTATGTTCTTATTTTTGCACATATCTGGTTTTGATACTTAAATGTCTTCTTCTCTTTCAGCTAAGAAATCACATACTTTATCTAGTGGAGAATTATCAAACTCTGGTGATTGTTGGGGAAACAGGTTGTGGGAAATCAACGCAGATTCCGCAAGTAAGTCTCTGTTTAACTTGGTAAAATTGGGGGATTTTACATGAAACATTAAACCAGCAACTCAGAAGTGCACTGTGAGAAGGGAATTTACCTGTGCTTGTGTGTATGACCAAAAGGAGAGAAATACTGGTATATCTGTAATATAAAATCTTCCACTACTGGAAAGGACCATACACAACAAATAAGTTTATGCTGGTACAAATAGTAGTCACTGTGCTGTAGTAGGTGTTTATTGCTCTATGAGAATCATGTTTAAAATTTTGTTGAGAATATGTTTGCAGGAAGAAAAAAAGGTACACTTTTCGTACAAGCTTTCCGCTTGGAAATTTTTGGAATATTGTATATTTTTGTGGTTTTGTAAAATTTTCTCTTTTGTGACAGGAATGAAAAAAGTCTGAGACTGTTTCAAAGTTAGTTTTTGATTTTAACTTAAAAATTGCAGACTTGTGATGAATGTCCCAAGTGTCAGCGCAGGACTTGTGCTGCCTAGCTTTTTTTCTTAAAGGAGTTATGAAATAAAGGAAAGAAGAGGAAAAAATGAAGTAGTTCAAAAATACTTGAGACCCAAAGAACTGCTCTTAGATGCTTTCTGAACGCTTATGTGCTTAGGAAGCAGGTACTGTACTATATTAGTTTTAATAGTGAGAATAATGCACAAAATCTTTAAGTAACTGATTTGCCAAAGGTCACGCATCAGTATGTGTTAAAACTGGGAAAAAGCACATAGTACAGAGAACTAACACCTTGTTGTAATTGCAGCATGACCAATTAATTTCTTATCCTTGCTATTTGTTTGCAGTACCTCGCAGAAGCTGGCTGGACAGCCGAAGGAAGAGTTGTTGGAGTAACGCAGCCTCGCCGGGTTGCTGCTGTTTCAGTGAGTTTCTCCCTGTCCGAATTTTCCCAGTTTGTTGTCATTATAACCTCCAGTTTATTAGCAGGTTTTGCTGAATAGCAGGAATCACTACTGCATGAGCTCCTGAATGAATAGATGTTCCTGCTTATCTTCCTCACGGAAATGCTGGTACTATATGCTGAATTCAACCTGATTAGCAGGTCCTGCCAAAGATTCCAAGTCCAGAATTGCAGATGTAGAAGCTTTGAAATAAAATTGCATGGTATCAGCAGAGCTGTGTATGGAAATTAGGGCTGCGCAGGGTGGAGCTGTGATTGACTCTGGACTACAGCTGCGCTTGTGTGACCCTTAACTGCTTTCACAAAGTAGGGATGTGAATCTGTCTATAGTAACACAGCCAGTGGGAAAAAGAGAAGGTTGTGTACCTCTTTCTAGCAGTTTATACCTAGTTTTCTTGAATCTTTTTTCTGTGTGTTTTGTTTTTTTGGTTTTATTGTTGTTGTGGGGGATTTTTGTGTTTTCCTTTTGTAAAAGTGTCAGGGAAAAGAAGAAACAGTTTTATTGTGAGAGATCTCTTTGTATACATAGTATGTCTAGGAGAGCATAACATCAGCTAGATGTACTGTGAGAGGAAGAAGAAAGGATGCTGAGGGCAAAAACTTGTACTCTGTGGTAACAGTCTGCGCAGAAAGCATCCAGTGCTCCTTGTCTTCCTCACGCTGCCAAGCACTGACTTGGTGGGCTGAAGTCTCTGCTGCAGCATTCTTTTTGTACAGAAAACTGAAGTGACATTTTGTAACCTTTGTTTTCCCTGTTCTTTGTAATGTATTAAACTGTACCTGCAACGAATCCGCTTATGCCTCTGGTAAAACTGTAGGAGATGGAACAGCTGTACAACTTTCTGCTTCATCTCATCCAGTATTCTTTGACCAGATCCCACATGGTTAAGGAAGTGGTTTCTAGCAGCAATCTGCATCTTGTGCTTCGGGCAGCCTGCCTGCAGTGTCCTCCCTTTTCTCCTTCATAGGACACCAGCTGACATTGCATGGTTCTATGGGAGATCTTACCTATACTGCAATGATTTCTCATGACGAATTTACTTCTTTATTCCCTTTCATGTCTTAACACGGTATTTTTAAACCTAATATAAAAAGATTACTCAATCAGGGCTTAGTATATAGCCACAGCAGGGTTTTTCTTTGAGAATGTTGTTGCAAAGTGTTGGACTGTATGGTTGTTGCAGGGAGATTAGAGATATAGTTGATGATTTATTGCTTTGCCTTGAACTGAACGTCATCCTTTATTTTAATAGGTGTCCTTATCTGCTTTCCCATCCAGAGTACGGGGGTTGTCAGAAGTAAAGACAGGTAGTTGCAGAGGCATAGGACGTAGTTTAGAAATGCCTGAACTTCTGCTTGCATTACCGAGACTGACAATTACCCCGAATGCTTGGGCTGAAAGTGGTGGAGTGATAAGATTGCAAGTGAAATCATGAATTCACTGCCTGTCGGTGTGGTTTAGAATGTCACTCAAATGACTGAAAGTAGCTTGCTCTTAAAATTCTACTAGGACTAATATATGTATTGTGGGGTTTTATTGTGTCTTTAGCTATTAAATATATGTGTAGCTTGCTGAAATCATGGCCTGATAATACCTAATATTCTGTAGAATAACTTGAGTTAACTGAATAACTTGAGACTTTCAGCTAAAGGGGCTATTGGCTTAAAACTGACCCAGGGGTAGTACTGTTCCAAAAATTGTTGTTTCTTTAGTTATTCTGCCAGTTCTCTCTCTGTTTTCTGCATAGAGGATTCTGTATTATGAAAAGTATGGTAGCATCTTTATTTATAAAAAAAAAAAATAGCCTGAGTAAGTTCAGGGACAGAACAGCTTAACCGATAACTCCTTTCTGTATGCCATATACCTGCACTCTTTCCCTTTTCCATGCAAACTGTGTTCTTAATTTGCTGGTGCATGGTCCTTCCCCAGCATTGTGCCAGGTTGAGTGCCTGCCTTTGTAGGTCTGTTAAGAGTACTTAGCACAGAAAGGTTCCTCTGTAGCTTTCCTGAGTAGAAGCAGTGTGAAACAAATGTATTAGGTTAGCTAAAACATTTTAAGAGTATTTACTGCTTATATATTCAGTTTGTACTGTTACGTTGAACAGAATTTTGTGTTTGAACAAGAACAAATAATTCTTTGGAAGCACTAGCTCTGTTCCTGGTTTGATGCCAGTTCTCTGTGGACAAAATAACGATACAACGAGGAAGTGTGCTGTGAGTTGTCTCTTGTTTATCAGAGTGTCTTTTCTCAGGTCGCGGGCCGAGTTGCTGATGAAAGAGGTGCAGTGTTGGGTCATGAAGTTGGATATTGTATTCGGTTTGATGACTGCACGGATCCACAGGCTACCAGAATTAAGGTGAAACTTGAACAGTAGGTGGTTGCTCTTGAAAGGGTTTGCTAAACTCTTCAAGTACTTTTGCAAAATTAATGAGAACCTTGTGGTGCCAGTAAAGAGAATAGATAGCATTTCAAGTTTCCAGGTGGGTACCCCAAAAGTGTGCTGTGGGTGTGCAAACCTTAATAAAACAAGTACGTGTTCTATTCTGCTAGTCTGGCAGCCACCGCTTTAAAACTAAAGGAGGTTTTCAAGGTATTAATGGCCAGATATTGGCACAGGGCTGGTGTGACCTCGTACGTCACTCACAGTCATAGTGAAAGGCTGCAGTGAATCACAGCTAAAGTATCCTCACCATCCTAAAAATAGTTTTTGATTAAAAGCACAGATAAAACCTAAGATGAGTAGGCTAACTCAGAGTAATTTGGTGTGGATTAAATAGCAAGCTTTGCAGCTGCTCTTCAGTGATGTGAGCAATATTAATGTTGCTTGTGTTGCGTACAGACAAGAGCTGGAATAGCAATGATGATGAATGAGACAATTTACTTTTTGATTCTTTTTATGAGGCTAGTAGCCCTTTTAAAGGGAAAGAAATGGAGATGTTTGTTCATTAAATGCAGCTGAAATCATCTTTTTTTTTTTTATTTTTTTGAGTGTGATGATGAATCATTTGGGGTTGGAAATTTGAAGGTTTTTCCCTTGCACAACAGTTATTGCCCAGTTTGAGGCCGAAGTCCCAGATCAAACTGCTGTTTGATGGCTACATAGAGCTGGTGGGTTTCCACTGGCTAGAAGGAAGAAAGTATTAAATTAAAATATTGCATTTTGTTGAGATGTTAAGGTTTGTGTTCTGGTCAGAAGTGTGTGATAGATATTAAGCAGGCTACTTTGAGAGGGTCCAGTCTGGATTGACACACAGGATGTTACTGATAGAGCAGATTTAACCATGTTACAGACCAGAGTGAAGCTTCTATTGTCACGTTCCAGTGCTGCCAATCTGTTATTTTTTCAATACAAAAATAACTAATTTTTAAAAATTCATTACTGATTAAAAAGCAATCACTGCTTATCTCTGTCTTAGCACTCAGAAATACATGTTTGGCTTCCATAGCTGAAAACTGATCAATTTAATAGATCATTAGAAAATTAAAGGCAAGGAAGAATTCAGACAAAAGCCTAGAAAATCATCTTTAAAAATCACATGGGTAATCAAGATTATCTGATTTGGGTTTTTTACATTTTTCTTTGCTTTTGCTTTTAGTTTCTAACTGATGGTATGCTGGTGAGGGAGATGATGGCTGATCCTTTATTAACAAGATACAGGTGAGGAACCATGGAATGAATGCTTGCTGAAGGTTAATTTGGTAAACAACTGCATTTTTTTTTAGACTGAGGTGTGGTTATTGTAAGTTAAATACCAAAAGATGCGAAAATTATTTTACGAGTTTGACTTCTTTACATTGTAAAGACTGCTAGAAAATCAGTTGATCGTTGCAATACCAAACCCATCAGGATTTGGTGCTGTGGTTTTGGAACAAAAGCTAAACAGGCCTAGTGGAGTCTGAATCATTTAATTTACTAGTTTAAAATTTACTTTTTCTTTCTGATGCTAATCAAAGAAAAAAAAATCAACAGCAAACACAGGCTGTTCTGCTATCCAGAAAACCTGTGCAGCACAGTAAAGACAGACCTTTTTTCTTCCACCCCTTTCCAAAAGCTATGTATGTACCACCTGGTGTTATCTACATTTTTCTCCCTACATTGTTGCTGCGCCTTTTTTAACTTCCACAGTTTTCTAAGTGGATATAGAAAACTGTCCAACAGCAGATTTAAAATAATGATATTTCTAGAAGACAGGAAGGCTCTGATTCTAGTGTCAATCAAACCATTTCTGAAATCTTATTTTTCTGCTTTATTCACAGTGTCCTCATGCTGGATGAAGCCCATGAAAGGACTCTTTACACAGATATTGCCATTGGCTTACTAAAAAAGGTTATTTTTTTTTTTAATGTTCTCTGTAACTGTTTTCATTTTCATTCTTTTTGTTAAACTTCTGATCCTGATGGCTGATAAGTGAACCTGTTTGAGAGACGGGGATTTCTTGTTCCTCATTTATCCTCCATCCTATTATACATACACAACTATTTACTTTAGCTGTCTGACACCCAGGATCCGTTATTTCCTCCCCCCCGATGCTGAAATTTCTCCTTAGATAATATTAGCGAAAACACGGTCTTCATTCTGATGATGATGTGAACTGATCTGATGGGGGTTGTTGTTGACTTTCAACCTATGAAAGCTCTGACTCCCACCAGAAATTAACAGTAAACTGATTACAGACTGAATGCTGTTAAAATGAATATATGAAACGCCAAACAGTGATCGGGGTGTTAGATCTATGGGGTGATGTGGGTGCTTCAGTTCATCAGCTGTTTTATGGGATCGAAGTATTTTAAAAGAGAAATTACTGGTAATCTGGATGCCCTAAAACTTGATTCTAGACTTGTATCTCAGAAAATAGTTTTTACTCTGGATATGCTTGATCTCTTTCCTAGGTTCAAAAGAAGCGTGGGGATCTTCGACTGATTGTGGCTTCAGCCACCTTGGATGCAGAGGTACAGCTCACAGATTTGGTTTGAAATGAAGTGACCTTATGTGGCAGCTCCACCTCTGTTTATATACAGCTTATCCTCTGTGCTGCTTGCTTCTCGTGAAGTAGTGCTGCTGTTGGGTGAAGAAGAGAGGAATTAGTGTAGGAAAAGAATCTGCTGTAGTTAAATTGCTGTGTTTGGTTTTCATTTTGTATTAGCAAACTTTTTGGGAAGTGAACTTAAATATGAAACTACTTTGCCTTTTTCCTTTTTGTACCTTTTTTCATTTTATTGGTATCGTATAAAAAGATGTTCTCTTGGCTTCATCTAGTCTAGTAAGAGACATTGGTTTAGCTCTGTTTTGCTGATAGCTATAATTTGAGACAGCCACAGACCAGTAAAAATAAGTGATAAATGAGTAGATTTAATTTCAGTGAGATCTTACTAGTGCCCTGGTTGGCTTGTGGCCTGTGGAAACTTATGTAACTTACCAAAAAAATCATTAATTTAATTTTGAGTAGGAAGAGAAGAAATGCTCTCCTAGATCAGAGCAGTGTTTCCTCCAGCCCAGTGTTCTATCTGTAACAGCAGCAGTAGGAGATGCTGTTTAGGGAGAACACATGAGCCCGTCCACCTGCTGTGGGTCTGTTCTCTTTGAGCTGCTTCAGCATCTGCAAAGGTTGTAGTAGAGATATCAGACAGTACATTCCTGCTGTTTCCTTCCAGTATGTGTTTATGGACCTGCTGTTTGTTAATTTGTCTTTGAATCTGCCTGATGAAGCTGCAAGTCTCCAGGACATCATGTGAGAGCAATTTGCTCCCTCAGTTCTTTGAAGCATCAAAGTGAAAGTGTTTATTTTTATTTTATTGTAGAAATTCAGGGATTTCTTTAATCAGAACGATACCGGTGACCCCAGCAAAGATACCAGTGTGATCCTTACTGTCGAGGGGAGAACTTTTCCAGTGGACATCTTTTACATCCAGAGGTGTGTCCCTGTTCAGTCTCGTCAGTGTTGATGAGGATAGTGTGTAACGGGGGTATCATTTTGTCTAAGTTGGAGCTCAGAAATGGTAAGGAGCTGTAGTGTTCCATTTAGGAAACATTTGGATGTTCCTTATAGCAGCGGACATGTTTTTAAGCTTACTGTAGTGTAAAGGAGACTAATTGCGGAAGGCTGATTCCCAAGGATGCATCATGAACTAAATGTGGTATGGCAAATAAATAGTGTCCAAAAACTCTCTCTCTGTTTTTTCCTTGTAGAAGTGAGGAGCCTGTACCTATTTTTCTGCTAATGTCTCTGCTCTTTTGTCTCCCTGTAGTCCTGTTCCAGACTATGTAAAATCAACTGTGGAAACCGCAATGAAAATTCACCAGATGGAGAATGATGGTGATATATTGGCATTTTTAACTGGCCAGGTATAGACATAAGCTTTTTATTTTTTGCTTCACAGTGCTGTATTGTGCTTGGCGAGGCCACCTCAGTCTCATTCTTTCCTTAGCTGTGTTTACTTTAATCTCATCAAAGATGATAAATACTTCTGCATTGATGGGAGCAGAACTAGGCCAGTCTGAAAGAATTAGAAAATGTAATTATGGTCTGGATTTATCAAAGCTAGTGATGGATGATAGTTTTTCTCATTTAATGCTGTATGCTTTCGTCCTTGTTAACAAGTGGAACAGTATGTGTTTTTTTAGTGCTAGTGGCACCTATGAAGTTGACAGTGAGTCATCGTTAATAGTTAAGGCAAGTGGAATTTATATTTGTTAAGCTTAACATCTGAAGACTTTGACAGAAAAACAAATTGCTGCGAGATAAAAATTTACTCATCTCTTCTGCTCTATTTATGCCTGTCAGCTCACTTCACAGCCGAGAATAGTAAATGGGAGGTAGCTTAGAATTTTTCCAGTGAGAAGCTACCTGGAAGAGCTTCAATAACATCTTGCATATTTTCAGAATAAATTCTTCATTCCCATTATTGATTTGACTTTGAAAGAGTGACCTGGGTATCTGAACTAGATGTCTGAACATTTTGTTGTCTGTGTTTAAGAATGAGGTGCCACAGTTGATCTCCAAGATTAAATGTGAGGTTGAGAAATGAGTGTTAATACTGTTACTGTGTCGTTCTCAACCAAGACCCACAGCGTTCTACATAGTCAAAATAGATTGGGCTCCCATTTTGCTCTCACAAGTTGAGATAAACACGAAAATATGCCTGCTTCTTCCTGAACTTTGTTCAGTCCTTCCCTTGTGATTTTTTCAGGTACTTGTGACATTGTCTGAAATAACAATAATAACATAAATATTTGCATATATACTTACTATGCATAGCAATTTTTGTAAGAATATTAAAAAATTGAGGGAGCTAGTCAAAACATCCAGGAGTTTGAATGACTAAAACTACATTGGGATTATTTTGACACATTTTTTTGTGTATATGTTACAGCTATGTGGTATTAAAGTGAAACCTCTCTCATTCTGTCCCCTGTCTTGCTCTGGCTCTAGGAGGAAGTGGAGACCGTTGTTTCTATGCTCATAGAACAGGCTCGAGCCCTTTCTCGCACCGGAATGAAAAAGCACCTCCGTGTTCTCCCTATGTACGCTGGGCTGCCTTCTCCCGAGCAAATGAAAGTGTTTGAGAGAGTTTCTCACAACGTCAGGAAGGTAAGGCTGTTGGGTATGGCTCCATTTCTACCACCCAGAAGGGTGTCTGCATTACATAGATTGTATACATCAGGTTCACATCATCAGACTGTTGCAAACGCTTACCGAGGGAGACTTCCTGCATCTAACACTGCCTGTCCGTTTGCAGACTGTGAACCAAGAACTTCCCTTTTTATTTTTGATCAGTCCTAGACGTGTAAGCTCTAACCCTCCTATGTCATTAACTTCTCAATTTCTAGTAGTCTTTGCACAGCCTTGTATTTGTCTGTGTCCAGTTGCAGTTTCTTACACTCTGAAGTCCTCTACTTTTACCTGGCTTTATTTCTTTTTGTGGTCTAAGTCTCCATGGCTGTTTTCCACTAGTAATGAAAAACATAGTGACAGAGTGGGTAAGTGCTGTATTTTCACTTAAGAAACGAGTTAAAACTTGCTTGGCTTTAGTAGGAAAAAAAGCTTTATTTTGACTTCTGGAAGTCTTGTTTGGCTATTTAACGTCACAGAACTATATAAGTGGTCATGATTAGTGCTTTCTACTTAGGCAGAGCCTGTGTTGCAGCTGAGATAAGATGACAGAATTACACAGGGGTGAGTTGTTATAATTCTTGTGCCTGCTGGAGTCTAACAAGTGGAATTGTTCATCTGGTGTTGGAGAACGTTGAGTATAAATACTTCTTTTCTCTCCAGGAGATGACATTAGCCAATTAACTTCCAAGATTTACTTTTTTAATTTCAGGTGAAATAAGGATGAAATTTCCCTCTCTCATCTGGGAACAATTATTTTTTAATATTTTAGTTCATGTAGATAAGTATATCTCTTCCGGAATACTGAACATGGAGCGCTTAATCAGCTCTGTTCCTCTGCTATCCCCTGCCCTACTCCAGTGTTACAAGTAACAGTTCAATATAGCTGAGAAGCAGAAAGAAAATATTTTTAGTTCACTACATAAGAACATTTGATTTACAGTCAGTTAATGTTTTTCTCTGCAAACACTGCCAAGTTCTTCTACTTTTATGAAGAGAGAATAAATTTGAATAAAAAAGTGACTGTGAAACTGTAAAAACCGGGCTTATTTCAAGCTGACAAGCTCTTTCTGCTGCATGTACTTTGTACTCTAGAGTGTGTTTACTGGAACTGTCACATCTGACATCTTTCAGGTGGCTTTTATTGGAGTTCTGGTGCACTGATGCTGGGGCTTGAGAGTGTATTTGAGATTGGGGAGTTCACAGTACCCTTTTTCTGTCCACATCCGTAGGTGATAGTAGCCACCAACATTGCTGAGACCTCCATCACAATTCACGGCATCGCGTTCGTCATCGATTGTGGGTTTGTGAAGCTTCGGGCCTATAACCCCAAAACAGCCATCGAATGCCTTGTGGTCGTACCAGTGTCTAAAGCTTCAGCTAATCAGAGAGCAGGGCGGGCAGGACGGAACCGCTCTGGGAAATGTTACAGGCTTTATACAGGTCAGTAGTTTGATGTGTAGGGCAGGTGACCTTGCTGGTGTGACTAGAAATTTCCCTTCATTATTCCTCTGGCTTATTTAGAAATACACTGTTTCATATGTGCTGAGGATTGGACACTGAATGCTTTTATGGAACAGAAGCACAAACTGAGCAGGGTAGGTTCTACAAGATTGTCAGCAGTTGCAAACCTGGGATGTTAATGCAGCTCTGGCGAGTCTACTAAGAAGTTTATCTTTTGATGATCTTAGTTTCTGAGCAGTTGCTTCAATTTATAATACCCACCTATGATGGTCTCTCCTGCGACTGAAGTCTCCTTTAGACTGCGCATCTAACAAAGGGCTCTGGAAATCCTTTGGATAACTGAGGGAAAACTTCTTTGTGTCCCCTTTTTTATAGGAATAGATGCCAACCCCAAATGCTTCTCTTGAATCAATCACCCTGGCACTATACGAAAATCACTGTTACAAATAAATCTGTTGGCCACATAGCTGTGTTCAGAAAGCTGCAATCCAATGGTCTCTGTTCTCAGCTGTTTAATGAGAAAAGGCATTGCAGTTGAGCTCTGCCATTGCTTATGGGCCTCAGGTTCTCTCTAGTTTTACTGGAGCTTTGAGACGTAGAGAGAGAAACATATTCTTTTAAAATGTGTGTGTGCCTGCCACCAGTTGCCACATTAAACAAAGACATGATTTATTCTCTGAATTTGTGCCTCCAATAAGAATCAGGAGAGAATGTCTGCTGCATAGTATACCAAGCTTACAGAGCTTTTAGGTATTTTACTGGAGAAACTGAAGTTATTTTTGTGTGCTCAAGAGCTGGCCTAACAAATACTTTAAGAAACATTTTAAAGGAGGAAAGAAAAAAGAAGAAAGTGGACAAAAGTAAAGAAAACATAATGCTACCTTTGTCTTAAGGAAGGTCTGAGATAGACGAGAGATAAAGAGGGTTCTGTCTGGAAATGAAGATAATCTAGGTGAAAATAATGTATTTCTTGTCTTGATTTGGAGTTTTAGATCTACATAGGGATGAGTGTGCCTTTTTCTTTGCTGCAGAAGAGTTGATTAATGGAAGATCCAGGGATTTTGACGTTATATGAAGTGTTTTTCCAGACCTAAACTTTATAGTGAACATGTTTTTAAAAAGGCATTGTTAAATAAATTGTTTTTCAGTCCTTAGTCTTTATTTTAAATATGCTTTTGGAACCTCCTTTTGTTTGAGTAGTTACTAAAAATAGTGTTCTTATACTGAAAGCATGCTGGTTTTGAACTTTTCCATGTCCCTTCAAAAAAAAAAAATGCTTTTTTGTAGTATTGCACCCTGCCTTTTATGTTCTGATAAAATATTAAACAGAAGACAAATAAAGCATTTCCAGATTTCTGTGAAGAACTTACAGCATTTCAAATTGAAATATGGATGGATCAACTACATAATCAGCAGTGTAGCCAAAACCACTGACTTTTCTATTTAAATGAAAGTATCTAAAAATGCAGTAATTGGAGAAAGATCATCTTTGAGTTAGAGTTCTTTTAACATCTGTTAAGTATTCATACTTGATAATTTTAACTTGAAACGGGCATGATTCTGTCGTGTTGACTGCATAGAGTGGGAGTTGAAACTCAGTCCCAAATTGCTTTGTTTTCTCCCACACCAGAGGAGGACTTTGAGAAGCTGCCGAAGTCCACTGTTCCGGAGATGCAGCGCAGTAACCTGGCTCCTGTCATCCTGCAGCTGAAGGCTTTGGGCATCGACAACGTGCTCAGGTTCCCCTTTCTTTCGGTGAGTCCTAGGCTGGAAAGTCTGTCGTCTTGCTTTAGTGTGAAGAAAGATCCCTAGATGGCTTGTTGAGAACCCACAGAACCATTAACTGGTAACTGTTGCCCTGTTAATTAGGAAAGCATACCTCATTGCCCACTGTTGGGTGGCAAAGTATGTTTTTGGGAATAAACTAGTGCGAGGAATGTATGTGACAACTTCGAAATGACTGTTTGTATTCTAGAGTTTGCTGTTTTAAGTGTTGACAAGTCAAGAAAGGCCTAGAAGGACAAACTCTGAGATTCTGCAAATCTGTAACTGTAGTCCTTTTGCACTGAATTTGTGAAGAAAAAGGGAAAAAAAAAATCTACAGAACTGATTTGAAACTGGATGAGCATACGATCCGCTGGGTCAAGCAATGGCTGACTGGAAGGTCCCAAAGAGTGGTGCTCAGTGGATTTAAATCCAGCTGGCGGCCGGTCACAAGTGGTGTGCCTCAGGGCTCAGTGTTAGGACGATTTCTGTTTAATGTCTTTATTGATGATCTCGACAAGGACATAGGGTGTATCATCAGCAAGTTCGCAGATGACACCAAGCTAAGCAGGAGTGTTGATTCCCAGGAGGATAGGGAAGCTCTACAGAGAGACCTAGATAGATTGGATCATTGGGCCAACATCAACGGTATGAGTTTCAACAAGGGCAAGTGCCAGGTTCTGCACTTGGGCCACAACAACCCCGTGCATTGCTACAGGTTTGGGGAAGTGTGGCTGGAAAGCTGCCTGGAAGAAAGAGACCTGGGGGTTCTAATTGACAAGCAGCTGAATATGAGCCGGCAGTGTGCCCAGGTGGCCAAGAAAGCCAACGGCATCCTGGCTTGTATTAGAAATAGCGTGACCAGCAGAAGTAGGGAGGTGATTGTGCCCCTGTACTCAGCACTGGTGAGGCCACACCTCGAGTATTGTGTCCAGTTTTGGGCACCTCAATACAAGAGAGATATCGAGGTGCTGGAGCGAGTGCAGAGGAGGGCAACGAAGCTGGTGAAGGGCCTGGAAAACAAATCTTATGAAGAGCGGTTGAAGGAGCTGGGACTGTTTAGTATGAGGAAGAGGAGGCTGAGGGGAGACCTCATCACTCTCTACAACTACTTGAAAGGACACTGTAGAGAGGTTGGTGCGGGTCTCTTCTCACAGGTAATTAATGACAGAACGAGAGGGAATGGCTTCAAGCTCCAACAGGGTAGCTTTAGACTGAACATTAGGAAAGAATTTTTCACAGAAAGAGTGGTTGGGCATTGGAATAGGCTGCCCAGGGAGGTGGTTGAGTCACCATCCCTGGATGTGTTTAAGAGACGTTTAGATGTGGTGTTGGGGGATATGATATAGGGAAGAACTTTGTAGAGTAGGGTAGATGGTTGGACTCGATGATCCCAAGGGTCTCTTCCAACCTAGGCGATTCTATGATTCTAACTAAACCTGTGCTTGTCTGTCTTATTAAAGAGAGCAGTACCAATTTTTAGATTTGCTCTCTGTAAAGTCTCTAGCTACTCTTGCATTGACGTAAAAAGCCAATGTGGTAGTATTAGAAGAGCAAGGTAAGTAGGTTCTCTGCTCACCCCTGGCATCGCTGTTGGACAAAGCAGATGTGCCTTTTCCAGCTCGGGTCTTGAGAGCATCGCAGTGATGAGTTGATGAGCCTGTTGAGATGGCTTTGTCTGGTGGCACTGGTGGTCAGTGGAAGGGTGACAGGAAGAGTCTGAGAGCTCTTTCCTCATTTTGCATAAGTAGAAAGGTAGGTAGTTAGAACTTAAGCATTTTGCAAAAGAAGACAATCTAAGAATTTTTGTGAAAACTCATGTGTTCTATGGTGATGACTTTAAACAATACACTTTTTTCTTCTTCACAGCCACCTCCTGCACAGTCAATGGTGCAAGCTTTAGAACTGCTGTATGCTTTAGGAGGTGAGAATATTATGCTTTGCTTTGCTTTACTTATAGCTATGTTGCAGGAGTTATGAAAAGTCGTTAATTTGGATTTGGTGATTGGATGGACATTAATCAAACTTGCATTGGAGAACCGTGCTTTGAGAACCAAACTTCTTTTGAGAAAGAAAAAATGCAGCCGTGACTGGTGGAAGCTTTTTGTTGGTGTGTTTTTAAAGCGTACCTCAGTCTCCTCTGAATTTACTTTCTTTTCCTCTGGTTATTTCAGACAAGTAAGCAAGCACAAGGCAGCAGTCACTTTTCTGGGAGACGCTAGAAATCTATTGCATGGAGTATCAACTAGAATGTAACTGTTTAGATTGGGCAAATATGTATTTTACAGGTATCTTCTGTGTATTTCCTTTCACCTTCTTGGGAGGAACCAGCCATTTGTCCTTGCTAGCAACAGGGCTCTGAGTGAGGAGGGTGTTGGCTTGATTCTCTCAGGCCTGTTTGTGTTTCTTCAGTCCTTACAGAGCGGTATGAAGATACAAAATGGAGTTCAGACACTAGTTGGACCAGTACATGAGTCAGACACTAAATTTACCTGCATCCGATTAGATAAATTGTAAGATACTTGAGCTCTTAATGTGGTGATATTTCATTTTGTGTTACTGTGCCAGTGGTGGAAATGTAGCACTTGCAAGTATAAACAGAAAAAGTTGAAAGTAAAGTTTTGACATCTCTTCCAAGATCAGACTGATCCCAAATAGAATTTGGGAGAGTCCAGTCACAGGAGGCTAGAATTAAACCCAAAAGTGTGCTTCCCAATGGCTTAGCAAAGCAACTCTCACATGGTAGTTGTAAGACCACCTCGTTGATGCGATTGCGAAGGTATGACTGACCAAAGTTATTAAGAGTTAATCTAATTACAATTTTAAAAATGACTTCTAGTTTGTGTCTCCAAATGTAGTATGGCTTGTGGCTGACAGACTGCACCTTGAATTTCGTGTTGTTGGTCCTGCAGCTCAGACACAGTTCAAACCTGCAGAAAGTCAAACTGCTCTGATTTTATTAGCTGTGAATCCATGATGCAACCACTAAGAACCCCCAGTCGTTCCTAAAGGCAGCACACTTCCTCCTGGATGGATTGGAACTCCATTTCTCACACTCAGTGTTCGTGTGTCCATGCTGCCTGCCTGCTTTTCCTGCTTGTAAATGCAGAGGAGCTCGTTTACACGCAGCTCACTAAGAGAGTTTGCTCTGGGTTTAGTACTGAACTTACTGGTTATGGACAAATGAACAGGTACTCGCAAACTTCTGATGAAAAGAAGAAAAAGCTGGTCTAACAGACCCTGAGAGCATAATTCTAAGTACTTTTCCACTCTTTAGCTACTTAACAGAATTATATTTTTTTTTTATTATGTTCTCTGAATTACTAATCGCAGCTTGTTCTCAAATTCAGTAGAGTCTGAACAACGCTGAGTCAGATGGTTTAGTATTAGGTAGTTCTGTGAGGAGCAGGGAGTTGAACTTGGTGATCCTTATGGGTCCCTTCCAACTTGAGATATTCTTTGTTTCTAAATGTGTTTGTTTTGATTTTATTCCTTGTGCCGCTGTTGGATGCCTCTAACACTCAAATCACACTTCAGTAATATTTTTATACACAGGTTTCAATTCCTTTTTGTTGTGGTGAGTGGAATGTACGCTGTCTACTTCTGTTTATAGGAAGAACTGTTATATTGTTGGGGTTTTGACAGCTATTTAATCTTTTTGAATGCAACAAACTTAAAACAAACTTGACACAAGAATAAGTAATCAAAACAAAACTCTGTTTGACTTTAACTTGGTGTTTGTAGTTAATTCAAAGTTAACAGTATTTGCTCCGTAATGTAAACAATGAGGAAAAGGGTAGTGTAAAGGAGATTGTGTAAGCTCTGGAAGCTTCCAGAGGTTTGTGGCTGTTTTTACATCGCTTACAAATGCTGTGTTGTAACTTGTGGCGCTCTCTTTATTCTCACGGAGCTGTAACTATTTTCCTGGCCATGATTTTGCTCTCTGCTGATTCACTTCCATCTTGCAAAGGAGGATTTTCACTTAAGGCACTTGGCACCCATCTCCAGCTTGGAACAGGGACCTTCTCAGTGGCTCAGCAGCCTGTTGCGAGGGTGAATTCACAGCCAAAACCACCTATGGGAAAGGGAGAGGAAAGGTCAATAAACTCAATGATTTGCTGGTTGATGTTTTGACAAAAGTGTTATGCTTGTGGTGTCTTCACAGAGAAGTACCGAGCTGTTTCTCTCTTGGCTGCCCAGCTTGTGTAGCAAAGCGGGGAAGCGCTGATGTTGGTGTTTAGGATGGAAAAGAACATGTATGCGTGTGTGTGATATACAGATTCGCTCTTCAGCTTTTGCTGAAGTTTAAGGTTTTAGGTGGTTTATTATGGAGATTTTCTCTAAGTTGCAGAGGTGAAGCTGCTGCAGTAAGGATAAAATTTCTCTTATGCAAGTAGGAACATGTATTTCATCATTGGCATCGTAATAGCATGCAAATGTGCAGTTTGGGGTCAGGACCCTACGGTGCCAACAGAGACGCTCTTAAGGCCGAGATTGTTCTGTTGAATAAACACATCACTGTTTTTAGACTGATTATTTTTACAGTGGTACAAACTGATTACATCAGGACTATCTCTTCTCAGCCTTCTCCTTTGAAGCCCCTTTGAAAGTCTGAGTTGTCAGTTGAAGTTTATTGTTTTTAAGCATAATTCAGGAGGTAAATAAGCAGGTAAAAAGTGGCTTTATTTTTAACTTTATTTCAGATCCAAGATTTTGTTGAAGGTTTGTTTGTAAGTTGTCTCCTCTTAGAAACAGCCACTCTACCAAAGTTTAAAATAGTGTTTTAATCCCTTACAACCACTAGTATGTGACAGGCTTACTTGAAACTGTTTAGTGCCACAGGACTTGAATAATCTCTCCTGAGCATGTTCAATAAAAATCTTTGCAGTACCTTTTTCTAAGATCTCCAATTTCATATATATATATATGGATACAGTGGTTGCTTTTAAGACTATTTCAAGGAAACTTTTACTTATTCCTAACCAGTATATTCAGGCTTACTGCTACAAAGACATCTGTGCCCAAGCTATATTTATATCTCTATGCAAAATTGCATCGAGATTTGTAGGAATCATCAGAAGACAAAGGATTTTGGCTTGATGCACCTGTAGAAAGTTAAAAAGATGGTAATTCCTCCTTTGTCCTACTTAGGAACGCAGTTTTCTTTCTGTAGATGAAAGACTGTATTCTAATATATTAATTGTGGTAGCATTTAAACTTCTCAGATTGCAGTGGTCAAACGAAAGCTGTCATACCTTAATTTTTGCAGTTTTGGTGACTTTGCGTTTAAATATGTTACTTCATCATTTCACATAAACTGCCTTTTGTACCTTTTTTTGAGGAAAATCCTGTGACATTGTGACATGCATGTTAGGTTTTGTTGAACAGCATAGGGGTGTGGTGTGTGAATTACAACGTTGTCGTAGTAAGTGAGATGATAGCATATCAAATAATAAAGGAAAGTAAACCCTTGATAAAGGTGTCTGTGGTTTCAGATATGCTGACATGAGTTATAGGAGATCTCGTTCCTTGATTTGTGGTTTTGCTTTTCTCTGTGAAACACAGCTGAAGTACAACTGTGGTTTCTTGCCACCACACAGATTGACAAATAATATGTGTATATAAAGCATGGGCCACAGTTTTGTTTCCTCAGCCGACTCTGCTGTGGTTATTCATGCAATCTACAGTGCCCCAGAGTCTTATTTTGGGCTCTTGTTAGTCCCTTGCTTGTGTAGCTTTTCTCTTGTGCTCTGCCTCCTCACCTCATATAACTTGGTTTACTTGCAGTTTTCTTTTCTATTTCAATTCTCACTCTTTGCTGCTGTTATTAGCGAGCTCTTTTCTTCTCACTGTTTCCTGTGTCTGTATTTTTATTTTTTTTTTATTCCCTTTGTCCTCTTCCAAAGGGACCATCTCCAGTAAAAAGGCTACAGTTGGAACACGGCTGTCGGTCCAGTTATTGATGCATGAGGCAGATTAAACTGTAGAGAATCTACATCAGCTCTACATCTCTAGTTTAGATTATATTAAAGTTAAATTATTTTTCTCTGTGACCTAAGCAGATGTATTCAGAAGAATGACACCCTACCCCACCCCTCCAGCAGTGCTTCCTCTTTCTACAGTTATGCCTGCTCCATAATTATGCCCTTTTTTATTCTCATCAGGACTCTTCCTGCTTCCCATCCCCGTGAACAAAGATGTTGCTAAATACCTTAAAAGCAGCTGCATAAGTCCAACAGCTCATAGGCATCCTGACCATTACATTGGCTTTGACTGCAGGTTTTCTAAATTGTTGGCAGTAGCAATGGAAGTTGGTCAAAATGAAGAAACTTGTGTGTTCACGTATGTTTGAAAAAAGAAAAAAATATATAGGTGAGCCACGGAAGAGTAAATGGATATTGATTCTGTGATTAAGGAGTGCCTTTAATCTTAGTTTAATATACATTCAGCAACTCTTAGGTGCACTTGCTATACTTCAGCTTGTAATTCTGCTCTTTAGTACACATTAAATTATTAAAGAAGACTTTCTGTGCTACTTTTGCCTGTATCACAGCTACATTTATTAATATGCTGCAGGTTTGGATATGCACTGCCGTTTAACAGAGCCTCTTGGAATGAGAATAGCAGAATTTCCTTTGAATCCCATGTTTGCAAAGATGCTTCTGGAATCAGGTAGGGGAAAAGAAAAGTCAGATTTTCTTCATAGTCTTGTGATGAGTAGTGGACACTGCCTCTTGTAATTGTAGTGTGGCTTTAGACATTTGCTAAACTTGAAACAAACTATGCTTCATCTTGGTATGGTATTTAGTGAAAATAATTGTTTAAACTCATGGACCTCTCTAATAAGTAATAAGTCTAATACTTTTAACACACTAATAAGTGTAACACATTTGTCTTTTAAGTTTTCCATTAAAAACATTCACTGTTATACTAAAAAAATCCAGGGATGTAGGTATTTTGGTTTTATATACTATAAAAATACATTCTGCTACTTTTTCTTTGTATTCTATATGGGGGTAAGTTGAATGGAAGAGGATTTCCTTGACTGAATTTGTCCACTTACTCCTCAGGAAATTTTGGCTGCTCCCAGGAGATTTTGACAATCGCTGCCATGATGCAGATCCAAAACATTTTTGTGATCCCTCCAAATCAAAAAACTCAGGCTGTAAGTTCAGTCATGTCTCATTTTCTTTTTGGTTAGTTCCACATTTCTGGATTTCTGCCACGTATTTTATTGATACCTATTACAGACTGCAAGTTTGTATGTGTCGTGGTTTCGGCCGAATTTACCAAAACCAGACTGACAGATGGCCCTTTCCTCCCCCTCCCCCCCGCCCAAAAGAGGAGAGAGGAAGAGAAAGAGATAAGGAGATTTAGAAGTTTAGAATGAACTAAACTACTTTAATGAAGAATTAATATTAAAATAAAAATAAAGAAGAAAGTAATGAAATAGATACAATATATACAAAACCGTATCAAGCTCCCAGGATGACAGTCATGTCACCGGCAGGCACTGGGGAAGTCCCAGACTGGACTCAGCGACGGATGGGAACTGGATTCCAGCTCTGGAGTCGGGAACACACGAATCGGGATCAAAGGCAGATGAACAGACAGAGTCCTCTCTGGACGTCAGCCATCGCAGGAAGGGAGCTGACCCTTTGATCCCTCAGCTTTTATACTGAGCATGGGGCAGATGGGATGGAATAGCCCAGTTGGTCAGGTTTGGGTCACCTGTCCTGTCCACTCCTCCCCACTGATGTGACCCCTCTATGTTTTTTCCTTTTCTGACCCTCTAAGGGGCAAATAATGAAAATGGGCTGACCTTGGTTGTTATAGCAATAAGTCTAAGCAAGGGCCTCCCTGCATACCATTCCTTGGCATGGAGCACAAACATTGGTCTTATCATTCTGAGAACGAGCAGGTTTCTCCACAATATACCATTAATTTCAGACAGTTAGAAGAGGCCTAGCTAAGATGTAAAATTACAAAACAGAAAATTGGTTCGGTTTTACTTCAAACCGGGACAGTATGAAAATCAAGCAAGGTCTTGAACTGTACCTTTTGGTTATGGGTTAAAGAAGAAACTGAGTAACGGTGGGAACCTTGGAGCCCTTTACTAGTGTTAAAAGCTTCCTTCTGAGGGCTGGAAACACGAAAGGTTATAAACCAATATTGGTCAGTGTAAGGGTTTGCCAAAAACCCCAAACCTCCTCAAACACCACTTCCTTTCAAGAGGAAGAGAAAAGAAAACATTAGGTTGTAGCAATTTCTTGTAGTAGCAGGAGCCTAATTTTAATGCATCCCTCTCTGGATTCTGGGGGTTTATTTTCAGTTCATTTTTCTAATTTCAGTTTTAGAAGTGCTCCTGAATGTAGGTGGGCTAGGAAAATATCGCTGTTGCCTAGAGAAACTACCCTATGTGGTAAGAATTTTAGTAGTTACCGGAAAATACAGAGGTCATGGAAACTGAGTGTATTGGACATGATTTTTGTAAAAAATCAGTCTGCCTGTAAAAAAATATTTCTTCTTCTCCAGGCCAGGCAACACAGAAAGTTTGCTGTGGAAGAAGGTGATCATCTCACTATGCTTAATGTTTATGAAGCCTTTGTCAAAGTAAGTCACTTCAAGCGTATGTGGATCTGCAGGAATGGGAAACACTGGAGGTCCTCAGTTCTGATTCTGTAAGCTCTGGGTATAGCATCCTCAAAGCTGAGGACTTACCAAGTCTATTAAGTGACAATTCTGCTTTAAAAGTTATTCTGGTCATGTTTGGCCACAGACCTTCTGCAGTTCTTCTGAACAGGGAATAGAAAGGATTTGGTTTGGATACAGCATGGGTACACAACTGTATTTTCAAGGAAACTGGGATTTTGGAATGGGCCTAGGAGAAACATATCCAAATTCCAAATGAAATTCATATTCTCTCATCTTTTCTTCCAATGTATGAGTTTAACTGGTTATAAACTGCATCTTTTCTTAAGAAATTGCCTCATTGATGATCATATCCTCTTTTTCATTGACCTTACTTATTTACCCTAAGGTTTAAGACCAACCTTAATACTTCTCTGTAAGCTGAGGTTTTACTTAACAGTTTTGAAGTGCTGTATCTGTTTGGAAGAAGTATATTTTGCTGGTATAAAGCACTTCTGTAATAATATATTTGCAACAGTGTTGAGTTGAAGCAGTACAGCCACTCAAGTGTTTAAATACGACTTCCCTCTCCCCAGCCCCAAAGCAATCAGTCAGACACCAACTGAAATTTTGCCCTTTAAATTTTATATCTGTATAATTCTCTTAGAAACTGCCAAATGCAGAGGCTCTTGGCATAAGTGCTGGCTTCTGGAGAAAGAGTTCTTTACGTAGAGAAGACCAGTGAAAATTGTACAGAAAAAGGTTGTTTACGTTTTGAGATTGAAAACAGACTAGTTTAGGATACGATGCATTTGTGTGTGAGAATGGAACGACCGATGCTATTCTCTTTCACCACATATAAAGAAATGAAGCACATTTGTTTGAAAACACCCCATAGCATTTGTTCTACTACCATTTAGAAGTTGTTTGAAACATGTTTTGTAGTTATTGGTGCTACGTACCCTTGTTAGTTGCTATAAACAGGTAATTTTCAGGGAAAACCACAATAAATATGTTGTAGGAGACAGAATAAAAACAGAACAAGGAACAAGGCTATGTGATCCAAAAGAGATTGGGTTTTGTTTTGGTGATGGTATCTCATTGTAATTTTTTCTATTCTTCTCACTGTACAGCACAGCAAGAGCTCTCAGTGGTGTCAGGAACACTTTCTGAACTACAAAGGGCTTGTTAGAGCTTCTGTTGTAAGAGAGCAGCTTAAAAAGCTTCTCGTCCGCTTCAAAGTGCCAAAGAAGTCCAGTGAAGGTGAATTTTTTTTTTTTTTAACCTGTTGTCCAATACATATTGAAGGTAGTCTCCGAATTGTCAGTTTGCTTCTTGCTTTTCTTGTAGCCTTTGAAGTGTTTTCTCCCTGGCCTAAAAATAATGTTAATTAAAACCAAATTTTATTCCTAAAAATGGCTGCAGAAGAGCATTCTAGCCCATTTTTATAATTAACGTTCAGTCCAGTCTTCAGCAAATTTCCCAGCAAGAGATTATAACCACTGATTATATATTTAATGGACAGATTTCCTAGAAGAGTCATAAATAGATCATCCCATTCCCTCTTTTGACTTTCCAAAAAGCAATTTTTCTAGTATGTTCAAGATTCTGTACAGTCATTGGGATCTGATTTCCAGCAGTGCTGTGTGTTCATGGATGCCACGACTTGTTCTCAGCACTTGTCTCCAACTGTTCTGAAAAATCAGACTTCATTGCTTGGCTGCCACACAAGGTTGCTGTAAGGACTATGAAACCATTTTCGTGGAGAAACTAGTGGCAACAGTAGTTTTTTACATAGTAATTTTGATTTGCTGTGAAATTGAAGTCAAAAGAGATTGCAGGGTTTGTCTGCCTTCAAGCCTTTGCTATCAAAGCCTGATGCACTGTGAAAAGTTGTTTGAGATGATTAAATGGTATTTTAGGGATTTTTGCCATTCCATTGACTCATTTGATATAAAGAAATCTCTTCTTCAGGTGATCCAGATCCCGTTTTGAGATGCATAGTTTCTGGATTCTTTGCTAACGCAGCTAAATTCCACTCTACCGGAGCTTACAGGTAAATATATATATCTCTTCATTATAAATGTTGCTTGCTTTAAAAGCTCCTTTGACTGGATACATTAAGTATAATGAACAAACAGGCGCTTCTTTAGACATTTGCAAAAGGAAACACACAGTGGTTGATTTACTAAATATTTGAAGTTTTGTATCTTCAAACCGCTTCGATGTTTATCTCTTCTTTTTGGCAAATATAAATAGAGTTATTGATAATGGGAAGCTGTTACTGATAGTAATTGGCTTGTGTTAATACAAGCAAGTGCAGTGCTCCGTTGTAGCACTCCCAGTGTGCTGAGCAATAGCCTGAAACGCTACTTTGCCATTTAATGTAGATAGAACTCTTTTAGGACATTAAATTATCATTTCTTCCTTTGGCCGAGATTTAAGCCTGGTTTCATCTGAAAGCCTGTTCATTAAATGCAAATGTTTTTAATTTGCTCCAGCTCTTTCATTGTTGCCTTTTATTAAATCTTCTTACTGGGGATGAAAGGAACCAAATGTTAAGCAATAAATAGATGCACAGTCTGAAATAGTATCTTGCTTTCAAGGACTATCCGTGATGACCATGAACTTCATATCCACCCCACTTCGGTGCTCTATGCGGAGAAACCTCCTCGCTGGTAAGTTAAAGCTGCTTTCACTGGCTTTGTATCTTTATAAGACATGCTCGGCATCCAGACATTTTCATGAATGACTTTTCTCCATCAGTGGAGGAATAAATGTAGAAGGTCATGGTTCACACAGAGAGAACTTGATCGGTGTTTCCTTTGCAACTACTTCTAGGCAAATCCAAACAAATCAGGGAAATAGAGTGATGTTTAACTGCAAATAACCTGCAAAAGGTGGAAAGCACAGTCAGGTGACCCTTTTATAATAGGCACCATAACTCACACTGCAAATTGCTCTCCGAGTGGTCTCTGTACCTGGATGGAACTAGGATTAATTTGCTTTTATTAATCCTGTTAAGTAAATATCTGTCAAATAGGTGCTTCAGTAACTGCAAATGGCTTGCTAGGAGTCAAAACAGACATGTCAAATGCATGATGCAAAAAGGTTGAGAGAAGTTATGGTTGCCTAGCAGATTGGGGAAAGAAGTGGTTGTACTTTCCTATTAGCTGGGATATTACAGTTCCATTTGTGTGTCAAAGATGCTCAGATAACAATTAGAAATGTGTTTCTCACTACCAGGGCAGCATGATCAGCCTGAAGTATTTGGACTCTTGTCTTTCTTTCCCTGTTGCTGAGACTTTGAAGGATAAATTTGGCCTCTGTCATCTGTTATCTTTAAATTTGGCTCCTATACCTGTTGTGTAGAGTTTGCAGAAGTGTAACTGATGGGAACTTAGCCACTGATTACCTTGCCTCACAAAATAAAAATGAATCCAACTGACTTGATCTTAACTCTACTTATTCTTCAGGGCTGAGTTGAACAGAGTGTGGCTAAAGTAATTTTTGCCACCGAAACCAGCCTCGTTCACTGCTGTTTTGCCAGGTTTTTAACCTCCTGTCACTGCTATTAAAAATAAACCACAATTTGTTCAAATAGGAAAAAAGGATACTTTGCAGATTTACTTCTGAAATTTTCTAGGTTACAAACTCCTGAAAGAGGTTGGGTTAAGTGAGAGTGACAGTCAGTAAGAAGAACAAATTGAGAAGAAATTAATCTGGAAAGAAAGGTTAGTGGTAGGAGAGCACTGGAAGAATTCTTCACTCCAGCACACGTCTTCCAGGGCTCAGCTTTTAGACGGTGAGCCCTCAGTGTGGAACTTCCATCCCAGCCTTGGGCACTTTGAGACACGCAGAAGAGCAGAACCGTAGACAGCCAGCTGGAAGGCTTAACTGGCAAAACTCTAAGTCTGCTCTTTGCTTCACAGCCTTGTTTGCTGCTGGTGGCAGCAGTATTGCTGGAGCATTTGGGAACACTGATTCTGGGCTTAAATCTCTTTTTGGACCCCTATGTTGCCGAACAGGCACAGAGCTGGGGCCACGTGGTATTGCCACCACCAGCCTAATGATGCTGCTGGCTCATGGCATCCTATAAGACAGGAATTTAACTTATGCAGCAGCCCTAGTTCCAGTGCTACTGCTGCCTGGGCACCCATCCTATATTGAGGGCTTCGATTCCCTGTCTAATACAGGTGTATATAAAATGTGTTCTTATGCTTCTTTGTTCTCCTCAGATTTCTCTTTAGTTGGAGTAGTTGATATGTCTTGGGCTGCATTTGGCAGAGAAGAGAATTTTGGACTCTGCTTTTTGAGAGCAAAATACCAATTAATGAGAGACCACAAACCTTGTGGTTTTGCAGCTGTTCTGTGTGTAGAAGGCAGATAACTACTCACGGTTTTGGTGACTAACCCTTCAGTGCGTGGGTTTGTGCTTCCTTGGTGAAAATGACTTACCCTACTGAAGGGCGAGTTCAGAAATAGGTTGCCCACTCTGGTGTGGCTGGTTGTTTCTAAATCTCTTACCAGGAGATGTTCTGGCAGTAGCTAAAGCTGATTTCTTCCTCTGAACCATATCTTGCTTGTCTGCAGACAGGCACCAGGGGTAGCCATGCTGTGATTTGTGCCCTACTTGATATATGGGTCCAGGATTTTGGTGCTTTTCACATCCTTCCTCATGATATCACAGACTAACTAATATTCTGTCTTTGAAAGCATCTGTTCTGAGTCCCCCTTGGCCCCATTATAAAAAATATTCTTTCTGGTATATACCTTGCGTCCATATGTCCTGGTAATACATGAAAGTGTTTTTAATGGCAGACAAAAGGTTGTCTTAATGTAGAGGACTCTAAATATCCAGAGGGAAAGAGGTAAGAGGCTGTATTATAACTTAAAGACTCTCTTGTCACTCTGTAAATACTGACTCTGGCAGCATGTATGTGAAACTCTAAATACGCTGTTAATCATCTCTCTCCCTCATTGCTTTATAGCAAACACTGTTTTTTTCCCCTTTCTCCTAGGGTAGTCTACAATGAAGTAATCCAGACTGCTAAATACTACATGAGAGATGTGACTGCTGTTGAATCTGCTTGGCTCCTGGAACTGGCACCTCATTTTTACCAGCAAGGAACGGTACGGAATCGGCATAAAGGCCAAACGGTACCATTGCTGTATTAACAGCTCTTGTATCTGAACTTTTTAAGTGTTTATGTTTTCTTGTTGTCTGTTTAATGGTACAAGAATTAATTTGGTTTTGTTCATTGTAGTGGTTAATATAAGGAAATAGGATAATAAATTGATGCCTGCAAGCTTTTTCACTATTATCCAGCCAACAGACTTGATCTCAAAGTTACAAATTAGTGTATCACTCTGGTAAATGAAGCTTTTGACCATTTTACACTTAAATACAGGCACTTGGTAGCAATTTTCTGAACAGTATTATAGGTAGGCAGTGGTCATACTTTGCTTGAAAATGATTTTAGAGGAGTCTTTGCATGCTTTGCGAATGTTTGTGCAAATCTTGAGCCTTTTTTTGAGCATTAATTATGTTTACTGCAAAAATTCAGCTCTGATCTTTTCAAACTTGAAATGGCAAAGAACAGTTGCTATTTGTGCAAACCTTTATTGCAAAGTGTTGTGTGTGTTATACACATATTTTCTTTACAAGTATCTTTTAATAGTTGTCACTATCCTTTATCAACTCTACCCATGTGAATCCATTGATCTAGATTTACTGGTCATTCTGAGAACTGGATTGGTATTAAATATGACCTAAATGTTAGTTATGCTGGAGCTGTTGATACCACACTGCATGTAGATACTGTACAGGCAAGATTGCCTGGTTGATCTCTCATGTGAATTTCCCGTGGGAAATCAATGGCTACTGAGCTTTATATCCTAAATTAGTGAAGAATTTCCAAAACACTGAGTGAAAAAGCACACTTGCATATCAGACCTATGCAAAACGAGATCTGTTCGTGCATATGAGCAGCCGTGTTGCAAAAATGTCAGTTTTCTGATTTATACATCTGCTACACTATTTGACTTTTCTGAGAATCTGATTTTTGTTTTCTTTCACTTCCTGGGGTTTTTGGGAAAAAAAAACACAACAGTGTGGTGCTTGGAGCTCCTGAGGACATACAGCTGTGGTTACAGGGCACAGCACCATCGGTGCCTGTCCGTGTAATTGACTTGAGAGGCTTGTTTTTTTAATGTAAAGCTTGGATAATTTATCTGTTATCCAGACACTTACCATCTTAGTAGCTGAGTATCTTCTGCCTCTTTTTCTATAACGCATTTGACAAAGGCAGTAATAACCCCTGCAGGGCAGAACCCTGAGTCTTTAGCTACTCTTAGACATTCTGCAAGCATGGTGTAGGAAGGAGATGAGCCAATGTTTCAGTTGTATCAAATCTTCTCCTGGAATAATTAGTCCTTTTGACTCACATATTTACATGCTGTAACATCCTCTACACAATATAACATCCCATTATGATAGGACCTCTCCACAGACTCAATTTTGGGGTGAGGTTTTCCTTTAGGTAGGTGGTGTTGGGGAATGTGACTCAATGACTCGTTCAGGCATAACCTGAGTTTCTTTTTGTAAGTGAAGGAGGTTTGTCTAGAATAGTACTGCCTGCCTGCCTGAGAGAACGTGGTTTTCAAGGTAGTACTACTACTGTTGTAGATATTCTATGAAATTACATCAGAACCTAATTTTTACCATTGCCATCCTTTTGATTAGAAAGAACTCAGTTTGCAGCATGATGTAAGCATTGCTTTCATCCTAAAATAAAGCGAAGCTCTGGAGGACAGTGCTGGTTTTGAGGAAAATTATCTTTTCCAGTTCAGTCAGTTATCCTTATCAGCCGCAAGCTTGGGTGTCTTTATAAAACCTTTAAAAGTTAGCAATGTTCCCATTGAGTAAAGCTTTGCAGCTTGGGAAGGATGGTCTTTGTATAAGATTTTATTTAATTTGGGATTAAAGACTGAAAGCATTCTAGTTGAACCCTTTTCTAATTGTGTATACGTTAAGCAATTTTTCTTTTCTTTTCTTTTCTTGCAGCACCTTTCCTTGAAAGCAAAAAGGGCTAAAGTAGATGACCACTGATTCGACGTGACTTAAGTCTTGTGACATCAGATGCAGAACCTACCAGTGATTTCAAGCTGGCTACAGTCCATTCAGCAGTCAGTTCATTAGCGATTTGATCTTACATCTACTTAAATGTTTAAATGCCTGCCAGGATCTGTAGGGGTTTATGCATGACCAGTACACTGTAAACCTATGTAGAGCTTGCATTGTGGACGTTTTCTTCTTTGCCTACTTGACCACTGTTGTTAATCTGGGCATGTCGCTCCTTTTAAATAGGTAGAAAAACAATGTAAAAAGTAAGAGGACACACAGGACCACAAAAAACTGAAACCTTCAAGAAGGGAACTGGTTTTCTAGTGGTACGGCTGCCTTATGAGAGTGGGGAACAGGGTACCCTGCCTCCTATTACCCAGAGCACTGTGACTACTACCGGCCAAACTGAGACTGACTCCTGCCAGCGGGAGCTCAGGGCAATGCGCTCGCCCTCGAGATGCGAGGGGCTGCCGTGGAAACACTGATTTCATGTTGGACCATCCCAAACTGGTGCAGCTTGTGCTCCCAAGCAGTGAAATCTCCAGCCTGAGGCCGAGCTGCCCCTGGCTCCCTGTGCTGTGACAGCCCTTCTGTAGGACATCAAAATGTCTTGTTTCCGTACATGAGAGCTGCTGTTTGGGGAGGGGGAGGAAGAGTAGCTCAGTATTTTAATGAAGGATTAATTTTTTGCTCCATCAGGGCATTATACATGTATGTTCACAGTCAAATTCACAGATGGGACTTTAATTTTCTTTCTATTTTTTTTTTTCCTGACAAGAGAAAAGATGTTAGCCTCCCACTGCTTGGAAATACCAGAAAACTTCAGCAGGGGTATATCATGGAACACTGGTTTTTAGCCTCTATCATTCAGTAAAGATGAAAATGTTCTGTACTTTCCTATAAGGAACACAGTCCTATATATTTCTTTTAGGAAGAATCTGTTCTTTGCTGCTTGGGACTCTTCTTCATGTATTACTGTAAGAGAAGGATGCTCTGAACAGTTGCTGCATTAATTGGGACTCCATGGCTACTTTTCAGTAAGGAACTGTACCTTTTTGTGTTTTAACATGATAGCTTGGATATCTGTGTTTATTTTTTCCAACCCTTTTGATATTTATTTTAAAAACACATTGTTTGAAGGTTTTATTTTTGTAAGGCAACTGATTTGATGAATGTGGTTTTGGCATGTTAACTATAATTTTATTTTCTTTTTTTAAGAAGAAAAGTATGTAAATAGGCAAAAATTTCTACATAGAACAAATGCCTTCCTTGTCACAGGACTGCCTTGAAAACTTTCTTGAGAGCTTCTTTACCTTCTCCCTTCCAAACACCTGCAGAGAGAACATGTTCTGTTGTATGCAACGTGTGCTCTGTTCAGTGTCTGTGTACTGACTGCCAGCACAAAAAGATGTCCCAGTCCCCATGTATGGCACCAGCAGCATGACAAACTGTGTCACCTTCCTCCTTGTTGTCCCTGGGAACCCCATCTTTGTATTACTGTCTCCTAGAATGGAAGCTCTTTGGGGCAGGGACAGTCTCCTGGCCAGAGCTGAGAGCGTTGGTGGTAATTAATAGTAAGGTTCAATTTGTGGGTTGTTTTTTTTTTCTCTCTTAAAGGATTGGAGAAAGAGCTGAATATCAAGACCTGTGAAATATTTGTGTCTCTCTGTCCTCTGGAAATATTCTTAAGAAAAATAAAACCATTGAATCAAGGAAGCTTGCGAATGTGTCACTTCAGCCTGAGTAGCAGGTGATTTCCCAGCGTATGGGTGGTTGGACTGTGCTGGTCTGAGCTGCGATGGGTGGTCAGCGGATGGGCCACTTCGTTTGCTGGTTCTGAGAATTTCGCGTGGTTCAGGACAACTCTCTCCTCCAGATGTACTTTTACCTGGCTGCAAAAGTTTGTCTTGGAGTGATTGTTAAGAACTCAGCAACATGAAATCTTTGTAACACGCTGCAAGCAACTGTGCTTTTCCAAGAACGAGTGCAATAGGTCTCTGTAAACAAAAATAGAAATTAAGACTTCTTTTTTAAGTAGTTTTACAAACTCTTGAGGTATTGCCAGAGATGCAGACTTTATATTAGGGATGCAAGCTAAGAACAAGTGGGTTTAGTATCCAGATTAAGGTTACCTTTAGAGAGAAAGCGCTGCTTGCACCCAAAATGGGGACCCTTTGAAGGTGTTTGAAGACAGAGACTCAAAACTTGAAAGACCTGGAAATCTCTTTTACTTTGTAAAATTGTGGCCTACAGCTCTCTGCTAGATTTGTACATAGCATTATGCTTTAAATAACTTTGATTAAGGAGATGGGCAAACATATCTTGTTGTCGGCTCTTTGCTGCATAAACAGTCTGTGCTATTTGGGGGGGGGTTGGAGTCATTTGAAGATGTTTGTAAAAGAGTTTATGAAACACTGTAAGGATTTTAAACATGACTTTTCAAGAATGAGGTTAAAATATTACACTCTTGAATTAAAACATTGCTTGAAATGGAAGTCATGCCACCACTGACAAGGAGATAGATATTTTTTTAAAAAGGGAATTTACAATCCATTCATGTCAAAGTACTGGGGGGGCAAGAATCTGTACCCCTGAGGTCCATCAGAAAGTGCTCTGTGTTTCTGCTCATGACTTCAGTATTGTCAGTTATAGAATAAGATGAAGCTAAATTGGTATAAAAGTTCAACCAAGATGATATTAATTGAAATATATTTCTTATTTTGTAGATTAAAAATGATAAACCAATGGGAAAACAGTCACAGCTCTTCCTGGTTAATCTGAAGAATGAGACCAGTAATTAAAAGAATAAAATTTAAAAAGAAAAATAAATAAGGGAGAGGTAACTGCCATTTCTTCTCAGTGCTTTATGTATAACAGGATATATAATTGAGCCATGCACACAGCAATGTTCTCTAAAGGTACATCAAGGTAATGTGATGTAATTTATTTTTAAGCTGAGTTAATTTTATACGTGTTACAATAAACACATTACAGACTGGCATCAGGAAAAAGTGGTAAGTCAGGTTGCGTGCGTTTTTAAACAAACAAACAACAAAAAAGGTAGTTTATCAGAGTCAGATATCTGTGTGACTCTTCTCGATCTGGTGGTTCGGATCGTTTCTGGCTCATGGGCAAATGCAAACAGGGAATAGTTTCCTGTTGCAGCAAATGGAAAAACAGGATGCTGACACGGGGCGAGCGTTGGAGCAGCGTTTCTGCAGGAGGGATGGCAGGGCTGTACGACACTGGAAATGTTTCAGGAGTTCCAGCCGCATTCTGCCAAGACGTTTCTGATTCCCAGGGAGGTCTGGGTTCTGCCGGGAGCCTTGTTCCGTGGGAAGGAGGAAGGGAAAAAAGGAGAGAAGCAGAGAGGTGTCAGCAGGGAAGACACAGGGTTTCTCCATCGTCGGTTCATAGGGTGACTCATGGCAGCACTTGGCTTGTTTGCTCCCCATCGCTGCTGAGCAGGTGGTTACTTGGCCGCTGGCTTGGCTGGTGGGAAGCAACTTCCAGAAGCCAATTGGGAGTTAATTAGCTGAGCCAGCATTGCTGTGCTTGTCCCCTTTGTGTGACACTTGTGGTGAACCACCCAGGTAGCAGTTCTGGAGCGGAGGACGGGACGCATGTTGGTGGGGCGGGCAGCGGCTGGTGCAGGAGCGCAGGCACCAGGACCACGGTGCTGCAGAGGCTCCATCTCGCTGGGCTCAGCTGCTGGCCTTGCTGTGTGGGAGATGAAAACCACCTAGAAAATACACCGTCTCTGGATTTGAAAGGTGATTCTGTTCTGAGATGTAGCTGTCAAAATCATTCCTGATGTTTCAGCTGCTTTCTTTACCAAGAAAAGTTACCTGAATCTGTTTTTTTCCACTAGCCCTTCAGAATCCCCTCATTTGGGAGCATCAATGTGCACTGGTAACTGTGTCACCCTGTCACTCTGGTAAGTGTCGCTTATGGGACTAGTTGGTCACTTTTGAGCAAATCCATTGAAGGCAACTTGGAACCAGGGTTTATTACTGTAATTTCATAACTCTGTGTTCTTCTCTATCAAGTGGCTGTACTATCAGCTATTGGCAAAGAAAGTCAACAACACAACTCGGCATTTAGGGTAAGTTCCTCTGCAACAAACAAGTTGCAAGATGAACCTAAGTGCCCCATGGAAAAACTGTCCTTATATCCAGTTTCTGGTCTGTTCTCAGACTTGCAGAGCTTTTGTCCTTGAGAGCTTGGATGGGTTTTTTTCTTCTGTCAATAACTATCTCTTTCTCTGTGAGCTTCCTCAGAGATGTGCTTTTTTGGTTTGAAACTGGCTGCATTTTGAGAAAGGTGCCAGTAGATGGCAGGCATCAGTTTCAAGTAGTAGTATATTGAAGAACAAATGGCCAGTTTTTACAAGTTTTTCGTACTCTTCAGTTTTATCATTAAATTAGTTCAGTGATAAGCAGGATGAGGAAGGGTAAAGGGAAAAGCTATTGATGGCTGTGGGATAAAGTCAGTATTTGAATCATAGAATGGTTAGAGTTGAAAGGGACCTTAAAGATCATCTAGTTCCAACCCCCCTGCCATGGGCAGGGACACCTCCCACTAGAGCAGGTTGCTCAAAGCCCCATCCAGCCTGGCCTTAAACACTTCCAGGGATGGGGCAGCCACAACTTCCCTGGGCAACCCTTTCCAGTGCTTCACTACCCTTACAGTAAAGAATTTCCTCCTAATATGTAGTCTAAATCTTCCCCTCTTCCAATTTAAAACCATTACCCCTTGTCCTGTCACTACACTTCCTGACAAAGAGTCCCTCTCCAGCTCTCCTGTAGTCTCCCTTCAGATATTGGGAGGCTGCTATGAGATCTTCCCGGAGCCTTCTCTTCTCCAGGAAGTGCAGAGATTAGTGAAAAAGCCTGGAGTGCTGTGTGCCCCACTGGTTTAAAAACAAACAAAATGTCCCAAACCCCAAAAAATCCCAAGCAATAAATTCTATAGTGGTTCTCTCAATTGCACACTGAGTCATAAAAAGGCACCTTTACTGAGAGGCTGGAGGCCTGGGAGAGTGTGCTGGGTTGGGGGGTGTTAACACTGCAAGGAGACAGTGTTTGTTCCGGGCTTTTATACTTGGCTTATCCAGGTGACCAACCAGAGCTGAAGTTAAAAGAGGTTATTTCCACCTTTTTGAAACTACTTCCAGATACAGGTCTCACTTTTTCAATAAACCCTCCCTCTCAAGCTGGGTGCTGCAGGGAAAGGCAGGAGGGAAAAAGGGCTTGGCTGGAAGAGCTTTGCAGGTGGCAGACGTCAGAGGAGGATGTTTCCTATCCTGGGAGTGAGAGTTGGATGGCACAGAGTTCCCCATCGCCTCGCACAGATGTTCTGCAGCTGGAAGCGGGCACGAGTCCTGCTTTGCTTGTGCAACGGTCTCTACGGGGTCAGTGAGTCTCAGACCTGACCAGGGATCACCCAACCACTTCACTGTAGACTTTCCATCCCATACTACTTCACTGGGTAAAGTCAAAACTTACAGGAGAAAGAACAGAACAGAGAACAAAAACTCGCAACGGCTTCTTGGCTCCTTTCAGGCCAGGAACGAGGCTGCTTCTTGCAGATGCCTGTTGGCAGAAAGATAATCCCGTCGGACGAGAAGTGTTTTGATGCCAGGAAACATCTTCTGTGAGTTCGTTAACCCCTGCTGTTTCTCTTTTCGGTACCCAGTGAGATACCAGGGTTTTGTAAGTGCCCCCTGAGCCGTGGGAGAGCCCCGCTGAGCCGAGAGCAGGGAGGGAGCCCTTTCAGATGAGTTAAAATCTGAAAGAGCCAGGCTCATGTTCAGTCCTGCTACTGAGGGCAGGATCTGTTTGTAAGGCAGAGTTAATCCTTCTTCCTATTCTTTCTCTTGCCTGTTAACATTTTGGGAGGCCAAAAAGTGTTTCCAGGTGTGTGGGCATGCACATGGGTGTTCAGTATCCGGGACAACAGGGCACAGACCTTCAGGTGCTGCAGGGATGGGAACCTGTCAGGGCTTTGGAGAGTGGAGAAACAAGAGATGCACTTTATCTAGAAAAATAAAAAAAACAGCAGAATGTGCCATAAAGGGTGCTTGTCACTGAAGGGAATGCCCTTCTGCTGAAGCCCAGGTTCCTGCTGTCATCTCCCAGTGGCTGTTAGTGGGGAGGTGGGTCCCACACACTGAGGTCCAGCCTGGCTCTGCTGCCCCATGGGCACAGGGGGGTGAGTGCTGGGTGAGGCATTGACCAGGGCAGCTGCTCTGCTGTGTAAATACAGGCTGAGATGGTATGAAATACCGATGGCCATTAGGAGCTGTCAGACTGTCAGGATACCAAAAAGGGATCTTTGTGGCTCCCCGGGGGTTGCTGGGCAGCCCCGTGCACCAGGGGGTGTCAGAGCTGCATCAGAGCTGAGCAAGGTGCAGGCGAGGGCTCCATCTTGCTCAAAATCACTTTGATTTCTCGGAAATTGTGACTAATGCTGATTTAACCCTTTGCACTGCAGGAGGAGTCACTGATGAGAAAACAGTGTGTTACAGTGGTGAGGGATGGACTGGAGAAGCCTGAAAGTGTCTCATTTTAGATAGAGAAGCAGAAAGTGATTTCTTCTGTAGCAGCATGCGTGGGACCTACTGCACTGGGTCACTTCCAGAGGTGGTCAGTCCTAGCTCTGTTACAAAATCAATTCACCACCTACGTGATAGGGCATCAAGCAGGGGTTTGGACACATGATCTGGCTTACAGGGCTCACCACGTGGCTATGGAGCCAGTTATTGAAGCCTGTGTACATGCCGCTCATTTGCAGATGCTGTACATCTCTCTCCCCGTGGTGACCACAAACAGGCTCCGTTTGGCCCAGAGTGTCCCATGGCCATGGGGAAGCTGTAGGGTGTTCATGTCCCTGAGCCTTGAGAGCACAGATGGGTTGGATGATTTTCTGTGCAGCTGTAGGGACTCAAGTTACATTCTGGTTCTCATCCTGTCAACAAAACATCTATGGAAAAGCTACTTTTTAGTAAATTCTTTAAAGAAGAAATCGCAGCACTCAAGCTTCTCGGGAGCCCTGGGGATGTCACTGTTCAAAATGTCCCCGCTGGTGCTATTTTGTGAGCAGCATTTATGGCACCTGAGCATGTGTGTGATGCACAGTGTGGAGGTAGATGTGTGTATCCTTAGTGTTATTCATCTTTGTTCAATTTAAGTACTGTTTGGAGGCCTCCTGAGGATGTGCTGTACCACAAGGCAGACTTCTGAAGATGAGGGAGGAGGTCTGAGCAGAAAATACTCATCATTAAATGAAGACTGAAGGCAGCAATGGTCCAAGGGCTGCAGATACACCGTTGGTAAGAACAGCTGGTGCTCTGGATCTGCTCTATGTTCTCCTGCTGTTCGCCATCCAAAAGCTTTCTATAGATGCCTCTTAATTCCTGTCCCTTTGTCACCAAGTCCTTTTTAGTCTATTTAAGGGTTGTCTTGTCAGCGTGAGGAGTGGAATACAGAGGGAAGATGTATTGCAGGAAGAGATCCCAGGGACTAGGAAAGCTGAAATATATGGGAACCCACTACAGAGTCCTTAGTCATTTGAGTGAAGTTCCCATTAGGGTTTGGAAGCTTTCCAGCAGCCCTTGTACCTAGGCAAGCAATAATTTCTGGCAAGACAGGTATTTTAGGCTTTACCAGAATTCCTGCATCAGGTGCACTGAGAGGAGGGTTGAGCTGAGCCTAACAGAGGGCAAAGCCATGTTGGTGGCACCCAGTGGAGCCATGGAGGTAGCGACAGTGTGAGTAACCGTCACCATCATAGCTCTTCCCGAGGCGGGTCCTCCAGGGAGAAACACCTTCAAGGAGTCCAGGGGGACAATGGGCTGCTTTGGAGTGAACTGGTTTTGTGTATTTTTCCCAAAGTGAGAGGATAAACATTGTGTATGAGCCTTCTCCCTCCAGAATTTTATTCTGGAATGAGTTTTTCATTGGAGACAGAAAGAACTGGCACATCTGAACTTTAATGTTGACTTTGTCTCTCACTGGGTAAATCCACTTGTAGCTCACTTTACTGAAGTGTAAATACGGGTGAAATTTTATCTCCTGTGGCAGTATGAGACTGTAACATCTGTCAGATATATTGACACTCACGAATGCGATATTTTCTGGAAGGCAAAAATGGTCTTGGCAAGTGGGTTTGCGTGTGTAGAGTTTTCTCGCCAAAGCTAGCTGAAACATTTTGAGAGAAAACTCTTCCTTCTAAAACTGGAATTAGCAGATTGCTGACATCCCATATTTCTCAGTGCTGACTGATCTTTAAATGCTATGCTTGATTTGAGCTGCACTTTTTTCCCCCACTTCAATTTATTTTTTAGATTTTTGGGTTTATTTATATCACTTGTCTCCCTTGAATTCATCCTTTGCAGTCACTGGAGGAAAAGTAGTAGAGAAAGAGAGTCTTCCATCTCTCCCTTCTCCCATCGTAGTGGAGTCGCAGAGAACAACAGAGAACAGTTTGCCACATATCTCTCCTCCCTGTGCTTTTCCACTGCAGAAAGATGCAGGCTTGCAAGGGGTGGGGGAGTACTCCCCCTCCCTTTCTATTTAAATAAAAGCAATCAAAGCAGGGTGAAACTTCAAAGCACGGGTAAAGTTTTATAGTCTTCCTTGGGAAAAAGATCAAAACCTTTATAATGAAAAGATTTCTGGGAAAAAAAAAAAAAATTCAGGCTATGGCCCATTTAGCCATTTAGGCTTCACCTCTCCAAACCATGCTCCATGCATACACACGTGCACACTCCCAGCCCACGGGGCCTTAGTCATGAAATGAAAATGCTGTTCTTGAGGCTTCCAAAAGTTCTCGCTGTTTTGGCTGAAGCGTTGGTGTGACACAATCGAGGTGGGAAGTGTTGAGAAAGCTCCTGCTGTCAGCAGGTTGCTGTTAACATCTCGGTGCTTACGTGATGCTGAACAGGCAATATGGAACTCCTCAGCGGAGCAACATGTGGCAGATACGTAACGAAAAATGGCAAGTGGATCAAAATTAATGATTATAAGGAGCAGCTTTTCTAGGCAGCTTCTTGCCTGAGCAGCAAGTATGGTTCAGTGGTTTGGGTGCTCTTTTAACATCTTTAAAGATTAAATCCCTCCATCACTGTAGCATAAACTTGCATTAGTTATTTACAGCTACATCCATGAAAGGGCTCTGGGCGTGAGTCAGGAGCTGCAAGGTCTAACTTCTGGATGTCTGGCTCCTGCAGTGGACACCGCAGCCTTGTGTAGGTGTCTAATCTTCCATGCAATGCAAAGGAACTGCTGATGCCAAAGGATAAGGTTCATGGCATTCGTTTGCTTAACGGGACACCCACCTGAGGTAGCCAGGGAAAGGTGAGTTTGAGGTGGCAAGTCCTGGTGGGAGCTCAGCTCTCTGGGGTACTGTGAAAACTTTTCAGGAACTGACTTTCTAAAAGCCTCCCTGTAGGGTGATGTAAACATAGCAAACCAGCTCCAAAACTGGAAACCCAGAACTCAGGCGCCAGTGGGATGCTGATGGCCAAGAGTGATACAGCTGTGCAGGAGCTACATGCCCTTCTGAGGGAGATGGACAGAGTTACGCCATTTCATTGACCTTTGCTAACAAGTGTGCAAAGAGCTGTGAGGGTGTTGAGTTCCTGGCTTTAGCTCTTGGGGCCTCAGCATCCCACTCTGCTGCAAAACAGTCAAAATTGTAACTACAGGATGAGATACATAAACAGTAAATTCCTACTTGGTGTTTGGTGTGTTCACTTAGGAGACTATGGTGCGGCTTCAAAGCCTTCTTCAGTCAAAGGTGGTAAAACTCAGAACCTCCAGGGGAGTCTGAGGGTGAAAAAGGGGGTGCGCTGCATTCTGTGAGTACAGCAGGGCTACCTCTTGTAAAAGGTGACCAGCACCGCATCAGCCTGGGGGAAGGAGTGAGGCTGCAGCTCTGCAAGCAGCTCCCCAGGGAGCAGAGGGACCAGAATCCTTGTACAAGTCCTGTTTGTGTATTCGGTGTGAGAGGGACATTGGGCAAAGAGCCTGACTGGGGCTTTGGGACATGGCAATAGCTCGGACCATAGAGTTACTGCAACCGGAGAGCCCGTCCCCATGAGCCGGGCAGAGCGGGCAATGCCACCGCGCTTGTCCGGACCCGGGCCCGGGGAGTCCGGCTCAGGTTCATGGTGAAGGTGGGGAGTCTGCGATGCTGACAGCAGGGACAGCCGGGCTCAGAGGCACTCGAGTAACAAATTGAACAGTGAATATCTTAAGATGACTCTGGTTTATTGTCCAGATCAGGTCAGCGGAAAAAATATTGGGAGACTGAACAAAGAGACAGGCTGCTTTAGCAGATAAATGGACTGATCATTTCGTATTGAGGAACAATCTCTAAAACATAGTTTACTGCGCAGCTGAGGGCTGAAGCATTTGCTGATGCCAAGAGCTCCTTCTTTGACCCTAGGCACGCGTGGAATTAAATGGCGCGGTGTTTTTTGATGGTTAAACTCCCCGAAGAAGACACTCCATTTGTTACCAGGGCTCTGATGAAGTAAAGTGTGGTTTATATGTACAAGGCCGGCCTTCAACTCATCTCAGAATGAATGGAGAGGTAAAATTGAATTTTACACTCCTGCTGCTATGATTAATGTACGGGTTCTCGGCTCCAGCGGCCGGCCGCAGGAGGGCAATGCAGGCTCGCTCTGCAGGCGCCGCACCGGAGCCTGCTGCTGCCTCCGCTTATGCACGGGGATGCCAAAGAGCGGGGAGTCTGCATAAATGAATAGCTGGTGTAAGAATAAACCTGTTAGAGCAATAAATTCCCTGCGTATCTGTCTCAGCACAGCCCTCTGATATGAGGCCGCACCTGACAAAGGAATAAACTTGTTAGATGAATAAAAGAGCACACATACATTAAATCAGAGAGTCTAATGCCCGGAGACGGAGAGAGGGCTGCGCAGTGCTGGCTGCTCGACATCCGTGCTGCACCACAAATGGGAAAGCGGGGAACGCACCGAGGGAAATGCTCAGTGCTCGGCAGGGATGCGCAGGGCTGGAGAGCTTCTGGTGGTACTTCAGCCCTGTGGCTCCATCCTCTGGGATGGCTCAGAGGAAGGCACAGCAAGACCTAGGGGCTTTGAAAACTTCTCACGGGCAGGAGGGGGAGAAGCTACCCAGCAGCCCTAGAAATATGTATTGTCCTCATCCACGTCAGGAGCAAAGGAGGAGTGAGACCTGTTCATAACTCCATGTGGGACTGAGTGGCACCAGCAGAAGCAAGTTGGGAGGCCAGGCTCTGTGAAGCATCCTTGCGCTGAGGAGAGGTGTTCTCTGCAGCACTTACTGTTACACTCTCCTTCCGCTCCCTGGGACTCTGGTTTTCCTGCTGGGCAGAGAGGGTTGTTGGTCTCTGATTCCTTTCCCACCAGTCCTGGTGGGGAAACAATCATCTTCTGCAAAACTCCTCCACACTAAAAACTGTTCCCTGTCTCTCCTGCGTGTTTGCTGTTCTGGGGGACGTCCTGCTGATTCATCTACAGCGCAGCAGACGAATCACCTCCTTCACCTCAACCCCCAGCTTCCCTAGTGCAAGTTCAGCTGGATGATCTACAAACCCTTCTGGTTTGCCCAAGGTGTGAGGGATGATCTGGCCCCACTCACTAGTCAGTGCACCATCTTCCTTTTGCAGTATTTGAACCAGTGTTAAGTCCCTTCACCCTACACAGCAGCATTTGGCCAAAGGAACACTCAGCAGCCTTAATGCTCACAGCACCAAAGGGCAAAAAGCAAAGGGAAGTCAGAGAGAACTGGTTCACTCTGACTCCTGGGGTAGAAGGAATTTCCTAGAACAAGCAGGACCTGAGGCCTGATAAAGGGAGTTAGTGGTTTGGGGTTTTTTTTCTGCTGATAAGATTTTATATTTATCTATTAGATATAAGGACCAATCTTCTGAACACTTACAAAGGATCTGTGGCACTTGCTATGGTTAGATGGAGAACAGGCCCTGTAGTAAATAGTTGCAAGACTAAAACTGTATCACCATCGTTTAGGTAGGAAGACGTCCAACAGCTAAAGGGTGATGTGTTTTTTGAAAATAGACATTTCAAAAGGTATAAATCAGGAAAACGTTGGGCTAAGTACTGCAGAGGACTCTTCCTATGTTAGTGCAGGTAGTGGAATGGTTTCCCTAAAATTGACTATTTGCCTAAAAAATGGAGCAATTCAAGGCAATGATGTACAGCAAAAGTAGAGCAAGGCGTGCGATTGCCTTTCACTATCTCTGCATCCCTGAGCTCAGGACTTCTGAAGGCTAAAGATCAGGGTTGGTAACAGGAAAACAATATGGAAACCTGTTAGATCTGGTCTGCTGAAATCAATGGACTCCCACCTATGTGGCTCTTACAGGACTGAAAATAGAACTGTGTAAATCGTTGATTATTTTTTTAATTTTTTTTCTTGATAAACTGAAATATTAAATGTCAAGTATCAGGTAAAACTTCTATTTACTTTGTATTTTTCTGTTGCAATGTAAAATCAGAAACACTGTTTTGGATCCTATGCAATTTTTTATTCCAGACGAATTACTTTGTTTTTCTCTTACTTAATTCTAAATTTAGGTGCATTTCTAAGATTCTCTCACCAGAGAACACCTCTCAGTGTTAACAGTACTCTGCCCTTCCCAACTGCTGGGTGAAGTCCGTGGAGTAGAGACCCTAAAGCTCTGGAAATGAGCCTGGTGGGAGGCGCAGCTCTTTCTGTTCCTGGGAATATTTCTCAGATGGTGAGCATGGAATGAGCTGATTCTCCTCGGGCAGCACCTTGTTAGTCTTCAAACCAGCCACCCACTGCCAGGGACGTGGCTGGAAAGGCTTCTTCAGCCTCCTGCCAGGTACACTCTGATTAAACACCCTGTTCCTTGAGGAGGCCTGTGCTTTGCAGAGTTCCCCAAAAACACTTTTGGTCTTTAAATTGTTTAGAGAGAGACATTCGGAAGCAGTTGACAGCTCTGTTTGTTTTCTCTGTGCCACATGAACATCATTTTGTTTGGCTTTCTGAGCTAATGAGATGGGAAGAAAAGTTTTACTGTTGGTGAGGAAGATGGTAGACTTTCTGCTTTTGAGCCTTTTTGTTCAACTAGTGGGAAGGTGTGTGACTCCAGGGGACAGAGTTCGCATAGAGGTGTCTTTTGGAAAGGTTTTGATGTCAGGAAAAATCCATACTGAAACCATATCTTCTTTCTTACTAGAGTAAAGACCTGCAGCACTCGTTTCTCTGCTCTTCCGCCTAGCCCAGGGATGAGATGTCTACTCCATTTGTGGCCCTTTACACCAGCAAAGGCATCTGTATCAGGTATGATTGAGCTATGACTAGTCGTATTAAAACCATCACTTCATTATAAATGGAGCTTTTGCTGGCCGTCGGTCACTTTTCTAGTACCAAGAGGTGCAAAGTGTGACAAGCTGCTTCCCAGAGTCTACAACAGACTGTCCCTGGCTCCAAATCCAGGCTGGGCTGAAAGGCAGTGGTGGAGGGCTGAGGGTCCCTCTTACCTGGCCACATTGCCCCCAGACCCATAGTAAATCTGAGCCCATCCACTCTGGGTAGGGTGGTACGGCTGGGGGGGCAGGGGACTTTTGAACATCTTCAATTTATCTCCTTTCCTCCACTCACCCCGGCGAGGAGCTGAGGGTGCTGCGGGCGCCTGGCTGACAAACAATAAATGGCTGAAGGATAACAATGAGTCAGGTGAAAAAAAAGGAAATTGTTTTTTTGACAATCTGCTGTTGGGGGAAAGAGGCCGGGGTGGGGGGTGGGTGTCCGTGCAAAAGACCCTGTAAGAATGAGGAGCCTGGGAGAAAGGGGATAAGTTAACATTAAATGGGCATGTGGTGACAGGGGGGGAAATGGTGGGACAGCTGGAAATGCAGCAAGAGACTGGAGAAAATCGATACGAGATAAGCGTTCCAGGGGTAGTGCTGTTCATCAGGTGACAAAGTTAAAGGCAGCGAGACACTAAAAGTGAGAAAATATCACTGACCCCCTGCAGTATTGATCAAACAGCTGAGACATTCAAGGCCAAAGTCACTAATAAAGTGAGACGTATCAGCAAGAAGCCCATGAGAGCAGATGAGTTGGCTTCCGAAGGTCTTAAAAATAAAAATAAAATGTATCTGCAAAAGTTCTTGTTAACCATCTTCTTTGTCTTGTTAAGTGCAGAGGGGACAAAGCAGCTTTGTGGAGAGGCACAGCCAGGGAACCGAGGTGCGTAAAGGTTTGCTGTGTTATTAAAAGGGGGTTTGAAAACTGAGTGAGTTTTGAGAGAAAAGAGGAGGCAGTAATGGTGGGGAGGGCCAGCAATCCTGCAAGGTGCTGCTGCCAGCTCTGCCAGGACACCTGCGGGGCTGACCTAGCTCTGCTCAGAAACCTCAGACCACAGTCGTACCCCAAAATTCGGCCTGCAAAACTAAACGGGTGCTCCCAAATTCCCCTACCTATCTGAACTCCTGCGGTGACACCATTGCACATCTACTAGCAATGCCCCACAACGCTGGAGCCTTAAATCTTCCTTTTACATAGGGAAGATGGGGCTATGTGTATTGCTTGGCTTCCTCTGATTGCACATGGCTGAGGGATATGGGTAGTGGCAGGTCTCTCACAGGACACAGACATTTCAAATGGGACCAATAATTCAATTAACAGATGTTTATTCCCATTTGCCTGAAATTGTGCCTGGAGGACTTGATGCCCTCCTTTCTTTTGCTTTTTGAAATAAGTTCAGGTCAGCTTGGTGTGTTGGTGTGGCCACAACCCTCAGGTATCCTTGACCACCTCCTGTACCAAACCTTGCCCCAGAGCTGGAGGAGAGCGTGCTCGTGGCACTGCTGTGCATCGGGAGCCCTCCCTGCTGCTGCGGAGTGTGGGCTTGCGGAAGGTCTGTGGGGCAGGGAACAAGCCTGGCCTGGGGTGAAGAATCCTGTTCCAACTCCCAGTCACTTCAAAATGACTTTGTATGGAGAGTGGACAGCGTGAAAAGAGAGAGGAAAGTAGTTGCAAAGAGAGTAAATGTTTTTTAAAGTGTTGTCTGGAAAAGGTAACAGTAAAGGGAGGAATAAGGCTGTGTGGTAGGCTACAGTGGAAAATGGAATAACTCCATTTTTGGTTCTTGGTGATGCATACATGTAAAAAAGAAGAAAAAAACCCCCTTTCCTCTTGTCTTAAAGGGATCAGAAGAGTCTTTTCACTTCCTTTGTTTTTTAATGAGAGAAGTTCCTCGATGACTGTTCTGTACAGGGAAGTATCTAATCTGAACTCAAACAGAAAATCCATCATACCTTTCTAGGAGTCATTTCCAGCCTGTAGGCAGCCTCCTAGGGTCCTCCAGCCGCTGCTGGATGGCCCACAAAGGCTGCTGAGAGAAGGCAGCTCATTGTAAAAGGCTGATATTGGTACATCTCGGATCACACCTCTGCTGAAAACACTTCAGGGATCTTCAATCTGAGTAAGGGCAGAAACTGCTGTCTGTCAAAAGGCGTAGGTGCTAAGAAAGAATAAAAGAACCTAAATAAGACCTTTACTGTGATCTGAAATCAACACAGCTATTTTAGAATAAAGTACTCTGCAATGGCTTTGTCCTAGTATAGGAGTAACTTTTATTTGCTATATTTGTTCCTTAGTCCCAATTAAAAAAAATAAGACTGCATGGTGAATTTTTCTTTTTCTAGAATCACCTGAAATCAGACCTCCCTAGTTTGATTTATAGGGTCTTCTAGAGTAGGCTTTTTAGATGAACTGCTAGTGTAGGATCTAGCAGTAAACTTGAATTCCGATATTTCAGGCTTTTGGCTGCTGTAAAGCACCGTGCATTCCCTACACAACTGAAGAGTGGTCAAAACATTCAGATTGGTGGCTGTCTGGATTCTCCAGCACCATTACATGCACCTCAGAGTCTTGCACCTTGGCAGACAGAAGGTGTCGCGTTCGTTACCGTCCATCCATGTCTGTATTTGCACTATCAGAGATTCAGGGAGGGCTTGAGGTTGGAAAGCAGCTCTGGAGACCATCTCAGGCCAAGCCTTTGCAAAGCAGGGTCAAGTGGAGCATTAAATTCTTTCACTGCTTAGAATCATAGAATGGTTAGAGTTGGAAGGGACCTTAAAGATCATCGAGTTCCAACCTCCTGCCATGGGCAGGGACACCTCCCACTAGAGCAGGTTGCTCAAAGTCCCATCCAACCTGGCCTTAAATGCTTCCAGGATGGGGCAGCCACAACTTCCCTGGGCAACCCATTCCAGTGCTTCACCACCCTCACGGTAAAGAATTTCCTCCTAATATCTAATCTAAATCTCCCCTCTTGCTTCTATTCCTATAACATCTTGTCTTCTGGTAATATCTGAAGTCAGCTGAGGACTGAACGAGCTCCATAAGTAGAGGGAAGGAGAAATAGATAGAAGTCTTTTGCTTCAACTTGCAATAGAAACAGCGGCGGGGGGGGGAGGGAAATGCAGGGTGCAAATGAAGTGCTTGAAATGAGATTAGACAAAGGTCCAGCTAGTTTCTTGCAGGTATGTGGATTTTAAGTGAATAATGGATATGTTCATCTGTACTGTGAAAAAGCAGCAAATCAGAATAACTCTTTCTGTTTAGTATTTGTATCTTCTAGCAAAATCATTGTTGTTTAACATACATTAGAAGTAAGTGCGAGGCAGGAACTAAATGATCTGCTCGAGTTCTTAGTTGCTAAAATGCCCTTTTATTCCAGTTCTTACTGTGTCTTGGAACAGGAGTGTCCCAGAACTAGCCAGAAATAGCAGAGAGGGTCTGTTTAGGCCATTTTGTTGAGCTATTTTATAATTATCCTAGCACTTGCATCATTATCTGTTCACACGAACTGTTGTCTTTGTGCACTTTATTTTACCTGCCTTTACTGTGGTTGTTAAGATCCTGAATTCTGGGAAGGCAGAGTCGCGTGGGACTTGTTCTTTTAGCTCAGAAAGGGAAGGAAAAATCCTCACCCTTTGGTCAGTTTTTGTGAAAGATAGCTTCCACTGGCTCCTGTCTTTCCTCCGGCTTTTGCCCACCTCCCTTGTGGGGTAAAGAAGGAAAGGAAGATGTAATAAATACTAATTTAGTAACTGAAGGTATACATGAGATCGCTGTTGTAATGATGATGTAGTGTCCTAAAACCATGTGTACCGCGCATAATTTTAGCACAGGAACTGCCAGATCCTCCCGAGGAGGGTTTCGGGAGCGGGGGCGAAGAGGAGAGACCACAAAGGAAGCTGACAGAGGGGAAGGGAATTTATGTCGCTTAGTTATAGTGAAGAGAGGTTAAAGGAATTGCTGGCTTCAGTTTCTATATGACAGTAGAAACAGCTGCACCTTAAATTCATATCTGAAGGCACTAAAACCAGAAGACAGTGTTTGTTGTGATGGATAGGGTTACCATTGGAAATGTATTACAAATTTCAACTGGGACATTGACTGTTTTATATGCGGCAAAGACAGATCAGCGAACAAAGACAGGTTAATTTAATTAAATCAATATGTGATTGCTAAGCCTCATAATAAAACCTTAAATAAAAACTTTGGGGAGAAAAATTGATTACCTTTGCAGAGTATGAGGTGGAACAACTGTTTGTTCAGGAAATACTTTTTCAACAGTTTAAAAGTTGTTTGACGACTTCTTCCTCTCCCCGTTTCCCCATCCCATCACATGATAGAAAAACTGGTAGCTGGTACTTCAGAGGGCTTTTTTCTTTTGCTGTTAGCTCTTCCAGCATTGAAGGTTTGAACATGTGGCGGCAAAAGGAGGAAACCCCACTGCAACCTTTTGCACCTCTGTCCCATCAAGAAAGGTACAATTGTGCCGCTTTCAGTGGTGTTTCCAGACCTTTTGTTTCAACCAGATTTCATTACCAAAACTAGGAGCGATGATCAAGATTTTGAAAAGCTCAGTGGTCTTGGGAGTGCAGCTGCTGGGTGCAGAAGTGTTTCTTGCAGACCCTGTTGGGTTTTATACTCTGTTGGGCCCCTAGGGTTTTGTACTTTTACTTCCTAGGAAACCGTCAGCTGAGATGCTTGTGCAGACGGGAAAAATTATGAAGGAGATGGAAGAAGTGCCAGGCTCACCCCGCAGCAGCACACGTGTGGGAAGGTGCGTGCTGCTGACCTTCAAAGAGCATCACTCCTCTGCAACAGGCTTTTTCCCAAAAGGTCTGAGCTTGGTTTGTTGTTAACTTTTCTAGCAGGATCACAGAGGGTGTTTGTTATGTCTGCTCTTAAAGAGACTTTCCTTTCCTTTCAAGCATCCACATCTCTGTGCAGCTGGGTTGTTGCTGTAGGCATGTTACATCAGAAGAATGTTTACAATTATAAGGACTCAGAGCCTCACCTGACTGGTGATCTCTCTTTAAGTGGTCTCTCTTATCTGCGACATAACCAAGTGTTTTCGGCTTTCAGCAAGATCGCCTTGCTGGACCTGCGTCACTGAACACATGAGTAATCCAGCAGATCTCCCCATTACAAGGACTATGGCCATCAAACCCTCTCCAGCTTTCTCCCTTTCAGTTCATCAGTGTTCCTATAACTTCTGGCTTTTTACATGAGACACCCCAGCTAGCCAGTTTGCCTCCAGGTATTGGGAAGTGCAGGTGAGAGTGTGGATGTTGCACACACCCTTCTGGACCTGAAGTCCATCCTCTCCCCATAACTGCTTACTCCATCCCCGTCCCCTCTCCCAAAGCAAAGCTGAGCCACCACCTTGTTTGCTGCTAACGAGGGGGCTTTTCCAGCACTCCCTCATCAGAAACGCTGATTCCTCCTGACTCGAACTGATGGGGCACGAGGACCTGGGCAGTGCCTCATGCCTCAGCCTGAGCAGGGGGATAACAGATGATGTGCCAGCACCGGAGCGCCTGTGAGCACCGTTAGACCAGCGCTCGTCCCACCCGTTGGTATGGTAACGGCCCGTTATTTAGTGGAAGGCGCCATCCATAGCACCGTCCGGCTATTTGTACTTGTCTAATTATTATTACTCTTTGCATTTTCTTCCAGTGGATGAGTAATGGAAGAGGGTTAGAGGGAAGGGAAGGTGCAGGGGGAAGAGAGCAGTGATTTGTGGGAGAGGTATCTCATCTCGGAGAGGAGGACATTCATCTTGCTGAGCATCCCCGGGCAGCCCTGCCTGCCGGCGCATGGTGTTCACACAGGGATGCCTGCGTGGGTGTCAGCCCATGGTGACTGACAGGGCTTGGGTGGGGACCGTGGTGTTGTTTAAGGTTGTTTTGATCTGTGAGCACCAGTTACTCGTTTTTTGATTTCTAAATATTCACCAACAAGTCACCAACAGACAGCGATCCGTCTTCTGATGAGACCTGGAGAGATGTGAAAAAGGCTTCTCAGATCTTTGTCCAAGCTGTTGTGCTCATCCTTGATAACTAAAACCTCCCACTTTGCATAAGAGTTAGTTCAATGAATTAAACTAGGTTAAACAGTCACTTTCTCTTCCTAGAGCCAAAGACAATTCAAGATTTCCCAGGACAGAAATCTTGATCCAAATTGGGACAGTAGATGTAGCTTTATAACAAGTCTTCCTTTGGTTGAGCATGTCGGCGACTCCGGTAACGCGCAGCTGCCCCTCGGGGCACAATGGTTTTGTCAGGACATTTCATGGGCTTGTCTAGGCTGGGTATAATGATGGGTGGAAAACAGACCCCCGATGCATCTTTTTTTTTTTTTATATCTGTGCGTATGCATTTACCTGCCTCCTGGTAGTCTTGCTTGGTTTTTTTCACTTGACCTAAAAGTTCCCTGAATAGTTCCACTGACCCTCCAGAGGGATCCTCTCTGTGTTTTTCTACAGTCTAATTTGGAGTTAGTTATCCTGTTTTAGTGGAGTGCAAACTATTTTGGCCTCCTGGAGATTTACAGGGTTGGGGAGAGAACAGAATGTTTTCTGAGGGTGGAGAATAGGGTATTAATTCCTACTCCATTGAGAGATGTGTAAATGAGAAACTTGGATGTGTCTGAATAGAAGATATAGTCCCGTATCAGCTCAAATCTGCTTTTATTAATTGAGCTTTTTTATTTGTGTTTCACACAGATCATCTGTGATGCCTTTAAACACTGCACACTTGCAACAAGTATCTAAATCACCGCATGGGTAAGTGGGTTTGCTTTCTTTGGTGGCAGTTTGTACCTTCTGCAGCAGAGCTTGTATTTGATGCAACAAATCTTCCCCTTGTTTTGAGCCATACCTGAACATCAAGAACCAAGAAAGTTCAACATCGTATTGTCTGCCTCTTTCTGTTTCACAGGTGTGAGTTACATGTGGAATATTTATAGATGCAATGAAGGAATTCTATCAAATATTTATGGATACAATGCAGGTATTTTATCAAGGGTCACTTTTATTCCATGGAGCATATGCTTTGATGCAGCTATGCAGAGAGCTCTAGGCTGGGGTTTTTGGTTTGTTTTTATTTTTTTTATCTATTTTTTTTCCAACTGATTCCCGAGAGGAGGTTTCTTGAAGTCTGCATGAGCTCATATCATGCCCTAACCTGTGATTATAGAGAATTTCATGCTTATATTGCTCTGTGTGGCTGTGGGGGATCTTTGGGCTGTTCCGATAGTAGAGGCTTCCACTGTTGGTGCAGACCCGTGTTCAGCAAGGTGAGGCCTTTGCAAGACAATCAAACACTCTGCTCCAGAGAGGGCAGCGGGTAAAACCAGCAGCTGATGTGTTCCCCTTCCGCAAGCTCTTGGTTCCGATGAAGAAGCAGTAAGTATCTCATTTTAGTAAATAAACAGTTGTATGAGAAGGAAGATGCTGGGCCTGGACTGAAAATAGAGGGGTTCCTACCCAGGGGTAACACCAGCTTTCTGTTTGTCCTGATGATGTTTCATGTAGGCACTTTGGGGGATGTTTGGAAACCAATACAGAAAAAAATGCATGACCAAATACAGGCTTTCCACAGTGGAAAAAAAAAAAGCCAAACTTTTTCCTGCCTTCTCTCTTTTATGGTGGGCATCGTATTCCCTGTAATGCCCCGATCTCTCGGGACCCTCAGCCCACCCCAGTGAAGGCCACCGAGGCACCATACTGGGAATTGCTGGGGTGAGGATGGCTCTTTGTCCTTTGACAGAATAGTCCAAAATTACTGAAATTCATCCTGGGTAGGCACCAGGTCAGGATTTGTTTCCCTTGAGCAGTCTGTTCTGTTAACTGCGAATGGCCTTGTAAACCAAAGCCACCCTTTCTTTTGGGGACAGGAAGAGGTTTGAAGCTCCATGGCAGTAAAGGCATATTGTCTCTCGCAATCAGGATTCAATGTGCTTGACCATAAGACCTGCTCGTGCTTGAATGTTTCTTGGTAAATGAATTAGAAGGTGCTTGTTGGCTGAATTTCCCAGTGGTTTTGGCTCATGGTCGAGCATCCCTGTCCTCCTCTTGCCCTGGGACACAGGTTTGGAGAACGCCAGGGCCACATTTAACCTGCCCCTTCAGTTCTGTGGCCTGGGAAGGGAAGAAACAAAAGACCTCGGCTATAAAAGGCCCCAGCACAAGCCAATCCGAGGGCACGTGGTGGTAACGGCCAATTATGATGGTATTATAAAAGATGGCATTACAGCACTGAAGGTATTGATTGAACCTTTAGCCGTTGCAGACATTGAAAGAGAGAGAAAGAATGAGTGCGAGATCAATATATGCATCTTTAGACCTATTTATCTCTGGGTGATTTTTCCATTCCCCTTCCTGTTCGATATGGCATAATTTACCTTCATAAAGTGTTCAGCGTCAGGGGTCCATTATCAGAGTAATCAGTTTTGATTAGTAGAGAAAGGGTACAAAATTGTTTAGCCTCTAGATAGAACTGTGAAGAGTGAGTAAACTATGCTTGACAGCACCTAATGCAGTTAGAATGTAGACTTAATTTGATTCCAATTCTTTATGGCTTTCCGTGATTTCAAGCATCTATTGGTTTGTTAGAAAAATATAATAGGAAATGGGCCGTGGCAGGTGGGAGGGGAGAGGGAGGAGAGAGATAATTTAAGTTTGCAGGATGCAATTTTCCTCAATATAAACATTCTAATGCAATTTGATGCCCATTGTGTTTTGGTGCGCCAGGCGGGAGCTTTTATTTTGCAGATTTATTTTTAGCACTTTGAGCATATACAGGGGGTAACCCAAGCCGGATGGTTGGCTGTTTATTCCCAATGCCACGAGCTGAGCTTCAGAAATCCTGACGTGCAGTACGGAGCTGGGAGTCGAGGCTCTTGTCTTTCCTTGCCAGCTCCTTCCCTCGTACTGCGCTAGCATCCTCCTGACTTGTTTTTGCTCTTTTTAAAATAGAGTGCAGAATCATGTAAAATCCATTAATGGTGGCAGAGCTCTTGGAGATCCTCTAGTGAAGTAAGCGTCCTGCTTTGAAGTCAATCATTAATCAGGATGTGATTAATGCTACTGAGTATACCATCAGTACAAAAAGAAAAGCCAATTAAGATTTTACTAGGCAATGACTTCACCCTGCTCCAATCCTCAGAACAACTAGCAGAACAGAATGGTACGCTGGAAAGTATTAGCTGATTTCCCAAACTTCTGTAATTAGTTGGTTTGAATCCCCAGCCCCATCTCGGTTAGGCCTAAGGCAGCCGCTTCACGAGCAATGTCTCTGCCTCTCCCAGCTGGAAACAGAGGTTAGTCGATTAACAGCATGACTCAGTTTTTTCCATCTCTGATTTAGCTTAATGATGTTTGAGGAAGAATTGTGAATCTGCAGGTCGAGTTGCTCCTTTTGAACCAGGGACACTCATCTTGCAACTTAGGTTAAGCCCGCTGCAAACTGGAGCATTGTTGCTTAAGGACTTTGCTCAAATACTAGATGTGCCTTGGTGTTAAAATTTGGAAAATGAACAAGTATTACTGGTAATCACAGAATCACAGAATGATACGGGGTTGGAAGGGACCTCTGGAGATCATCCAGTTCAACCCCCTGCCAAAGCAGGTCCTCCTAGAGCAGGCTGCACAGGAACGTGTCCAGGTGGGTTTTGAATGTCTCCAGAGATGGAGACTCCACCACCTCTCTGGGCAGCCTCTTCCAGGGCTCTGCCACCCTCAAAGTGAAGAAGTTCCTCCTCATGTTTAGATGGAACTTCTTATGTTCAAGTTTGTGCCCGTTCCCTCTTGTTCTGTCACTGGGCACCACTGAGAAAAGAATGGCCCCATCCTCTTGACACCCACCTTTAAGTATTTATAGGTGTTGATCAGAACTTCCCTCAGCCTTCTCTTCTCCAGACTGAAAAGACCCAAGTCCCTCAGCCTTTCCTCATCAGAGAAATGCTCCAGGCCCCTCATCATCTTTGTAGCCCTTTGCTGTATCCTCTCCAGCAGTTCCCTGTCCTTCTTGAACTGGGGAGCCCAGAACTGGACATGGTACTCTAGATGGGGCCTCAGCAGGGCAGAGTAGAGTAATTACATGGAAGCTGTCTGTGTATCAGTGTAAGGTGAAGAAGGGACCACTATACAGCACTGCAGGTTTGGGACCGTGGAGAAGGGGAGGTTTGTGTTCTTTTGAGAGGCCAAAGACAAGAGACCAACCTTTACGGACACACCAATGGTACACTGAGATAAAAGGACTTTACCCTGTGTTTATCCATGATAAATTCTATAGGAACATCTCTTATCTCTTGCTTGTTTTGTTGCTCTGTCTTTACCAGACAAATTTAAGTGGCATACCATTTAAATGCAGGAAGAGATGAGACGAAAGAAGAAAAACCTCTGTACTTGTGCAATGTGTTTCTTCATCTACCTCATTTTAAAGCCCTGTAGGGCTCCTGGCCAGACCCCTTCTCCCTGCTGCAGCCGCAGGAGGTGGGTGTCATCTCAGTGCCACCCTGCCCCAGCTGCCCCACTCCGCGCTCCCTCGGCCCAGACCCTCCCATCCTTCATGGGTTTTTCCCTCAAAGTACCAAAGAGCGTGCTGCAGGGAGAGCTCTCCTTCCACAGCTGTTTGTACAAGGTGACAGGGGAGGGATGAAAGCTGTCTGTGACTTTTTCAGTTTACTGTGGCAGTGTGGGGAGTTAAAGGATTTAGGATTGACAAAAAAAAAAAAAAGAAAAAAAAAAAAGGCAAAATTCTCGGCCAAACTGGGCAGAACAGTTTATTTTTGAGCATTTTAAACCCACACCATCTAAAGTCAACTTAAGAATATTTTCTGGTTTTACATGAAAATGCTGTGCTCTGCAGATGTCAAGACGAAACTTTGCTTCCTCCCTCCCCCCGAATTTACTGGCAGGATTTGGATTGAAACAATTAAGAGAAAACTATATGAATTCACAAAACACTTTGGTTGACCTGAATCAGTGTTTACTTAAAAAAAAAAAAAAATAGGAGGGCGGGGGATGGGGGGGAATGGAGGGAGGAGGCAAAAAAAAAACGCCACAAAACGAAAGAAAAAAGTTTGGTTCCTTTTCTTGTGTGTGCTTCTGAGTAAGGCCGTTCCCCCCGCTCTGCCCTGGCTGCTGGTATCACATGGCTCCCCTCAATTTTGCCCTTTCACCTGGAGTTGCTTCCACAGGAGGTGACTCGAGTGGGCTCTGTGGGGCTCTCAACGCCTCCCACAACTCACCTTTCTCACTACTATCTCCCCAGCTGCTCAAACGCAGCCGGAGATGGTCCCGAGGCAGTGGAGCGGGGACGATCCCTGCCCAAGGCAGCCAGGGCTGTCTCCCAGCGCATCCCTGCATCCCCCAGTGCGTGGGAAGGATGCGCTGGGGTCGTTATCAGTCATGTTGGGGGCAGAGATTAGTCCTATAGCGTGTGCCAACGGGGAAATCCACACTTTATTAGATGTGTTCCAACCCTGCCGCCCCCTGCGCTCCTCTGACAGTAAACTGACACCGAGATTTAATTTCAGCCATGCATTAGATAAATGATCAATTAGGGAGAGAGGCGAGGGGACAAGGGAGCAGCGTGGGGGCAGTGGGCAGGTCACCGCCGGCACGCCAGTGGTGAGGAGCACGGCGAGGCACATGGCGGCGTGTCGGGTCATCTGTGGCCGTAAAATTTTATGTGAATGTAAAATTGATGATAAAACCTGAGTGTGCCAACTCCCACGTATTTAACTGAAGCTGTTAAACCCTGCTCAGATACCCATCTGGTTCAAAATCCCCCCCCTCTTTTTTTTTTCCCTTCTCTGTCTCCCTCTCGCTGTCTTCCAAGAGAAGTTGAGTAGTTAGAGAAAAACCAGACAGATTCCTTGAAGCTGGCCATTAAACCAAGGGGCCAGCCTGCATCCTGGATCCACAAAGCCGAGCCGCTGGAGCTGGCACCATGTTGGCACACGGCTTTGGGTGTCATGTCCACCTCTGCCCATGGGTGCCAGGGTGACTTGCCCCTGGTGAATTGATCAATAACCTTTTACACGGCTTTTTTTTTTTTTTTTTGGAGCTTTATCTATAAAATTAGAGCTGGGCAAATCAATTTGTGTAATAGGATCTGTAGTCACAGCTCCTTTAGTGTTTGGTTTATACCCTCTAGTGACCAGAGCTTTTAATACCTTCTAATGCTTTGGAACGGAGGTGGTGCTGCCTGCTCTTGTGCTTTTACTGAGTCCTGAGATATTTGGTCTTGTGTTTATAGTCCCACCTCCCGGAGGCGAGTGACTGCAGGAGAATCTTGGCTTTTGTTTTAAAGCTTTTCTAGTAATTGTGGTTTGAGAGAATGGCTTTAAAATGTGATCTGGCTCCACTGTAAAGACTCAGGAACTAGAAAGCAAATAAAAACTTAAGTTAAAAAAAAACACAACCCCTATTATTTTTTGAGCTACTTGTGCCTTTTTTTTTTTTTTTTTAGGGAGTGGGCAACTTATACTCACAATACATGTCTATATATCTAAATCTATCTATCTGGAGATGTCCACTTGTACTTTTATCATTTGGAAACTGAGGTCTAAGTGGGGAATTGGAAAACAGCTGCCGTCAACTCCAACAGAAATATCTGCAGCTGCTTTCCTCCTGTGTTGCTTCACTTGCTGCAAATGCAATGCAAGCCAAAGCGGCAGAACGCGGGGCTGTGCAAAAATGGCTTTTCATGCTGAATTTATTTCCACTTTGAAAAGCTGGAAGTGGCTGTAGGAACTTCTGCACCTGGAATCAAGGAAATGCACTTCAGGCTCTAAAGGGATGGACGGGAAGTGGCGCGACGCCGGGTGGTTTGGATGATGGTGGTGGTTTATCCGTCAAAAAAGTGTGGGGGAGTGACTGTCATTTTCTGCAAAGTCTGAACTGACTCTGTGTTTGTTGTTTTGGGTCCTTTTTAAAAAAAAAGACAGGAAAATGGTATAAATTTATTTTTATTTCTATATTTTTTTGATCAAGCCAACATGTTACACTTCATACAGACAATCAGAGTGAGCTGACAATTTGCTGTGTGTCAGAGCAGCCTGTTGGACTGTAAATGTTTGTGAAGAAAATGGAACTGGTACAACTAACTGCTCACAGAAACTTCTCTGGGAACTTTTTCTGATCACAGAAATGCTGTTGTCCTCATCCACTCCATGAGAAAGCTGCAGTGCCTGCTCTCCTGCTCAATGAGCCCACGAGCATCACTGCTGCTCTCGGACCACATCAGGAGTCTGAGCTGGCTCTGCATCCCAGTCGTCTCTTCAAACCAGTATGTTGAAGGCCGTTTTTGATCTCTAAAGTACAGGGTTTGATTTCTGATGAGAAACAGGCTGAATGTGTGAGGTATTGCTGAAATGGGCCATTTCACACCACCTTTTATCTGCTTGATAGCAGCTGGCCTTGCCTGACCATGTAAATGGGAGGGGAGAGTTTTGCGGTGGACATTAGCTCTCTGTTAGAAACTTCGGCCTGGGTGTGGATGGTCCAGAAGTACTTAAAGAAAAAAAAAAAGTCAGAATGAAAATAAGGATTTCTGTGACCGTTTTTGGTTCACAGCCCAGCAGAACTCTTAAACACATGTGCAGTCTTAAGGAGTGTGTAACATCTAATGTGAATTTGTTTCAGCTGTGTTCACGCCTTTTTCTCAAATACTTCCCATGAAAATTTGGACTATAAAAACCTGCTGGTATGAAAGATTTTTTTTCCTATAAAGTTTAAAGTTGTGTGCAGCAGTATTCCATTTCCCAAACTAATAGTTTGCATGTGCGAATCACAGTATTAAGTTCACAGTTTTTGACCAAAGCCAGTGTTTACTATGTGACACAACCACTGTGTCACTTACCTGTTTCATGACAAACTTGTTTCATATATTGTGGAGTTACGATCTGTAGGGTAGTGAGACTTGCTGCTGGAAAGAGGTTAAATTAATGAAGTAGTTTATGTGCCATAAATTAGCTGATCAAAATATACCTCTTATTTTTTGAGCAAAACTAGATAATGGGAGGAGTGACAGCTCACTTGTCTGCATGCATCCCTGGTCTTTTAGGAAATTCATCTCCAGTCTAAAATTTCACAGATTTTCTTTCTTTAGACTGGGATAACTCAGATTTCTGGACATTAAAGCAATTTTGAACAAAGTCTAAGAAAATGGGTCCTGTTTAATATTTGAAGGTCATCAGCTGTGGTGGGGAAGAGTCACCATGTCTTCTGTCAGCAGAGTTACCAGGCTTTAAGCAGATACATATATCTGGGGCTACATGATTTAAAGAGGTAACATTTTTCAGTAGTTAAAAGATGCCAGCTGAGTAAATAGACCCAGACCATCATGTAGAAGTTCTCCTGCTTCCCAAAGTTCATTAGTGATAACGAGACTCTTGGCATTTGGATAATAAATCCGTGATCTAAGGGTTGTTGTAAGCAGGTTGAGGAACTCAGACGGTGACATTAATGGTGTGAATACAATAACATTTGAAGAGAAACTTCTTGGAGGGGAGAGGAGCTAGGAGAAAGGGCAGCCAAGTGTTATAGCATGGGGGGAGAACTTCATCACAACCCTCTGTGCAAAGCGCATCCAGCACCTACTCACCATATACTGCTCGTATGTTCTGTGTCGGTTCTTTGAAATAGCACTGTGGAGAGTGTACATGAGATAGTAGGAGTTAAGAAACGGGTATGTTACCTGCCTGGACCAGTTTGTCTGGACGTATCAGTCGCAGGACTCCAGTTCCATGGGCTGGGTGATTTCCTCGCTGTCGGAGGAGCCCCGGTGGCTGGGAGTGGATGTAGGCGCCTGGTTCCTCCACCTTCACCCATTCCACCACAGGGACTTGCTTTGCAGCGAGCTCCCTGCGCGTGCCAAATCCCATTGCAGTGGAAAAGTACTTTTTTGACAATCTGAAATGCTAAAACCCCCAGAAAAGCAGTTCTAGACCTGAGGTATTCTGGGCCGCACTGACTCAGGGGCTGCTTGTGATTTTTAGCAATGAACCCCCTTTTCCTTGTTATATTGTTAATTACCAGCTCCACCATCAGGTATAGAAACTGTGTATGTCTACTGGCTACGGCTAGCCCTTCCAGGGCTTCTCCACAGGCCAGTGTTCACTCTGCATTTAAAGCCAGCTCCTGCTTTCACTGAGAATTCTGAAAATGCATTTAGACTTTAATTTTTATTGTTCTGGAGAGCAAGTTACATGCTAGCACAGACCAACTTGGTTTTATCCATTAACAATAGAGAATTTGCCTCTAAACCACTCCAGATTCAAGATGCTTATCTCAGGAAAATGTTAATTGCTTGAATGTTTCGTGCTTTTGTACAAGGAGCTTTATTGGCATTCAGCTGTAATTTAGCAACTGTATTGAAAAAAAATTAATTCTCAATCCAAAATCAAAGCCATCTTAGCATCTTCCTGGGAAAAAACAAAACAATGTGTGACTAAATCTCTCCTTTGCTTAGAAATACTCAGAAAATAGTTCCTGTGTTTCTGCTAGGTGGGTAAGGATTTTGCTTTAATAGATTTAAAATTTAGAAGTGCCAGAAGCTTGGTTTACTAGAGAGAAAGTAGATGCTTTTAAATGCTTCTATTAATTGCTGTAGAGTGTTTGCAGAGTACCTGGGAGGATACCAGCTTCAACCAGACACATTTTCTGTGGGTAATATTCAACTTTTTGACTCTTGCCTCCTGTATTGCAGCTGAATGAATCATTGAATCATAGAATCATAGAATCGCCTAGGTTGGAAGAGACCCTTGGGATCATCGAGTCCAACCATCTACCCTACTCTACAAAGTTCTCCCCTATACCATATCCCCCAACACCACATCTAAACGTCTCTTAAACACATCCAGGGATGGTGACTCAACCACCTCCCTGGGCAGCCTATTCCAATGCCCGACCACTCTTTCTGTGAAAAATTCTTTCCTAATGTTCAGTCTAAAGCTACCCTGTTGTGACGCGTGGAAACAAACCCTACAACTCGAATAGAGTTATAAAGCAAGTATGTTTATTGCAGCGCCAGGTGCAAGGGGGATTTGTCCTCCTAACTTGCACACTGGCTCATAAAACAAGCATCTATTTATGATAAAAAGCATACATATTCATTAATGTGGGCTGGGTTATTATAATTAAGTCTAAGAAAAGGCGTTACTATTCTAATTATTTCTAGGAACTCATTATCATAAGTCTCCTCCCTTTGCCACATGCGTACTGTCGCCTGGTGGTCATGGGCCGGGGTCTTCTGGAGGAAGGCTCATAGTCTTCTTCACCGTGTACTTTTACCTTTGGCTTAGAATGCTGGGCTGGCTGGACCCCAAACCGCGAAACTGGTCCCGACCGGATGGACACTTTACCCAGACAATTGGATTCCTCCTTAGCATGCAGGCTGTTCCTACTATCTTATACACAAGGCCATTTCCTTATCTTGGAATGCTGGGCTCCTGGGCTCTGAGCTCTGTTCTTTGCCAAGCTGTACTAAATCTACACTAACGACCTTTAACCATTCATTCTCTGAATCAGTTGGAGCTTGAAGCCATTCCCTCTCGTTCTGTCATTAATTACCTGTGAGAAGAGACCAGCACCAACCTCTCTACAGTGTCCTTTCAAGTAGTTGTAGAGAGTGATGAGGTCTCCCCTCAGCCTCCTCTTCCTCATACTAAACAGTCCCAGATCCTTCAACCACTCTTCATAAGATTTATTCTCCAGGCCCTTCACCAGCTTCGTTGCCCTCCTCTGCACTCGCTCCAGCACCTCGATATCTCTCTTGTATTGAGGTGCCCAAAACTGGACACAATACTCGAGGTGTGGCCTCACCAGTGCTGAGTACAGGGGCACAATCACCTCCCTACTTCTGCTGGTCACACTAATACAAGCCAGGATGCCGTTGGCTTTCTTGGCCACCTGGGCACACTGCTGGCTCATATTCAGCTGCTTGTCAATTAGAACCCCCAGGTCTCTTTCTTCCAGGCAGCTTTCCAGCCACACTTCCCCAAGCCTGTAGCGCTGCTTGGGGTTATTGTGGCCCAAGTGCAGAACCTGGCACTTGCCCTTGTTGAAACTCATACCGTTGATGTTGGCCCAATGATCCAATCTATCTAGGTCTCGCTGTAGAGCTTCCCTATCCTCCTGGGAATCAACACTCCTGCTTAACTTGGTGTCATCTGCGAACTTGCTGATGATACACCCTATGTCCTTGTCGAGATCATCAATAAAGACGTTAAACAGAAATGGTCCTAACACTCAGCCCTGAGGCACACCACTTGTGACCGGCCGCCAGCTGGATTTAAATCCATTGAGCACCACTCTTTGGGACCTTCCAGTCAGCCATTGCTTGACCCAGCGGATTGTATGCTCATTCAGGCCAGAATGAATTTAAAAATCCCCAGATTTTAGACCAAGTGTAAATTAGCAAAGTGGGTGGCAGTTAATACACAAATTTTGTATAGTTCCAGTAATACCATTGGCCTTTTCCCCCAGTTTATAAGTTACTTTTGGCAATAGCAACCCGTGTCCAATGTGAACAGCTCTCTGATCAGGTTACAGCCTAGAAAGGAGCCTGAGTTAAGTTTTTCTCTCTTAGGACTATGGTGGAAAATAGAATCAAAATTAGCAGATAAACGAATAAAATCTCAAGGACAATAACTGAATAAACATGTCTGCTAAGCAATTTTCTAAGAGGAAAATCTGGCAGCTCTCACTTAAGGAGAAATAGTGAGGAGGAAAGCATGTCTGGAGTCCCTAAATGCTGAGACTGAGCAAGCAGAGAAATAGAAGCTGGTTTGCAATGTTAAACACCAGGTTCTAAGTAATCTAAAACTTTGCACACCAGGATGTATTTTCTCAAGCTGGTTTGACTGATCCATCTCACTCTGCCGCTCTGACCTCCGTGGATCTGCTGTAATGCTCTGCTGCCCATGGCAACGGGGAAATTACTGACCTGAGCCAAAATCACACCATTTATGAGACCAGGTGAACGGGTGCAGTGCAGTAGCTTCGGTTGATGAGGTCCCAGATGATGCACTCCTTCCCCTGTCCTCAGCGTTTTAAAATGGAAATTGGAATAATATTAAAAAGCATGTTATACTGTTGAAACTTTAAGAATAATGTGTATGCAGGCTGGTGCGCGGGGCCTTTTCCAAAGGCAGTGCTGTTGTAAGACAGTTACCGTATTTCCTTAGGTTATGATCCCACATTTGGAGTTATCCCCAGAGCATCACCCTGTAAGTCAGCCCACGCACGGCTGGTCCAGCGCCTCTTACGTTACACAGGAGCTCTCAGCAGGCTCTGCTGGGGCCCAGGATGACTGGTGGTATTATGGGCCAGCAGCAAATGGCAGGATGTGTCCTATATTTTTGGGGACTGAGGAGAGTAACGGGGCTCATAAAAAGAAATATATTTAATAGCGCAGAATGAAACAACAAATTGAAATTGCCCTGAAATCCAATTCTGGGATTTTATAATCCACAGAAGCTTATTAACTTCAGAGACCTGTGCAAGCTGGGGAAAAAAGTAAGCTTTTCATTCCGTCCCCAAAACACAGAGAATTTAGGGCATTTTTATGGTGCATTTTAGGACAATGACCTGGGCAATGTGTTCAGCTTCTTCACTTGCCTCATAAAACCCAGTTTATACAGTCCTGGAATCAATCCTGTTCTGTTTTGGGCTTTCCAGAGCAGGGGCTGCCAGTGGAAGCACTTTATGATATAGAGCTAATGTGTCAAAGGGACATAGACCAGAACTATTGCGTTCACCTCCATGGTCAATAGGAAGCAGATATTTAAGCATAAATAACCCTTGCTGTGGGCCGGGGAGAACCTCTCTCTGCAGCCCAAGGTTTGAGGGCACTTGTCTGTTCTACAGGACCCGATCTTTTGAGTTTGTTTACACTAGGTAGCACAACTTGAGCAAGTGAGACACCCCAAAATATCCCAAAAAAAGGAAATTGAAGTTGATGTGTCCTCTACAGTTGGCTCAATTATGCCAGGGATGTGCCACTTTCTGGTGTTGAATTTTCTGTAATAGTGATTGAATTTATTGTCTACGTATTCCCCGCTGCCCCCCCCCCCCCCCCCCCCGCAAATAATTTGGAAATACCAAAGGCATATTTTAATTGCCTTATAGTTGCAATAGTTTCAGTCGCATAACTTTGATTTTCAGAGAATGACCCCCCTTCCCCATTTCCAGATCTTATTCTTAATCTGTGTTTTAGCTCTGTTTTCCAGCTCCCCAGGCCAAGAGTGCAGATGGAGTAAAAAGGGCCAGACTGTCCAAAGGCTGAAGGGTGGGAATGCATGGAATATCGCACTCTTGGAGGTGAGTGGAAGCTGCGTCTCCTCAAACCAGATCCCTCACTCACTGCTTGGGGCTTTGCTCTGGACCTTTGGTCTCTTTGAAGGCTGGTTTGTTTTCCTGTGAGCTTCTGGAGAAGCCTAAGGAGGAAAACATCTGGGACATGGAAGTGCAGGGTTTGACTTCAAGAAGAAAAGAAAATGAGTTTGGGAGAGTGAATTCTTTTTCACCCACCCAAATAGATTGATTTCTGGATTAACATTTGAATGCCTACTTATTTTAGCCAAAGGGGTCTGCTTGCAGTTAATATTTCTGCAGCTTTTGCAAGTATTTAGCTCTACAGAGAGCAGCTATTATAGGCAAATATTTTTGCTATTTCTTTTTGCACTGATACAGCAACTTGCAACGGGGCCACAGCTGTACCTCCAGCCACACGGTTACAACGTGCACATTGCTACCCTGCCACAGCGGAGGCAAAGGAGAAAAATCAGAATTCAAGCTCTGTCTGAAAAGTAAAAGGGACAAATTAGTTTCTTGTCACTGCGCTGCAATAAATACATTGTCATTTTTATACCCCAGTGAATCATATTCTCCATTTCCCCCGTAACTATTATACAGTCTGCTGGCAGTACATCATTTTTTGGTAATTTTATTTTCACCAATTGTTTTATGAAATTTTTGAGTTTTATGGACACTAAAACAAATCTAGCCTGCGAGTATTATAGCCCTTTAAATCACCGGCAGGAAATCTCAAGGTTCCTCCAGACTGTGAGAGAAGGAAGCTTTAGGAAAGAAAGATTGCTCCTAGCTTATAAACTGAGCAAAAACCCAGAGATAAGTTTGTAAAAGGGACATACATCATCACTGGCGAAAACCAGGACGTAAAACAACATCTCTCCGCTCAGCTCCCTTAAGAATAAAAATGGATTTTTATTTAGCAGAAACACTAAAGTAGTTGGGGAAAGGAACACACAAGCTTTTCCATGCTTTCTTAACCATAACAATCCTTATTTCCTACAGAGCCACTGTCAGGCACAGACTTGGCTAAATTGCAGTTAGTTGTAGTCCCAAAGCAGTGGGAACCAGGCAGAAACCCCTAAATCTAGCCTGAATGCACACACTGCTTGGCTGAATTTGGTCCTCACGATGCCGAGGAAGTGGTGGCACCTGGGCACGGGGAAAGGGGATCGGCCAAGTTCTCCCAACTTGTCCATAACCTTTGCTAATGCCTTTCATCACTAATCCTTCTGGACTGGGTTTTTTTTGAGAAAGTTTTACCAGTTGTACAAAATTTCAGATGGCAAATGGGAGTCAGAGACCCTGCAGAGCCACCCCGCTTGCAGGTGGCTTGGGGTGAGACCCCAGCCCTGGGAGGGCAGGTGGAGCCCAAGAGAAGCTGCTGTGGTCCAGCCTCTGCCTGACATCAGCAGGTATCTCTGGCCTTACAAAACAAGTTACTCGACTTTGGCTTTCTGAGGAGCAGAGGGTTATGGTTTCCAAAACCTAAATCAAAACTTAGTCATAGAATCATCTGGGTTGGGAGTGACCTTTAAGACTGAATCCAACCATCAACCTAACACTGACAAAACCACCACTAAACCATGTCCCTCAGCACCACCTGTATCCCTCTTTAAAATACCTCCAGGGATGGTGATTCTACCACTTTGCTGGGCAGCCTGTTCCAATGCTTGACAACCCTTTCGGTGAAGAAATTTTTCCTAATATCCAATCTAAACCACTGATTAATTTTTTGTAAATAAGGTCTCTGTTCTCAATAGATTGCTTGATGCACTTTGCGTATCTCTGAATGTGAGAAAGTAAAAGTAGATGAGATGGTCTTGCTTAGGTGGAAACATTAAGAAAGAACTTCCTTAACTGTAAATCCTACAGGTGCAGATGGACAAACTCTCATCCCAATTCTGACACGAACTTTGTAGTCTTGAGTGAACTACTCTTTTTTTACTTCTGCCTTTTTTTATTCACCTCAATATTTCTAAAGAATCTGAAGATATTTAGATTAAATATTTGTTTTGTGAATTGGATGAAACGTTGTTTTTAGACCAAATTGAATTGCTTTTGTTTCTAAGAAATTTTTTAAAAAGATAATGGAAATAAGAAATTTGAACAATAATATAAAAATGGCTGCTGTGCCTCAGACCTAAGGTCCACTGTGGCCAGAAGTGGAACACTATAACTGTATATGCATATAATATTTCTCTCAGTATATCCTTCCAGCAATCTATTATGTAGGAACTTATGAGCCAAAGGGAACACATTTGTTAATGGTCCTTGATGGATTTTTCCTCTGTGAATTTATTGAGTTGAACATATGTACGCTCATGACTTCCATAGTGTAATGTGGGAATGACTTCCACTCTGTAACATGTTGTGTGATTGGAAAAAAAAAAAAAGCCTCCATTTTTCTGGTTTTAGACTCTGTGCTTAGCTCTCTTCTCATCTGATGCCTGGCTTTTTGCTTAGCAAGAAGCTGTGAACTATCACCGCCCGTTTCCCTGCCCAGTGTCACCTTTGGACTTAAAGATTCCTACCCTTGTTTTACCTGGCCATACCTTTCCTAGTCTCAGAAGCCCAGGTTGGCTTCTAATTTTTGGACAAAAAAAACCTTCCTGAGGGTGTTCGGGTGCTGCTCCCAGCGTGGGCTTGGGTTTCCATGCTGCGGATTTGGGAGGCTGTAACGGTAACCGTCATGTGTTGGCTAAAAATCAAGCGCAGGTTGAGGTGTGTTTCAACCCTTCCTCTTAAAAGTCCCAAAGAAATGAAAGCGGTAAAGATACTTCCCTGAGCAAATGGTGTTTTGGTTGCAAAATTAAACTTTCTGAAAAGAAAGTACAAGCTAAAAATCTCTCTTTGTTAAGTTAATGTTCCCAGACTGTGACCTTCAGACTGTATATTCTAGGTAAGTTAGGAAAAAAAAACCATGGGGCTGGTTTTCAAGCTCTATTTTTGTATTACCTGGAAATACAGGTAATACAACCTGTATAACCAAAGACCTATAGGTTTGAAAGCAAACTGACGTTGACTCTTTGCAGTCCTGGTTTTAGGAGCTGCCGTGCATTTTGTCTCCCCAGAACAAGGCACTGCTGCTCCGTGTCTCCGACACATCACCGTTTGGGTGTTTCAGGGGAAGATATCTTTAACAACATGAGGATCACCCCCTACCCACGTGGATGGTGATATTTTTCCTGACTCCAACAGGAGACAATCTTCCATCCTGAGGATTTATAACTGGTTTGTATTCTAATAGAGGCTAAACGTGTGACAGAGGTGAGGCACTTCTTAATTTTAATGATTGTGAAGAAAAGCAGGGAGGAGAACAAGGTGCAATCGAGTGAGGAGTGAGTGAGTAGATGCGCTCAGCACGTCTTGATCCATTCAGGAGTGCTGGTTTAAAAACAGGGCATGGTTGGACAATTGGCATGAAATTTGGGGTGTAGCTGCTTTGGGCCAAAGGGTTTTACAACAGTATGACTTGACGGGATGGGAGTTAACTCGTGCTAAGGCAAATTCACGTCTCTAGGGCTGTAGCCACGCCAGCAGCATCACACGCTTGGCTGGAAAAATGCTCCACGGAGTTTGGTTTGCAGCCTTCCTGTGCCGACCTTTAGAGAAGGGGTGTGCTCTGAGGGACCAGCTGCAAGGGAATTGTAAGGAAGGGTTTTGCAGGAAGAAAGTGTGAAAGAGGGCCTTGCAGCTCTTGGGAGAGAAAATGCAGCAGCCGGCAAACCCCCAAGCCTGTGGTGGGAGCTGGTGCAGCTTTTTGCACAAAGTGCAGTTCTTATTTTTTTAGTTTTACTCTCTGTAGCTAAATCTACTTCTTTTCTTTCTTTTTTTTTTTTTTTTCCTTTTTATTTTTTTTCTCCCGTGCTGTTTAATCTCAACTCAGAGCCCCAGCGCTGGTGCAGCGTTACAACAGTTTTGTCATGTTGGCTGTCACCGTGCTGACAGCCCCGTGACAGCTGGCAGATGTACAGATGATGGATGTTTTCTCCCTTGTGCAAGGACGATGGGATAAAAGTGCAAACAAACCGGGTAATAGATGGGAAAAGCAGAGCAACGTTGATAAGGCCTGGTCCTCACTCTGTGATGTATGGGAAAGCAAGCTGTGGGCAATTTGTTTCAGAAAAATGAGGGACTCTTTGTAGAAAGGGACACAAGGAAAAGAAGGGAAAAAAAAAAAGGAGAGAAAATAAAGAAATAATAATAATAGCAGGGGGAAAATACCCAAAGCTTGTCTTTATTGTAGCAACTCCAGCCCATTGTTATGGCAATAGGCAAATCTCATTTCAAGGACAGGCTCTGGGGTCCCAGCATACAATGGGGACCTCAGGAGGAGGTGTCTGGGCTGGAAACACTGGGTTTGTCTTTGCTTGCTCCTGCTGCTGCACTCATCTCTCCGCTGGCTTGCCAGTAGCACCTCCTGTTATTTATGGTATCTAGGCATTGTCTGAAGGAGGTAACAAATGGCTACGCTGAGTACAGGCAGGCAGATAAACTTTTCAAGCTGCTCACTTAAACTGGATAGTTGAGGAGTTCATACACATGTCTGGATTCATGTGATGAGGCTGCTGGTCTCTAAAAGCCTGCGTGGCTGTGTGGTGGGCTCAGCTCTGGAGACTCCAACTTGGAGGTGAGCCCTCCCTGTTGGACACCTCGCCCTCTAGTTCCTGCCTCCAGGGCTGGAAGGAGGAAGACCATAGAATGGTTTGGGTTGGAAGGGACCTTAAAGATCATGTAGTTCCAAGCCCCCTGCCATGGGCAGGGACGCCTCCTACCAGACCAGGTTGCTCAAAGCCCCATCCGACCTGCCCTTGAACATCTCCAGGGATGGGGCATCCGCAGCTTCACTGGGCAACCTGGGCCAGGGTCTCACCACCCTCAGAGTGAAAAATGTCATCCTTATATCTAATCTAAATCTCCGCTTTTCTAGTTTGAAGCCATTACTCCTCATCCTATCACTACCTGCCCTTGTAACAAGTCCTTCTCCAGCTTTCTTGTAGGCCCCCTTTAGGTACTGGAAAGAGCTTTAAGGGTCTCCCTGGAGCCTTCTCCAGGCTGAACAACCCCAACTCCCTCAGCCTGTCTTCATGGGAGAGGTGCTCCACATAAAAGATGCCGCAAACGGGGCACTGGTGGCACTGGTCCAGGTGATCTTGAGTGACATTCGCCTTGTCCCTGAGAGGAGCAGGCTGTTGGCTGGGCCAAAGTGAGCGCAGGTGATAGGGGTGGGATCCAGACACCAGAGAAGGTTGGACATCCCCCAGCAAGTGTGCAAGGCAGGGAGGAGGATGCCCGTGTTTCAGCCTCTGCCGTGTCACTCTTGGGAAGAGACTGAGTGCCGAGAGGCCCTTTAAAATGCAAGGAATGCTTTCCAGGGCTCCCATATGGATCCCGAATATTAATATCTCGGCGCCGTTATTGCTAACGCGGATGTACGTGCCCTCACACACCCACTTACCAGCATGTACATTTTCAGGACGCCTTCGTCTCCCCTCGCTTCCCTTCCACCTTCAGTTCTGTCACTGTCAGGGGCTTATTTAGGCCCATAATGGTGATAATTTATTGCAGCGCACTTCCTACTGTGAGTAAATAAGTCTGTCTCCCTTAAACTCCCTGGGCAATTAGAAGAATGAAAGACTGTGCCACGTATTAGCATTTATTTTCTCCCAGCATTTATACAAGGCCATTTTCCTGCTGACAAATTGTGGGGCAAATTGTTCTCGAGAAAGTCTGTCAGATGAAAAGGTGTTATGATTAAACTGTTGGCGTAAATTTGGGTGACAATAAATCCTTTTATAGCATTAACTGGATTTATTTGCTTGCAACTACCATTAAGGATTCGAAAAAACAATAATAAACAGGTTGATTTTGCACCTGCTTAAGGGTAATTAATATGCACTCTAAAAATAGAGAGTCTGCTTTAAAAAAAAAAAATCCATTTAGTGATCTAGAGGCTGCTGCTGAGGAAATGGATGTAGGATTAGCTGTACGTGTCTGTTTGTTAGCATTGCATTCACAAAAATCCTAAAACGTGCCAATGATGCAGGGGGTCTCTCCTGTGTCAGTTCCAGGTTGGAGGGGACTTACAGGGGAGGTTTTGCTGCTAGTGGGCTGCTTGTGGAAAGGGTTTGTGTGCTCCAAGCAAAGAAAAGTAGCTTTTCATTTCAGTAGGAGTTTGAGCCCCAATTATTCCTATTGTCAGCTTGGATTAAAGGAAATGGCAATATTGTTTACCTGTGTTTAAAAAAAAATAAATAATTGCATGGGAGCAAATACATTGAAAAATGTCTGGGAAGGTTACAAGAATGGAAAGTCCTGTATGTCAAAAAGATCAAAAAAAATTGTGTTGCTTTGGGAAAGTATTATGAACATACAAGGAGAGGATAAAGCTAAAATAGAACTATCAAGATCAAAAATGTGGAAGTTGGTCATATATTCAGGTGGGAAGTTAGATAAAAGTGAAATTTTGGTATGTCTTTTCCAGAAAGGGTTTTGGGGAAGAGACCTTATGAATTCATAAAAGGCCCTTGAGAACCTATGGGAGGGATCATAGGACAGGATAAGTGGTGTCACCTTCTAGATATCCACCTTGTTCCCATCGCTGTGGGAACTGGGTGAAGAATCAGCAATGAATAAGTGTCTTCTGCTCTCCTGGGTTCATCTCATCATTTTGATCTCCCACTTTTAGTGTTGAATGAGACTTTTCTTCTTTGCCCTCAGCCTCCCTGACAGAGAGATGTAGAACATTAGTCATCGTTAGTTGAAATAGCTGATAGCAATATAGCTCTAGACATTAGGGTAGTGATAGCTAGTAGAAATAGGAGCCTGGCGTGTGTTCTGGTACTTCTGCTGGTATTGAAAACATCTGAGAGGCTTCCTTGGTAGATCTTGATTCATCCTCCAACTTAAACCATTTGCTGGGTAGGGAAGGGGAAGGGGAAGGGTTCACACTGGGGGCTGCAGTGGCCTGGGAGGGTGTGTTGCTGGTGCTAGTGGGGTATTTCTCCCCATCAGAGTCCCTGTGATTTATGATGCTGCTTTTTGCTCCTCCTTCCCTTTGCAGCACTTGAATTTGAAGGGTTTTGGCTTTGTGTGGGAGCTCCTTAAGCTCACTAAGGATGTGGGTGAGTGTTTTGTGGCCTGGGAAGGGGGAGCAGCTGCTCTGCTGCTCCTTCTGGAGGGGGCTCAGGATGGGTGTTGTGTACCTAGATTAAAACCACCACCTCTTTCTTCCCTCCCCAGTTTTGTTTTTGAACTACTGCAGTTCTTGCAATTCTCAGGAGAATCTTCAAAATGGGAACAGCTGAAGAAGAGAAAATTCAGCTCGTGCTTCTCTTATTGCATCTCGGTGTCTACACGGAGTCATTTCTTTCCTGGTCAGTTAACTTGAACATGCAGGTGGCATCAGTTTTTGCCAGTGCTTTTATTACCCAAGTTCATTCTACTGTTCCCTGGTTTGCGGGCAGTGAGCTGGCAAGAGAATGTAAATGATTTTGTGTGTATTGAACCAGCCACTTTGGAGGAGGGTTGTGGGTGTTTTTCATTCTTGCAAGAGAAGTATTTCTAGCAGAGGGGTGTGAGGGATGTTGGTGAGCTCCAGACACCGCGGCTTGTGAGTTTGTTGCTGTGCTACAACCAGTCACATCTTATTATGGTGGGTTTGTGGCTCATAGGGCTCATGGTGTTACAAATGGAATTGGTTTTCTGTAATGTTTTTAATATTTTTCCGCATCTTTACTATTCTTCCACACTCTTTAGATAAGAGGGGCAGTGTGTTTGCTGCCACGCTAACGACTTGTGAACACGTGACGTTGATTTTAAATTATGCATTTTGGGGAGTGATTTGCTGGAGCAGCTAGTATGCAGAGAAGGGTTGAGGTGATTTCACAGCCACTTTCCAAAGCAGAGAAGCTGCTTTTCATCTGCATTTGGCCTAGACATTGTGTTTAAGGTGTCCCCCTCCATAGAGAGCTGAGTAATCGGGTTTGCACTAGTGTTAGTGAACCTAAGTCCCAGCCCCGCTGCTGTCACCTACAGAGGTGTCAGGGTGGGAGAAGGAGAAGACCTTGGCCACTAATTTCCCAGTTGCCTGCAGCTCTCTCTGCTTTTATTTGTCCCAGCTGCTGGATCACTCACTGCCTCCTTTGACAGCCCATCAGCCTCTCCCACATCCAGAGCTAGTCAGAAGTATTTCAGTCAAAACTATTTTGGGGAAAAGGCTGATAATTTGTAACAGGGTTTTTTTCCAGGACTGTCTCAATTTGAGTAATGCCTTCCATCAGAAGGTTTCTTAGATACAGGATTGCATTGAATTAGGTTTCTGCCATAACCCGGAGAGGCACTTCACAACCCCCTGGGGCAGGAGCTGTAGCTGTTTCAGATGCTTAGGTGGGATGAGGGCAGGCCGTGATCAGAGTCCTGTTCAGAGGCTGCTGACCATTTCGGGGCAATGGTGCTGGTTTCTGCTTCTCTCTGAATTTTATGGTAAGTAGTTCATGATTTAAAATCCTGAGCTCGTTTACTGTAGCAGTGAGAAGAGCTGAGACGCGGGGGAAGCCTCTCTGGATTGTGCCCGTGGAGCAGCAGCAGGTCCTTCCCTCCCAGCACCCTGCTGAGGCTGGGAAGGTGTGACGTGTTGCTTTCTCTTTCTTTTTAAAGATTTCTCACCCAGGTGCAGGGAAGACTTTCTTCTTTTAGCCTTTAACACTTTCACAGGGCAAGTGCACGTGTTTCTACGCTGTTCTACTCCTATCACTGATGACTTGTATAAAATTGCTGCATGTTAATTTGACACAGAAGTTTTCAAATGGGGATGTGTGGAGCAAAGTGGCTCCTGTCGCAGTTTGACAAGGTTATCGGAGGGTGATGTTGTAAATATTTTTCATCCATTAGCGGATTATAAAACCAGTGCATGACGCTGCTGCTTGGCGTCGAGGGGGGACAGAGAGCAGGAGCACGGCTGTTAGCTGAAGAGGTAAGGTACCATCACTCATCTGGCTGATCCGGGAGACAGGGCTCACAGTAACAACTGGCACACACAGACGTGTGTTTGTATTAAAACTAACTATTCAGACCAAAAAAAGCAGCGGATCTATTTGGATTTTACATATACGCCCTTTTCTTATTTTCTTTTTTTTCTGTTTCTGATTTTCATCCTCTCTTCCTGAGAGTTTCCATTCAATTTTTTATTTACCCTGCTCTGTAAAACCAGCACAAAATTTTAGAAGCACCACGGGCTGTGTCAGTGTTTGGTCCGTGTGTTCCCTCCCCTCCCTCTGGGCAGTCTGACCTGCCTGTCGAGACCAAAACCTGCTTTTCGCTGTGCAGGGCCTCATTCTGCATTGACCCCTCATCATTACTGTAATAAAAAAGATGAATAATATAAATCGTAAACTATTTACTATAGTGTTAAATATAGAGCGCTGTAATTCTGTGCAGTTATTCTATGCTGTTCCTGCAAAAAGCAGGATTCAACAACTTTATGTGTAAAATGATACTGAACCGTAACTACCTTATAATACTGCTACGTTATTCTATAGTTATAGCCCTAAACACCACAGCTTTTATCAATTTTACTGGGTAGGTTTCATTCTTACCATAACAAAACCACAGTTATTTTTAATAGGGGTAGGTGGTGGCAGAAGAAAATGACTAATAAAACAGTTCTGATGGACTTGGCTGTGTAAGCCTGGGCCCGAGTCTTCCTTGCCTGTGTTCTGAAGAACATTAAATTCTCCATCTCTCCATACTCTCAGTAATCTCTCCTTTGTCTTCAGTTGCTCAGATGGTGGCAGCCAGGGGCTTTCTCGGTGCACCTCTAGTTGGGTTGTACTTTGGATCAAGAAGGATCTGAAGACAGCTTCTTGGCTGTCTCCACTTACTGCATTTTGGTTTGCTGTCACGTCTCGGTGTCTGACCTAAATTCCTTTAAAACCAAGTGAAATGGAAAATGCTCTTTGGGCATGTGACTGCAGCCGCTAAGGGGCATTTAGGCCATGGGACCAGACTGGCACTAATCTGGAGCAAAAAAACCACTGAGCTGTGGCTAGTGGGGATGTCAGGTCCTCAAGAGTCTGGCTCTGCAGCTCCTCTTCTCTTGGTGAGCATTCCCTGGCAATGCAGATGTGGCCTTTGCGATGGGGGACATCACCTCCTGAGTTCAGACCTGGACAGGAGACCCGATGGGGCCACCCAGTTGACTTTGGGAGTTGCTCGTGCCCTGAGTTTGGTGCGTTTTGAGGTGCAGGCCTCCATTCTGAACATTTTTAAGCAGAAGATGTTTATAGCTTCTCTGCGGGCTGGTTTGGAAAGCACAAGCACTCACTGGCAAGAACTTGCTCAGCAGACAGACATGTGCATGGCATTATAGCAGCCATCGAACACGCAGGCACGTCCCTGGCCTTTGCCAGGCTTCTGAGACTTTCTGCAAGGTTTGGCTTTACCCCTTCATGGCCCGCGTAAAAGTTTGGAAATCGTAGTTTGTCTTCTGCTTCCCTCCCCTTGCTCACCCGGTGCCATACGGACAGACGGGCGCGCTCCCCCTTCCACACGGCAGTGATCTATGGATACTCAGAGCCCCAGCCACATTAATGGCCAAGACCCTGCGGCAACGAGGCTCGAGTTTGGCGGAACTTCGGTCCATTTAATTAAGAAATGCTACTCATACAGAACTGAATGCACTAACCTAATTTACTGCCGTGTCTGTCTGTCTGTCTAGCCTTTTGTCTCTCTCTCTGCATCCTATACACTGCCATTGTATCTTATTACTAGGTGGATTCTTGCTTGGCTGAGCCGAGATCAAAAAGTAATTTTTCTTTTTGCAACAGCCGATTAGAAATTCATTTATTTTCACATTAGACATTTGACCAATACCTCCCTCCCCCCAACGAACCGGTCCCCCCCAACTTCAGCAATTTAGCTCCATTTGTATAGTCTGCATAATGGAAGACAGTGAGCCTGTTAGAAAAATGTGGCCCAGGGCAAAAATTAAATGCAGAATCATGTATCAGAAATGAGATGTATTTACTATTGTTTTTGAAAATTAATGGTGCATTTTTAGTTTTTATAATGTAATTTAATGATGCAATTCATCTAATAAAAAAACACATTTTAACTCAGTCATACAGACCTACTGGGGCAGGACAAAATGTACCTTTCAGATGTAAGATTTTTAAAAAACGCTTCAGGCTCCTTTTTTTTGAATGCAAAAAAGAAACTCTTTGCGTGCTTTGGCTAACAGCTGGGGTATCAGCAGGAGTCCAATAAAAAGGACATTTTTCTTTCTAAATATTGGTGTTTGTGCAGCATACAATAATATTATAAATGCAGCAGTGGGTTTGAAGTACAATGCTGCAGCTGATTATAGAATGCCATATGGTGCTGGCATGTTAAACTGATACAGATTGAACACGGGCTGTAGCTTTAAATGCTGTGGACCAGCGACTGCGCTCAACAAGAATAAATACACTATGCAGTGTCAATATACGGAGCTGTCATGTTCAGCAGCAAACAGCAAACTCTGTCAAAATAACACGAACTGACTGAAGAAAAACCCACAAAAGTCAGCACCGAGCACGTGCTCCTTCCCAAGAGCGGCTCTCAGCGGGTCATGGGTTGGGGGGAAAGACCTTTCCCACTTTCTCAGAGCATTATTTGACTTCAGGAACAGGGGCTGGGAGGAGCCCAGGCACCCCAGCAGTGTGTTTTACCCAGCACTGACAGATTTTTAAAGCATGGGTTCTGCTCCGGCTCTGTTGTACAGAAATGTCTGTTCCTCCAGTTTTGTTGGGTTTTTGTGTTTAGAACATTAACACCCCCTTTATCCGTTTTTGCATCACGATTTTCATCTGCTTTGCAAAGTTCTTGAGTGTCATGTGCTCTTGTAAAGTGAACGCGGAAAAATTTGCCACAGATTTTAAATGCAAAGTGTTCAAAGTGCAGTTCTGTAATAGGGACAAGATGAGCCAAAGGGGAGCTCCCTGCTCCCCCCCCCCACTGGCTCCGCTGGGATTTGGGTGATGCTGAAAACGGACCTGCCCAGGACACAAAAAGGTGTGTTAACTCCTTAAGCATGGAGCTGGAGGTGAGGGGTGTGCAGAGGCAAGAGGATGGGACTGCCTTTTCCAGTAGGAACAGAGGCTTATGGCTGACTTCAACTCATCATGGTAATTTCCACTTACTTTTTTTAAAGGTGCTCCTAGAAAATACATTCAGGTTTGATTTGCAGTTTTAAAATATGCCCTCATCTGCTTCTGCAAAACCTTTTATGGAAGTTGTAGCTAAACATAAAGTATCTAATACTGTTTTAAGATAACCTCCTTCCTATGGATATTAAAAATGTATATTTACCAGGAAGAGTTGAACTTAACTACATCAAAACTATCCATTTGACACTGGAGTTGCTTTTGGTACAAAGCTGGGGAGGAGGGGAAGTCTTTTCATTTGTGGGTGAATTAAACATCCATTTTTCTTTGTTTCCTGCCTCTGGTGCCTGATTTCCCAGAGGGCATGAGGAGATGGTTCCCGTGACAGGTAAAAGGGGAGCTCTCTCATAAACTCTGGCACCGTGTTCCTCGAGGGATGCCCTTGGCTGTTTACGTGAGGTTTAGTAAAAGGAGATGTGAACAGTTTGGGTCTAACAGAGATCCCACTGTTCAATTCCTGGTCATTTTGTAGGCATACAGATAAAATACCCAGGTTGGGTCGCTGTTTGGGCAGGTTTCACTGAATCCCAGGATTTGCCACCTTTTCCCTTTCCCTCCTGGCCCATCTCTGCTCCCACATTATTCAGCCTGAGTTCCTTCCCAGTGGATGGATTTTGAACCATCCCAACTCATCCTCACTCCCACTGTCCCCAGCCAGCCTCGGGCAGACGGTCTCTGTGTTGTTCTTTTCCTTTCCAGTTTCCAGACGTAAGATGCAACCTCGGTGGGAAGAGCACAGCAGGGACAAAGCATCAAGCCCAAAGATCAAATAATCCACGAGGTTGCTGGTGGCTTATTGCATGCTGAAACTCAACGTACAGTCCAGGCACATGAGCGAAAAGCAAGGATCGCGGTGCCTTTTCAATACTCAGGCTGTGTTTGAGCAGTGACAGAGGCGAAAAGATTTGACCTTGTGCATGGTTTTCCTGTGCCCCATAATTTAAACAACATAGAGAAATGTGCCCAGGCTACAAATGTAACATTATTTTCATTTTTTTTTATTATTTTTTAAATGGAGCTAGCTAGATAACTTTATGACCATCATCATGTTTATAGCTTGCTGCACTGGAGCTGGGTCGATCCCAGCACTGGATTTACAGCCGGACAAGGAGGTCCCTGGCTCCTGCAGCACCGGTGTCCTGTGCTGTCTGGTGGCTTTAAAGCACTCGGGCTTAGTCTGCCTCCTTGACGGTAGGTACCAGACGCAACTGGGACTAACCCAGTCTTGGCTAGCTGGCAGCAGAGCCTAGGCTTTGAAGACCTTTCGTGTAATGTGGATTTATAATTTTTTTTGTTACCTGTATTGCATTTAAATTCTAGTGAGACAAACATCTGATTTGATGTGGCAAATCCTATATAGGGCTTGATATTGGGAAGTCAGTGGTGCTTATGGACTTAAGCTTGTTGAGGTTCAAGAAGGCCAAGTGCCGGGTCCTGCCCTTGGGTCACACCAACCCCATGCAGCGCTACAGGCCTGGGGCAGAGTGGCTGGAGCTGCCCGGCAGAAAAGGACGTGGGGGTGTTGGTCAACTGTGGGCTGAACATGAGCCAGCAGTGTGCCAGGTGGCCAAGAAGGTCAACAGCATCCTGGCCTGTGTCAGGAACAGCGTGGTGAGTAGGACTCAGGAGGTGATTGTCTCCTTGTACTGGGCACTGGTGAGACCCCACCTCGAGTGCTGTGTCCAGTTTTGGGCCCCTTCCCACAAAGACATTGAGACTGGAGAGGGTCCAGAGAAGGGCAACAAAGCTGGTGAGGGGTCTGGAGAATAAGTCCTATGAGGAGAGGCTGAGGGAGCTGGGGGTGTTCAGCCTGGAGAAAAGGAGGCTGAGGAGAGACCTTCTCGCTCTCTACAACTCCCTGAAAGGAGGGTGTAGCCAGGGGGGGTCAGACTCTTCTCCCAAGTCACAGGCGATAGGACAAGAGGAAATGGCCTCAAGTTGGGCCAGGGGAGGTTCAGATTTGATATTAGGAAAAATTTTTACACAGAAAGGGTTATTAAGCCTTGGAATGGGCTGCCCAGGGAAGTGGTTGAGGCACCATCCCTGGAGGTATTTAAAGATGGGTTGACATAGTGCTTAGTGACATGGTTTAGTGATGTTTTTTTATCAGAGTTAGGTTGATGGTTGGACTAGATGATCTAAAGGTCCCTTCCAAACCCAGACAATTCTATGATTCTAAGCTGGGAGTAATGCTTGAGTTTTACAACTGAATGGTCTCTGACTCAAGGAGGCTGCAGACAAAGTAAAGTAAAATATTTCCTGTAAGGAATATCTTGGGTTGATCTATTCAATAAAGAGGTAGATCACTGCTAGGCTCTGACCTCTACATGTATTTTATATTGTGAAAGAAACTAAAAGGAGTTTATTGAGTGTTAGATTTCTTTTTTCTTTGCTATGGCTTGGTGTAGGGTTTAGCAAATAAAACTGCTTGGGACAGAAATCCAAAAGGGAGCAGGCTGGAGTCAGAGGAATGTTGCACAGAGAGCGAGTTCTCACACGGGGAGACAGAGGTAGATTATAAAATAAACACATTTCTTACAGCTGAAGAATTCATTGACTTTTAACACAGAGAGTAAAAGAGTTGAGACAGACTTTACAGGATAAAAAAAAAAATTAAAGTTAAGGTAATTTGCTGGAGGCCTCATTATTTGGTGCAGGCTGTGTATCAATAAATCGGCACTGGTTTTCCAAAAAAGCCCATCACATAATTTTTCAATGAGAAGCCAAGCGCCTGGGAGATGATGTTATGGTGTGAATTACATCGCAGAGTGGTTGTCAGCTGTCCCTGTCAGCACTTTTGCAGATGCCATAATGAGCAGTAAATGCTGTGGCTGCAGCTATTTAGGATTACTGTGGTGCTGGTTCTAGGGGAAGCACCACAAATTAACAGCTGAAGAAACATGTCCCTTTTTCTTGAGCTGCCCTGTCCCTAACAAAGGCGTCATGTGCTGCAAGCTGCCACTACCGTACCTGTGGCTATTTGTTCTCACCTTTTAAAATTAAGCATGTGTGTCCTTTTCCACTTTTGTGGGCTTACCAGAAGAAGAGCAGTGTTTGGGCTGACTCTCCTAATGCTAATATCCTTTGATGGTGACAATATAACCCTTCTTGCGGTTACAATTACTCTGATTGCCACCTAACTACACACAGCCTGCTCCACAGACCCCACCTGAGATCAGGACCTGGTGCTATCAAGAACTGCAGTAGGGAGTGTCCCTGCCACACAAACTGTATGGTTTAAATCAGCAGGGCAAAAGAAAACAAGTGTTTACTTTGTTTTTCAGATCCGGAACTGAGATGCAGGAAGACTGAAGGACTTGACCTATGGATTTCTTGCGGGGCTGTTTCCCAGTGACTTGTGGAGGTGTTTCTTGCTGCACCAATAGCTGGTGGGAATCCCCAGGTGGGATCCAGGATAAATAACATGGGCTCCCTGGACACCTGGCAACCTTTAATTCAGTAAGTGGCCCTGCTATTAAAATGTTAATTAGAGGTAGTCTCTTTTACTGAAATATGTAAAAGCTGACAAAGCACAGCTTTCCTCCTCCCAGAATGAACCTCTTCAGATCACTTGTAGATGTTGTACAGACCAGGCAGAGCCTTTACGGCCTCAAAAAGGGGATTGCCCCGTCAGTGGGACATCAGTGCTGCAGACAGTGTTCTGAGGCTACTGGCAACCACCGATGGGTCCCACCCTGCCCCATCAGGACCCTTGGTAGGTGAGAGAGCTGATCTTATGCCAACAGGTTTGGCTATGCTCACTTTCTGCTTCCTCTTATGTGTTATCCCACGAGAGAAAATAAACCAGATGAGCAGCTGAGTCATCTTCTGGGGGACCTGTGTCACCCTGCCACAACCTGGGTTGACGAGAGTCCGATGCCTTAAACTGTGCTGCTTACAAAGGCCTTTCATTCACAGTTCTGAAATGATTTATTAATGGGATAAATCTCATAGTTTGTAGTGAACTGGCTTGCTGTGGCAAATTCTCTATCCAGGAGATACCTTTTACCAGGAAATATGTAAATGGGTAGTGAACAATTCTAGGAGTCCTTTGCTACCAGTTTGCAGCTCGGATGAACTGGTCACAGTGGGCATCTGAATGTTAGTCATGCATAAGTTTCTGAAAACTCTCATTTCTTGCAGTCGGCCGGGGAACTAGACTCTCGATCCCGTGTTGGTCTCCAGTTATTCCTCCTGGCTCTGAGCTCCTTCCCCTGTATCCCTGCCCAGCTTGGCTCTCGCCTGTGTCTCCCAGAGGAGTGCCACGCTGGGCACCTGCCTGGCTCTGGGGTGAGGTTTGCAGCGAGAGCTGCTCTGCCGGCACCTCTGCCCTTGGGGTGTTTTTGCAAGTTGTAAAGACTGCTTTGTCATTGCATTTTTTATATATATTTTTTTTTTAAATTTCCTTCTCATTAACCTGCATTCAAGTGAGCAAAGGCAGGAGGTAACTCAGCTGTGAGAGCTGGAGCCCACCAGAACCCACTCCGGCTGGAGTCACAGTGTTCCTGGCCACCAGGCACCTAGTGCAACTTCTCCTCTTCCCTGCAGGTGGTACTGTTTGACCACGTTGCAGCCATCCATCCACCTGCGGGACCAGCGCCGTTAATTGGGGTGAATTCAGCCGGCTGCGGGCACAGGTACCGCCGCTCCTGGGCAGCGCCCAGCGTTCCCCTGCTCTCGGGTTGGGGCCAGGGCAAAACCCCAGCCTTACCCGAGGGATCCCCAATTTCTGGGTGGGTTTGGGACGGTCAGGCACCTGCATGAGAAGCAGGAGCCCAGCAGTGGCAGCGTGCTGTGGAAGAGGGAGTTTGTAGGTACAACCCTCGGCAGCGCAGTGAATGCCTAGCATTAAAGTAGGCAGCGGGCAATAACTTTACCCCAAGGGAATTTAATGGCTTTTTCTGGGTGGATGGGCAGAGTTTTTGTGTGGTTTAATCAACTCCTCATCTGCTGAAGCTGCAGCGCTGCTGTGCTGGAGAAAAGCTGGAGAAAAGGTTTCTTCTGAGAAGCTGGTGTGTGGAGCACAAGGCTGAGAGGCGGTAGTGGGCTAATATAAGCTTCTGATTCAGATTTTGTGCTATGTAACTCGATGTTTTGTTTGTTCATGAGCCTGGGTTAGAGGCACTGTGCTAGCCCTGGAGTCACTCCTGCCTTACAAAGGTGTGGGAAGAACATCTTGTCTTTCCTGGGCCTAAATACTTGTATATCCACACCAGCGCTCTGCTGTGTCTGCTGCAGTTTTCCTCTGCTCTGGGAACGACGCTGTACAGGGTCAGTGGTGCTCAGCTCATTGCTGGCAGACGCTCGGTTCTGTTTTCCCTTTTCTCTGCAGGCAGCTGCATTTCACTCCTGAAATCACAGTGCCCCTTTAGAGCCAATGATGTGGGAAATTACCTCTCCTTCACCTTCTCCCTTCGGACCTGGCCTGCGGTGTTCCTTTGGCCCCAAGGAGAGGGCAGTTATTCAAGGCTGAATTTAGCTGTAGCCTAGATAAGGAGGTATTTGCCTTTTCCTACCGTGCTGTGGATGCCCCGGGCAGCAATGAGCTGCCCTCTCAGCTGGCACACTGTTGTGCATCCCCCAGCCTGGGGAGCCCTACACCACCCTGTTGGCATTCGCTGCTTGGGGTAAAACAAAACCAGCTGCAAACATCAGCATGGCATCGAGCACAGCTGGTTTGCCCCGTGTTTAAGCGAGGTGGCAGTGAGTGTTGGCAGCACAATGTGTAGTACATGTGTAACACACGTGCACGTTCACACGGCTGTGTCTGTGTAAAAAACACCAGAAACAGGCGCCCCTGGATCTGCCTGAAATTCATTTGGCTTTTGATTTCCTTGCAGGCTCTCCTTGTGGATGAGGTGTCAAGAGCTTTGAACTTCTCCGGGTTGGAGGCTTCGGGTCTTCATTCGTGGCTCGTCTCACTCAGTGCAGAGGCTTTGCCACGCGCCCTGCTTCAACCACGCCGGCGTGAATAGCTCCCATATGGTCGCTCGGAGCAAAGCAACGACTTCTGGCTGGATCCAGCTATGCAAAGTGGGAATGATCTCCTGGTAGACCTATTGCTATTTCTGTCTTGTTGCCAGGCTCTTCATGCTTCAGCTTTCATCAGATCAATCTTCTTCCTTTGAAAGAAAAGTAGCAGGTTAACCTGTGTGCGAGGGAAATGGAAAACACTCCTCTGCCTCTCCCCAATGTGCTGTGCAGGTGTAGAGGAGCTTAGAAAAAGTGATAAAAGCAATTAGTCATCTGTGGAATTGAAGGAGAAATACCATCCAGCTCTGAGGTTTTTCTGGGTTCAATGTAAGCCGATTAAGATCGGTTCAGTCATTGGATGGAGGCATGGAAAGGATGGATGGGGAAGTGAACGTTTGTACTGGGTGGATTTTAGTCTTCTGCTGTTTTCTAGAGCCTTGTGTTTCCTATATGGACTTCTCATGCCCAGACTCTGTGCTCCAAGGAGGTGAAGAAAGGTAAGGAGGGGTAGAGAAATGCAGATTGATCTTTTTGGGAAGAAGTCCAGCACAGGCTCTGGAAGCAGGACCAAACCCAGAAGGTGGGTTTCCCCGATCCATGTCCCTGCAGGGTTTTGCCTGTTTGTGTCCACAGCTCTGGTTAATCAGCCCAAAGTCCTCCCTCCTCCACTTTCTTATCTGCTCACTGTAGATCTCAATTTCTTTCCACTGACCACTGACTGCTCTGGAATAGAGCAGCTCAAAGACAACAAAGGTACCAGATAAATCATTCCTCCCCTTCTTCCTCCCCCTTCCCCCCCCAACCCAAATGGCTAAAGTGTCTTTATTATTTAAAAACAAACAAAAAAAAAAACCAAAAAAAAAAAAACCCACACACAAAAAAAAGCCGTAGCAAGAGAGACAGACACAAAGCAAAGGAAAAGGAGAGGTTTAGGCAGCAAGCCACAAATAAGCACCATCAATCATAGTGCAGTCAAAAATGTACATGTGTTGGTACCTGCTAGTTATTGGCAGTACTCAAGAAGTCTCCTGAGTACAATTTTCAGGGCTCCTTAGATAAATAAATAAATAAAATTCCATGTTCCTCTGAAAAACTGCTTGTCAGCACTGGAATGGCAGGTGCATTAACTCCCTAAGAACCAGATTATGCCCTGCGTGGAAAAAAAATGCAAACACAGAGAAATAAGATGTCAGTCAACTCCTGTATCCTCTCTAGTTGTTGGGGGTTTCTTTGATGGGAAGCATTTTGAAATATAAATACAGCCCGTTGTATAAATGAGTCTAGGAAAAAAAGAGAGATGAATATACACATGGTTTAGTTATCCTTAGGTAAGGATAGGTCTTTTTCCCTTAGGTCTATACTACGCTTTCCCTTTTCTTGGTTTTACTTTTATTCTCCTTAACTGTGGACTTCAAGTTGCCAGCGATGTGGCCCTGGCTGCTCTGCAGAGGTCCTCTAACACCTCTGGAGCTACATCCCATCCTTCTGCTCCTCCCTGCTCCTTTTCATACATTATTTTCTTTTTAATCCAAGGAGAGTGACATTAGTCCCAGTGGAAGTCCTGAAGGAGCAAAGTCCTGTCCCAGGATGAGTAAAGGTTGCACAACCTAGTGCCAGAAGACAAATGGATTTGGGGAAATGGCCATTAGCCCTTCCCTGAACTTGACAATGTGTTTCCTAAGATTCCTGTCACATGTAGGAAGACACTGATTATTTTCAGCTGTGGGTGAGCCAGCTGTTCCCAGGCTGACCTCCAGCCCTCCCAAGGACGGCAGAGATGTTCCTGCTTCTGCTCAGCTCTCCGCAGGACGGCAGCGGGGATGGAGGTGAGGAGGGGAGGGAATGAACTCCCCTGTGCCTGCCAGCAGGGAAACCTCTTCTCGTCAGTACCTGCTGCTCACCACCAGACCTTGGGGACAGTTCCTTTCTCTCTACCACCTTGATCTCATTCAGTAGACCCATATATAAGATCTGGCTGACTGCCAGGGTCTCGTTCTTGGTTTCAGCATAACCAGTGCAGGTAATAAAGTGTTAGCAGGGAGGTTTCACTGCTGAGTGACTCCTTGTGGTTCATTACTACCCTTCCTTCCTCAGTTTCTCCGCAATCAGTCCCCCATTTAGCTCAATTCAAATGACCTGGGCTACACCCACACCTGCCACAGCCGCGTCCTAGAGTGGGAATTAGCCACGGAGCAGGGCTGGCTTTGTGTGGCTTGCCCAATGGCAGCGAGCCTGGCTGGCAACCGGGCCAGTTTCAAACTGGTCACCTGGAGGCAACAGACTCTTTGCTTCAGTGCAAATTCATAGAGCCATTTGCTCCTTTGTGGAGGGTATTTTGATAAGGTGCACAGTGCATTATATGTCTGGTGCTGCCCGTTTTGTCACGTAGTGGAGATGTTTCCACAAGAGCTCCCTTTCTTATATTCTTTTTTTTTAACCCTCCTGGCTTGATTTTAGATTAATGAGGCTCAAAGATTTATGAGCCTCCTGAAAATATATCTTCAGGGATGCCCCTTGATTGGATGAGACACAGAGTGGAAATCTGAATTTTGAGCATGGTTTCTTGTGGGAAACGGATCAATAGCCTCCTAAGGAGGGTCCCGTTTGAGAGTGGGAAAACAACAATTAAGTTGGGATTTATCTGTTACTGATTCAGGATTTAAAAAAAAAAATAATAATCATGTTACAAAAGTCTACAGGAGCAGACTTGTCTGCTTTACCTGTGTCTGAGTGAAGTCTAAGCACAATCTTGCTTCTCCAAATGCATGTTGCAATATCAAACAAGCCCCATTTTATGACTGAGCTGGAAGCTTTTCTCTGTCCGATAAGTGAGTTGTGCCTCTTTAATTTCTCTTTATCTTTTATCATCCCTCTCTTTCCACCAGGAGCACCTACAAACTCCCCCCTGAGCTCCTCGTGGGCAGCAGAGCGTGCCTGGCCGTGCCGCGGGAGCTGCGGGTGGGAGACCAAGGAGAAGCGGGGCTGGTGAGAACTGCAGGTTCAAAAACTCTCCGGCGTCCCAATGCGAAGGTCATAAAACAGTAAATAACACAAGTAGAAAATAACTGCAGGGCCCGGGACGCGGGAGGCCTGGCCCAAATAGCCCTTTTCTTTCGGGATGAAGGAGGGTGCTTGCGGGGAGAGGACTGAATTGGGCCAAGTGACTGCAAACTGGTTTCAATTGGGAGTTGTGTGGCCTCCCTGCTCTGTGCTGTGCCCTTCTCCAGCCCAGCAACTTTCTCTTCCAGACCACAAGTTTATTTAATTTAGGTCCCACTCTTGGCAATGGTTTTGCAATGGGCTGTGGGTTAGGAAAAAGCAGAGAATTTTTCCTTAAGCAAAAAAGGAGATGACATTGCACAGAAAAATAGAGCAAAAAATAGTTTGTTGGCTGTTTTTCTTCTCTGCCTTGCTTCTACGTGTGATGCCAGCAAAAAAAATTGCATTTTAGAGTGATTTAATAACAAAGTTACTTTTATTTTTAATTCTTTTCTCTTCCTCGGAACAGAAAAGCCACAAGATGGAGCTCTGGGGCTTTCCACTGGAGCCAGGCTTGATTCACAGGTAAAAAGCCTTTTGGAGACCTTGAAATTATGGCTTTTGTTAATTTTTCACTCAGTTTAATTTTTACATTCGTTTTTAAATGGTAAATGTTAGAAATGTTGTAATTGTAAAATGTAATTTGTCGTTGCTAGTCGAAGGTATTTACTTTTCTCTTTTAAGCTGAGAACTTTTATTTTTGTGATTGTAACAGGGTAACATTTTCCAATCTTCTGGGAGGCTGGCGTCTCAGAGACGGTGTTAGACCATATCATTCTTCTAAATGACACCCGGACTATGTTGAGGACGCCCTCAAACCTTCCCAGGCCTATATGCAAATATTAAGCACAGGCGCTGCCTGAGTGTGTAAGGGAATAAATGATGTTTCGAAGTGCTCCTCTTCCCTTGTAATCAATGAACACTTAGCTGGTAAAATTTAAACCAGTGAATTAGAAGAAGTGGATTCTTCAATTAAAATAAAAGCATTTTAGATACTAAATTATATAGGAGTTATAAAGAAATGAAAGAATTCCATATTCTGCTGTGCAAAATAATAGCTTTTCTTCCTTCTTTCTTTCTCTCCTCCTTTTTCTCTCTGTCCTTCTTTCTTTTTCTCTTCAAAGAGGGTGAACTCTCCTCTGCAATGTGCTCCTTTTCCCTGTGAACTGGTGCTAAGGATGTCAGATCTTTTCAACTCTGACTGCTGTTATGACAGGGCTTGAGTGTTTAATTATGGTTGTATTGCATAGACGGGGTGATTCTTTTGACTCGCTGGAGTTTGGTTGTAAGAGCTGTGTGCACACGCAGCTTCAAGTGACAAGAAATTTATTTTTTTTAATATATTTATGCACTCCAGCTCACATGCAGAGAGGACAATGAGATTCTGGTAGCTGATGGTCTCCCGGAATATTGTTAATTACTTAACTGACACAAGCAACCATTTTATAAAAGGTTTATGAAACATTTCTGGGCTGTTGCGTGCAATATCAGTCACCGAAAAGGTACTTACCTCCTTTATGGAAGGTAACATTTTTATTAGAAATTTGAACCACTTGACAGAGGCTTCCAGAGAAATTAGTTTCCCGTGTAACACTGAGAACGGCCAAAGAGCACCCTAGTAAACCTCCTGTTAAAAGCACCGTGAACTTTATGGGGAGTTGCATTTGCTCATGTGGAAGATAAATTTGGCCCAAGGTAGAGTTGACCACATTCTGAACAATTCATTAAGAGAATTTATTCCTTTTCTATTTGCAAACTGTCCGAGCAGTCTGGTTTTTGTATGTGTTCCTCTATTCGTTACGTGCTGGGTACTTCGTCACTAATCCTTTTTCTGCGAATTTTTGACCTGTTTCCTCCAGTCTGGCTGAGGGACGGATCACCCGATGGTGCTTTTCTGTCCTGACAAGACAGATGCAACATGGATTTTTGTGTTCCAAATCCAGATTCCCCAAACTGGTGATTCCTATAAATACTCGTGCCGGGAGACTCCTGTGCTAAAAGTCGTCACAAATAGCAAAAAGAAAGGAGATCACTGCTTGTTTCGGGTCCATTTGTTAACTCAAGGAAATAGTGGATTTATTTTTTTTTACTGGGCACTTAGCTGTGGGCATTATTTCTTTTTATAACCCAAATAACTGTCTGAAACACAGACTTGGAAACACACCAAACTCCTTTTTTTTTTTTCTTCTTTTCTTTTTTAAAATGCTAGGAAAAGAACAATTTGAAGGTCTGCCTGTGCTTTGAGTCGTTAATAGAGATAATTGTCAGAAGTGGACAAGGCTATAACTTCCTGAATGGTGACCAGAAGAAAAATGAGGTGTCACTTGGTTCGAACCTTTTCAGTTGCTTTGTAAAAAATCACTACTCCTTAAATAGAACTGAACTGCTCTTACACCCTCCTCACTGCAACTTATTTATTAAAAACAGTGATGTGGTTAAATGAGCTGAGTAAAGCAGGGGCAGCTCCTGAACTGCCCAGAGCATCTTCAGTGGTACCCAGCTCCCTCTCTTAAACAATTTCACTTTAAGACCATTCATGTACTTCTGACTTACAAGCGTCTATTATTCCACTTTTACCTGTAGGATTAAAGCCTCTTTCTCTCTCTCCTCAGTCCCTGTGGTGCCTCAGGAGCCCGTTCCCTGCCGTGATGTTCCCCAGCTGCTGCTGCTCGTGGTTCTCCTGCATCTGCTGTTGACGGTTCCCGGTGGGTGCAAGGCTGACACCACTGAAACAAATTTAATTCTTCAGTCCTTGAAAAGCAGCAAAAACCCCGGTGGGACTCAGCCCAGCCCTTAGAATGGGAATAACAGACGCTTTGCAACTTCTTTTTAAAAAAAAAAAAAAATGACAGCAGGGACAGGAGACTGATGGATGTCTTAATATATTTATTTCTGGCATTTTGATCAAGTGCCGTGCTGATGGGAAGGGATATGTTTGCAATTAAAGCCAATGAGTTAACTGTAATCTTCCCCCCCCCCCCCCCCCAGTCTTTTAAAAGAAAACATGCGTTTAAAGGGAATCAAAAAGAAAAAGAACCTTGGAATTTTCAACAGTACAGAATTGCTTTTGGAAAGGAAAATTTGTCGAACTGAGAGCAGCTATTTCGCAAGTAGCTGTAAGGAAATAAGGAAATTAGGATATCCCTCCTCTCTTTTTCTTCTCCCAGTCATCAAACAATTTGATTAAAAAGAAAAGACTTTAGAATTATTAAAACCCAGTAAAAGAAATCCTACTAAATGTAATAATTATAATGTAGAATTTTTAATCTGCTCTTAGGAACAGTTATCTCTTCTTTGCACTTTAACAATTCAGAGTTCTCATTTATGGGGTTTCACAACATACATTACAATATTTTGACAATTAATTTGTTACTCCTTTTCAAGAAGTAAGAGAATTATTAATTACACCCTTATTCATAAGTCTTAGTAGAGCTTTAAGTTAACATTTCCTAACAGGCATTTAATTCTGATTTAATAAGACAATTATTGCATTATAAACAAATATCAATTGATTATTAAACACATTTATTTTGGATTAACAGCATTTCCATAGTATGATAGCCATTAAACATCAATGAAAAGACTTTCATTAATAAGCCGATTTATTTGCCATGGCATAAGTGTCCTGTTCAATCTAAATTAAATATCTATTTGGGATCCTCAGCCTGTAGTGTTACCAAAGGCATCTTCATGTTTGAACACTGCGCAAAAAGCATTTCTAGTTCAGATTTGCAAGATGCAATCTCAAAAATAATCAATCCATATAAAAAAGACTTTGGTTACTGCTGGATAACTAATTATACAGGCACAGCCTTTATGCATGTCTATATGAGATATTCTTTGTTATTCTCTTTCTTCTGAACTTTGATGCTATTTAAAAATAAATTTAATTACCCAGTGGTTATTTACACTGCATTTATTTCTTCCATCTAGAATTCTTTTCAAATTTAAAACCTGAAGGTCACTATCATTTTAGAGCAGTTTATTATTCATGGATATTGCAAAATTTCCAGGGAGAAAAATTGCTTTATTTTAAAATTGGAATGCAAGAGCAGAATTGTAAAATTGGCTGTGCTGGGCCTGATCCTGCAGTTCATTATAGTAGCTGTTTCGTTAAATAAAAGCTGCAGGATTAAGACCAATATTTTTCTTCATTAATAAAAGCAATTTAAAAACTACTATTTTTTAAAAAGTGTGTGTAACATACGTATTTATGGAAAGATGACAGGATATCTATCTTTTTACTAAGGGTTTTTCCCCATGATTTTATGGGCCTTATCTGGTGTGTTCACATGAGTAAAATTACTCACGTGTACAAGAGTGAGCAGGGACATGCTTTGTGTCCCTTTTTCTTTGTTTCATTTTTTTAAAGGCCAGATGTTCTGTGCAGCTGCACACCTAGTTAACCTAATAAACCAATTTAGAGTAACTTATATTTGTTACATTGCTGATTTTATTTCCTTTTTTAAAGAAGGTTTAAAAGGTTTCTCTCTGTTGCAATAACCCAGTTAGATGCACGGATGACCTTAGAAAGAGCAGGCAGGTTTTGCTGTGCAGGTTATCCCCAAACAAGGTTGGTTGTTTGGTCCCCAAACAAGGACCTTGCTGCCACCCTTGGTTTCAGATGTTTCAAAGATGGGAGAAGCCGGGGATCTGCTGGTTTAGGAGGCGCTTAAGTTGGCTCCTGCAGGTTAGAAGTCTCCTCTGCGGTGAAGGGACAGGGGGAATTTAAGGTTTTTAAGTGCAGCAGAGTAGTGGGTTCATCCTGCTGCTTTCTTTTTCACTTGTTCAGGGCAGAGGAGTGGGAAACATCGCTGAAAGTTAAAATGAGAGCCAAGAAGGAAACACTCGATGATGGAGCGCGGCTGCCTCGTAGAGCCCACGGCTGCTGGAGCTCAGCACAGAGCAGGTGAGTGGCGGTGGCAGACGATGTGGAGGCAAACAAAGGTAATCTTAGTCCCGCTCTACAAGGGACAAATTTATCACTCTCTGGGTCAGGAAGAAATGCTCTGTGAATGCAGAATGCCTGGTTTGTGGTCCTGGTCTTGGACCTGGCAGAGCAAACTGGCGTTTGGGGACAAGTGGACATCAGCAATGGCGTGTTTCAGCTGTCCCTGCTGCAGGAGTCATTTGTCTTGGGGTGAACACAGCTCCACGTTCAGCTACTGTCACTTCCAGGGATGTCAGCACAGGGCAGCCTTAACTGGGTGATCTGGAGATCTCTGTCCCAGCTGGATGAAAATGGAGAAGGAGATATTTTTCCTTTAAAGCAGTGAGGGGGGTTGGGGACTGGAAAAGTAGCAGAGGTTAAATGAGCCGTGTTAGGATTTTTGTACCATGGCTTTTTGTTTCTTGAGGTCACATCATAAACATGGTGATTCCAGTCTCTGGTCTCCTCCTCCTCCAGCTCTGAAAAAATTACTCTGGAAAAGACTGTGGTCAAGAGATGCTCATATTGGGATTCCCTTGGCTTGAATTGGGGTTGGGGGGCAGAAGGTGATGAAGGATATGGGGTGTCTTCTCCTGGACAGATTGTCTAGCAGTTAGCAAGAATGCAATAAAACATGGGAGCGAGTGAGTGGGGTGTTAATCCTCTATTATCCTTGTGCAAAGGACTCGGCAAAGGTGGTTACAACTTTGCCCAAGAGCAGAAAGTGGAGCTGAGTTCCTGATTTAATTATTTCTCCCCTGCTTCCCCTGGGTGTTTATGTTTTTGTGCATCGATTTTTGCTGAATGCCTTTGGTTCAAACTGCAGTATTTGTAACGGTGCTTTACATGTGGTTTCCTGAGGGTAATGCCTTGAGACCCCAAGACTTGTCGCCGTTCTGACCTCCATCAGATTTGACCTGCGGGCACAGGCCAGGCAGACTGCTGTGTTCCCTAGGTGAGATGTCTCCTCCTATAGCTATCCACTGACGGGTCTCCTCTTCCCTCAATAATAAAATATTTTCTCAAGATCTTCTTTAGACTGAGAGAGAGGTGAAGGATTAAAGTGAGAATGAGTTAGGTGCAAAGCTCCCCTCCTCCTTCTCCAAAGATGCTGAAGAGGCATTGTCCATGGAGCTCCTTGCTCTATTTGTCTCTGCTTTCACTTAAGATTTAATTAAATCAAACGATCAACTTAAAATGAGAAACAGGCCAAAAAGTTGTTGAACCTAAATCATAACGGGAAACACCTATTTGGATAAGTTGCTGTGGATGGTGTAATCAGGTCTGGAGCCAAAGGCAGAGATTTTCCCTTGCATGGAAAAGCTGGAATTAGCCCGAGACACCTTCCTTGTTTCAGCGTTACGGCTCTGCAGTGTCATTTCTACGGGCCGTGTGAGAGATGTTACTGACAAGGCTCTCGTGCTCATACCACCGTCTGACAGCTCTGCTTTTTGTAGGGCAGCTCAATTTCTTTCCCACACGTGTCCTGTATCTTCTGTATTATTGCTTTTAAATCATTTTTCCTTTAATTGGTTCAGGAGAAAGGGCTCATTCCTTTGCTTCTAACTTTTCTTTTTTTCCCATGTAGTATTTAGGAAAAAAATTGCCGAGTATGTAAAGTAGAGATCATTAGAGGTTGTGGGGTTTTTTTGTTGCTGGTTTGTTGTTTTTGGGGGTTTTTTAAAGACTAGATTCAGCAAAATATTGTTTTCTCCCAGGCTCTGGGTCTCTATTTAGGTGATTTTTGAGCTCTGTTATTTATTTATATATTTATTCATTAGATAGGCCCACAGTCAAGGAGAAGGGGAACGCGGGGTTATTAATCTTTCCTGTCATCCATTCACAGATGTGAAGTTCACACCGCAGCAAATGTGAAGTCAGCAGTACGCACCCACAAGGTGGAAACTTCAAGCAAAACAGGCAGCGAGGAACAGAGGTGGGAGAAGGAGAACAGGAGGGGAAGAGGGGGGAAAAAAGGGGGAAGGGGAAAAAAAAAAAAAAGACAAGAGAGGGATGAATGACAAAAGGGAGAGGAGAAAGATGGACGGACAAGGGAAATGGAAAAAGAAATGAGACAGAGGGAAAAGGGTAAAGAGGGAAGGCAGATAAGAGAGAAGAAAATCTGTAGAAAGAGTAAGGGAGAAATGAGAGATACTGAGACGGAATATTTCAGATAGGGTGTTAATGTAGCCGGGCCTGTCTGGGTGCTTGGATATCCTGAAGATGTAAAGGGTAATCACTCTCTCAGCATGTATATGCTATTGATATGTTAATACAATTCTCTTTTTCATCTGAAAGCAATGAAGTTTTCAAACTGGCTGATTAACTGGGTCTGCCTGGTCCTGTGTACGCACATGTATTCACAAACACACGTCATATATAAATATTTATACTCTGTACACAATGGTGTCTGAAAATTCCCATAAAACAGCAGCCAACGTTAAAAGTCCTGTTAGTATTGATGTGACATTGGACAGCCGTGTTTGTGCTCATATAACCTACCGCAATATCAATCCTAATACAGCTTTTGGGGAACACAAAACATAAGCAGGCAACATTAGTAGTAACGTTGAGTATGTTGTATTAAAAGCAAGCCCACAATAATGCAATATGAGGGGTCTCAGATCGCATCTGGCTATAGGTCATGTATTATGGACAGTCTTCTTTACAATTATGTAGTTTATCTTATAGAGTATTTAAAAATGAGTCATTTCTCTATTGTTTTGTGAGACTTAGCTCCTAATATATGCTTATGTATTCACACATCCTGCAAATTACTTGTTAAATCATTGTTCTAGTTAATTAACAGAGACGGCCATATAGAGAAATAACTCAGTAAAAAAAGTTAAATGATCGTTTTGGTCTGCTCACAAGAGGGAGTGACACAATCACCCCAGCTGCCGTCTGGGGTAAATTTCAGAAATTCTGCAAGTTCATCAGTAATTTTAAACCACAAGTTACACAATTTTGGGCACGGGGGATGTGTGTGTGTGCTCCAAAGCCAACCGTGGAGTCAGGATCTCTGTAAGGACGGAGAAAAGATGAAGAGGGGCAGGTTGAGAAGCCTCAGCTTCTCTGTGAAAGTCAGCAAAAGCAGCCTGGCACTTTCAGCTTGTTTTTTCTTTCTCTTCGAGAAGATTTAAGAGCTTCTCTTGCTTATGCTGACCAGAGAGCTTGTATCTGTCTGAAGTCTAAAGCTAAAATCTAACCCTAGAAGTACTTTCAGACTATTGACCCCTTGTTTGCAGGGTAGGGAAAAACATTCAGTACAGTTTACAGAAATCTTACTGTCTTCACCTGGAATATTCCTGTAAAACATCTCTGAAAGGGTCTTTTTTTGGTTTTTTTTTTCAGTCAAATGGGCCCCGTCCTGCATTCAAATACTTACAGAATAACTCGTATATAAGCCCTGCATTTTGGTTGGTTTATCTGATAACCACCTATATATATATATATTTATATGTGTTTGCTGGACTTTTGGTGTTTGGATGATTTCTGTTTGCTTCTGTGAGTCACTGTGTATCTGTTACAGTCTTTTTGCATAGCGCATCTGGGATCAGTAGCTTCGGGACTTAAATATATCTGCTTTGTTCTTGTATCAGTCCATAATGTTAGCATGCTTGGGTAAATCAAGGAAATAGCGGGGTAATTTATACCGTATGTTCCCGTTTACTGTACTACTGGATCCGCTCTACAAGGTGACTGTGTCTTTCTGTTGCTGAGCTCACACTGACGGTCAGAGCCGTGCAACCCGACTTCTCCTTTGCTTTATGCACAGTGAGAAAGCATGGAAACTGCCTGTGGGACTGTATAGGAGACCCTCGTTTAATGTCTATTAAAAAATCTCCTATGTCATCTTAACACTGCTTATTAGGAACTGAAGAATACCAGCTCTCTGCTACCAGGATTCTTACAAAATGGGAATTTGTTATTCATGCTTAAAGGTACGTGCTCAGAGTGGGTGTATTCAGTAATGCTGGTTGTGAATGGGCTAGAAATAAGGCAGGGGATTTGGGGGTAAACCCGTGGAATTAATTTGACTTCAGTTATTTTGGTTTCATTTGCAGAAACTGGGAAGTTGGCCCTTTTCGCTTGAATACTGAGTTTCAGCAAATCAATTCAGAAGCCACCACAACCCAGAACACTTCATCTCCTACTCTTCCCAGCCTAATTCTCAAATTCCTGATTGAATGCCACTTTCTTGTGAATTTCTGGCTTTGGTCTCCTGTATGTATATGCTATGAAATTGGTTTTCTTTTTTCTAAGCAGGGAAAAAGTAGAAATGAGACAAACTTCCCCTCCCTTCTGCAAAGGTTCAAGATAGAAAAGGATAAAAAACAAGGAATAAAATAAAAATATAGCTGTATTTTTTCCCCCTTTGGAAGGACCTCCCACTGACTATATCATTATCCGTCTCATGTAGGATATTGGATTCAGGATCTATAGCAGTGAGCTACGTTAGTATTGAATCTCATTTGATTTAATAAACCTCCCTTCTCCGTTGCCTGCTCAGTCTTTCCAGTCTTTTTCAGGCATTAGTAGCCCCCCCATAGTTTTGGCCGTAGAAGGATAGATAATACACTGCCCTCTTTAAACAGCAACATGGGGACCTTCATCCTCCTTTGGAAATAGAGGGTTTTTTTGCAAATACAGGCCCTTTCTCTTTCCTTCCCTTTATGCCTATATGGCACATGGCCCACTCTGTATGTATGCTGTTTGCTTGATATTCTCTATAGCTGGACCCATTTACAGTGAAATTGATCATAATGAAATATTTATATTGAGCAGACAGAAGATCTGGAATTATTTTTATGTTTCTCCAGTGTATGAAGTATAGTTTTGGAGATAATCTGAAGATTTTAGGGGAGGGAAGAGAACAGGGAATAAGATTCAATTTAAAGTGAAAAGGCGCATCAAAAACTTTTGTCAATGGACATTTTCAATGTATTAGAAAAAGGAGGATACATAGAGTAAAATTTCAAATCTTGCAAAATTAACTACGTAGCAAAATCCATGCTTCAGGAACAGAGAACTTTTGGAACCTGTCTTTAATTTTCAAATGGGAGTTCTTTCGCTGGATGTGATGAGGTTTGGCATGTCTCTTGGCATGTATATGGATATGCAAGCTCTGTGTCTATGGGCTCTAATTTCCCTAGAAGAATTTAAGTAAACCTTTCTCAAGCCAATAGGAGTTAACTGCATAGTACGAAACTGTGCTCTAAGTCTATATTAAACTTGGAAAAAATGAAATGCTGTTCTCTGTTCTAATGTGTCAGGCTGGCTTCGGAGAATGTGCAGAGGCAAGATTTCATTTTGAGAACTGGAAAGGACTGAAGGTTGATTACAGGCAGGGAAACTGGCAATCCTTTTTAGCTTGTTTTAAGCATGTACTGTGTGTAGATTGAAAGAGATTAAGTTCTACAAGTTTCATTAAAATAGGGTGGCCAGTGTTAAAGGATTCTAGCTACAGAAAAAAAGCTGTATTGATGAGTACAATGCCTTATTAGACTCCAGAGAACCCGCAAGAGCAAGTCAATAGGAATATGCTTACCAAAACCTTATTAGAATACATTATAATGGGGGGAATCCAAAGATATGATATTAATCTGTAAGGTATGATAACTGGTGGAATAACTTGCTTTGAAGACAGGATGCTGTGGCCTTGCAAGTCAAAGTCCTGTATGTCCTTGCTGGATATTTGTAACAAGCGGGTTTCTAAACTCTACCCATTTCTCTTGTAGGTTACAGACTCAGAATTAGTGGTGAAAACATGGATCCCAGTGATTTCCAACTGAAATACTAGAAGTGACCCTTGGACAAGAGGGCCATATCCCAGCCCTAAATACAGCAATAACATTTGGGGTGCCTCGACCAGACTCTCATCAGTCCTTTTGCCTTCATAAAGAGTGTGTGTTTGCCAATCTCAAAAGCTGCTGCATCTCCTACAGCATCATCCAACAATGCCAGGCCAACGGGAAAGGTGAGAACTGTTGCTTTGAATTGTAAAATCACCGTATCCATAATGCATGAAAGGACCTATGCCATAGCGCAGGGTTTCAGTCCTCCTGCAGTTCTGGAAAATTGGACAACTTCATAGTCTTCTATGAAAATATAATGTATCTTTGCTGCCTTTTGAGTAGTAAATTATGAATTTGAAAGTGACAAATATTAGCAACCTGCCTTTATTGCTAACAAAACTGGGCAGGAGAGGAAAGGAGTCTGCAGAGCCTTTGACAGAATGTTTAATAACTTTTGTGATTACTGTTTCCCAGAGGTGATGTGTATAATATGTATTTTCCCTCTTTCATTTTATCATAACACTTATGCTGGAGACTGTTGTTGTGTCTCTGCATTCCTGAACTTCTTCCTCAGTCAAAGGTTAGAGTGATTTGAGCAACCACAGTCAAAGTGAAGTTGTGAAGCCTTCTGCTTCCTTTACTGGCAAAATTGCACCGCTTTACCTTGGCCCAATGGTATGAAAATGGGCTGTAGCCGTATCATAAACAACCAGTGAGGTATTAAAAGTCTGCAATACAGGGGCAGCTGAGACTGAAACTGTGGCAATCTTTTGCAGATGGCTGGGGACTAATCACAAAAAAAATGCAAAAATAGCCAGCATCCCAGGAGTATTCTGCTTCCTGTTCCAGAAGCCATTTTGGATGGCTTTGGTACCTTGGCATAGAAATGTTCACAAATTTGTATATAGAAATTGATCATTAGATAAAATTTCAAGAGGTAACATTCTTAACTTTGATTAAAAATCAGTATTTTGGACTTGGCAACTAGAGCACACCTTTTGTTGAGGTGAAGGAAGAACAGAGGATGGGGAAAGGCATGTGTGTCCCTCGAGAGAGATACAGCCTGGGAGGTGCGGAGTCAGGGAGCTTTTCAAGGATGCAGTTCAATGATTAGGCGCTAACAGGCTGAGGTAGCAAGATATGTTTAGGAAGATTGTACGAGTAAGGAGGAGCCCTTCTCCTTCCAAATGAAAACACCAGAGATGGGATGAAGGCCAAGTTCCCACTGAACTGTGAGAAATGGTCCTACGGCTTCTAGACTGGGAGGGGGGAATCACAACTCTTCCCTTGCACGTGTTTTTGTAAGTGCAGAAAGGACTGCTCAGGCTGGTTTAATTTCAAGTGAGCAATGTTCAGATGAACGCTGGTACCAGCAACAGGGCAAGGATGTAGTTCAAACCATCAAGAGTCATGTCTCCTGTAAGGCCAAAGCACTGGAGATCCAACCATAAAGATTAGCCATGTTATGGAGAAATGATGGAGAAGTTTTCATCCTTTCGCCAAGCTATCAGATATAGAACACAAAGGCAATTTAACCACATATTGAAAGAGTGAGCCTCTTTGCACCGGAGAATACCTCTGTTGAAGTGGTGGACATTTGCTGCTGTTCCCTGGGTGGCTTCCAGACAGAAGATGGATCCAAAGTTGAACTCTCCCTCTGAAGTCATGGTTGGTTCCTTGTAACAAAGCTCAAGCTACAGCCAGACAAACACGTTGAAACTTAGTTTGAGCTTTTGCTGCCTGGAGTTTAGGATAGGCTGTCTCTACCTTTACTTCACTTCTCTTCAATATAGAAAGCTATTCAGACCCTGACTGTTGCCTTGAACGTAATCTTTAACATGTGCAGAGCCATCTCAAGCACACCAATGTGTGCACTCTCCCTGCTCTTCAGCTTGCTCTCTCTTTACTCTCACCTTAGTTTCTATCCAGACATGGCTTTGTGTACACTTCACAGCACCTTCAGGTGAGAAAACATCTTCTAATTTCCATCACCAAATGTTTCTTTTCCTTCAAACCAGACTTCAGCATGTTTTTTCCTTAATCTTTTCTATCTTGTCCTTTGATTGTTTTGGTTCCATTCAGTAGTCAATAAGATGAGGGGAACATGGTGCTATTCCAAGTGTTTTCTGTTTTCAGGTAGTAGGATAGTACTATTTACCTTCTTGGCAATTTGTTGATAACCTCATATTCAATGTTATCAGAAAGCAAATTAGTAGCTTCACTGTCTCAAACATGAGAACAGGTCACAGAATAGATGATAGAAAGTAATTTGAACTGTTATTTGTTGCTGGCTGTAGAAAGCTCAAGAAGTGATCAAGTTTGGAGGTGCACTAAGTATGGAAAGTATTATTTGGCTGTTGTCCTGAGAAAGGAACGATTTTTATTTTTTTTTTTTGTACAAATGTGCTTGCATCATTAAAAGGCACTGAAACCCAGGATACTCAGTTCTTAAATCAACTTGAAAATAGGCTTAGGGACTCAAACTGCACAGGCTCTTCTGAAAAGTTTACTTTGAGGGAACTTCTTCCTGGGATTTTCTCCCAGGGAGCAGCCCCCAAAACTTGTCTTAAGTTAAGGGTGAGGAATCTCCAAAAATCACAGAAGTTCATTGGCAAGTTTGGAGCCAGTTATAAAATATAAATAGCTTTTTCACTGTGAAATATTTCATATTTTAAAAATGAAGACAGTGTTATTTACTCTCTGCCCCTGCCCACCCCCCCCCATGGCTGGTGTTGCTTATGTGCTGTTGGCAGATGGGATGTGGATCATTTTAATTAGATTTTATTGGACTGTTATACGGCCCATAATTGTGATCATTACTCATTTTCACTGTGGTTCAGACAGATCCTCTACTTAGACATGATGATATTTTGATGAGACAAGTCCCATGTAACTTGTTATGTTAGGGGCCAGTAGCCAAAGCAGAGGAATTAGGTGTTTTCACAGCATAAAAATTGGAGTAGATTAATAAAGGACGTAATGGTCAATTTGTGTTTCTAATTGTGCCCAGATTGTGGATGCTATGGGCAGGATGTCTCTTTGGGCTGCTGGGTCCTGCTGGAAGCTGCACGAGGCAACGAGGCCTTGCAGCAGAATCCCGGGTAGCAAGACATGGCACGGAGAGGGAACAATGCCCCGTTTCACCTGCAGGGAGAGGGGCAAACCCATTGTTGGTGTCAACAAGCCACCTTTTGCCAAAGCTGTTCTGCTTATATTCACACCAGTTCTATGTTTGGTCCCATATGGGCTTATTCTCCTTTTCTATTGGGTTTTTTCGCATGGCTGTTCTTGTAGATCACTGCAAGGAGAGTAGGACTGGAGGCTATTTCTGAATGGGCAATGGATCTGTTGTAACTTCTCTACAACTGGGGGCATCTTTTCTTCTGCTGATGACCCTCTGCTGCTTTTTGAGCAGCTGTGCTCAAGAACGGAGATCTTCCCTTTACTTCTTACACAGTATCTCTTTCGGAGGCTGTGGGGTCCTGCCGAGTGACAGTGATGATGGTGTTCTGGCAAAGCCTTTTGCAGGAGCTGTGTCCTATCATCAAATAGAACCATCTTCTCACCTGTACTCTATGGTCTCCTTATTGTTCAGTGATCAGTCTTAGCTTTTTACTCTTGACTTACCAGAATCACGACTCATATTTGGACATAATACTTGTAGAGTACAGATCTAGCTCTCCTTTTGTGTCCTGAGGAACATTGGTCAGTAGGAAAGTCACACACTACTGCCAGGAGTCATGGTTTAAGGAAACCGTCAAAAATACTTGGAAGAAAGATTAAGATTTTGAGTTTTTTCCCCTCTATTTGTGAATAAAGTTGCCTTTGGCTAGCTCCTTAAAAAATTTCTCCTTTAAAAAATAATTTCTGATGCCAACTACACTGCATTTCAGATGCCAAAGTTGTTGTTGGAGAATTGAAAATGTTGGGGCTCATGGGCTTTGGGGTGCAAAGAGTGGCAGTTGCTTGTGTGCAAATGTTGTCTAAAATGCACCTGTCTCTATCCCAGTAACATATCAGTAAATTTAGTTGAATATAAAAATCAACTACAGCGATGGAGATGGGATGCTACGAACAGTTCCAGGCTTCTGTAGCAGAGTGGGGGCTGCTCCAGTGCCAGCTCCACCCCAGTGGGGGTGACACAGAATTTGACTCAATCCGCTTACGTTCACCTGGACACACACCTTTAAAAGGATTCTGTTCAGGTGACTGCTTAAAATTCTAATTGAATCTAATGTACATTTCAAGTCGGGTTTTAGCAAGGATCAACTCTGATTCTGCTTTGCATATGCAAATGAGGCCTGTTATCTCTCCAGCTGCCCAGTTTGTGAGCATCAGCCGTCTTCAAGGCTGCCTACAAATCAGTTTGCCCTGTGCAAAGTGGAAAGGAGCTGGGCTGCAAAGTAGAGGAGAACGCCACCTAAATCCATCCCTCTGGTCCATGATTGGTTTGGGTTTTTTTTGGGGGGGGGGGGCATATTCATCCTTTATTTAAAACAAAACAAAACAATCCAATTATTTTAGCATTTCTATGTAGAGACACAAGCTGTATGTCTCCTTTGCTTATCCAAACAGACCCACTGAGATCCAGATGCTGCTCCTGCTTACATCTGTTGTAGATTCCTCCTGTGTTACTGCTTTTGTGCTCTGTTAGAAACTAGAGCCTAATTTAGAGCTGCGTGACCTACCTCAAATTCTTGCTTCATTATCTCCTTCCACTCCTTTATATCTGGATTTTTTTGTCTAGATGCAATATACAATAAAGTCTCACTTCTCACCTCTGCAGAAAAATAAATATGATAATCTCAACAGATCCCTTCTCTACTTTTACCTTAACTGTCTTTTTCTTCTTTTAAATTATGGATGTAACACAGCGGGATATTATAACAAATGGACAGACAAAACCAACTTACAAACCACTTCATTGGCCATTATGCTCTTGGTTATATTTAACAATACCCTCACAGCTGAAAAGTATAAATTAGTTCAAGTCAAATGCTTCTTATAAAGAATCAGTTACAAACCCATCCTCATTTTTCCATTTAGTAAAAAAAATTTCTAATTTATTTAAATGCACTCATTTTTTAGTAAGTATTTTTTGTCAGTTGTTTTTTCTGGGAATTGGAACAGCTCACTTTAGAAAATTCTTTTTCTCTTTTGGTTAGTGTTAATGGACTACAAATCTGTGTTGCTCCATGGGATGAGAGAACCTTTCCTAACAAGAGACTAATAAACACTAAATTCTGGTATGAATTTTCACACAAAGAATGTGTACTAAAATGGATGAAATATCATGCTTCATTTTCTCATGCTGATTTTTCAAGTGAATAATTGCAAGCCATGATTAATGTCACCCCAGAAATCTGGCATGCTTATTTGTGAACATATTAATGAGTCTAGTTTTATTATTATTCAACCAACTCTAATGCCTTAGTGTAAGCCTTATCTTTCCCAGCTTCTCTATCCTTACAGATTACTTTTTTTTCATTGGCTTTACAATCTAAATTTTAAGGACAGTAGACTTTGGTTTTTCAAGAATTTAAGAGTCCCTGCGTGCTGATGGCACTAAAGAAATCATAGCTACTACTTTCCTCGTGCAATTTGAACTTGTCTCCTTCTTGCTAAACCCCACTGTGAGGGACACTGGGCACACAGGATAAGCAAAGCTATTGTACTGTGAGTATTGGGCGTATCTTTTTTATTTGGCTGCTGGTTGTCTTGACTAAATGCTTCAGGTAGAGAACATTACCCGTCAAAACCGAAACCACTGGATGGGTAATACATGCAAATTTTTACTGCAAGCAAACTAGGAAGCCTTTCCAAATTGTATGTTTTAAGGGGAAAAAGTGGATTGGTTTTATGTGGTTCAAGGTAAGTCATGGTCTAGAATTCAAGTGTTTTAAGGTTAAAATTCACATGTTGCCACAATTCAGTATGCTCTACAGCTCAACGAACACAAGACTGACACGTCTTAATTTAAGATCATTAAAGGAGAGTTTTAAGTTAAAATGTGATCTTCTGTTTCTGGGCAGGTGAAAGTTTTGTTTTGTGGAAGCTGTTTTGTCAGTGGTTAGTCCTGCCATCTCCCAGTGAAATGGTTAAGATGGAAAGAACTGAGATTAATTATTGCATTACAATGGACAAAGATTTAGGAAATCTCGTGCTATTGAGTAGGTGATGCAGTGGATAAAATTTCAGATTGTTAAATGCAAAGGAAAGGAGATGGGGGAAAATCAGTCCTAACTTTGTATGCTCAGTAATGGGCTTTGAGCAAGGTATTACTACTCTGGAAAGAGGTCTGGGAGTCATTCCATACCTCACTTACCAACTCACTGCAGGTATCTGTGGTGTGTCCAGGCTGAATAGTCTGTGAAGGGTTTATCCTCCTTATCTCAAGTGCATGTTTAGAACAACAAAGGTGCAACAAAGGGCAGTAAAGGTGATTAAATGTATGATACAATTAGTCACTCCGTATAGAGAAGTTAACTTTGGATTCTCCTGCTTGGAAAAGGAAATCCTGCTGTGTTAGAGGTGCGTAAAAGCCTGAGCTGGGAGGAGAAAGTAAGTAGGGAATAGTTGATCACTGTGTTTCTTGCAAGATAAAATAAGGAACATCAAAACAATTTATCAGGTGACAGATTTAATATAAATAAATGAAGTTTCTTTTTCATATTATATGTATACTATGGAGCTACTTGTTACAGGATAACGGAATGTGTGAAGTTTGCCTAGGTTAAAATAGCCCAATTAATGCAAAAAGTATAATCACTAGATACTGAATATATTGTTATATATTTTGCATTGCTAAGTCTACTCGACTTGTTCGTACATTTTGTTTTTCCTGAGCTGGCTGCTGTTGGAGCAGGGTTACAGGAGCAGCTAGGCTTTTAACCTGCCCCTGTTCTGTCATTATGTTGTAATGATTTCAGGAGGGATGTGAAAAGGATCCCAAAGGCCTGACATCTAAATTAATTCCCCTTCAGGGCACTGAAAAGGGGTCAAAGAAACAGTTAACTTGGAGGCTAACACTTTCAGGCCTGTACTGGCTGTCACCTGGATGAATTTGTCTCAGCAAAGCCCTGCTGAAGTCCCTAAGAAATACTCGCATGCAAGTTGCTGCAAAACCTGAGTTTATTTCCTTGGATAGGAATGAGATGAGGAGTGTAACATTAGGATGGCAGAAAGGGGGGGAAGAACAAGGGGAAAATCAGCAAAAAGAAAAGTCCAGCTTTACCTACTGAAGGCGAATCAGTTAAGGAAATGTCTGGCGATGTTCACAATAATTCAGACATTATCCCAGACCTTAATTACTGGTACAGGCAACTGTGGACCTGGTAGGAGGGAGGTGGATGATGTCTGTGCGCTCCATCTGCTGCCTGCAGAGACAGGAACATTCCAGGCCAGGTGTTGCTGAGTGTTGCTCTTGTCTAACAGTAAGATAAGTTTAATTAAAGGGCTAATTATTCCCACTCTGGAACGGACCTATCGTTGTACTTGCAGTTGCGTTCTAACTCTTTTCCTCTGGTGTTCATGCATTATACATTTATCTTCCATTGTCACATTACTGACTTGTTTTGCTTAAGTGAGGATAAGTCTTTGGTGCATGTGAAAATTGGAAACAAAGGGAATTGGCTAGACTCGAGCGTAGGTGATACTTCATCGTAATGGCGTTTGTCAGCACAAAATGGCACTTCATGCTGTCTTTCTAACTTTCTTATGAAATAGGTATTTTGCAGTTGTGGTAACTAAGGGCTCAGATCAGAGGGGAATTGGACCCAGATGTTTGTGTTCTGCTGCAACTATTAAGGCCATCGGGCAAAACTTCTCTTTCAGTTAAACCAGGAGTAACCCACTCTGATTTCCAAAGAGTTGCTGGATTTACTTCAGAATAACAGACCATGGGACTATGTCTATTGAAGATAAAACCTTTTTTACATTCAGTTTGAAAAATGTGGTGTATCCCATGCTTGCTTTCTCTGGCTTTGTGGACTACGGAGAGCTCTGAATCTTCTCAGCACTAATAGCAGATGGTCTTCTAGCTCTAAGTATTAGAAACTTGCTCTTCAGGATCTGACGTTACCTTTCTTTTGACGTTTTTTGACCTTACTTCAAGACGCCCTGCTTAGGTAAAACTTTAGTTTTGAGCCCTGTATTTGTCCTCAAGTTCCTGAAATTTACTGTCCTTTCATAGCCCGAAGGCTGACGTCCTGTTTTTACAGGGTCCATAGAATGGAGGGATATGGATCACCCCATTGTCAGGCAGCACAGAGATATTTGTTAGGAGCAAAAGTACTTCAAGGAAAACTTATCTTTAAAAACAAGCAGCTTAATTATATTTTCATTCTACTGTTTTCCATAATACAGTGAGGACCTTGGGATCTGCCCATGGTAGGGAGGCTGGAACTAGATGATCTTTAAGGTCCCCTCCAACCCAAACCATTCTATATGCCCTGATAGATTGGGAAGGGAAAGGGAATGTTCCTCTGCCTAGTTTTGTGCCTATGAGATCTTAAAAACAAGTGACCGTTTCCTCCAGGCAAGGACCTTTATTTTTTCAGACCTTTTGTTGGTTAAAGCTTTGTGTCACATCAAACTGATATGCCAGATTTCCCCCCACCTCCTCTTGTGGCCAAACTTCAAAAGACATATTACTCATACCGCTTTAGCATTCAAGGCTTGCATTAATTACCCACTAATGGAATCATTTTTTTTGCAGGAAGCACTTTATATTTCACTCGTGGAGCCAGGAGAACTATCACTAGGATGGAGAAAGGATATTCACATAGTGTTTGTAACTTTAATATAATCTCTGAATATTCCATGATTCTGTAATGTCTGTCATGCTGGGCTTGAGCCCTGTTGCTGATGAACTGCCTGGGGCACTGTGTAGCAAATGCATTCTTTCACAGGCTAAAACAAAGCAGAGAAAACCATATAATGAATTCCAGTCGTGTAATATTATGGGCTAAGTAGAAGTGCCACTCCTTTACTAGGATAGTTGTAAGAAGACATTTTTGAAACCACACAGTTTAAGTGATAGCAGCCACCAGCCAAAGCCCAAACATGTGCCTGTGTATGAAACAGACACATGTGGAATAGATGCTAAAGCTTTGGAGTGTTTTGCAAAAAATATTCGTAGAAAGACCAAGAAACCCGAGAGACAGCAGCACAAAACGCATTGTGAAAACCATGTCAACAAAACCTAAAGAGAGAATTTTGAGCTGAGTGCTGGTCAGAAAGGTGATGGCATGAGTAGTTCTGTAGAACAATCCTTTATCACAATTTATCCCATGGAAGCAAGAATGGGACTTTTTATGTCCTTTGTAAACAAACAGGATCTGCTCATTTACCCCACCTTCAGTAATTTTCCCTTTACGCTAGAAAAAAACATGCAAGTACCAAAGATTTTTGGCTAACTGCTGAGGACAAAAAGGGGTAATAATAATCTACGATCTCTTGAAGCGTATGCAAGCTATATAGGATTTATTGTACTTTGATAGGAATAATTAGGCTCTGAGAACTCCTACCAAAGTTTTCAACATAAACATGTCTAACTTGCATCCCACAAGTATGATTGAAGGATAGGGAGGGGGAACCCCTCAAAACCACGATTAAAAATTTTCATTCCACAGGGAGACCTGAAAATGTAAAACAGTGGCAGTGGGACTCAGACTTGGCAACGTTTATCTAAGGGGATGTTCTTTTGCTTTAATATAAATTTTGAAAATACAGTGTTTCAGCTGGAGTATGTATTACAGCAGTGTTGTGAAACTGAAGAAAAGGTACATGGATGTTCTTGTCAAAATCAACATGGGAAGGAAAGGGGCAGCCAGCAGTGGAGGAACAATCATTTAGGGACTTCTCAGAGAAGTCGGATGTAGTTGAATTTATGGGGTCAGATGGAATTTATCTGAAGGTGATGAGAAGGTCAGCCAATGTGATTGTGAGCTTGCTGTCTCTGAAACATCATGGTGACCTGGGGGAGGTCCCTTATGACTGTACAAAGGCTGTTGTTGCTCCAGTCTGCTAGAAAGGCAATGAGCAGGACGCAGGCAACGGTTAGCTCAGTCAGTCAGTCTACAGGTCATGGAGCATGTCTTCCTGCAACCCGTTTTCAAACATGGGCTTGAAAGGACAAGCTGACAATCAGAAAAATCAGCATAAGTTTATGAATGGCAAATCGTACTTGAGCAACATGACTGCCTTTGATTAAGAAATAACTGCTTGTATGGATACAGCACAGGACAACGTGTTTGTGGAACCACAGCTATGGCTGACCTGCCCTAGTGCTGGCAGTAGGCCCTCTCCGAGCAGGAGGTAGGGTCTGAGGCCTCCAGAGGGCCCTTCCACCTGTTGTTTCTATGATTTTGTAGGCTGCAGTGAATCAGAGGCTGGACTGAAGCAAATGAGGAGCTGTCAAAACACATGTATATACATTTTTATAGGAAGAGGGGCTATCCCCTAACATTGAGACCATAAATCAACTTTCCCTAATTCAATGTGGTCAGAGAGAGTTCATAATCAGGAAAGGCCCCTGGTCTGTAATTGGTCAGCAATGTCCAAATCTGGGGAACTGAGCAAAGTATTTATATTTCCAATGTCTTAAAATAATTAAATCTTCAAAGAGCTTTCAAAACTCCCAACAGCGTTCCACCATAGCAGTGCAGATCTCAAAAAACAGGTCCTACTCATTTTGGTTTCAGTAGCCCTGCGTAGCTCGGACAGGCTCGGTTTGGAGCCTGCCTTCCCTGGGCCGGGTCTGAGCGTGGCTGCCTGCTGCCCGGAAGTGTTCTGCTCTCAGTGGGTGGCAGAAGCCACGTTACTTTTCTGTCATTGTCTGATATGAGAGTTTGAAGCTGGGAGGCCCAGACCCTACAATGAAGCTTTCAGAGGGAAATTCAAGAAGGGCATTCAGGAAGGATGGATGCATCCAGCTGGCTACAGAGTGGCCCTATTCTGCAATACACCTGGACAGCCCTCGCTTTGTTTTAAACTTTTTCAGGATATCTAAGAAACTTGTAGAGTAGCATGAATTTTACAGCGTTCATGAAAGCCAAGCAGCTTGCACCAGCTTCAGGGACTTTTTTGTTGGTTGGTTGGGTTTTTTTGTGCGTATGTGCGTAGTTGGACTCAATGATCTCAAAGGTCCCTTCCAACCATGAAGATTCTGTGATGCTATGACTGAGGAGCTGTTTAAACCAGCCTTGTGCTACCAAAGGCTCCTTCCATGTTATTCTTAAAATGCTTCTCCAAGCGGGACAGCTTTTTTTAACCAGTAAGATATATACCTAAGTGTGTACTGCCCAGCAAGTGCAACTGGAAAACCCTTTAAAAGCAGCGCCTGGCACTGAGTAAACACTGCCCTGATCGGTTTGTCAGATCCTGCACGTGGAAGCCCTTTGTGTCCATTATTCATGAACGCAGTACGGTGTGAGGATCCAGGAGCTTTATGGACAATGAATTCCGAACTCCCTCAGAGAGAGTATTTGCTATAGAAATCTGAGGCCAAGAGCTGAACACACCCAGTTGGGGAAAGCATACACAGAAATAGTCTCTCATTTCTGGCTGCAGCTTATACAGGCAGAGAGCTTATTTACCTAATCTGAATATTTGACCTTTATACTTTTTGGAAATGGTATTTTTTTCCTCTTAATTATGTGGAAGGAGCACTTCCTTTCAGAGCTCTGATGGACTTCTCTATAAATAGCTACTCACATCCTAGAACCTTGCACTGAAGCCTTCAGCAAAGTCAGCATCCCTAGGACTTTTTAAGCCTGAGATAGGAACCACGTGGAGTTTAATCATTAATCACCAGTCTTTAATTAACAGCTCTGGGCTTTGAACAAAAGGCTCCTACTGCAAGGCTGCTGAGGGGCCCTGAACCCTTCAGTGTGCTTTCATTTGAGGGACCCAGTGGCCTTCCAAAGGGGGCTGGTGGAGCAGCCTTCTCCTCATGGGAAGGGTCATGCTTCCCAGGAAGAGCAGATGTTTGTGGCCTGATCTCTGTCTTCCCAACTGTCCCGTTGGCTGGCTGCAGGATTGAGCTGTCTCAACATGGGGATGCTGTCAGCCCTCCGAGGTGGGCAATGAAGTAGAGCATCTCCAGAGCCCTGTTGCCTCCATCAGGTGAGGTGGGTTTTAACCAGAGGAAGGAGGAAAGTTGCCCCAGGCTTGGAAAATTTTATAGGTGAGTGTTCAAAATTGTGCACTCAGGAGAGAAAGAAAACATTGCTATAAAAGTTGACTCAGCCAATATTTTTCTGCATTCCTGCTGCTGTGATTGAAGATATTTGTTTTTAATATAGGTTTCTCCCATTTGTAGTCTGGCATTCCTCTAGTAAAAACTAAAGGGCAGATCCTCAGCTGATATAAATTGGCTCCAGTGAAGTTAATGGAGCCATGCTGGTCTGTACCAGCTGAGGGATCTGGCTCATGCTGCAGTGTTCGATACCCCCATTATATTGCCATGATTACGATACTAATTCAGTAAAATGGCTTCGCAGCGTAATAAAACCAACCCAGAGAATGGAAGATGAAAGGGCTTCCTCTCCAACCGACCTGGTATTTTTCAACAAAATGCTTTCCTTTGTTTTTTCTTTTGTCAGAAAACGCTCTCAAACAGAACTTTTTACAGCAAATGTACCCGCTCTGACAAAACTTTTCCTGGGAAAGGCTGCTTGGCTTCAGCGTCCTGCTTGCCTGTACGCAGAAAGCACACATGGCAGTGGGTCAGGGCATGTTGAGGCTTGTGTGAGAAAATTAACTGGATCTTTAAAGGACAGGGGTGATGCTACAGAGCGGTTAAAGCCCTGAGGTAATCTTGACTTCTGAAAAATAGGAGTTATCATACCAGTGGATAGAGCATTGATCATTTTACTCCTGCTCTGCCCTGTCTAGTTATTCTTGATCTGTCTGCACTGGGAGAAAGAGCCCATGGAGTTGTATAAAGCTGTATCCTTCCCTGTCACAGGGTTAAATGACACATTGGTGGTTTTCCTCCTTGTGGTCGGCTCTTCGGCAAGACAATGCTGGGTCTGAGGAGCGGGGAGCGTGAGAACCTGTGCTGCCTTATTGCTTGGAGCTGTTGAGCACCGAAGGGAATAAAAAGACAGAAAGACCTAAATAAAGGCAGATGGATGCATAGCTAGATCCCTGGGATGAAATACTTTGTTTGCCATAGCACTGCTGAACTGCACACGGGTTTTTCTGTGCCAGGAGGGATTTTTACAGGGACATTGCTAAATGGAGGCAGTAAATTTAACTTTAAAAGACCATGAATTGAAGCTTTTGGCTAAAAGCTGAAGTGCTGTTACTCTTTACTGAGCCCTTTTAACTTCACTTGGAACATGATAGTATATTTTACATCTAAGGCCCTTGGAAGTTGAAGGCCCTGCCTGTGGCAGGTCTCATTCAGCTCCCTAGGAGCTGGGGCCTTGTGGAGCAGGAGTCCAATGCTGCAGTGGACCTTTCAAGGTGAATATGAACCAGCCCAGCTTTTCTGGGTAGAGGTGAAATACAGAAACAGTACTGAAAAATACCAAAAAAAATCATAAAAATATAACCAGTGGGTTAAGGAGAGCTGTGGGCTACGTTTCTACCAACTGTGAGAAGCACTGTGCCATTGCAAAATTAAATATCAGTACAATTTTAAGTGCCAGAAAAGATAAAATGTATTGCAAAGGCAGAAAAAACAATGTCCGATGTCCTGAATTAGCAGGTTAGGTTGAATCCTGCTCCCAGACCCGAGCTGGTCCCCTAGCAGCAGTCATATGAATGCTGATCCAAAGAAGTAGTTTTCCTACATACCCAACACTTTGAAACAACCTAGATTATCCCTGATTTTGACCTTTCTGGTGACGTGATCCCGTTTTAATCTATTTATACCCTCTGTTTCTTTTAAGGGAAAACATTAGTTTTGCACTAAACTCTGTTCAGAAGCAGCAAAAGTTTTCTTGCTAGTGTCTAGTAGCAGCTCACTGCAACTGCTTCTAAACTGTGTCCCCAGTGTTTGAATTACTCCTGAGACTGCCATATTCAGTGTGTGGATGACAGACTGTAAATCCCTAGTAAAAGTGGGATTTGGCTGCCTTTGGCATCCTCATTCTTGTCTTCTAGTTCCTAATGAAAAATCAGAAATCCTTACATTCGGCAGAGGCTGGCAGTGGAAGCCATCCTGGCTGTCTGCTGAAAGGCAAGGTTCCTGGACCGAGAGAGGACCATTTCTCTCATCACAGGCTTTGCATGGTTGTAGTCTGAGTGCCTTGGCAGCGGGAGGCTCTGGTTACCCAAAGGGACCAGGAATCTTGCGCTAGCAGCTGGTATTTAAAAGAAGGCTTTGAAAGAAGGACCCAAGCTGGCAGGCTGAGGGGACAGGAGGAAGCACGCGGGTCTTAGTTTTAGGGTAGATGTGCCCATTTCTTGCATTAATTAGAGAACAGGATGATTGATCTGGAAACCTTCGCAGAACCCAAGTGTCTCTACTTCTGTAGCCAGACATTTGTGGTCAAGCATGTACCTTGAGCCCCAAAAGCCTCAGTGTTCCTGGGTACTGGTGCCCCGGTCCTGAAAAGAGGAGGCAGAGCCCACCACCACAGCTGGAGCAGTGGGCGAAGAAAGTGGTGGCTACATCTAATCAGGCAAAGAAAATCTTTGGAGCATATGGACCCAAATGTGTGGTCCAAGTACAACAGCTTGGTGAGTGTCCTGCAGGGAGACTTTTACTAGCGCTGCAACAACAATTCATCATTGCCTGAAGGTTTTGATGGGTCTGGTACTCCTCGTCTTAATTGACCTCGGCTGGAGACCTGCGTTTCAGTCCAGCTTACTCACAGAGGACTTGGTCTGCACTTGGGTCTCAAAGAGGATATTTGTCAGAAAATCACATGATTAATGGAACTGAGTGATCTCTCTTCGAGAGTGGCCAGGAACTGAATTAACAGAACGGGGATTTTGGCAGGTGTGAAGCGCTGGCAAAGCCAAGCCCCAGGTCTGGGCAGGCGGACCCCTGGCCTCGATGGGGTGCAGCCCCTGGCTGGGTGGGGGTGGTTCCAGGGGCTGGGGAGGAGGAGATCGGCTGGCAGAACTGGGGGACAAAAGTCTGGGCTTAAGTTTGGATAAAACCACTGTGTGCAGATTATTAACCCTTCACACAGCAGCACTAAAATCAGGGTTGCCTGCAGTACTCTAGCAGAAAGGGCAAAAGCAAACGGGAGGCTACCAGAAGTTGGCATCCCCAAGTAAACGGTGATGGAGGGTGAGGAATAAATGGCCAAACAAACAGAAATCATCCGGTGCTTTCTTTCTTGCCTGCTTTTTTCCCACTCCTATTTCTTTTTCCCTCCATGTCAACACCAAACAAGACAGGACTAAAATTAATGGGGAAAGCAGCAATTAGCAAATTAGGTTAGCGGCGTGTTGCAGTGTGCCATGGCTGCCAGGTGTGAGGGGCTCTGGCAGTATATTTATTAATGGCTGTCAGAAAAGTGACACTTTGATGAATGAAGCTGGGTAATCGGCACCCTCCGACAGCGAGCACTGAGAGGCCTCAACATGCTAAACTGCAAAATCAAACCTTTTTTAACCCCCATACAAAAATACAACAACAAAAATCGCTGCAAGAGGAGCGTGTTTTTCCATCAGGAATTGGAGTTCACATTCTCCTCTAAATACCTTTTTTTTTTGGTTGTTGTTGTTCTTATAACTTGCTGGGGAGGAGTTGTCAGGTTTGGAGGTTTTTCCTTTCCTTGGAATATGGGACTCAAAGATTTACAAATGCAGGCAGCTTAAAACCGTATGGCCTGTTCTGCTGGTTTGGGTATATCCCATTAGCACTATCAAAGCCAACGGTGCTACATTCACACCTTCTGGGCTTTGCCCTTTAAACATAATGGCATTAATAATCCATAAACTGAGCTTGTAAACCAGCTCCTGTGTAAGATATTAGTGTCTCTTGATTGGTGGTCGGCAGTTGCTCTGCTCCTAATTAACATCATTGACACGTGCTGTCCAGGAGCCCACGTTGCACATAGGAACAGGTGAAATCACAGAATAGTTTGGGTTGGAAGGGACCTTAAAGATCATAGAATCGTAGAATGGTTTGGGTTGGAAGGGACCTTGAAGATCATCTAGTTCCAACCCACCTCTCACTAGACCAGGTTGCTCAAAGCTCCGTCCAACAAATATAAGAATCAACAAGGTAAAACACCTCTGATATAAAGTTTCAGCAGTGGCGTTGTTGCATCCTGGTGTTTTTACTCTTGGTAATTTTAGCTTTGAGTCCTTTCTGATAAATACGTTGTTACTGTTGGAAATCAATTAGGCTGGTGATCGTTTAGGAGCATCGCTATACGATGCATGGCAGGGTGAGGATCTGTGGGGGGATGCTGATGCTGCAGGCTGCTCTGTCAGTTCACAGGACTCCAAACCCTTGGCCAAGAATTTAGGGGAAGTTTTCTTTTAATTTTTTTTTTTTTCATTAAGAAGTTCCTGAGGAGATTGATCTAGCTGCTGGGAGAGCATCTGGATAAAAGATTGCTCCACAAAATGCTGGGGTACATGGAACTTTTTCCCAGGTTTTCAGATGTTGTGTTTCGAGCTGGAGGTAGGGTTTGTGCAGCACTTCAATAGCTCAGCACAGAGCTGCTGAAATCCCCCAATTCCATGGAGAAATAGAGTACATTTTTATAAAATCCTAGTTCTGGTTTTGGCCAGCTAAAAGGACCGTGTAAGTTTTGATTAAAAACACGAGAATAAATGTAAATCACATCCCAGGCATTCATCTGTTCTTCTAGTTTGAAATGAAGCTGAAGGATCTTTCTGGAATTATTTGTCAGGATCTGTGGGCTTGTTAAATTTGGATTGGCACTTGAAGCAAATCTGAAATTGTTCTCTTATGCTCTAATAATTGTATTTAGTTTCCTAATTTGGCTGGTAAGTTTATCAGAAGATAATTGAACTTTTAAAAGCATAAGCTGACCAGACGGTAGGAAATACTTTAAAATAAACTTTCTTTCTCAAACTTTGGTCTGTTTTCGCTCGCTCTCTCACGAAAACAGTCCGTCTGCACAGCTCCAAGCTGCGGAGGTGCACGTTCCTTAAACCAAACAACTCCTGAATGAAACCAGGTTATTCTCTCTTATTCCAGAAGTCAATGCATCTCTGCCAAGAAAAACCAGCGGAGCCACTGAGTGCCGCCCGTGTCAGCTCCTGCCCCAGCCCTCTGCTCCCCTGCCCGTCCCAGCCTTCTCCTGAGTGCCCTGGTCCATCCATGCCCTTGCTCCTTTTAATGACTCTGAGAGGACGATGGTTTCAGGTAAAGATGGATCTGGTTTAAGTAAGGTATTGCTCTGAGCTGTTCTAAAAGTGGAAAATAAAAAAAGGAAAAAAGATATAGTTCATAAATTAATCCAGGGAACAGGAGAAACTGTTCTCAAGTTGCTTTTGTTTCTTAACGCAACTTTTATTGTTGTCACTAAAGGACGCATGAGGGTCTCGTTTGCTTGTACACAGGAGAACTGAACAACCAGAAACAGATTTGTTGCTTGTTTTTTACCGACTCTCCCAGCTGGCAGCATGCACAGCATGCACTCGGGGCTCGGCAGCCGCTTCGTGAGCTGCTGGCTGGCTCTCTGCTCTCGGGTACTGTCTCCTTCCTCCTCTTTGCAGGCAGGCATAGCCTGTGCTGGAGCAGCGCCTCGCCAGCTCCATCCACTGGGTATCTCAGATTCCAAGCTGGTTCACACAGGCTGTTGTTTCAGGTGATAGTTTCAATGAAGTAAGCACGTTTTCCAGTTTCAATGAGATTTAACCCGACTGCTAAAGTTCTGGTAAGTGGTTCCTGAGTTTTGGGGTAAGTGCTGTTCTCCAGTTTCACTGGTGGTGTGTAGAAGTTTATGAGTTCATTGCAGGCCAGTAAATCCAGGTTTCTCAAGTCCTTCATTAGCACGTAAACTACCAGGCTGTTTTTCCCACCCCACCAGTCTCTTTCCAGTTTTAAAGAGGATTTGCTGTTCTTCGTGTTCTCCATTATATGAATTTGCAAAGGCTTCTGTCACCGTGGAAGCCTGCACCAAAGATTTTCCCCACTTATTTTGTTGCTTATGGTTTACATCTACTTGCTATTGACTCACACAGGAGTCAGCAAGGGGAAGACCTTTGACTTTGCTCTTACTCGGTGTCATGATGGGGAAGCCTCCCAGCTCCAGTCATCAATCACGCTGCGCTGATAGCAGCCCAAAGAGTAAGCAAAGATAAATGAGTTGTCCAGGCTGAGCCTGTCTTGGCTTTACAAGGGGAAATACTGCTAGAAGTTCCCTCTGGGTGTCAGCCAGGTGTGACGGGAGGGTGCCTTTACCCAGTGCTCGCTGTGGCTCCAGTGCAGAAATGGTCTGATGGCATCAGCATTGTTCCTGCTCCTCGCTGGCCTCTGGCCATCCTAGCCTGCATGAGGACGAGTATTTTTTCATGACAGTGTGCTTGGTATCCACCTGCTCAAGCTGCTTTCTGTTTTCCTGTCGCTGTCAGCTCGGCAGTGCTGTCATTTTCCGAGTACGTGGTGTGTAATTAATGAGAATGTCATTTCCAGGTTGTTTTCAAAGACTAGACTGAGAGCCTGAGAAATTATTTCAGTCAATGCCCTAGGATTTTTATTTATTTTTTTTTTTAATTAAGAAAACTATCCTCTAGGTTGCCTGGTTTGGGGATACATCTGGAGGACAACATCTGTGCTTATATTTTTAAGGACAGCCAGACTTGACCTCTTAGTAAAGACAGAGAACTCGGGTTCACATGGCATGTCATGGGTGCACCGGGCAGGGCTGGCTGGCTCTTTCCCAAATTCTGATGCCACTGGCAGTGCCAGCCTCCTCTCTGCGTGCCGTAAGGAGGATGGTCTCCTTGTGATGCTCTCAAGAGGCAGCAGTTGGTTGTGCTGTGGGTCAGATCCTGCCCTGCAGAGTTAGAGGGGTAGCAGGACACACTGTGACTCGGCCCGGAGTCCCCCCCGGGTGCTCCTGGCTGCCCCTGGGGGCTGGCTGGGCTGGGCAGAGGTGTCGGCCGGGATATATGTATTTTATTACACCTGTTACTTCTTTCACAGGAGTAATAAGTCTGCTTTATGGGAGACCCCGAGTGACTCCATAAGGAGCACAGAGATTGGTTTTAGCCACCTTTGCTCCCCAGGACATTGCTGTCCCAAACGCTGGATCGGAGTACCCAGGCTCTGATGATGCACAGCGTGTGTCCTAAGAACAGGCCTCTGTGCTCATTTAGGGATGGATATTCTCTGCCCTTCTCCTCCTGAGCAAATATTCCCAAGCATCTCCACTGAGCCTTGTATTGCTGTATACTTTAATTTTACTTTATTTGCAAAAGGGAAAGACTCTCAGGCAGCAAATACTTCCCTTTGCCTCCTTTCTGCCTCAGTTGTCAAAACCAATATTAGCCTCTTTCTCTACCCTGATCATTCCCCCAAGCCCTACAGCACCACTACTTTGCCTTAAGGATCCCTACAGAGCTCACGTCTTATGGGCTGGCAAAGGGGATGGGTGACTTTCCTTCATGATGGTGTCGTGGTCCATGCTTCTAGGCTGCCACTTTCATCAGGGAACATGGGTCCACATACCGGGCAGGTTTATGTTTTGATTTTTGGGTTGGTTTGTTTTCTTTGAGAGGGTGAATATTTGCAAACAATGAAGTTGCTGTTTGCTTCAGTGGATTTTCTGAGCCTTGCAAATGTTTTATTCCCAATAATCTGCAGGTGCCTCTTGGGTGGGTGAGATGCGTGCAGAGCTTAGCACGTGCACGTGTACATGTCTCCTGTGATATACGGAGCTTCAGCGCTGCAGCTGCCATTAGTGTTAATGGGCTAAAACCCTTCACATCAAGCTGAGAATATACTCCCACTAATTGTGTACCAGCCATCCCCCGGGACCTTTGTGCGAATGATGCATCTGAGGAGAGGTGCTTTCAGTGATACAACTCCTTGGGATAAATAAATAAGGGGCTAAAGTTAGAGGCTGGTTCGGGAAGGCTGATTCACTGCCAGCATTATAACACTGGGAAATCAGATAACAGTGATGCCAACCTTTATCCTCTTGGTCCTGGCCTAGTCCACTGCTGCACGGTACCATCTTCTGAGCCATACATCACCCCTCAGCCTCACCTTGATGATGTATGATGCCCATAGATCCTTATAGCGGGAGTGCACTCTGATGTATTGCGCCAATACATCATGGACAGGGTTCGCCCGGGTGATGTATTAGTGCCCTGAGAATGTATTACTCAAACGCTGGTATTGTTCGGGGATAAAGCCAAGCCAAGGAGTGGATTCAATTTAATTACAGTGCAAATGATAGCCCAGCGCCAGGAGCACTTTGGTGCTGAGATGCTGGCACCCTGTGGAAATATGAGCTGTGGCTCTGGCGCTGTTGAGTCACATCACGGCATACCATGAGAAGAGGTGCCATATTTTAAAGGAATGGTCATTTTTCAGAGAAATATAGGAGGACAATTTTGCGAAGTCTGTAGAGAGTGGTAGGACAGTGTGCAGGAAGCTCCTGAGCCGGCAGTGCTGGCAGGCAATGGCGCACACAGGTATCTTCTGCCACCTGGGAGCTGTGTCCTCTCAGGGTGTCACCGAGAGGGTGGCTCAGCATTCTGAGAAGTGTGAAGCAAGGGGATTTTTTGGGTCACCTGTGACACTAAAAATTTCCGGACCCCTCTAAGCAGTGTGAAGTACACACCAACAAAATGCTATATTCCCCAGCAAGGAGATGGGCTTGGAACCCAACCTCGCATTAACATATTTTTATTGTTGTTGGTAGGATGCTTTGATAACAAATTTGAAGAGATGATTCTGTAGTTTCCTTGGGCTTGCTTACATAGGTGTCATCCACAACCTGAGGAGAAAATATTTAGACTATTAGACACCCATGACTATCATTGGTGGGAGACTGGTAAGTGATATAGTCCAATGAAGAGCAGCTTTGTAAAGAATCCAGAGATGAGAAAGTAATTCCTGTGACAATCTACATTGGATGCTTGTCTCTAGTTAACTCTCCCTTCTTCCTTGCTTCTCTTTTTTGTGTCTCTGCTGCTCGGTATTGAAACAAAAATGTAGATCAGCTTTATTTTAAAATCAACTTTACTTCCAAATATGCCCCTGTAATGTCTCATTGTGAGGTATTTTTTTTTTGATAAGGAAAAGATTTGCATGTGTGTTATCCGGTTGTCAAAGGATGGCATGCCTTAAACCATCTGCTTTTTGTAACATCCTTGTTTGTAACGGGAAGTCCTCTGGGAACACACAGACACCTGAGAATGAAGGTGAAATTCCAGAAATGATTAGTTGAGCGCATCACATCTATTATGTTCTTCTGAAAGCTCAAAATATGATATTTTAACTGCAGCAAGACGTGAAAATACCTTCTTTTTTGATATTTCCACTAAAGTCAAGAGGATCTCTATATAGTCATGATTTGACCCAGTCTCTTCCAGAAGAGTTTCTGATCACTTACTAGCAGAGATATTTGGTTATTCTTTTAGACAAATGTTTACAGTGAGCCAGGGGTAGCAAGGTGGCAGCAATATTTGGCTCATGTTCTGCGTTTGATTTCCAAGCAAGGTAAATACAGGTTTGCAGCTGAGAAATTTGCAGCATAAACAGATAAAGTGACTTGTGCAAGGTCACGTAGCAAGCGGGTGGCAGAGCTTGGAAGAGAAGCCAGTGGGTCTGACTCACTCCTCCTCTGACATCCTTGTCATTATTTCACTTCTATTATTATCTTGACTTATTTGCTCCATTGTTTCAAATCAGATCTGCTCCTACCTTCCTATTGTTCATGACTCTAAGGCTGTAATTTTTGGTCGTCTTAGAATGGAGAGGATAATGTGTCTTCCCCCCCCGCCTTTTTTTTTTTGCCATCAGTTTCCCTGTCGATAACTCAGAAATGCTGATTATTCTTTATTTTTGGGTGCAGAATGAGGAAGGCTCAGTCGGATAGACAGGAACAGTGGATGCTCCTGAGAAAATGGCTTATTTGCACAGCATTACAAAGGTCCCTCTCCTGCTCCTTGACTGTCCTACCCTGTCACAGCCAAACAGCAAGCAAAACAGCGCAGATACTCTTCTGTGTGGTTGTTGCTTAAAATGCAGAAGAGATGCGGTGTGGCTTGGGACAGCGGGTATTTACACTGCCTGTTGCAGATCCTAGATGTGCTGTCTTTGGAGAAGAGCATGCAGCGCTCCTCAGTGTGTTCCTTAAGGGTGTCCTTCTCCATATTACAGGAAACCCATTGGTGTCCCCATCCGTGCATGACCCTAGAAGCTGCTTGTCCCTTCTGTGCTGCTGTGTTGCCTCCTTCTGTGACTGGTTCATCACCACGCTACCCCTCCATGGAGTCTGTGGTTCATAGTGATCCTTATCATCTTGTGATAACTGTTGTAAAAGTTTCTATAAATAGAATTTCCTCCTGCCCAAGTCTTCTTGCTAGCTCAGCTATTTTATTTTTAACAGAAAGGCATGTTGATGCTAAGCAGAAATAATTTTTTTTTTTTTAAATCTCTCTATTAAACATAAAAAGATGCTGTGTCTGAGTAAAAAGGAAAGGTGCCCCTTAGATATTTTTAAAGCTTCCAAAAATAGTCTCACGTCTGTGACAACGCTTATTGAGCAGGAATAGTTGTGGACAGCAATTCTACAATGGAAAGGATCATGTCGTCTCGTGCTTCTGGCTGGGAACTGCAAGAAGGGAAACCGGTCGAACAAAGACCTCTAAAAGGAATTAACTGAGGGCTGCTCTTTAGAAGGCTCGATAGCAGCATGACCCAAATAGCTTTGCTGGTGATCTCATATGTGTTTTCCCTCCTGGGCTTGCGACTGCCCTTGAGGTTGGGAGCCCATTTCTTGAACTGAGTCTTCGCTGGAGACCTGCAGCCCCGCTGCGAGAGCTACTGCTGTGCAGCGATGGGGTAATGAGAAAAGGCAGCGAGTTCCCTGTCTGGCATTTTTCAGCACAAAGAGAGAGGGAGGAGGATTGTTAATTTTGCCTTGTATGCACATCTGATACTGGACTTGAAAAAAAGGAAAACTTGGTTATTGTTTCTGCTGCTACACCCCTGCACCCTCTGGGTCAGAGCACAACCATATATGCAATTGATTCAGCCTCCAGCACAACTGAGGAGGCAGAAAACTGGGGGGGAGAGAAGCAGATGGGGGTGGGACTCTCCAAGGAGATATGTTTTACAAGGTTCCCAACACTTTTTCTTCCCCTCCCATAGTGGGGGCTTTTGTCTCCTTACTCATGGCAAATGCCAAGCCAAGTGTTTGTGTGTTCACGCCCAGTGAGAGAGGAAAAGTCTCTAGAGAACTTCTGAAAATCATAGAAGATAAACTGATTATTATTAAAATTGCAAAGTAGTCAATTGGTGACTGCTGAACAGCTTATATGGAGAAGAAAAGACAGCATTATAAAACAGAGGGAGATCTTCTATTGTTTGCAGTTAGAAAAAAATATGAGCTTGTTTCAATCCCAAAGTGACTGATTAGCTGTGCTAAACCAGCCTGCGTTTGTGTTCAAGTTCAGTGCTTATCGCAGGTGAACTTCTGCCCACATGAATGGGGTTTTTTCAGAGGGACGCAGCCAGTTTTGCTCTCCCATGTGGCAGAGCATGAGAGGTTGGTTTCTCTTGGTCTTTATCAGTTCTCTTAGCAGAAAAGGGATTGGGCAGTAGATTAAGATTTGAGGTTCAATTCTTATATCTCCTGTAAATATCCTGCTTGCCCTCAAGAAAATTGATTTATTGCTTTCAGTCTTGATTCCTTACCTGTAATACTGGGGAAAATACTTCTTTTGTGCCCCACTTTTTATATGGGCATCTCTTTCATGGTGGATGCTCTTCCTATCTGTTTGGTACTGTGCTTGGTGCAGTGAGGTCTCATTCCTCCCTTGACTCTCATAGAGAGCAGTTTATATTGCAGCAATCCTGGTAACTATCATTAAAATAAAATTACTGGAGACAGATCTAACCTGCCTGAGATGCTGATGCTATGGATAGAATTTGAATGTAGAGCTCGCCTGGGTTTGGTGGCTGTCCTCTGCCCGTAGCTGTCAACATGCACCACTGACTGTCAGGATGAATGATGGATTAACAAACATGTAATGATTTAGTCCCTCTCCAGGAGCAAGCAATACTGCCTGAGTGACATGCATTCCAGAAATGCAGAGAAGAGGGATGTGTGACATTGTCTCACTCAGTAGCATAGGAACTGGCAAGTGGAGAAAGCAATGTTTTTTCACCCATTACAATGTGCACATATATATATTTGGACCCTAGAAAATACAGATCAGAGACATGAGGTTCTGATTTAATTTGTTGGTTTTTTTTTTTCTTTCTTTTAATCCAAGGGTATGATTTGGCAGCAGAAAGTGAAACTTCGAAGCTGAAAGGCTTTGTGCTCTGTTTTTTTTCCAGATGACATTAGTGAGGGACTGGCTGGGTTCACTGGACTCCACAAGGTACTTTTGTTTATGGATGAAGCCATGCAGATGGGGATCAAAGGTTGTGTATAGCTGCTGTAGAGCACACCAGGGCTGAGAGAGGTCGGGCACCAGAGATTAATTTCTTGGCTGGTTAGAGTCAAGGTTTAATAGCAGGCTTGGAAAGGACAGTGATTGAGTTTACTGCTAGCAGAACCTATAGTTCGGGTCAAGTAAAAGGAAGGAGCTAAGGGGCTCCGTGTGTTGGTTGCAGGAGAAAGTCTAATGGCTTAACAATATGTGGCCTCAACAAGACGTATTACCGTTGCTGCCACCAGTGAGCTCCGTGCTGGGGCAGGGGGGAGCGGGAGGAGATGCACCCCTCGCCTCTGGCACATCACCTTCAGCGAGCCGGGCTCTTCTGGGGCTTGGCTAATGCTCACAGCCAGGCAGAGCAAACACACACAGGAAGCCTCGTTAATTCTGAAAGCGAGGAAGAAAAAAAGGAAAACATCAGTGTTTTCTAAATAGGGAAAACGGTGTGTTTGAGGTGCAATGGGGGGATGTATTTTCTTCTTAGTTTTTTGAATTATATACTTCAGCAAACCCATATCAAATTTCCCATGATCAGATGATCTATTTTGGCTAAATTAAGAACTTAGTTTGATGCTGAGATTATACTGTACTCTGACTTTAACTGGACTGCATCTTTCCATGATCCTGTTTCATTACACTTCAGTTTCTAAATTTTCAGTTCTTTTTTTTTTCCTTTTACAGTTGTGTCCTCTATTTATGTAACCTATTTAATTGTATCCAACTACACTGTGATTTCCCCCTCCCTGCTTTCAAATATGCTTTTGGATTTTTTTTTTCCTTTAGAGCATGTATAAAAAAAATCTGGCCAGGAGAATTTGCTTTCAGCTTTCATATTTTATTTTGAATGCAGTTCTGTGTTGTTATAAATAAGTAACACCTTAAGGTAAATAATTTTGCAAATCATTTCAGACTTACCATTTTGGTGGAGGGAGCCTAATTGAGTGCAGGAGAGACAGTGCAGGTGATGCCTGCCAGCTTAGTGATATGGATCTCAGACCAAAATCTGCAGGAAGAAAATTTGTCTTTTATTGGTGATTTGTCCTGGAGTTCTCAGCAAAGAGGATAATTGGGATAATATCTTAGGCAGGACATGACCATGGTACCTGTAGTGCTATCAGAGTATGTATATCTCAGCTATGCAGAAAGCATTAGTTTGACCCCATGTTAGAAATTCCTCATTCTATGGCTCTGAGTCAAGTGTTCATTGGATTTCCTATTAAAACCCTTTCCCAACAGGTCCTGCCTTAAATTCTCTGTCTTAGAAGTCTCCCGGACCATGTGAACTTTTGCTTTTTTTCACCTCAGTGGGCTTTTGTCTCAGGAAGGTAACAGAAGCTGCACCAAATGTGAACTGAGTGACATGGATTTGCTGATTAGGCACAGATGGGATTCCTCTCCCAGAGTGCTCTTATGTTGTCTCCATCCATTAAACTTGCTCCGAAAGCTATTGACACGACTCTGCAGTCTCTCCTGTTAGAGTTATTCTACTCTTCTTAGAAGTAAATGCTTGTTGGGTCGCAATGAATGACCCGATCATGTAGTGATTAAGATCCTCATCAAAGCTTTGGACTTCTGCTTCACATCAATCACAGAGAGGTCTTTCTTGTCTCAGGTAGCTGCTGAGATGAATCCATGGTGACTTGCAGATATTTTAAGACATTCTTCTGAAAGGTTTCTGGTTTTGCCATCATGTAAAGTGAGAAAAACCACAGTTGTTTGGTTTGGTTTTTTTTTAATTTGTTTGAAGGTTGTTTTCTTGTTCGGTTCAAATTAGCAAGATAGAAGGAACTTGAATGCTTGTTTGGCAGCCAGAAATACAATGCTCAGTTTTGCCTTTCATGGAAAGAAATTTTGAAGAGGACTTTTAATGATGTGAATCGAAGTTTGAATAAGTCTCTAGATCTGAGCCTGAACTGTAGCAGTGTAAGGGGCAGATTATCCTAGGTTTGTCCACTGCAGACCTTGTTGTTCCTCCTCCAGAGCATCCTGCAGTAGCTGCTATCAAAGGCAGCACATCAGAGTCAGTGGAACCAGGTCTGCTCCGTGCAAGATCTGATTTTGGTGGTTTTCAATATGACATGTCATCTTTAATATTTTTTTTTCTTTGCTCTTCCTCTAGAACCTGTATGTTTCAGCTGGGTTTCTCTAACAGAGATGCTTTTTCACCAGAAGTGTGTGAAACACCTGAGTTCATAGGGACTGAAGGAAAACTGTTTCAGAGACAAACAGGTACGCAACTCCTCTGCTGTGCTGACTGTGCCAGATGCGAGATCTTAGATTTTTCACTTTTTGTTCACCTCATTTAGGCATCACGAAGTCATTCATACTTTTTGCTCTGCATTGTCTTTTGGTTTGGGTTGCTTGTCTTTGGTGGTTGGGGTTTTTTTCCTATGGGGAAAAACTATACAATGGAGATGAAAGATTCTGCACACTCCACTCCAGATGCTGACAGTCCCTGACATGACCCCCCCAAAACAACCCACCGCCTGTGGCACTTATCTGATATTTAAACAGTGCAACTCTCCGTAGGATAATGCAGTTATGAAGGTATTTAATGAAGTCATATTGTATTAGAAAGGGAATTCAGTGTATCCACAATTTTACCAATACGAATGCAGAGAATGGCACTGCTGTGGGAAGTCAAAGCCCTGCTTGTGGGCGGGCCTGAACTTACTGAAAGATGGAGATAAGCAGCTTTCTGATGTGCTGCTATAGTGCCTCTTCTCAAACCAAAATCAGCCCAGTTCTGTTGTCTTTTAGTCCCATCTCAGTTAGGCTTCTATTTAATCTGAAACGTGTAGTGCAGGATAACCAAAGCAGGATAGCATAATACGTGGTAGAAATGATGCTTTTAAAAAGACATAGCTGGCTCTCATGGTCCTGCAGATTGCTCATCCTGCACGTCCTCCTTCTGCTTGTATCACTCAGTTTCATGAGCAGGACTCAAAGTTTGGGATTTAGCCCCTCTGTCAAAGTTTTTCGCCGCATGAGCAGATGCATTAAGGTGCTTTCCTGCAAATTCTCCTCTAATTGCTCCAAGTGCTGTGGCCATCAAGCAGAAATCCAGTTGGTAAACTCTGCAGCTTGTGGACAACTTTTCTTGCCAACCATGCATTACGAAGGGCTAATTGTAAAAGTGGTGCACCTGCTGGCTCCCTTGGTGGCTGGAACCAACAGGAAAAAAAATAGTAATTTATTAATGATCGAGTCACAAATAGTAATGAAAACAATAGGAGCATCTGAAGGAAGCGCTGCCAGGGGCAGAGGTGCAGGTGCTCTGTGCCCTGAACAGGCTTGTCGGCATTTTTATAAAGCTACTTTACAGCCCTTATCAATTTCCTACTGCTTTCTGTGTACCCCCTGCCCCTTTGCAAATGTTTTGCCTGCACAACAGGCTCAGCATTTCTTGTTGTAGGTGATAAAATAGCTGTCACCCTGTGGAGGGAGAAAAGAGGCAAAAAATAAAAATGTTAGGTCCAAAGAAACAAAGCGGAGGAATGCGTTTCAGAGCAAACAAACGAGTGCTAATGGAGCCGCTGAGTCGGCACAGGGAGAGCGATGATGTGATCTTAGCTGGGAATGCTAAAAGATTGGGGGCAACAAATGCTGGAGGGCAAGAGAGACTCATTCCTTAGGCTGAGGCAGGACTTCGTGCGTGGCCTTGGATTTCAAAGGCGACTGGCACAGGTCGCCTCAGCCGACACCAGCCACAAGGAGTTTGGGATCTAGTGTGTATCTCTGAAAATCTCAGCCATAATTTAAATAACTATATTGCATTGGCAAGCCCAGGAATTTTTTTCTTAAGTAGGCAGAGCAGAAGGCACTGCTTATTTTGGCAACCTCCTTGTACCATTTGAGTGGTTAGGTAGTCATAAGGCATGGTCATGCTGTCTCTCAAAATACAGTGGCTCTTGGGACACTGGGATAAATCAACTGATATGCATAAATGAATGTAAATCTTTGAGAAAAAAGTATGATGAACTAAGGACCTAATGTTCTTGCAGCCGGCTTTCCCCACAGCCACCGCAGTACAGTGTCTGTGAGATGTGGCAGCTGATCCCAAGTTGCAAAAGGACCGAACAAACGATCAGGTCATGGCAGGCTCTTGTCATGTCCAGGAACAAAGTCAGAGATAATGTGATGTGTGTGTGCAGTCTTAATGTTTGCCTTTCCTCTGTTTTCACCATCACGCATGGCTTTAACGTGTTCCTTTCCCCTGATAGAAAGCATTCACACAGACATCAGCTCAATGTGCTTCACTCTGCGAGTGGTGGGTAGCGTCTGCAGCATTCACCAGGGCTACATCCATTAGTATTACAACCCAATTCAACTTGCAATGAAGGAAAGGTGCACTAAGTGGAAAATTCTTGCGCTGTCATGGTTTAAGTGCTCATACATGGACATTCCCCATGGCTTAGGTAGGATGTGGGAAATTGTTGGTGTGTCTGAGCCCATAAGCTGTTACCTGACGTCTGCAGGTCTAAAAATTATCAGTTCTCAAAATGTTGCAGGTGTAGATGTCTCAGAAGAAAGGAGTCAAACTGAAAAGTCATCCTGGGTCTGTACCAAACCTGTACGGGTCCCATGCCCTGCATTTACTTCCATGGTTTAGTTAAGGTAGCGAACACCCCACAGTCATCCTGGAGCAGCAGCAACCAGTAACCATGCTGTGCCAACACTTTCTAACATTTCACTGCCTGTTCTACATTCAAGGGAGCAAAAGAGATACTCTGTCTTACTTGGTTTTAGTGGAAAGAGGGAAAAAACACCAAATACCTGTAAGAGAGAAAACAACGTGTCTCTCTGTCAATGGGCCAGATGCAACTCTTCCCGTAGCTGAGTTGCTCTGCCCTAAGGGGTGTTAAGTCAAAGAACTAAAAGGACAGCAGTGTTCTGCCTCAAATGGGGACTTGCTTTGCCTCCTTTTTTTGTTATTGTTGTTGTTGCTGTTCCTTTGTTCAGGACCTATTACTTCTTTCAAGTACTAAAAAAAATGCTCATTTTTTTTTATTTCCCTTTTTTACTTCTCTCATTGCCTCCTTCCCTCCTCACCCCCAAAAATAACCCTCAGACAAATGCCAGCAATTTATAAGACTGACTCAGAAGCACGGAGTTATTTGCCACAGGGACAAAGCTTCACCTTGTAAAGTGTTTTTTTTTTTTTTTCCTTATGAACTAGGAATCTTTTCCTGTAAAGATAGCTGAAATCCTTGTGAATTAGGAGGAATTCATGAGGTGTGTATTTGAAGAATCATGCCTGTTGCTGTGAAAGCAGCACTAAGGATGAAGAGTTGGCGATGTTAATTATTGCCCAGTGATTTGAGGGGGGACCTGCATGAAGTGCGGCAGTGTTAACATGACTATGATGACATGCAGCATGATACATGAGGAGAGGTGAAGGCAAAGCTCATATATCCCCATAACATTGAATCTCTAATAACTTACAAACAGTCACCATTTGCTGTCTGCAAAATTAACCTCTCGTCTCCCCCAGCCTGTGGATTGGGTGCATAGATATAGGATTTTAGGCTTCTCCATTGAAAAATGTCCCTGCGAAGCTGTCCATCAGAAATCCTGCTGCTCTCCAGAGAGTATTATTAATAAAGTTCTCCATAGCAGAAATGGGACCCTTTTAGAGCGCAGATAAGGTATTTTCCCTGTTAACCAGCTGGGCTGTTTGGCTGTGGACAAATGCAGTGATGAATGACGGGTCAAGGATGGAGCAGGCTGATTTCTCTCCAAGCTTGACCTTGTCTCTGGTCTGACATCTGAAATGACAGATGCATTAAAAAGTTATTTATTTAGGGGAGCCGCAGTGCATCGTACCCTTTGCAAGGTAGCACCTAGTTTTACAAGAGTGTTAGAATAAAGGCTGCCTGAGCCATCCCCTCTGCGTCTGCTGCTTCAGGTACTGCTTGCTTTCTACAGGCAGCTGCTGTGGAAGCAAACAGACAATCATGGGCATTTGTCAGTGAATGGGAGATGCTTTGTGACCTCAAAGGCAAAAAAAAAAAAGAAGCCAGGTCCAAGTCCATGCACAGTGGCTGGCTGCTCCCAAGCAAATAACCTGCATGTCTGCAAATCACTCGCCTGTGGAACAGCATTAACTAACTATGAAAATGCACCTGAAGGTTTCTGGGCTGTTAAAGGCCCAATGTTCTGGATAAAATGCAGCACTGAGGATTAAATGACTTCTGCTGTTGAGCTTCTTATGGCATAAGCGCACTCCGGAGACTTTCTTTTTTATGACTTTGGGATTCTTTGTAACTTGTTGCACTGTGGCTCCCTTCAGTCTTCACTATAGCGGAAACTAAAGGAACAGTTTCATGTTGTGGGACACATGGGTGGAAGGGTACCCAAGCTGCATCCCATGAGCAGTCACACTTCTTTTTTGGGAAATCAATTGTTGCCGAACGGTGAGAGACCTCAGCCTAAATTTATAGAAAAATGCATGCATAACCCCTTGTGCTTCTACATTCATCTGCCTAACCTTTTGCTGCAAGTAGGAAATCTGGTTTGTAGTTTTTTTCAAACCAGACCTTTATTTAGAAAAGTAACCTTGCCCGTATATACATCTGCTGGTGTGTGGCCAAGTGGGGATGTTACGCCCTCCTGACAAGAGCTACGGTATGGATTAACTTGTGGAGCAAGGTTCATGAAAGAGGCCAAGTGCGTGATTCTGCATCCTTTGGGAGTACTGAGAGAGTACTGGGAGAGCTGAGATTTGGGAGCGCCATAGGAAAATCGAAGAGCTGTCACTGAGAAACATTGTAAGTCTGTTGACCTCAACAGAATTACAGCAATTGACACCAGCTCTGAATATACCCCTTCTTTCTTTGCCATCTCCCCTTCTCCCCCTTTCCTCTAAATAAAACCCCTTTGAAACAACGGCAGTAGAAATTGTAAAATATATGCAAAAGCCCATTTTGCGTGTCAGGACTGTTGGAAGAACTGGATGTTGGTGCGCGCCCAACACACATCAACTTCTGTCCTGGGCTGCAGCCGTATTTGAGTGACTTTGCAAATTCTTTATATGACTGTCCAATTCAAATCCGTGTATGCATTAAATCTGTAGCGTCTTTACAGTATTTCATGTGTCTGTTCCTTCCAGGATTCTAGTGGCTGGGTCTAGTATGAGTTTGAAGCTTGCCTGAAGGCAGCATCTGCAAGGTTTTTCCAGCAGAAAAATGAATGACCTGGTATAATGAATGATTTTGTGTAATACTGAAGAAAAAGAGTATCAGCTGTGCACTTCATATACAGTATTGATTGCAAGTATGCTCGTTAATTTGCGAGATACAGGAAATTCCAGCCAAGGGTAGGAGGGCTTGACTACACTGCTCCCTAATGTAGCTGTGACTCCTATTGCCTTCAGAGAGGTTTGGATCAGGTTGCAAAAAGCCAAAATTCAAACCTGAATTACTTGGCTATGGAAGTGTGTTGTCTCAAACCCTCCTCCTTCTCCTGGTGTAATATGAGTGTGCTGAGCAGTGGAAAAGTTGCTCAGAACCAGTAGTATCAGTATTTCTTGACTTAACACGTGTAGCCTCAGGTGGTAAGGGCTCACTTGCAGTTCAGCAAGGGAAAACGGAGATGTCCTGTTCCTGTTTTGCTTCTGTTTAAAGGTTTGATCTTTACAGTTTTGGGGGAATGTAGAGTGCACAACAGACCTGGGCAAAGTTCTCAACTCAGCCCGACAAAGGACGGAGTTGGGGCAGGGGGAGGGGAGGGAAAAGGCACGTTTTCCACAATGGCCTGTTTAAAACATTACAAGCAACCTCTCTTCCATCATGAGTCCTGCTTTAAAACTATTGCCCTGGGGCATAAAAATCAACTCCTAACAACTTCCAGTGGGACCGCTATTCCATCAATGTTCCCATCAAATGTTGACTCCATGATTAATATTCACCCTCTTCCTTCGTTAATCATCAGTCTTCATTCATTTTTTTGTAACTTCCCGCTGACAGGGGTAGTGTTCGTAGAGCAGCTGGCAGGGAAAACAGAAAGAGCTGAACTGCCGTACACAAGCTGTGAAGGGAAAAAGCCACCTCGGAGCACTGTGTCAGCTCAAAATGATTCCTCAAGATGCAATTTTTTTTCCCAGTCCTAGAAGCAGCGAGGCTGAATTTCCGATTGTCTTTGTGAGATGGGACCTCACAACGACCCGAGATTGTTATTGTACTGTTTTACCTTGAGTGTCACAGCACCCAGTAATTTAGAGCAGAAGCTACAGTAATGAAGAACAAACTGTCAGAATTTGGCTCATCAAATTAAACCTCTACGTGATCCTAAAATAGAGTTTTGCAATTAACACTAATTTGTGAATTGGAGGTTTACTCCCAGCTTTGCCACCGACTTCCTGAATGACCTCGCAAATGAGACTGATCTCTTCCTCACCGCCCAGCCTATAAATTGAGAACAGTTATTGCTTTCTCCCTTGTTCTGTCTCTCTGAGCAGTTGAGATTGTCCGTCCCGTGGAGAAGGGACTCCCTGATGTTGTCCAAGACACTGTACAAACATATGAGTTCAGTAAGAACCAGGGTAGATACGCACTCCTAAAATAGATGTTGCATGTTAATCTACTTTCTAGAAAGCATTATGGCAATTACTGTGATCCTTCTCAACTCTGGTAACTTCGTAAAGAGACCTGGAGGCTGCATTCCCCAGCCTTAGACTTTATCCCTTGTAAGCGCTTTGTAACGTGCTTTGATTTGTTTGATAGAAATGCTGAATAAGCTGCCTTACCATTGTGATCATGGTAATCTAAGCAATAAAGAAGCATCAAAAAGATAAATATATGAGTTATAGAATCTAGAGCTTGGTTTGGTCTTCTCAGACACATCAGAAATTCTGTATGAATCAACATTTAGGACAATGAATTGGACATTAAGTCAACAAAGTCAAAATTCACAGGGCAATCTTGCTGGTGAGAGGAAGATTTGTGTGTTATGCCTTCTTTTCCTAGCGAGCTGCTGGTACATGTGTAAACATCTCCCTCAATGTAGGTTTGCAGGATGCACAACTAATGGCCATCGCACATCAGTGGGATGGTGACGGCTGACAGGGCTTTGCTGAGAGTCTGTCTTCTGCTTCTCCAAGGGAGAAGGACCTCCTTTAATCTCAGCTTTTCTTTATCATTTCCTTTCAGGGATGATTTTATTGTGCTGGTGTTTTTTGCCTCTTTCCCATACAGAGCACACTTCTCAGGAGGGTATCACGCATGGGCTCAGGAGCTGTGCTGGAGGACCCTGCCTTATTAGAGCATGTTTCCCTTCAAACTTGAGGCAACCATGGATAGTCCTTGGTTTGAGTAATAAATTTATTCAACATCTACACTAAAAAAAAAAATATCTTTCCTTGTGTAGCTGCAGTATTCATTGACTGGCAGTAACAGCAATTGTCTGTGTTCTTCCAAATATAGCAGCATCTAATGCCACTTTTCTGGGGAAAAAAAATAATAAAACCCACACAAGTGTTACTGTTTCCTTGTAGAGAACAATATTGCCTTGAGTGCAGAGCTTGTGCGGGTTTGCTTGTCTTCTGCTAATGCTTTTAGGATAAATCTTTATCATTAATGATAAAGATTACGAGAAATAAAAACTTGCTCAGTGTAAATTGCATCTTTTGCAACACGGATAAAGAAATGATTGAACATGGGGGAGATCTGGTGGCATTTGAGAGAGCGTGATAGATCCAAGAAAGGTCAATAAATAGGTAGCAAAATGAGAGACTGGCAATGCAGGGCTGAATAAGCGCACACTCTAACTTTTGCTGCTCTGTTCAAACTGAAACAAGCTTTGCTGCAGAAATAATTTAAAAATGCAGATCCTAACAAATTTTGCATTTAAAACATTTTAAATTAGAAAAATTTTAAGTTGCAGTAAAAATGTTTGCATATCTATTGGCCAAAATTATGCTGAATCTCCCTTAATATTTTTTTCCCCTTGCTCTTCTAGGGAGAATTCTGCAAAACAGCAGAAGTCACTACTGTAAACATTTAAAAGCTTTCTCTCTTTGTGTTCCCAACATTTTCCCCTACAACTTAAATAATGTTGTGCAGATATTACTTCATTTTTCTTTCTCCCTTTATTTTCCAATTTGTTATTTCACCAATATCTTTTCAAAACTTCCTTTAGATCTTGAAACCTCATTTGCCATTAAGAGAAATGGAGCATTAAAAAAAAATTGAAACATTTGGATATCATTCTGCGTGGGGGGAAAAAAGGGCAATAGTCAGGATGGTATTACAGTGTTCACTTCATTATATTTGATGAAGTGAAAGAAAAGATACAAACCACATTCAGCATTCACGAAAAAGATTTAAAATTGGTGGCAGAAACTTCACGTTATTAATTGAAAGCTTTGCACAGGAAACATATTGGGTTTGGACTTCTTGTTTATGAAAATAGGGGGGTTGTATCTCGTGTGCTTTTTATTCCTCCTTCTTAACCAATTCCAGTTTAAATGTCAGGACCAGAAGATCTTTCTCTGACAGCCTTTGCTTTTTTTGACAATTTTGTCTCTTGATAGTTCCTGCTTTCAAATCTAAAACAATTTATCTGGTATCAGAGAGAGACCAGTCTTTTACTGGTTTTTATTTACTGATTCAGAAGATGGAGCAAAAGGACATACTGTTGCTGTGATCGTGTGCACAGACTGATTACACACCAGCTCGGGATCTAATTTAGATACTCCTTTCTTACTAAATTAGTGTGAACAACTGCAGAAACCTGCTAGGAATGTGCAAGGGGCTACATGCAAGTATTCTCATTTTTTACACAAACTTGGACCTGTATTTTGCAAGTGTTTTCCAAAATCTAGTTTGCTAAGGGGGTGGAGGTTTAATAGTTCCAATGCTGATCAGCATAACTCAAACATTAGTGGAAGAGGTAAGAAAGATTCATCCCATTGTTTTAGAAGAAGAAAAAAAATCACGAGGAAATTTGAACAATCCAGCATCAGTGTATTCAGTACCAACTGAGTGGTGCTTTTTATTCTTTAAGCAATGTTTTGGGTTAGAATTAACTTCTTTTCTCTTCTTTCCATCCTGACAATTGCAAGCTGCCTGGCCATTAGCTTCCTAAACCTGCATCCCTCTTCATCCAGGGAAGTTACTCCTGTCCCAGCGTGTCACTGGCCCACTGTACCTTTTTTCTTTCTCTCATCTTTGCCTCAGTTTCCCCTCATAGAAAACCATTAGGGCTTCATCTCTGCTATGCAAAGCGATTAAGGCTTAAATGAGGAGAGATTTCAAGATGTTGATGCACCCTCGTTATAGCAATAACACACCTTTTGTCCTATAGGGATAGTGCAGTGTCATTTTAAATGGCTTTAGCTCTTTCATCTTTCAGAGATCCTTATCCTGTTTTTGCATTCATAAAGCAATTGGAACAGCAGTAGGTAGATAACTCCACTTACTTGTGTGAGGGGTCCAATAATATATAAAATAGCACATTATCTCTTTAATTACTACAATTGTAGATCACATTTAATATTATTTTTTGGGCAGGAAATAATAGTGGGAGCCTAGAGGGAAATTTTATCTGATTGCCCTCCTCCATTACCTGAAAGATTGCTTGCTGTAGCATTAATAGCGTGAGTAGGAAAGGTCTCCAAAGTACAGTTTCCCGGCTTGCTCGATAGAAGACTGCAGCCGCTGCTGCTAAAATAAACCAAACACCAGCCATTATTTGCCATGCAATGGGAAGAGCTGCCATCAGCTGAAGAGGATGGTTAAGCTCTGTTACACACAAATGTCTGGAGCTTGGAGACTACCCTTGGCTGAGCCTATTCACTGGTCCTGTCTTGGAAAAGAAGAGCTGGAAGTGGGGCACAGACATACACCTGCTGCCATACCTGGTGGGATGGCAGTGGTACAGTGGTGGGACAGCTGCTTGGCTTGCAGGGGTTGGTGACCCCCAGCACCCCAGGGGTTCCCAAGGAGGTAAGGCACCAGCTACAGGGTTAGCAGGGAGGAAACGTGTTCAAGTGAGCAAAGATGATAAGGGAATTAGTAATGATTTCTGGTGGGTGTTTATTTTTTGAACACTGGGCTGTTCCCCACTAGACTACTTAAGGAGGAAAACAAAATTACCCTGTAAATACTTCCCTATCACCAAGAACTGTGAATACAGAAAACAACACATCAATGCTCATCAGCAAGGGCAAGACCTTTATGTCAATGTTCATTTGCGGAACAAATGTGCTGCAGCATCCTCCCCGGGGTTGTAAATATCCCCATTGTGCTCCTGCAGGAAGGGCTGTTGCCCGAGGTGGCTGGGCAGCCTTAATGGGGAACCTGGGTTTGTGTAAATAGAGCCAACCCGTTCCTTCCTCCTCGCCAGTCACACACTTCAGAAAATCCAAATCTGCCTATGTACCATCACAGGAGAGGCAATAAGGCTGATCACCTGGCTCTTTTCATGGTGCTCCTTTTCTCCATGTGAGGCAGCAGGAGGAGAGGACTCACCACCACCACCGATGTGCATCACAGCTGTGCTTTCTGTAGAAGAACCAGGGAAGTAGAGAAGCCAAAGGGCAGCAAACCCAGCCAACCTCACCCTCTGCAACTGCAGGCCCTGAGCACCCCAGCAGTTCCTGTGAGCATGCTGGGACATGACCCCGCAGCGCATCAGCCATGTGTGTGCTGATGCTCGGTGGAACTGGCTTTCCAAAGGAGCGAGGTACCCCTCAGCAAATGCCACCCAGCTTGGAGTGGGCACATGCCACTTGCAGTCACTGTGGCAAACTTGTGGTTCCCCTCCATCTCTCTGTGGGCAGATCATAAGGTACTTACTTTCTTTTCCTGCTAAGCTGCTTTAACCCAGGTCGCTGTGGGACTGTGAAGCTCTCACGTTTGTCAGTGTTAAATAAGAAGCAATAAGGTCTTGGCTGTACCGTGAAGAGCTTTCCTTTCCTGGGTAGTAAATCTGCAGTAACTCTCTCTTAGAGTTTTATTGAGGGTTATCAAGTGTTTATTCAAAAGGCATTTCCGTGCATTCAATGTTCTTCTAATTGGGCAGTGAGTGGTAATGTTCTCTCCGGACAGACTGTTATTGCTGTGGTAAAATTTGCTCTGTTTAGTCAATAGACTGTCCACATTGCTAATTTGCTGGGTGGAGAGAGGAAGTAGGACCGTATTGGCATATGGTTTCTACTAAACGGAGTTTGAACTATGTCACTTATAGAATCAGCTTCCCCAGAACGCCTGGAACGTGTCCCGTGCTGTCTCAAGAAGCACTGTAAGACAAGAAAATCTGTAAGGAGACAAATCTTCTCCTTTGAAGAACTAGGTTGCATCTGTGCAACGTGCAAGGAGCCCCCGCTGCTGCCCTTCTTGCGTGGCGTGGCTGAATTTCAGCCCAGACCTCTCGTCCTCAAATAACAAGCGCTACAGAGGAGCCCATTGCTGAAGTTCCTTGTGGTGTGAGTGTGCTCCATTGCTGTGGTGGAAGCAGGTGGTTAAAGATGGTCTTCACAGTCTGGACTCAAAAGAGGAGCTGTTAATTAACAGGGTGGTTTAGAATGAAATCCCTTTTGAGGGACATCTGGAAACCTGGAATGGGCACCAGGAGGAAGTGCATGTAGGAGGGGTGAGGTTGGAGGTTGGCCTGGTTTATTCCGAGAAAATAAGTTCATTTTGTATTTGGTCTGCCTTTTCTGTTAGCTACTCATTGTTGGGATGAAGAAGTCAGAAACGAAGTGGTCGAAAAAATGGGGGTGGAAAAGGAGTCGCCCAAACTTGCCAGGTGACAGCAAATTATTTCAGACACAGTAAAAGCAGGCTCAGATTTGGGTGAGGTGTGCCCTACATGTGGCTGTGCCCCCGGTCCTTTCTGTGGGGCTCACACATCTCTCCTGCCATCAAAGCCTTCCTCCCGCACAGGATGAGCTCCTGCTCCTTCCTCGCAGGAGGCAGGGGAGGAGGAGGAGGGGAGGTTCAGCCATGCTGATCCAACGTGCACCTGGACAGCTGGTACTTCACGCAGCGCCTTCATTTTAAAGCTATCCATCATGCTCGGGGATCACATCCAGGCCCTGAATTGCAGAACTGGCACCTTGGGAAGTGTTCAGCTATGAAAACTGACTTGGCAGGACGGCTTTGCCATGTGAAAAAAAAAATGCTTCGATTTTCTTATTTTTAAAAGGCAAGGTAAATGGAAGGGGCTGAGTTAACTCGCAGGCATTTTCAGGAGATATATGGCTCTCCTGTGCCCTGCTGTTGGGTGGATACAGGCAAATCTGACCACAGTGAAGGGATTTGGTTCAGATGGGAATGGGCAGATTGTTGCATCTGCGAACTGTCCCGTCTTCAGAGTTGGTCTCCCGTGTCATGTTGAACTTCAGCTCCCGGCGATGTGTGTGTGTCTCCGTGGCAGAAGGGATCAGTGAACAGAAATGCAGGATCTTAGGTCAGAGCTGTAAACTTTGGGGCTGAGGTTTTGATTATGATGGGATGCTGCAGTGCTCTCGGATGAGATGTTTGGGCTGGTCTGATATTGGACACGATGGGTCTAACTTCTAGGTTTTCCATACACAGTTAGGATGTGTACTACTGTTCAGGTGAGGACATATTTTTGACGTACCAGCTGACCTCAGCCTGATGATCTGGAAGTGAAATGAAGTTATACCAAGGAACACTTGATGAATTTTCCTTGGTTTTATTCCTGGTACTTTATGCTGCATTGGTCTAGTAATTTGCAGGAGTGGATTGCATAGATACAATGGGAGGCTTAATTAGTGTGCAAAGTGCTTTGAGATCTTTGATGAAAGGTGAAATAGATGCAGAAAGTTATCTTTCGTCCTCCTCAGAGGCTGTATTTCAGTAATGGATGAAGTGACCCCTAAAATATAATATTAATTCTGCAAAGCACTTGGGAGTTCTTCTGAATCAAAGGTGCTATGCAAATATATTCTCACTTTCCTTTACCAGTCCCTTTGAGCCAGACAGTCCACCATTAGTGGCGATTCTCATTTAATCAGAATTCAGCCTTCAAATTTTCTGCAAGTCCATAGATAAATAAAGCAGCAGCCGTAGTTGATCATTTATTTATAAATCTATTTATAATCTATGTTTTGCATATTAATCAAAACCACTCCATGTGGCAATTCCTGATTAAGAACTATTTTTTTTGCCTCGTCTCTCTTGCCCCTAGATAATATGCAAAGAATTAGATTAGAAATACTTTTTATAAATAAATCATGATAAACTCCTGCTTTATTTATGTACTCAGACAAAGGTGCCACTCTTCCAAACGCTGGATTCGTCCCTTCTTCTTGTCATGCTTCCATCTCCCTGCCATGTGGTAAGCTACAGCAGTTGTGGCACTCACAGTGGTCCTTTAAATGGGAAATCCTTGATTTTCAATTGGAAAAATGTCACTTCCCACCTCAGATGAGACAGCCCGAGGCCTGACCCAAGGCAGCATCGTCAGAATGAGTTGAGGAGTTCAAGGTACTTCTTGTGCACACAAAAACTAAAGGGTAAAAATGATATAAAATCAGGAAACATCTTGCCAAGTTCGGGGCTGCAGAGTGTGACGGGCAGTCAGGAGACAGGAGGAGAAGCCTTAGAAACAAGGGAACAGGGAGAAGTGATTCTGAAAAAGCTGCAGCTCTCTGAACCTCCCCCTGCAGAAAATGCCAATTGTTTTGCTGAGTTTGGTTGGATGAAGAGGACGGCTGCAGAAAGCAGGTAGCTAAGGTCTTGGTGATTGGTGGCCCTGCAGCTGGGCTGCTCCCGTGTCGCACGACTGAGATTTTGGGCTGTACTGAGAAATGCTAATGGCAGGTACTCCCCTGAGCATCAGAGGTGAAAGAGCTCTGAGCCAGGCGGTGAGGACCCATGCATTTATGAGTTGGCATATTGCATGAAGCTTTCCTCCCTCACCTACCATGACACCCAGCCATTGAGTCTGTGGGGCTGCGCTTTGCACCCCCATTGCCTGGACACCATGAGTCTCCTCCTGGGGCCAAGCCCCAGCACCCGTGGCACAGGTCCAGGCTGGATCTGACTGGGCACACTGGGATGCAGCCAGTGTGGGGCTGCCCGGGGACAGGGCTGCTCAGGTGGGAGGTTTTTGGAAGCTGCCTCACACCCTTCAGGAGCAAGTATCCATCAATATCAGTGTAGACACTTTTTGTGTCTAGCTAAATGAAGCCTTGATATCGTGGAATTAATTGTGTCAGCAAAATAGTCATCGTCTGTAAACATGTTCCCAGCAGCTCCTGTGTATGGTCTGATATAGTGTGTGTATGGGAGAAATAGCGAACTAGAGTACCTTATTGTGGAATATAACTAACCATTGATAGTATCACATGTGCTGCATATTTGCATTGGCCATGGTGGGACTACTCAAATGTTTAAATAGTTTTAATTTAATCTAGGGGGTTTGGTTATGTGCATATTACCTGTTGTGTAAGCATTTTACATCGTTATGGAATACAAACGCAGCATTGCAACCAGTTGGCAAGAATTGAGAGGAATTATCAGATAGCGTTAGGTCCTGGAGTCATGAGTATTTGTGGTTCAAATCATGTTTCTAGCCTTACGGGCTCAACGGAAAAGGTTTAAAATAAAACCTAAATACATTCTGAGGACAGGAAGAAAAAGAAACAAAGGGAAAAAAAATCCCCGAATTTCTTAGGTCATGATGAAGGAGGTCAGGAATAGGGTATGACGAGGGCTGGGACACTTGGCTTTGCTTCCCACGTACTCACTGTGTGATTTTGAACATGACAAGTTTCTTTGTCTCTGTAAAATGGGAATAATAACAACTTCCTCTGTTGTGGCAATGTAAGAAAACTAAATAGTGCAGCCACAACTGTAGTTATTTAGGAGAAAGTTTTAATACCAATGGATCATTCAGAAGGTCTTTGCCATGCACCTGAGATCTTTTCGTTCAGCAATGAAAGGCAGCAGCTGCTGGGGTGGGACATGGCATGCCCCGGGATTAGAGCTGTCACGTTATAAAATAAGGGTTTCCCAGAGTTTGTTTTACTGCAGTTTGCCTGAAGACACCAGCTAAAGGATTTCTATGTACGTGCAGAAACTGAAGTTGTAAACACAGAGTTTGGAGTTGAGTATTTTATTTCTGTTTTTTTACTCTGTTTTGTACAGGTACCTGTTCAGAAGTGGAGGCAATATGTATCAGCAGGTCAGAATTTAAGAGATCACTAACACAGAGCAACAAATATTTACTGAGGTCCAATTCTTCAACCAATCTAGAATTCATACGCGCAAAATACTGTACAAGAATAATGTTGAGGAGCAAGTTTAGGTTAAGAATGTTGTTGGGAATTATTTGTTCAGCCGACTGCTGAACTTTAATTTAAACAAGGGCTGGTTTAGAAGAGCAGTGAGATATTGCAGTTTGGGCTTTCCACTCATTAGCGCTCTGTTCCTCTGGCTCCCGGGTCGCGGTTTTACACCAACCTGCCCGTAGCGCTGCGGCGTTAGCCCCTGAGTACCTGATGTTGCGGAGAGCACAGCAGACAGGGCCAGGAATGCATGCCCCGCTGTGCTTTATCTTGCTTAATGAATACTATTCCTTCAATAACTTTATTGCCCTCTGAGTGTTCCAGGATCCTTAATTACTTTCTGCTTGGCAGACGGGATCCTTTTATTTTTTTTATTTTTGTTAAGTATTACCAGATTCCCCAAGCATTGCTATCCACAGGGAGAATGTCATAATAACCGAACCACAAACAAGCTGTATGAAACAGAAGACAAAAGGGAAAATTTAAAGTTAGCTCTTCTTTCACCATCAAAAAGAAAAAGAGAGAACTTGGAGCGTCCACTGTATTTTTCTGTCACCTTTAGAAGAAGGACAGGAGACATCGCCACATGTGCCAGCTGCGTACTCAGAGCCTGCGGGCAGAGACAAAAGGCCAAACCTGGGGGCTAAATCAAGACCTGGTACAAGAGTGAAGTAAGCTTTTCCCTCTTTCTTAGTTACTAATATGAGACTGAAAACATGAGTCATTGTATCCCGATAGGGTCAGAACGCAAAGGCAAATTCAAGCTGTGAAACAGGAGTTTGATCGTTCATTTGTAGACTTTGTCTCTCATGATCTCTGAATATTTGCATTCATACTGATTTCCTCTACCTCTTCTATTGACTAGACAAAAATGTTTTTTGTATTCTTTCTTCTGAAACTCAAAATACAACAAAAAAGCAACTTTATACTGGCTATTCAAAAGTTTGGTTTAGGTAAGTCAGGGTTTAGAGATTTTACTCCAAGGGTTTTCTCTCTACAGACTTGTAGAAAAACCTAGGAGAGCAATCTTTCCTTCAAAACTAGTTTTATTTACTGAATTTTTATCACACTGAGAGGTGTCATTGACTATATGGCTTATGATTTTTTCATCCGAAGACAGAACACAGGTTGACTTTACTATGTGTGTGATTGCTTGAGATGATTCTAACTTTCATGAAATAGGAATTATGTTTTTTTTCAACTTAAGACCCATCTGCTTTTATATTGTACCTGGCATTGACTGAATCCAGCCAGGATCAGTCAACTAAAGTGAGGTTTGTGGGCAGAAGGTAAAGACTTGGAGACTGAACCAGTTTCAATATTGCACCATGCTAGTTAACAGCCCTAGTGCTGTGGCTCGTCACTCCTGGGCTTTTATCCACCGACCTCTCTGCCCCCCTAAACTATCTTTTCTATTTATAACTTCTGTGGAGGAAGAAGAGAGGCTTGGAAATAGTGTGTGGGAGTTAATCTAGTAATTATGTTTAGGTACTTTCTCAAGGGTTTTAAAGAGTGTTAAAAAACCCCAAACAAAAAAACTCCTAGTAACTGCCTCAGAGGTGGTCACCTGAAGGTACTGCAGAACAGGCGAGAACATCGAAAGTGGTGGGAAAGAGAAGGAAAGAGAACAAGATGTGCCCTTATGTGAGCATGCAGTGATTTAACTCTGGAACATGTGAGTCTTTCATTGAGTTAGGATGTTGTGATTGCAGGGGACTTGCCTCTGAAGTAATGATGATTTATTGCTGTGCTTCATTTCATAATTGGCAAATGGAGAAAACCAGGTGCTGGGCCAGGGAGGGAGGAAAATTCCTGTTCATCAGGGCACCTCTGACCTTCACAGTGAAAGAGGAGAGGCCTCATCCTGTGCTGCCTTCTGCAGAAGTCATGTGCTGGCTTCGAGCAACTCTCCAGAGGCTGTGGAGACACGTGGAGAGGCAGCCTTCCCTCAGCCACTCAGGGAGCCCAGGGTCCCTGACTCATCCTCTGGTGTCCTAGAGCAACCTATCCTGTGTGGAGGCTGTGCTCCTGGCATATGGATCCTATACTGTGTCTGTACGGGAACAAAATGCTGGAAACACCTCTAGTCCTTTTGAAATATATCTGAAATACTACAGGGTTAAAATTCTGGCCTCAGGGAAGTGACCCAACAGTCTGGGGACTTGGGGACTTCTCTTGGCACTGTGTGGTTAGAGCTTCAATGGGAAGGCAGATTTGTGTGCCCGCTGGCAGCAACCGTTTGCCTACTGGAAGCAATGCAGTCTCTGGGATGCAGAAGTGGAAAGGATGCAGCTGGAGCACCTCTGCTATGAAGACAGGATGAGAGAGTTGGGGTTGTTCAGCCTGAAGAAGAGAATGCTCTGGGGAGACCATATAGGGGCCTTCCAGTATCTGAAGGGGGCCTACAATAAAGCTAGAGAAGGACTTTTTAGAAGGGCAGGAAGCAATAGGATGAGGGGTAATGGCTTCAAACTGGAAGAGGGCACATTTAGATTGGATATTGGGAAGAAATTTTTCACTCTGAGGGCAGTGAAGCACTGGTCCAGGTTGCCCAGAGAAGCTGTGGATTCCCCATCCCTGGAGGGGTTCAAGGCCAGGCTGGATGGGGCTTTGAGCAACCTGGTCTGGTGGGAGGTGTCCCTGTCCAGGGCAGGGGGTTGGAACTAGATGGTCTTTAAGGTGCCTTCCAACCTAAACCATTCTATGATTCTATGATTTTCCTTTCTATCAGCCTTGTAGCTAAGCCCACCACTGGGTCAAACCATTAGTGATTTGGGATTTAAGCAAAGGTAAGATGTGCAAACGGTGACTGAAATTTCAGCCGCCTGTAGTGGTCTCCACCATTTTCTGTCCTGCTGTTGTTGTGCAGTTGCTGAGCAGCACGGACAAAATTGCTCCAAATGCTGCTTTCTGGGTGTAAAGGGGATACCTGGAAGATTGGTACCTGGTAACATGGGTGCACAAGACAGCTGAGATGACGTCAAGGAGTGAATATCAGGGATCTTTGCAGAAGTGTCTGCTTTTCTGGTATGTCATAACTGACTAGGATGCAGTTCTCAGCTGTCACCTGAATCAAGTCGGAAGGAGCCCATTTTAGACAGAAATGACATGCCTAATTTCTAATCTAATCATACTGCAACAGCGATCTGAGAAAATGGAAAACAGCAAGACATGTTCGGGGGAAAAATCCCATCAATTGAAATATTTTCCTATAGCACTAACCTTTCCATTAACAACAACAACAAAAAAACAAAAACGGGAGGACCTGTTCTGCCAAGAGGAAAGCCAGCCTGGGCTGAAATCACGGCCGCTCGGCTGTGCTTCTCTCCGAGGCTGGGAAGGTGCTGGGGGAAGTGTTGCGGAAGGCCCAGGGACCTTGATTTTTTTGCATCATTTTTGGGAGGCTGCCCCTTGGACACAGAGGGAAACTCGGTTGAAAGCTATTACAGGTGTGGGGTTTTTTTTTTAAGCTACGATCAGAAATTCTTGCAGTGGGAAAGGAAAGCAATCCAACAAGCTGCCTGCTGCTTCCTGCCAGCGGCTCCTGATTACTTCAGCTAATTTCAGGCCTGGAAACATTGTTGACAGTGTGATTTCTGAAACATGGGAAGTGTTATTTGGTGGTGCAATCTGTACCCTATCTGTGTCAGGAGTTTCGCTGCTGTCACTTGCAGCAACTTTCACCGCTCTATCATCGTCTCCCAGAACTAATTACCTTAAACTGATGCAAGTAGATTTTTAAAAGCAAGATGCTTTTGGTTATTTGCTTTTCGGTGGTTTATGAAGTTGTTTTAGCATGCTCTGTTGAGCTGTAGGCTTACCTACATCACCAACAGAGCTGGAGTAAGGCGTTTTGGAGGCTGGCACCAAGGGAGGGAAGGATTAAATAGGCAGCAAAATGTGTGGCCCACGTTGCCCCTGCCTTGCTCTGTTTCACACAACTCTCTGCTGCCTTTGCATCCCGCTTCCATCTGCTCCTCACGACCTGCTGAGAGCCACATCCCTCTGCACCCTGCTCCTCCCGGCTGCCACGGCACCCCTTGCTGGTCCCATTTCCCATATATATGGGTGTTTCCTATATTCATATATAAATATATATATAGGATGTTTTTCCCCCCTGCTTGGAAACAATCTATGCTTGTCTTTCACAGCCAAATGGAATTATGCTACAGAGCATCTCTGCTCTAAAGACAAAATTCATAAAATAGGCTCTGGCCTTACTTTATTGTCTCTTAGTGTAGCATTTCCTTGAGTCTAACGTAGTTTATAAGCCCTAGCGCAGGACTGAGAACTTGGAGGATCTCTCTAATACTAAGGGGTGAACAAACCACTTGAATTTTAGAGTATTCAACATGATGAACTGCTATTTGGGGTGGGAGTTGGACACAAATGCTAGCATCTAATTTCAGAAAAAAAAATCATAAATGTAGTAATTTTGGTTTATTACTATCTCAGTTGACCAGTGATAATAATAGTTAAAGTAAAAACTAGTTTAACTCATATAAGACCTTTTTCTACGTAGTAACTAATGAACTGCTGGTGTTTCCTACCCATTCAGAACTGCCAGTTTAACAGTGGCCACATCATCTCTGTCTGCCTGGCACCAGGCAATAATTTCCTGCTGTCCTGGGCTTGTGTCTCCCTTGCCCTGTGTTTTCAGTACAAATTTTCACCCTCTCCTCCCCTTTTTCACATCAGCTTCTTGCACTCTGACACCTGCGATATGCAGCCACTCAGCCAGTGCTTTAAAGCCACCCTTGGTATCAAAACAAATTTTACATATGGAGAACAGATCTCTGAGTTTCTTTCAAAAGGAATCTGCTGTCTGGCTTTCCTCTTCCTCTTTTTTTTTTTTTTTTTGTGTTAATGGATCACTTAGAAAATAAGTGGCACTTTTAGTGTCCATTAACTCTCATTTAACTAATGCTAAATTGCACTTGAGCACCTATGGACACACTTGCGAGAGGCATGTTAATACCAGATGAATTCATTAGAAGTGGGACTATTACTTCCAATGTAAAATGAATTCATAATCATGGGAAATCTAAAATAAAGGCTTACCAAAAAATACTTGGTAGCATGTTAAGTATCCATTAACGCAATGGAATGACACTCAGTCTTTTACAAATACAAATGCCATCCCCACGAAGGAGGGTGAAACAAGGGAGTTCAGAACAGGAGAGTGTTCCTAATATAAAACATGGAAATTCATCCCCTACCTACGACCTTCAGTGTGAATAGGGGGGAAGAAATTAATACAATTCCCTGATAACAGGCTTTTATAAATATTATAAATCACATTAGAAGTTTCCTTTGAATTTCAGGATTTCCCTTTCTCCTTTAAAAGAAAAAGGCTTATTTTTGTTTCTCCTTTTTTCAGACAGGGCAATTGCAAAGAACGAGGCCTGAGTGGAAGAGGGCTCAGAAATGACTCGCTGGCCTTGGGAGTTCCTGTCCCCTGGTGTCATCCCTGCCTTCTGGGGTCCTTGCTCGGAGCGGTGGCTCGTTGCTTGGCGTCACTGCAGTTTTGCTTTTGGTGCTTCATGCGGCTGGGAACTCGGCGTGCCAGCTCTGCTCAAGAGCCACGGCCCCTGCTGCAGCTCAACCTTTTCCTGTCCTTTATAGGACACTTGTCCCCACTATCCCGGCCAGCCACTTACAGAAGTGAAATGTTCAAAAAACCCAGTATGGCGAAGCACAATGAACAGTGTTAAAAAAGTTTTGCAGATGTGGTGACTCCAGCTGGTTGCAATAGGCAGATAATTATTTTATTCTTGTTTCTATATCGCTATTGAGTCCAGCTGAGGCCTTATATGTAAATACAGAGAGTGTCCCTGCCCTCCAGGCCTTGCAATCTATCAGAAACTGGTAAAACAGATGTTCCAAGAGATGGAGAACTTGTTCAGTGGCACATGGCGCAATCAGAGCTCTCCTCATCTGCTAAATACCCCAACGTATGGAGGCAAACCCATCCCGTGGCTCTGGGCTGCATCTTTTTGCTATCAGACCTTCTGCTGACCCTGAACAGCTTCTGTTCTTTGAGGGCTTTTTTTTTTTTTCCCTTTTCTTTTTCTGTTGTTGCTCATATCTTCCCCCTCACATTAATTATACAGATGTACTGGGGGCCATGTGCTTTGCCACATCACAAAGGAAACCACAGGACTTCAGATCAGAGGAGCTGCCAGATGTACTTGCCTGGCAGAATACCACGCAGGGGTCACGGCTCCGGCTGCCAGAGCGGGCTGGCTGCCTCGGCAAAACAGGATGGGGACATCACCTGCTTCCAGAAAAAGGGACCACAGAAGAAACGAGCTCAGTGCAAACACAGAACAACATTTGGGGACTGATTTTATTAGTGCTTGGGTCTTTTTTTTCTTTTTTTTTTCTTTAGTAGATGTACTAACTACCCTGATTCTTTAAGGTCAGAGCTGCCAGTCTATACTTAGGCTGAGCAGTATCTTATTTCCTGACAAGCCCTTTGCCTCTTGGTGCCTTTGCAATTTCAAGTCCAGAATCAAGACTTTCAGGACTGTGCCTGCTTGGGAAAGTGTTGTTTGTGTATAGCTCACCTCATTGTTCTTATGCTTGTACTTCATTTTTGGTATGTCAGTAAAAGTCATTAAAGACAAGGGTTTTGAAGTGATTGTTTTCTTCAAGTAGCAACTCGGGAACAGGTTGTACTTTGTCTCCTTCAGCAAACTTGCAGCTCCATCTCTCCTAACAGTCTGCCAGCAATGCTTTTTCTTTTGAGCTTGCAGAAATGGCAGACAGAAAGGGCTGGTTTAATCTTTGGGACTCTTCTTACTTACCTTTTCCTCCTTTGGGAAGGGGACGTAAAATTCACTTTTATTTTTTTGCTGGAGGAAACAGTTCCCACTGACGTCTCTCAGCATGGAGGACACCGTGTCAGTATGTATTTCTCAGACCATGTCTCTAACCTACTCCATTCCACACACAGGGAGAAGGAGGAAAGCTACGATAGCGTTTCTATTTCTGTCCCTCAAGAGAAATTCAAAGCAGAAAGCTAGCCATTACATATATCCAGCTGTCACCTCTGAATCTTGCTCCTAATTCTTTTACCTATTTTCTTTCATGAAATTGGGGCTTGTGATCAGGAGGCACACAACACCGGAGCAAAAGCTTCCCCTTCAACCACCGGTCTATGGATCTGGTTTTCTACTCTGGTAAAAAGAAAATGTCTTCATTCTTCATAACCTGAGGTAAAATCTTCAGAACCACCTAAGTGACTCCAGAACATAATCCCTGGGATTTTTGTTTGGTTGGTTGGGGTTTTTTCTCAAAAGCGAGTGATACATTTATGATACCTGAGCATATTCCTTGCAGAGCCTGTTTAGACCCCGGGCTATCGCTGAGTGAGCTGGAACAGCCATGTAAAACGTATCAGTGGTGTAGAGAGGACTGGGATCCCAGGGTGTAAAGCTGCACCTCATGAGCCATCTGGAGCTTAGGGCTGGCCTTGCCTCTGGCTCAGGACCCAGCTTGTCCAGCATCAGCTGGGCAACACTGGATTTAAACGTCCCTGATGTATACTGAGCGTGCGATATGGGACTAAATGTTCCATGGCACTTCAGGCACCCTTGGAAATTGTACCGTTCCTCCTCTTAAACCTGGTGATTTTGTCTTTAATTATTCTTTTCTGAGGTTTTCATTGAACAGGTCATAATTCCAAATTCTCCAATCTAAAAGTAAATGGGAGCTGCCAATGGCAAATCTATCTGATGCATGTAAATATAGGATATCAATTTCAATTACTCGATAAATTCAGTTAATCCAAAACTAGTTAAAATCAATGTAATATTTCACTAGCCAGAAAAGTGAGGAGCAAAATACATGACTTTTAAAAAAGTAGTTTACAAGTCTTCCATATTTTTCAAGTAAGTGAAATATTGGCAACTGGGGATTGAGTTTGCATCTTGCCTGGTCTTGGAAAATTCCACTGGTGTCTTTTGCTACTGGACAGGGGATAAATGAAGATCAATTCCCTATCACCCCTGACAGTCACGTAACCTGTGATCTACAGAGTTTTCCTCCCTTAAAAGAAAAAGGCAGGCAAGAGAGAGAATCCTCTGCAAGACACAGATAGAGAAAATGATTTCCTTTTCTTGCTGAAAATGGTGCCTGTGGGAATTCCACGGCTTGTGTTACATCTTCGTGTAATTTCACCTGAGCCTTTGTATGAATCAATGATGAGGCGTTTTCTCTTTCATTCAGAGCCTGTAACTTCGTGTAGCCTTAAAGAATAAACCCCTCTTCATTCTCACCTCCACGTGTAAGCCTTACAGAAGGCTGCAGTCTCACTCTGCGCACCTGGGAAAAGGCAGGTAACTACCTGACAACGGGCAGACCAGGAGCCGCTCCAGGGCTACTATTGTATTTAAAGCAGTAAGAATTAATGTTGAATAGCACCGCATCTCCATCCCAACGACCCAGCCAAACTGCTGCCACTTGGGGCTGATGTTGGTTATTCTGACCCTCTCCCTGGCTCAGGCACGGAGAGCTGCGGGGGGTGTGTGGGGGAAACTCCCTTTCTCCCCCTTCCTGCTAATTGCCTAATTACTGCCCTGTGGAGCTCTTGGTTCAGGGCCTTCTCCTGCTTTGCAGGGCCAAGGCAACAAGAAGCAGCTGAAACCAGTTTGTTAAACGGCCATGTGCTCTCCCAGCCCTCTCTTCTGGCCGCTGAGGGGTCGTGAAGGTTTTCTCTCGAGTGTTTTGCGCTGTGGTAAGTAATATCTTCTTCTTTCCTAACAAAGGGAAAGAGTTCTTTAGGGGCTGGTCGTGCAAAATGTTGTAAATCTGCTTTGGCTCTGTTTTCTTGTCTGGCCTCTGCAGCCATCCCCTGTCCCGGGCAGATGTCCCTGCGCCCCCCTCCACTGCTTCTTAGGACTTTGTCCTTTGATGCTGCTGGGGCAAAAGGACTGAACTAAACAACTGCGATAGAGTTGTCGAAATGCCCAGCCAGAGTGTTTCACTGGGGCTAAACAGATTAAAAACCAAGAATCTACCTTCTTTGGCTTTTTTTTTTTTCTTTCTCTCTTTTCCTTGAATGCACAACTGGCAGGAAGCTCTGTTGCAATTCTGTCTTGACCAGGGTGGGATATGGGCTTGGACCTGGTTGCAAGAGATGACTGTAAGCTGAATGCAACTTTTTTTTTTTCATCTATTTCTGCTTTAAATGCTCCTAGCTGAATTTCGGTTACTCGTCAGTGCAATTTGTCTGCCAAAGAGGCGTTCATTTGTGAACTTACTCAGGCCCTCCCATGGTAGCAGAAAAGGCTGGGGTTGTCACTCTTTCGGGGTTTCCCTAGAGAGTTTGGGCATGTTAACAGATTTAATTACTTAGTTAAGAGAGTTTCTTGAGTTCACCAACCCGGGCTAGAAACTGTAAATGACGGAGAAAGTGAGACAAGGGGTGTGAGAGAGTGAATAAAGAGGAATGAAACCGTGATCTCTGCCAGATGTTAAAAAAATTTCTGTGCAGTTGAACAAAGGTGCTGTCTGTCCAATATAATTTTTATTCCAAACCTTCAATATTGCAGCTGACGGCAGAAAATGTGCAGTAAAACACGGGGAGGCCACTGGGTAATATCCACTGTAAAGTGTTAATTGCCTATTGAGGCTGTAAACTATGTCAATATGCCTGGATCTGAGTTATTGACAGACTCCCATTTATTCCAGCCTCACAAAGCTGGGCTCTTTAGAACTGGGCTCTAATCAGTCATGCTTTACTGAACCCACCAAGAAGCACCAGTCAATAAATGCGCTTGCTGTCTTAACCCTTTGAAGTTTGTAAAATTACAAATGGGATTGATAACATTGATTTGGGGAGCGCTCCTGACAGTGGAAACCCTTTGGAAATGAAAGCTGCCTGTGGTAAATGACACCTGCTTTAGCCTGCTGGGTTTAGTTCTGGGTTTGTGGGGCTGAACCTACCCTCGCTGGTTCTGTTAGCACCCGAGGCCTGGGCTGGTGGAAGGAGTTACTTCTGGGTGTTGAGTATTTGCAGTGATAGAGCACGGTGGCAGGTAATGCTGGCTGTGTTGCATTTATCACTATTAAAAATTCTGACATGGGTGGCACGTTGCTTCTCATCGCATCACTGGCAAAAGGCACAGGACTAAAGCCCTTAAGCATCCCATAGGATTATCTGCAAGAGATGGGGTGTTGCCCCATATCCACCAAATAACACCCCCCCCCCCCCCCCCCCCAAACCATCCTGCTTTTCCAGTGTCGGTGGGATTCTGTATTTGAACGTCTGTGACTTAAACTGTTACTGAGTGATGATGTGCAGCAGCTGTGGTGGCATTTGAGGTGTGAACAAAGCATCAAATAAAGGGCCAAATCCTGCCCTCTGAGGGCTGCAGGGGAGGGGGGTGCCTTTGTCTGCAAAGCACAGGTTTTGAAATCTTCCGAGATGTGGTCTGGCTTGTAGAATGAAAGACTCTTGCTGGCGTGAGGATAAAAGTTTATTGGTGGACTTGGTGGAATTCCCCTTACTTGGTTACTCCTGAGTATTGGAGCTAATACATTTGTATTAATTTACTGCATGTGGGTTGTTTTTGGTGTGGTGGTTTTTTATTCGTTTTTTTGTTTGTTTGTTTTTGTTGGGGTTTTTTTTTTGTTTGTTTTTAAACAAAGTGGCTAAAGTCTGGGGATAGCTGCTTTTTGTTTCCAAGGAGGAAAATCTAAATAAATACGATGAATGTTACCCACGAAAGCTGGAAGAGAAACAAGACAAAGGTGCTGCTGCTGCTTGACATAATCTGTGACCGATAGCGGTGTCAGAAACATTGCAAAGAATTAGAGCTGGGGCAGAAACCCCTTCCCATTGTATTTGCTTATAAAAATACCTATTTGATTTCTGCATTAATTCTGCTTAAGTGTTTCTTCCTCAGTCTTAGATTTCTAACCATATATAAAGTGGCATTTGCCCTTTGATTCTGCTTTTTTACAAACTGGTGAGGTTTTGTACTGAAGTATGGGATCTAAATTCGTCTCTGTTTAGACTCCAGCACTTAAATGGAAAAAGAAGTGGGTTTTTTTGCAAACTCTTTGCATGTAGTTCCTGGAGTAGGCAAAAAGATTGTTAGCTGGTCCAGGCCTTATGAGACATGGTGATTATGATGACCAGATAATGTGTTTTTTAAATACTAGCAGTCTGCCTGTATTTGGTGCTAAGTGGTGTTTTAATAATATTAATTAATTCGTACTTGCTAAATTAAGTGCATCTAGGTTTCCAGCAGGGAGGTTAGGCTCAGGTTAACTATTTGTTCTGCTCTTTTCCATGTAGTGGTGTAAATCTTCACTCTGTCAGAATAAAGCCAAACATCTTGCCATGTATTAAGGGATATAAGCAACTAAAATCCAAACTTTGAGCCTGAAAACATACGCTTGCTGGGAAACTTCGGGATCTGTTCTGTAGATGATACTGAGTGGCTATTCCTTCATAGTGCCAGCAGCTACGTTTGCTACTGTCCCTCTCTGTAGTAAACAGGTGCACTTGCAGATGCTGATATTACTCGTGTAATCTCAAAGAACTTTTGATTTTTAGCAAATCAGAGTTGCTTATAGTTTACTGTTTGTGTGAAACGAGCAGCTGTTTTAAATACACACGTTTCTTTTGCAGTATGCAGGCTAATACTTAAAATAACCACTTAAGCTGCAAAAGGAAAAAAGGAATTTGTTTAACTTTCAGTTCTTTCTAACCTTTTTTTTTTTTTTTTCTTTTCTTTTTTCCCCCTGTTAAATCTGTACAGATTTTAATATAACAAACTTTTTCAGCCTGGATGAAAACCAGGTGGATTTTGGGTAGCTCGATACTAACAGATATATCTAGTCAAAGTCCTCCAAACTTGAGACTGGAAGTGTCCCTGTCCCTAGGTTTGGGACGAAGCAGGTTATTGCCATAGAGCATCATCTGTCGATAGAACTGTTAATTGTTCTATAGAGAAAACTGCTCTGCTCTTGCAACCCCTGGTGTAATGTACATCTGCTTTTTAGGGGAACAAGTGCGAGTTCCTTTCAGGACTGCTTCACTGAAAGACAAATGACTGTTTCCGTGTTGCTTTGATATATCTTGTTTATATTAAGAGGGTGGGAGAAATATTGCTGGACTAGATTTCTTTATCCTGCTTGTATTGCAATTCAAAATTAGGTGACTATCTGCATTGCCATAAAGAAGGATGCAGGTTAAACTCAGTTGAATGAAAAGCTTTGCGTGTAACGAGAGCAAAATGCGTAGAAGTTCTCAGGCTTTCCAGCAATCGGCTGCAGGTCAAAGTACTCCTGGACAACACCTCGGAGAGAAGGTGGCCGTTTGTTCATGGTTATGGACAGCAGGGTGTACGGGCTGTATGTTCTCCATCACTCAAAACTGGTCGTGCTGACTGGAGCAAAGTGTGTTTGATTTTTGAATAGCCGCAGTTCATTGCACTGTCCTCTCGTGGCAAAAATGACAGCACCGATTAAAAGTATGCAAAATTCTGGAGTGGGGGGAAGAAAACAAGACTCTTTATGGGCAAAGGGATGCTGGAAGTTGCAGCAGCAGGGGTAAGCATGATATATATTGCATATTTTTTTCTCATATTTGATGGAGAGTAATTAATCTATGGTTTAAGATACCGTTTTCCGTAGGCTTTTTATTTGCTGTATTTGCTGTGTGATGTGACCACTAGAGAGCAGACTTAACCTAGTAACAAGAGCTAATTAGTTATTGGCCTTTTCATTTCCTCTCTTCCCCAGCCCCCTTCCACCTTTACATCTCGGCAGAGGGGACTTCGATGGTTCTTAGCTTTGCCTTCAACGCTGTGCAGTCTTAGGGCTAATTAAAACGCCACAGACGGCCTGAACCCCACATTAAAATTTGATGAGGAATTGATCAGCCAAGCAAACAGGAAATTTAGCTGTGTGAGTGAAGGTAATGTTTGCTCAAATGTGTAATGAGGTCCATGGGGAATATTTATGGGGACCTTAGTGACGGTTTCATCAGTTCCTTCTCCTTGAAGTCATCTTACCTACCTTCCCTCTCCTTCAGAAGAGCATAGGCATAAGGAAATCCGAAGCTGCATCAGTCAGAGGTGGGCATATTTTGGAAAATGGGTTATGTTTGACTAAGGTGATGCTATGTAAAGCTTTGCACGAGGAGTTGTGGAACTGCAAACTGACTCTCTTGCAGTTTTGCCTTTGCACTAAAAAAAAAAAAATAAAAAATTTCCCATAATCCAAGCAACTGTGTTGTAAAATTGCTGGTGGAACTCCTTGCAGTATGTCAGAAAAACTAAATAGCTTGCTCGAAAAGGACCGGGCACTGTGTTACAGCAGATGTTAGCCTTATCTACATAGACTTTAGGGTAAGCTATAAAAGCTGTCAACACACAGGTATCTGGAGGAAAGGCAGTATGCTGGCAGAGAGGGCCCTCCTCAGCAGATTTTATCTATTTCTAATAATTGCTGAATATGAAGTATAAATGCTTTCCATCTGCAGCAAACAGATGAGTTTACCTGCTTATTTATCACTGCTCTGGCCAAGGTAAATCAGCACCTGCAAGTCTGAAATCTTAAGAGTGGGGTTTTATTGATAGATGATATCACCCTCAAGCCTGTATCTTTAAGCCACTTCTATTGAAAAGTCCCCTCAGCCTCTGGCAGCAGTTCAGCCTGACCCTGAAGCTCTTCCCTTTGCAGAGCATTCCCACCCAGATGTGGGCCTCAGGCACAGCACATCTGTTGGTCCCAGCTCCCCAGCATCCCCCTGTTTCCTTCCAGTGCTCCTCAAGGCTTCTTCCAATTTTGACTGCCTCTGATTAGAGTTGAGGCTGATCCTCTAGAAGGACTTGACTTTGAGGAAAAGGAAGCAGGTTGGGTGACTGGTCCCCAAGCCCTGTGATATAAAACAGGCAAGGAGAAATAGCCCATTTGGTGTAAATGGGGTGAGGGCAGCTCCCAGTGTGAGCCCTATGGTGAGACTGGGCATACTGGTGACTTGTGACTGCAGCCCCTGCCAGCGTGCGTACCATCGCTTTGTTCTGCTATGACAGTGAAAACCCAAAACTGTTTTTACAGCAGTGCTGTGAATTGCCACTGAATACAGCATGAGAAGTCAGCACAGCAATAGTGTCTCTTACTTGCAATAAGATGCAGGGAAGTTTAGACGGTTTAAAGTATGTATAGACCAGTACTGATGCTGGGAAATTTTATGTCTTTCAAGTGTTGTGGTGATGGGATTTGTGTAAAACAAAAGCAATTATTCTTCCTTTCTAGAGGGAAATATTGAGGGGATAAATTTGGAAATACTAAGTTATATTCTTAAATGATCACAAAAATCCATGATGGCATAATGTCTAAACTAATTTTTTTTTTTAATAGGCCAAGGAAAGTAGATTCCTGGTCTTGTGCTCAGTGCATTGCAATAAAAAGATTATCTTGTACATCCAGGTTACAGTTTACAATGGTATCTCAGACCATTTTCTAGGAGGAGGAGCAGTATAAGAGCAGTGTCGCCACGCTGCTGACTGGTGTCTTGCTGCCAGGGGCTGGTTGTCTGCATGCTGTGACACAGAGCTATGGGGACACCTAACCTGGCGTAGCTTAAATATGGAACTCCATTACACCCTTTAAATATTAATTTCTGAGTCGAAGACTCACCAGAAGAGCAGCTGTATTTAATTCCTGGCTGTATTAGATCAGAAAATGTTTAAATGAAGGACCTGGCAGGACATACCAGCCAGGCTGCAACATTCCTCCTGCGGAGACTCGGGCTGCTCAGCCTGGTTTGGTTGCACAGGGAAAGTGTTGTGCAAAAAAGCTAAAATGTGAACTTGAAGCAGAATCTAATTACCCGTCTTGCACTCCGAAGTCACTTGTTTACATCCAGCTTTATGTCTGTTACTGAACATGCTGCTTTCAAGCTTGCTGACACTTCATTCAACTTGTGAGGTGTGGGTTTGAACCAAACATTAAAACTTCAGGGACTGTCAATAAATCTTATTTTGCATTACTTCCATCTTGCTAATTACCAATACTATTCAGAAACTGTGGGAGGGGACATGGGATTGTATGAACATACGTTAAATAAACAGGCAGTGAATGCATTAATTCTCAAAAGCAGGATAATTCCTAGTTTAGGATAGTCTGCTGGGATTCTGCTCCCGGGTGTTAACTCACTTTGCCCCTGTTTTCCGAGTCCTGTAAAGTCCCAGCAGCTCTCTCTGGAGGGAGAATCACACCTCAGAACCGAGGGACATAAAATTTAAAGGAAAGAATACCTGGGTGCAGGCTGAATGCTTCCATGGGAGGTGAGCCTCTATGAGGAATAAATTCTTTTGAAGTGTTTTGCTCTCACTAACTTACACTTTTTTTTTTTTTTTAATGATAACTGTCTTGTTGCTACTGATACCAACCTTTGAAGAAACAGAACTTTCTGCTACTCCAGTCTTTGTCATCTGTGAACTTTATTGACAAAAAGGTTCATTACCACCTTGTTCTTTTACAGAATACTGACCAGGGTTGGACCAAAACCCTATCTCAGTGCAACTGCTGTGCTCCCTGGTAGCTCTCTGAACAGCTACAGTTTGAGGTCAGTCAGTGAACCACTTATTTAATCCATTTGGTGACTAGAATATGGGGCTTTAAGTAAGAATTTAGGTACAGTTGAGTCAGAAATCTTGGAGAAGTCCAAGTCCACTTTATTATTGCAGCTGCCTCTATCAATCAGACTTGTTTTCCTGCCAAAAAAAGATAAGTGTGGTTTGTTTAAACTGATTTTCCATGAAATATCACAATTGTACTTCTAGTCTGCAATTCTTTGTTGATAGTTCATGAATAAATTTCTGTTATTTGGCCAGTTACTAAGACTAGGCTGGCTGGTCCACAGTTCTCTGGAGCCATCCCTAACTGTCTTCCAATTGAAATTATGTTGGCAGTCCTGCATTTACGAGGTTGTTTTCCATGATATATTAGGAAGTTAACAGTCCACTAGTTCCTTTAAACTCTTTGGTCTCTGTTATCTTGTCCTGTTGATTTAATTATTCTTTTTTTTTTTTTTTACTTTTGGTGGATAGACAAAGATAATGCAGGCAACTTAGTTGCTTGATGCTAAGTAATCGGATCAAATCCAGTGTAGCCACAACTCTTTGTTAAACTCCCTAATCTAGCTATGTATAAGGGATGCATATATACATCGGTGTCTTTTGTTTCAAATATTGACAAAAAGTATCTGTGAACCATTCCTGCCTTTTCAGCATTTTCATGCATAGTTTTGTTGTCTGTATTTAGCAATGAATGTATGCTTGCATATAGGGGTTCTGGTGTTTTATAATACATTGCTTAGTTATTATCTGTTGATACTCTGTTTATTCCATTAGCCTCCTCTTAACGAAGTTTTTAAACTTTTTTAATATTGCTTTTTTATCTTATACTCAGGAATATTTTTTGGCCAGCATATCATTCTTTTAAGTTATTGTTTGTGTAATTATGGCTTTTTCAGCATCCACTACAAAGTCCCTGAACAATTTACAATTTTTAAGGATATGTCCATTGTTAACTCTGATGCTCCTGGTCAGTTATTAGTCTGAGCCTTTGAGGCGTAGAGAATAGGTCTTGCCAAAAAGCATAGCATGAAAGATGAGAAAAAAAATGCAAGATATACTTGCTATATTAATGACTACATTCTCCTAGCTTTAGTCTTGCAGTCCTCAATGGGTGTCAAGCCTCTTAACAGCACTGGGTAACTTCCTCTACTTGTAAAGCTCCTGTTGGTTTTAAGATACGCTTGCACAGACAGAAGTATTTGAAGGATCTGCCTCGAACAAAGAACCTGTGTCAAAGGAATGGTTTAACGTGAAAATAATGTGATCAAGCACTAAGTTGCCTTCACCAACAATTAAGTGTAACAGCACCTAATAGCAGGCTAGGAAGGATCAGCCTGAGGGCAATTTCTACCACTGCTTCTCTGCGGCATCCCTGTCTAACTTAATAAACTTTTCATGCACAAAGTTTCAATTAAAGGGAACGCGCTTTGTTTTTAAAATCAAATCAGGCATGTGTTCTCGCTAGTCATGTGGCAGCAGAGATGCTGTGGTGAAAGGGCTCTGCCTCTGTCAGGAGGCGAATTAGAAAGGCTTCTGACACGCTGCTCTCCAGCAGACACAGCACCGCGGGGAAGGGTCCCGGTGAAAACCGTCCCAAACGCGAATCACACCGAGCAAGGCTGGCTGACTCCTGCCTCGCAGTGCCCTCCTTCAGCGCCTTGGACAAAATGTTTCTGCCTGAAACCCTGGTGTTTCTTTCAGAGTGAGTGTGTTAACTACGTGAACGTTTTCACAGAATCATAGAATTATCTAGGTTGGAAGGGACCTTTACGATCATTGAGTCCAACTGTTAACCCAGCACTGCCAAGTCCACCACTAAACCATGTCCCTCAGCACCATGTCTACCCATCTTTTAAATACCTCCAGGGATAGTGACTCCACCATTTCCCTGGGAAGCCTGTTCCAATGCTTGACAACCCTTTCTGTATTTTCCTAATACCCATCCTAAACCTCCCCTGGTGCAACTTGAGGCCATTTCCTCTTGTTTATATATAGATATATAAATATTTAAAATATTTTCCAAAATTTATAAGTATTTTGGAAAACCAATAAATGGCAACCCTTAGTTTCATTGGCAATCCTAGGGCTAACATCAAGGTACATCTTGTCATTGTAAAGGTGAGGGGATTTTCGCCCCTTTTAGCGGCAGAGAGCTAACTTGCTTTATGTTTTGCTTTGGCTTTTTTTAAGCAGCATTCTCTCATTGCCTTTCCCCCCCACTGCTCGAGTCTGAATCCCCTGTGGGTATTGCTCTGCTTCAACTGTTCCGAGGCACAGCAGAAATATATCCACTTGAGATGTCTCTTTGTTTTCTTATTGTAGTCTCTCACCCAAACTCTAATTGCTGTAGGAACACTAATGAGCATGCCATCAGACCTCCCTGTGATAGTGGCAAATGTTATATTCATTTTATAGACAGGGAATATATCTGAGCAGGCTCACACTGATTTCATCAGTGCAAGAAGGAACAACTTCCATTTTTGCTGGTGGGTTTTTGTTTTGTTTTGGGTTTTTTTTGTTTTTTTTTAGATGGGGCTTTTCTTATAGGGTTGTCCTTTGTTTATTTTTATAATAAACCCATTTTCAAGAAAATGTAAGGCTGAACAGCTTCCAAAAAGTTCAGTTAGATAGGAATTTGGAAACAGGGATACTGTCATGCTGACTGTGAGCATGAAGTCAAATGGTGACTAGCAGAAGTAGCGCAAGGGTCCAGAGGGGTGACCGGGGACCAGACCCACAGGATCCTTCCCTCACCACAGTGTTTAAAAAAAAAAAAAAAAAAAAAAAAATCTTAATTGAGCAAAAAGGCATCAAGTGCATTTTGGAGATGCCTGACTGAGAGATGAACAGCAATTCATGCGACCAGGTAGGTTGCAGCTGGCTAATGCTGAGCTGAAGCAGCTCATGCTGAAGCCTCTGCAGGATAAATTCCCTGGTTTGGGGGATGTTCTGTTGCCAGATGATCTGCTCCACCACTCAGACTAAGGACAAAAAGAATGCTTTTCAATGGTTTTTTTCATGCTTTTAGATTTGGCAGTGTTTCTCCCTATGACTGTATTTCTGGTAAATAGGAATGCTGGCTTTTTTGTGTGTCCTAAGTTACTAGCAGAGCTGTTCTACAGACAAGTTACATGTGCTTACCAGCTTTTGGGGGCAGTTGGTGGACAACCAAATGTTGCAATACTGGAACTTACAATGGACTCCCTTCTTTAAATCAGTGTTTAAAAACGCCACAATAAAAAAATGTACACGTGTATCCATACCTTTGTCTAAACTAAGGCACTAATAATGTATTCAGGAGCTGCATCCCTGGGACCTCTCAAGCCACAGAAGCTGCTTCCCCAGGCTGGGAGTAAGGGAGTAGGCAGAAGATGGTTGTGTAACCACAACTGAAGACTTTGTGTACATGTGTGAACAGGAGCTGAGCAGACACAGACTGTACCTCGCAGACTTACCCATCCTCAGCAATGCCGAACTGGGAGAAACGGCCCTCTGTAGCCCCCTCAGTTTACTCTCAGAATCCTTTGAAAACTTGCAAATAGAGTGATGTGACACCAATTGTTATTGTACTCGATGAGTCACACTAATCCCTCAGCAGACAAAGTATTGCCATGTTTTTGACGGCGATATCTTTAGTAGCAACAGTATGAAGGTGTGGGATTTCTTGTTTTTCCCCTGACCCTGATGTGCAGACTGGCCTGTCGCTCACCCTGTATATGGTGAGTTACTCTTCCGTAACTGGAGGATATGCAAATGGTTCGAACCCAGCAGTTCATCCCCTTCAATATTTCTGAGGGTATCTATCTGTGTTGCTCCTTACCAAAAACCTTCAACACTTTTTGGAAGGACTCCTCTTGACTGAAGGCCTCAAGAGCCCAATCTTCAAGATGATTCCTTATGGAAGTCCTTCAGCATCCCAGGAAAGACTTCTTACAAATGTCCTGTCATCACTTCAGATTCAGTTCTGACAAGAAGCCACAAGGGTCTCATTTGTAAAAGCCTTGCACATCATATTATATGCCCACAGTTACTGTAGACATTTCTGGGCTGCAATAAACTTGTGTGACAGAAACCATTCTTTCTTTTTACAGGTGACATCCTCAAATTGCTGGGTCCTATCCTCCATTGCTTTGCACCTTAGCTGGTCTTATCCAGTTACGCAAACTCCTACCAGGTGGGAACAGTAGCATTTCATCCTCCTGCCCAGGAGAGTTAGTGTCGGCAGAAGTGAAAGGCAATGGAGAATTGAGTTATGTAGCTTCCCTCCTCTCCCAAAGTGAGCATTTCAAAGTTGTACATTCCAGACATAAGTGAAGGTGTGGGATTTGAAGACGGCTTGGATAAATGCTTTACGTTGTGTGTGACCTCTAAAAATGAAGGGACAAACTTAGTGCAGTATGTCCCAAGTTGCAGAGCAGTAATTAGCAGGGGAAGGGTCAGCCTGTTTGTCAGAAGTACATAATTAGATGAGAGAAGGCATTTTGGCCATGGGGCCTTCCTTAGGCTAAAGAAGAACAGGATGTTGTTTAGTTTTGCTGTGTCCTAGTTTCACCATGCCCTGAGGAAGACCCCCAAGGCTAAAACCTTATTTCTAATTGTTTTATAAATGACTTTTTCTTCCCTTTTTGACATTCAAGATGACACCATTTTTGAACAGGAGAGTTTCCGTTGGACAGACACTTCCTGAACATAGGAATAATTCTATTCAAAATTTAAATAGTCACTAATTCATTGACACTTTCCTAGTTTTCTTCTGTATTCTCTTTCCTTGCTAGGCTGAGTGGCTTATCTCGCATCTTAAGTGGTCTGTATAGATATTTTGCCCTGAAAGAGTAAAAATTCTCCAAAAAATAGAAGGAGGAATACGAAATGTCTTTCAGAATGTGTTTTGTTCAGGTATCTGCCCCCAGAAACTTCCAGGGAATTGCTGAAGTCTAAATCAATGCTGTGCAGGAGGTGAGCACTTCCATCCTTATTTCAGAAATAAGATGATCAAGGCAAACCTAAGGCCAGAGTCTCAGCTTTGGATGCCCTGTCTGATACTCCAGTGGCCGGTTTCTTAGTGGTCTTTCCATCAGAGAGTACGAGCACCCTTTGTGCCTGCTGGGTAAATTATTTGGAAAACTAAACTTGTTACTAGCATGCATACGGCTTTTAGTGCTTTTTAGATGCCTTCACATTAGGCGTAGGGGTCTGACTATAGTGATAGATAAGGTGAGATTTACTTTGTCTAACTATTAACATTAAACCGTGACTGATGTGTGTTCTTATGCAGTAAAGTGCTTGGAATATTTTGTGGCAGAGCCTTAGTCTCATGAGAAACTGAACAGCTTGAGAAGCCGAAACATCCAGGATTTCTAAATCTGTGCTGCAACTTTTGAAACACAAAACACTTATCTTCAGAATCTGGTGATAGCCGAAAGATCTAGAAATTCTGAAGGTGATGTGGGGAACAGTTCTCTCATTTCTTGTGAATAAGTTGAGAATAAATACATACGTGCAATTGGGAGAAGACATCAATGTAGCTACACAGATAACTTCCTTATCAAACCCAAGCTTTATTTACACTTCAAGTGAGATAATTTTTATGTGTAACTCGAACTAACACTCCTAATATATTTTGATGTACATTTAAGAAAGAATTTTTTTTTTTTTTTTTTCTTGCATGGTATTAAGTATGGAGCACACTGACATCCAGGAAAACTGGTTTTGTCTAACACCTTTTTAAAATATGAGAAATAATTAATTTAGAAGCATCAGTATTGATGACTGGAAAACAGAGATGGACTGCAACTATAGGGATTTTAAGTTCTACGTAGAGAGACCTGGCTTTGTTATAATTGTATAATGTAGGTGTAGTTTCAACATATATAATAAGACTAGTAATCTAAAACATGGTAAATTAGTTTCTAACAAACTGTGAGATAGTAGCTTAATATCTTATTTTAAATTGTCTTTGGAAGATCTAAAAATTCTGAGCATGAATTTTGGTTTTTTGATATACTTTGATCTTTTTCCTGAAACGCCTGTTTCCAAATACTTTAGAGGTCAAGGACTGTCACAATTTGAATTGCCAGGATGTCACCTGAACAATGGTTATTAAAATTACTTTTTTCACCCTGCTTTTGCAAACTGTTTTGAGAGTATTTGACAATTTTTTTTTTCTTTAATATATTTTCTAAATGGCCTGTGTTGATGCTTGGCTTACAGTTAGTTTCAGGTTAGGTTTTTGTTGGTCACATTGGCTGTGTGAGGTAGCAACCACGCAACAACATCTAGGAAAATGAAATTTTTTTGGAAAATACTTGACTGCTAACTACCTTTTCCTCCTTTGGTTATAACTGGCCATCCTGAAAGGAAACTCCTTTTCTCACACTGGAATCTTTGGGGACTTTGCCGTGATGAAAGGCAGTGTGGACAGACCCCTTTTTAAGATTTATTAAGCAACGTTCAAAAATTGCTGCTACAATTGCAAGCTAAAATACAAAAATAAGGCAAAGTAAAAGCCAAAACCAACATGAACTGATGATACATCAAATAAAAATGTCTTGTGCATTGCCCAGAATGTCAGGCTGTCCTTTGGGAAGAATGACTTCCACAGGGGCAAGAAGCCTGCGGGTGAAAGCTGGCCTGCCAGCCCTCTGTATACTTATAGCAGATATTTATAGCATGCTTAGAAATGTAAATAGAGGGCATATGAAAACGCTGAGTATAAAACATTATCAAAGATGACATGAATCCTAGTGCTTAATGAATCTAAGCAACTAGTTTTACAACTTTTTTTTTTTAAGTGTATTTTATTATACACATAGATCTTTAATAAGTGGGAAGAAACTCAAAATGTTGCCTCAAGCTATCGTGGCAGGTCTGGACTGTTGCAGCCGAGTAAGCGCAAGAGGGTTTGGAGGCGAGGGATTGGGTCCTTCATGGGTTTTGCATTTTATTTAGAAACAGACCCAAAGGCACCACTGACTTTAGGGCTCAGAGAGGTCATTAGACTGTATTATCTGATTCCTGTGTAACTGGGACCAAATAAAAGCATCTAATTCCTTCATTTTGGACAGATGGAGAGGTTTATAACTTACATGTCAGGATCACCCAGCACTTCCCCACATTGCTGAGAGGGATGGGGGTCTGGCTTTATCTCAGTCTAGCCAATGTCAAGTACTATTATACAATTTATTATTAGGCTTCTCTTCTGGAGAGAGATTTTATTCAGAGTGATAGCAAAAGGGTGGTAACACAAATAATAGATTTAAATCAAAAGGGAAACACAGTCTGAGCATCAGGGAAAAGCTGCTGGCAACTGCACCTTGTTAGCTTGCCAAAGAGTCTCCATGAGGAAGCCAGAGTCCCCATTTCATGAGATATCGATAAGCAGTTTGAACAGTCTATGGCCAGGAACCGTGCTGTAGTCATAGAAAATACCCTGAGCTTGCTTGTCTGAGACCAAAAACCTTAAGGGGCCACATGCGGGGGAGCAGTCCAGGCTGATGAACTGACTGACAGGCTGATTTGACACAATCAGTGGGCCATGCTTAAGCAAGATGGTGTCTGCTGGTCACGTTGCCTCTCTTGACTGGACTGTGGAGTCAGGGAGAAGGTATATGTGCTTTGTAACCAATCCTCAAACAAGTTAGGAGACATAAGTGAGGGGATGAGCATAAACGGTGTTAGGCAAGAGGAGGTGGTACTCCCATGTTGGAGAAGTGAAGCGACTAGTCAAGATCCCATGGCACAGACATTTCCTAATGAGCTCTTAGACGTTACAGCCATCTAATGGCACAACAGGTCTGTGCTGTATGTCATCAGCCCTTTCTTTCTAGTGCTGTGGCACAGTGAAAAGTGGATTTAGGTGTTTCCTTGCTGCGTCAGGGACATTCAGGGTTCCTGGTAGAGTTGGAGCCCTTCACTGGGGTTGGAGCCCCCAGAAGGAGCAGGTTTCCCTCCCTCCATCAGTGACGAAGGAGAAGGGGGATCGTGGACACTGAAAGAGGCAATAGCAGAAACGCTGAGGTGGGCCTCATTGCCAGGAAGCAAAGCCAGATGCCACCTGTGCAGCTGGAGCTATGAAACACTTTTTTCCTAACTGCTTTCTTCCTTTCAATCCATTGTGTTTCTGCTGGATGGAATTACAGAGCTCAAACTGCTACAGACCCAGTTTCTTGGTGAACTGACTCAGTGGTCTCAAAACTCCTAAGCCCCCCAGGGTTAGAGCATGTGCTAAGGATTTATCAGCTACAGGAGGGAAATGCTTGATCTAATGGCCTGTTTGAGGCTGGCAGCTGGGGTATGTAGGCAACTTCTGTCAGGCCCAAATGATCCCCGGGGCCTCGGGCCACATGCCCCCAGTCAGGGACATGGGGCTCCATCTTGGCTCTGGCACCAGGCCTGGGTTGGGCTGCGGTAGGCCCTGTGCCCAGCCTGTTTCCCTGCCATTCTTACATATCCTGGGTTTCCCAGGTAGACATCAGGACGGATTTGCCACCTCACTGCTGGTGGGGCCATTGGTGGGCCCACAGCTGTCCCAGCCTGCCCTGCTCGTCCTCCCTGGGGAGCAGCCCCATGGCTCCAGGACACCATGTTCAGGCCTGGGGCCAGCGCCTATGTGGACCCCCAGGCCTAGTGGGGTGCATGGTTGGAGGCCCTGAGTAGGCTAGGGGTGCCCGCAGGCCTATTGGTGCTCACATGCTCCCGGGGGAACAGGGATGTGGAGACTGGGAGTACTGGGAACTTCTTTTAAAAGGAAGGAGCCATCAGGCTGCCATGGCCTCAGGAATTGGCAGCTCCCTGAGAGGAAGGATCTGGCCGCCTCGCCGAGTGCTTGTCTGAACTGCTGCAGATGTGGTTTGCTCCCATGTGCATCCCAAAGTCTGTCACGTGTTTGAAAACATGGTACTTGGTGAGATTTGTGGTGAATCTGGGCAGTGTCAGCACAGCTCTGATGTAGATATGTGCTGCTGCACCCGAGCAGGTAGTCACTGGCACACACTGACACCAGATTTTAGACCAACCTTCCTTTCTGTCAAGTATGAAAAGTTAAGGCAAAACTCTGCCTCAAACCACCCTTTTTTTTTTTTTTTTTTTTCTCCTGTTTGCTCAATACCTGACCTAATATAGCAATAGCCCATGAGCAGGGTCTGTGTGTGCTACAGGTGTGTAAGAGAGAAATAATAACTTTGGAGATAAGATTCAGGGTGCGTGGGGAAAAGGAAATGATTTTAGTAATGTTGAGGCAGAAGTGTATTGTGGAGAGAGGGGAACTGCAGTACATGGTGGGAAAAGTAGTTTTCATGGAGGACTGCAGCCCTTTGAGGAAAAAAGTGGGGATTTGGGCACCTGAGCTACTGTTCTTGGAAGGTATTGCAGAAGGTGTAATTCAATATTGTACTGACTGTTTAGCAAATCACTGTTTCATTAGAACATACTGAAATGTTTAAACTTGCATCAAACTGATGGGAAACAAAATGCTTCCTTCCCCCCGTGCTCTATGCACATGGAAATCTTCAATTTGGCTGAAATTGCTGGGGGAGGTGAGGGCTGGTAGAAAAATTGCATTTTAATGCAAGATTCCTAAACTGTCAAATTGTTATAGAGAAATAGGTAAACTATGGCAAAGGAAATAGAAAATAGATCTGTGTATCTGTTTGGATAATCTCTGTAAGAAGAGTGGGGTTTGTTTTGAAGGCTGAAGGGGAGATGTTTGGGCCACTGGCCAAAAATAATAGAAAAGTTCATATTTTTCCAGATTTGTGAAAAATGAAAAATTTTATGTTTCTGCCTCAGTTTGTGTTTGTTCCTATTAATCACTAAAGCAAAACATGCAATTTATTGCCTAAGAGTGTTTTTCCTACCAACATGGCATAATGTCTTTACCAAAAAGTTTAGCATCTGTGAGTTAAAAATGCGTATGAGGATTTACTTTTTGTTCCTTTGGTGAATGCTGCTGCTGTTCTTATCTGAAAAACTGCTTTTTGCATTGACAGAAATGCTGAAAAATGACCCAGATTATTTACACAAACTAGCTTTAGTTCCAAACTTCACTTACATAGATCACAGTACCACAGTATTTAAGCTCAAGCTTAACTTTACACTTCTGAATAGCTTTATTGACTTTGGTGGAGCTACTCATGTAGAAAGTTTGGTTTGTCGTTATGTCTTTAGCAGATTGGGTTACGGAAAGGTAGAGTGGTCTTGCCTGGAAGGCCCTGGACTGGCTGTGAACTCGCAGCTTGGATCTTCAACAGACTTCCTGTATAATCTTACATTAATTACTCTGTGTCACTTGGTCCCCGTTTCCACCTTGCTTCCCAATTCCTTCTTGCTTATTTCTGGACTTTTAGCTATTTTGATCATAAATTCTTTAAGATGGGAGTTTTCTTAGCGACTAATATCTGACACTTCATATATTGAGCACATGTAGATGCACCAGTAGGAAAGGTGGTCTGTCTGTGTATATTCTTGTTCTATTCCATTTCTTTTTCCCGTGGAGTGTGTGTGTCTCCGCTCTGAAGAGCTGGTGGGACCTGCTGGTACATAGCAGCTCGTTCCCTTTTCCAGGTATAAATGTCTTGCAGTGCCTAGTGCAACGGAACCCTGCTCCCCTCTGGAACACAGATACGCTTTTAATTTCCCCTCTGTGAATGTTATTAACGGAGCTCTGGTTTTATTTTTATTAATTACCAAATTTAGAAAGTTAAAGATTTAATAAAATCATAAATCTAGGTCAAATTGAGCTTGAAATACTGAAGTGCCTCTGTAACGCATTCATCCACGTGATCTTTTCTATTAATCCAACAAATGTCTTCCTTCAGTAAGCAATTCTGTTTCCTGTTTTTCACCCTCATCCACAATAAGCACCTACATTTGTTTCTTCTTTTTCTTCTAGCCTAAAGATAATTCATTAAAGTAGCTTTCCCTCCCCCTTTTTTTGATCCACCTCTCCACCTCCTAACACCCCCCTAAAAAACACTATCAATATTTCATAAACTTACAGTGACAAATGTATTTTAATGTGGTCCACAGAGAACCCGAGATTGATTGGCCTCTCAGAAATATGACACGTTTCAAAGCAGGATATTCATGGAGTGTTTTAGTGCCTACATTAGTCAGAGAGAAGCAGCGCCTAAATTTATCATAGTTATGGCTTTCTCGGTATCCATTTTCTTCTAGCCGCTGACAGCAAGTATCTGAATGGTCCCTATTGATTGGCTTTGTGGTTCTGTCTTTAAAATGCATTGGCTGTGGGGGTTTTCAGATCAAATTAAGTCTTGGCTTCCTGAAGTTTGTGCATATCTACAGCGCAAGTGCGGACAAAGCTGGCTTCATTCATGCTGATTTTCATTCACAAGGGCATACATCTACGGGAAGGGAAAGCTGAAATCTCCACTGATATTGTGGGTGAACTGAGCCCTCTTCTTTAAAAGCAAACATTTGGTAATCCCAGAAGGAAGCAGCGAGGAAGGATGGGGGACGGGAAGCACCTACTGCTGCTGCTTGGGTGCCAATGGACCAGACGGGTGTTCCGCACCGATGGTGCGTGGCCTGGGGAACCAGGGCTGGGGCTTGGGAGAAAGTTGAGACGTCTTCACATCTTCAGCACTGCTCGGAATCCCTAATCGCAAGGCGTGTTATCTGATGGGCTGTGCAAATAGTCTGTGTGTGCTGTTCTTGTCTCGCTCTGAGCAGGAGACTTGTGCGTCGTTTGATATCCTGTCTGCAGCATTACAGTCCTGCACACAGACAATCCCCATACTTTCTGTAGAGGTGTGCCTGAATTTTCAGTGTGGTGACCAAATTTTAAGATTAGAAGGGAGGTGGTTTTCATGCCAAAATAGCTTATTAAATTATTTAAAATGTTGAGCCAAAGAAAATACTTAGTTTATGCAATTTTAATTTAACTCTGTAAATTTCAATATAGCTCAAGCGAATTACATACTTTTGTTGTGTAATCTATCTAGAAAGTTTTAAAAGTTATGGCCTATTACAACCAACACCACCCCCCGCCCTTTTTTTTTTTTTTTTTTTGGGTCCCAACCAGATGTATTGATTGTATTTAAAGCTTTGAATAACTTAAAGATGAGTTCTATGTATCTACTTTGGTAAATACACAATTGCTTACTAATACCCTTTTTCTTGATTTGAATTGCTAGGCTGGGGCAGAACAAATGTGCATGATGAACTGCGCTCTTTAATTTACGGAATATTCCTTCAGGCATCTTGTTGGATGAAGTACTTTGTGTGCTTGAACCATTTTAAATTCCTACTTTCCCCCTGCCCCAAATACAGTTTATCAGTGTCATCAATCTAATACTCCTCATGAGTCCAAAACACATTTTTAGAAAGCAAGCAAAATAAATTAGCTCTTGGGTTGTGCCTCAGCACATGGTTCAACTTGGCTTCAGATTTTACTGTACAGTCCCCTTGTAAAACACACAGGAGTTTCAGCAGTGACTGAATGTGGGTGGAAAATCAGAAGGACTGGATTTATTAGGAGGGCAGGGAGATGGCTTTTTCAGAGTTTGTAGATTCGTGGAGTTTGAGGCCAGGAGGGACCACTGGATTGTCCCTCTGACTTACTGTATATTGTAGGCTGTTGCATTTCGCCTGGTTACCGCAGTATTGATCCCAATAACTTTTGTGCTTAACTACAGTGTAACTTGTGTCTGTCTATTCCAGGTATTCCAGACAGCATCCGTTTCTTGATTTGAATATAGCAAAAGCTGGAGAATACAATACAATGTAAGGAAAAAAATTGTCTGTTTTTTTAGTTTAAATCAGTCTGGCTTCAGTTTCCAGCCATTAGTTTTTGTTATGCCTCTCACTGATAGATTAATGAGCCGTTTAATACCCTTTGTTTTCTTCCCATGAAGGTACTTATACACTAATCAAGTTACCTCTCAATCTTTGTTGATGGACTAAATAGATTGAGCTCTTTCAGCTCTCATTGAGATCTCAGTTATTCCCCCCCCGCCCTGTTGCTCAGATCTTTGTTTTTTTTCTCAGCACTCTTTAAGAAGTTGCGACACCGCAACTGAGCTTTGTGTGCCTTTTACTGGTCTCACCAATGTCATAAATAAAAATATAATCACTTCATCAATCCTGCTTACTACTCCTCTTGTTTATACCTCTAAAACCAACATTAGCCATTTCTGTCACAACATTGTGCTGGCAGCTTATGTTGAGTTGCTTGTTCAGTAAATCTTTTTCAAAGTAATTTATTTGCAGGGTAGACATCCTCCGTTAGCACGGAAGGATGGCATTTCTTTCTTTTTCATTTTCCAGAGTTTTCACTTCTGGGTTGCATTAGGAATGTATCATCTCTTGCTTTCCACAAACTATGAAAGTTGCTTCATATCCACATGCAAGGTCTACACCATCCTACCTGCCGGCCACCACCTTGGACTAGGCACAGGAGAATCCAAAAGCATCTGGACAGGTAGACAGATGTGCTTTCCCTGGACTTGACCAATATTAACATGATCCCTAGAGTTCCCAGAACTACTGGCAGTTGGTAGAGGATGGTATTCTCACTTATTTCATGCTATGATGCAGTTTTTTTGGTTTAAAAACCAACCAACCAACAACATCAAAAAACAAAACCACAACAAAACATCAGACCAAACCAAAATAACCCCACAATGAAACCCAAAACCCTCATAGGTCTGTAAGTCCGTAGATGGGACGTGAGGGTAGCGCAGCTGTAACCAGCACCCCGTGATGTGGCTGATACGGACTGTCCTTTGTCCAGCTGACTTTGACTTGACTCCGTGACAGTTCAGTGGGGAGAGCTGCATTTTGTGCAGTCAAATTACTTATATACACTCACTTAGTATTTAAAGAAAGAAAATGAAAGAGTAGGTCTGAGTTACGATAATGCTGAATGTGATAATTACGCTTCCATCCTAAAGGAATCCATGCTGGGACTAACATATGCTTTCATCCTCCAGGACAGACTATTCTGTTAGTCTCTTTTTAAATAAATGATTAGAGCTGGCTGAGAGGATCTGCAAGGAGGATTCTGCAGACAGTCTCACAGGCTCCAAGAGACCGTGCAGTTGGACTGTGATTTGTTCCTCTGTATTTACTCTTTACAAATTAATTTTATTTGTATTGGGGATTCACACAGAAGTCTAATTAGGATGAAAATTATTGTGTGAAGAGAGATCCAACCACAGACACCAAACTGAGACCAGTCAGTTGATAAGTGATCTTTCAGATTTGATTTGTCATGCTTCAAGGATGACCGAGCGTGGGGTTTTTGATGGACAGTAGGTGCGTGGTGATGTCTCACAGCTGGACTCTTGGGGAAATCTCAGGTTGGACCCATCCCACTCTCCTGCCACGAACAGAAACATCCAGAATTGCTTACTTTAATGCCATAGTATCTCTTTTGGAAAAGATGTAAATAGAATTTTGTTGGTGCAGGTTCTTAGGTGGCTCTTGTATGTACACAGATGTGTTTTTATGTGCCAACAATAGCTATTCATGGACAAACACAAGTGTTTTCCACTCATCAGATGGTGGTTGTAATTCTCCGGCTGACCAGGTTCCAGATAGAGCAGGGAGGATGGAAGCTGCGTGTCACTTGTAACACTAGGAGTAGATAACAAAAACTGTTCCCAAACATGAAGTGACCTGCCAAGGATTGCTCCAAATCATCTGTGAATCAGAGCTGAGGAACAGGGGGGAGATGCCCCTAGATTACCTGTCAACAGTAGGTAGGGCCACCGTTGGATTTTTTTTTTTTTTTTTTTTTTCCCCCCAGTTATTTGAGTCGGTCCATAGATAATACTTCCCTTCCACGGGAGGGAGTTACATGAAACCAATATTTTCTGATGTAGTACTTGCTGCAGAATTCAAAGCAGTTAAATTTCATAGAATGCTGCAAAGCCCAACCAAAATGAAACTTAACTTCTCAGTAGCTATGTAAGTAGCACAGTGATGTACAACATCTCCTATGGATGGTTTTATGCAAATAAGGGGGGGAGGATCTGCGAAACAGCAGGCATGCTGCATTGTTGGGGTGTTTTGTTTCCCTTTTTGTTTTTTTTCTGCTATTGTGCTACTGTGAATGAATCTTTGGTGTATTCTGTTTCAGGGACTGCTCTTTTTTTTTTTTTTTTTTCCTCCCCATTGAAAGCAATAGCCCTGGGAAGCTTTTGCTGTGTTTTAGAAGAGAAACTGTGGCAAGGAATTGGTCTGCAATGCAAACACTTGACTTGAGCTGGCTGGGAAAAATTACCCACTCTGTCTGGTGAAGCATTTCTGGGTTTGTGAACTGTGTCTGGCATTTATGAGAGATGATATAAGATGCTTGGAGGATAGACAGGCATCAGACCCCGCTCCTTCGGTGGTGATTCTTTTCCGAGTATTGCGTGGCATGTCTGATTGAAATTGCTTATGTCCTTACAGGTAGAATGATGCTAGTTTTCTTGTCACCCTGTGTTTAGTTATTTGTACAGTAATGAAGTAGCCTGTGCGTTTTCAGATTGGACCTTTCTTCAACAGAAGGACAAAAATGCAGTAAGTGAACTGACAGCTCAGCTCAGATGAGCATCTAGATGGTCACCGAACTGTTGTATGCTGATAACTGTCACAAAATGGCCAGGGTACAGTTGCACAAGAAACTAATTTTAGCACATGCTCGACTGGCTAAAATTTGCACCAGGATGTTTATTTTTTTGTTAAATGTTTTAAGCGTGTAAGTTGGTGATGTGCCCAGCTTACTCTTAGTGAGATGTATTTCATTGCAGAAAGCCTGTATGTGACCCATTTCTCCATTTTTAAACTTCAAATTGCTTCTCAGTTATTGACTCAATTTACTCATAACTGCTCTCTGCTTTCCAAGCTATATAATTTGAGGTAAACAGAAAACAGTTTGTTTACACTGATAATTTAGAATACTTAACTGCTTGGGTGTTGTGTTTTTTTTTTTTTTTTCCTCCCTTTTTCTGCATCTAAATGAAGTGTCAGATTGGAAAGTTTTGTTTTGTTTTTGAAAACAGAAATTCAATCAACTGATCAGGTCAGTTTGTGTTGATAAACTTGAAAGATGCAACTTTATGTCCACTTATTTCAGAACTAAAAACCTTGTTTTTTAAAGGAAAATCTGCTTTAAACCATAATACAGTGTTTTGGATTTTTTTTTTGTTTTCAGCTTTTTCTGTTCTTTTTCAAGTGGGAATTCTGAAAGGACTCATTAGGGGGATGTTTACATTCAATTGTAGCAAAGTGGCTACTCTGAAAATAATTGGTTTTGTAAATACAGTTGTTTTTCACAAATTTCTGGTTTGTGGTGGAAAAATTTTGATTGAAAATTTTTGATTAACAGTCCCTATCAACTTATAAATAGGCTATGTTAGGAACAATATTGATCTCTTCTGCATCTCTCTTCTTTAACTGTCAAAACTTTATCTGATAAATCTCAGGTTTGATGCTGCTCCCATAAACGTTTTTTTGCATAGATTGCAAAGTGTTAAGGAGCATTAAATAGTTTTTGCCTGTTAGTGGCCAGGCCAAGCTTTACTTACCCATTTGGCAGCTGCTTTGTCTCTCATTTGTATGCTCCTTACAATTCGTAGAGCACAGCAGAGTAGATTTAAAGAGATAGCTTATTAATAAACATAGGAAAACAAAAGCTTTCTGGCAGCAGTTTAAACTTGCATAAGAATGGTGGTGGATTTTTTTTTTTTTTTAAAAACAACACTCTTAACAGGGGTAAACGGAATTAAATTAAAAGAACACTTAAATGTAATATCTTTTGGGGAGCCTGGAAAGAAGTTCACATAGGAATACCCAGTAATCTCAAAAATTAAGCCCATCTTTTTAGTACAGATATGTTCTCTGTTAAACCTCTCTTGTGAACAATTAAGTAGTTGCGCTTACGCAATGAAAACATCGCACATACACAATTTCATTAAAACCATCTCAGATTTCTTTCCATTTCTTATTTGCAATGCGGACGTGTTTTATTTTAGTGCTGTTTGCCATAGACAATATAGTGATGAAGTGTGTTCATGTACACAGAGAGATTTGTTGATCATTAGGGAGAAGAAATAAGAAAGGGGAAAAGGAAAACTGGATATAGAAAACCAGCAAAAACTGTTAGTATCAATTACATTCGGGAGCAGGATTAAACAGAGGGGTGAAGTGCGTGGGGAAACTGCAGTAAACTTACAGTTGTTCAGGGCAAGAATAGGTTTTAGAGTATTATCCTTTTGATGAACTAATAGTTTTGAGTACTTCTAAAAATAGCTGTCCAGGAAGCTGATGTCTCCTTAAATATTTCAGCTTGACATAATATTCTATAGCCTGATACAAAATTATTCTTGATTTGATGTATCAGTGCAGACTGTGACACCGTGCTGCAGAACACGAGGGTTTGAGCTGTAGTTCTTGCATCTTCCTCCAGGATTCATGCATTCAGCTTTCAGTAGCTACTGTGAAACTCAACCCAGTCGGTAGAAATCGCAACAGTCCCATCAGTCTCACTTAGCGCGTGAGCTGTATCAGTGTCAGAACTGTAAACCCAAGTTACAGGTACAAGTTATATATAAGTATGTCAGCATACAAGGAACTTTCTTAGAGAAACACATAGGAAAAGTTTTGGTTCCTGTCTTGATTTAATGAAAAAAATCCAGCTTCTCTTTATTGCCTTTGTGGTCCCCTCTCCCCGCCCCACTTGGTATTTTGTGCTTTTATGCTTGGCTTGTTTTTTTTTCAAAAAAAGTACAAGCAAGCTGTGTCACTGGTGTGACAAGCTGTGTCACAGGATGTTTGTTCTCGGAGGCAGAAGCTCACCGTTTGGCTGTTGGAGCACAAAATGCACAAAATGCTTGGTTCACAAGCATTTCCTCTCATGTCATCTTTGTTTTTAATTCTGATTGTTATATTTCTTTGTTTCTCAATGCAAACTTTCAAACCTCTGTTTATGGTCTGATTAAAAGCATACGTATATTAATATGTGATTTTCCACTTTAACAGACTTCAGGGCATAATTTGTGCACTAGGATTGAAGCAGGTAGACTGCGTGTGTGCATTGGGTGTACGGTGTAATGGTTGATATTAAGCTTTTTTTAAGAAACTTTGTCACTGACACATTAGGTAGGGATGTACTAACGTAGATGAGTAGTCTAACGTGGCCCAACTTTTTGCAAATTATTTTTTTGTTGCTTGGAGCTCCTCAATGTCTCAAATACTCTGGATTAGTCTCAAACTCCTAAACCTGTTAAATCACTTTTTGGAAAAAATAAGTGCTTCTAGAAGTGCTGCTATTGTGGGTTTCTTATCCTCCTCTGTTCTGTGTTGTTGAGAGCAAGGCAGACTTTGTCAGGGAAGGTGATACCTTCTTACTAGAGTGTCTGCTACAGCGGGTGCTGGGGATAAACAGCTGCAATTTTGAACAGAAGGTACCAAATTTGACTATTTTCCCTTTTGCTTATATCAGTTGCTCCACCTGGACCCTGTCTAGCATTTATGCTCAGATCATCATTGATATAATAACACTACTGGTAGTGAATTAACCATTAGTTCCAAATTCTTCATATGAGAGAGTGTGATTAATTCCTGCCTAGGTTTTTGCTATTTTTCCTTATGAAAATATGAAACAGGTTTTAAATTGCAGCCTATGTTGTAAATGTCCAGGGAATAATGGAGCAGCTAACACTGCCAGCCTGTGCTATGCAGGGATCGCTTTGTTTGTGAGCTAAAGACTGGTATGTGAGGTGGTGCTCAAGTATTTCCAGGTTGCATATCCATAAAGCTCTATTCCTAAATATACTTCCCTGCACTATCTTGTTTCTCAAGAAAGAATTGTATCATTACACCAAAACGTCCTCTTACCACCAGAACCCCTACAAAAAATAGATACTACTTTTTTTTAAAAAAAACCAACAAAACAAACAAAAAAAAACCCCACGCAAGCAACTTAGTTAATTCTTAATGTCTGTTACTTAGAAGGTGTGGAAAGGTTCTTATTCACGTCGCAGATGAAGTGATGATATTGGGACACTCTTCCAGATGGCAAGGTTTGTCTTTCCTCTTTGCAAGGAACTTGGTTCAAGGAATGTGGGGAGTGAGGAGAAATGAAATGGGTTGGAGCATTTACAATCTACATATGCTTTTTTGTGTGTGTGTGTGGTTGTTCTCTCTCCCCATGTCGGGCATTTGGTGGGTAAGGAAGCACAACAGAGATGTGTTAAATGTCAGTCATCCCCAGAGCCTCCAATAATGAACAAGGATTAAACAAGAAGCTGTGGAAGAGGAAAAGAAATCCTTGTGCAGATTTTAATAATTCATAAATGTTGCATCTATTTTACTATTCCCTGCATTTAAAAACAAGGCCCAAACTATGCCTGCAAGCATAACTTTACAGTAAAAGGGATTGAATTCATTATGGCTAAATTCTGGTTATATCACTTATTTACTTATTTTCCTTTTTGGGTGATGGCTATCTTGCATTTATGGATGGACCCAACAGAGAACCTTATGTCCAAACCATGCTAAATGTCAAGGTTTTCATAAAATTTTACCTACCCTGAGCCCAAAATGTTGACAGTTTGTAAACCTTCAGTAATCTGTAGCTTTGCCAATCTTCGTTTTAATATAAAGATCAAACTATAATTATTTATCAGTAGTGTGTCCAATGTGCTTCCATGACAATGTCCAAGAGGACATAGAGAGATTAGGATTATTTTTTTGAGGTCAACAAGATTAAGTGATGTTGGAAGAGAGTGAAAGGAAGGTTTGTTCTTTCTCCCATCATCACACGATGCAGCACAAATGTCTTTTACTTTTGGATCGCGAACAGAGCGGTCTCAGTCTTGGAGGTATTTTCAGTGTTAATGGCAAACAGCTTTCCAATGCTGTTAATGCTCCCCATAAGAACTCCAGGTAACTGCTGAGTTGAGTAATTGGAGTGAATTGAATCCTGTTCATGTCCTGATTCAGCAGCTGAGAGCGCACGAAGCGTCAGTAAAGGTAATTGAGTCAAGACAAGCTTTGTGATTGCGTAGCACAGCGCTGCCTTCTCTGGCTTCAGAGTCGGGACTGCATCACCTGGGCTGTGACTTTGCAGATCCACACCAAAGCCTGTCCCTTTCCCCACTTGTGTCCTGTTGTTTGTCTAGTGCCCTCCTTCCCTGCAATGCAGGTAACAGCAAGGGCCAAGCCTTCCCAAGTTATGTCTGTAATTTCAGTAATGTGGTAACAGGAATGGGCCACTATCCAACCTAACAAATGGCAGTCTGTTCAGGTTACAGCGCTGGGTGCGTAGCTCGGTGTTGGAGCTGCTCATCCAGGTTTACATCATTTTCTTGTTGGTTTTTTTAGGCTATGGATCTAGCTCCTGGCTTTCACCTTTCTGAGGTGTAGTATCCTGAAATGGAAGAATCTGATGCTAGTCGTTTATCTAGCTGTCTATCTGGATTTTTTTAAATTGTCAGTCTTTTAGAGCTAACTCTTAATTATGGCTTTTTAAATAATGCTGTTGCTCTTTTTACATTTAGCTGCTGCTATCATGTGGGTCATGAAAACAGTTCACTTTTAACTGTTCAGCAATGGAAACTCCTTACGAAGTAAACCAGCTTTGATGAGCTGGGATTTATGACCAGGAATGTTCCAACCTGTCCAGGTAGCTGCCTCGCTTATCAAGAGATCTCTCTGAAACCTTAAGGTAGCCTTTAATTTCCACTTGAGTGAATCTCTGGCACTAGCCAAAAGGAGTCACTTGAATCACTTGCTCTAAGGATGTTTCTGCCTTGCTAATGGGCTGCCCTAACCGAGATCTAAAATCTGATTGTATAAGAAGTATGAGAATGACTTTTTTTTTTTTTTTTTTTTTGCATCCAAATTGTAGGCACTGGCTTAAAATCTTCTTATCCAGAATCAGTACAATGAATTTTGATGGTATTCCTAAGAAAAAGCAGACAGCATTCCTCTGGGCGGAGCTGGAAAATTTATAAGGAGATCTCTTTGGTTCCGACTCCTCTTCTCCCCTGCCTATTGAAGCTTCTGAAAACCAAACAAACAAATGCCAAACAACTGAGTAGAAATGAGGATAACTAAGTTTTCCTACTAGCGTTTCTGATAACTGACTTGCAAAAGGTTTAGAAAATTAGGAATACTGTGTTGCTGCAGTCTTCATGTCCTCTCACTGGAAATTTGTCCCCTCTGTTCTGTAGCAAACCCCACTTCAGTGGCCATCAGCACGCTGGCAGCTCTCATCTCACCTCTGTGGAAGGTGGTGCTGGATAGTCCCTGTTCCTTCTCTGGCAGGTCACTCTGTAAAAAATCAGCTTGAGAGTTCCTACAAGATAAACTATGCTACCACTGCTTTACGTTTATGTTCCTCTTAGGCAGGCAGGATGGTGTCCTCATAATGTAGCCTTGGTACTACCAAAGGAGGTTTTCCAGTCTCATCGCTTCAGTTTGTTTTCATTGCTCTTGCTTGTGGTAGACCTTCGTTCATTAAGACCTTGTTGTTCAAGCTAGTGCACGAATAGAAAGATTAGAAGCTGTCTCAAAAAAGCATTTCTGAAGGAGAATTAAGAACCCCAAAGTTACATGTCAGGGCTTGAGTTCACTTCCTCATGGTTCATGATGACCAGGGAACCAGAAAATACAGTGCTAAAACGGCAACTGTTGTCATAGTAAATAAGTTGATTTTTTTGGTGGTGTTTTTGGATCTGAATTCACTTTCTGTTTCTGACTGTCTTTTGGGATCGGGAGAAAATCTTGAAAGGAGGTACTGAAAAAATGATAACTCTTTTCTATTCCTTTAATGTCTGTTCTTTGTCTTATGTCCATCGCACACACCCCTGGCAACATCCTTACTTTGTTGAATTATTTTTGCAAATGTGCACATAAAATTGAAGAATTTTGGAAAGAAAATGGAATTGTATTTAGAGATGGATAATGATTCATTGATAAGTAATTGCTGTCAGGACTGTGGGGTCTGATTCAGGTCACTGTTAATTTAACACAGTTCAAAAGGGAATGGATACTTTTTATTCCCATATATTTAATCAAACAGTCCCTGCGGAGAAACAGAAAGGGAATTGAGAAGTGAGGATCAGCTAAGAAGATGCAGGGTTTTGAAGTGACAGAACTATTTTGTTCTTTCTGGGGACATCAGTATTTCTCATACTTTGGTTTTCTTGCAAATAAAAACAGAGAGCTTCTCAGAAGGGTGGATCAGAGGCTGCTCAGTCAGGTCCTGCTGGTGAGGTATTTCAAAGTGTCACTGACAACTCATTTTTTAATTGAAAACACTCGTAATTCCTAATTTCCTGCTTTGATTTTTCTTCCATGTCTTTTCCCTCTGACTCCTTGTTATGATATTTGTGCCCAAATTGTCCTCCGCCCCCCAACTTCCTGGAAAGTCTTTGGAAGAAGACAGACCCAAGGATGCAAGCTGGGAGATATATCCTGCTGACTGTTGTATCATTTATGTAAGAGCAGCTTTCCACGTACTGCAAAAGTTCAACACTAATAAGTGATGCTGTTCGGATCTTTTGTGATCCTAGAAGTGTCACAGTATCTCCAAATATTCCTGTACTGGAAAACCATTTGCAAAAATGAAATAATCGTAGAATTGTCTAGGTTGGAAGGGACCTTTAAGATCATCTAGTCCAACCATCAACCTAACTCTGATAAAAAACCATCACTAAACCGTGTCACTAAACACTATGTCTACCTGCCTTTTAGATACCTCCAGGGATGGTGCCTCAACCACTTCCCTGGGCAGCCCATTCCAAGGCTTAATAACTCTTTTAGTGGAAAATTTTTTCCTAATATCCAATCTGAACCTCCCCTGGTGCAAGTTGAGGCCATTTCCTCTTGTCCCATCGCCTGTGACTTGGGAGAAGAGTCTGACCCCCCCTGGCTACACCCTCCTTTCAGGGAGTTGTAGAGAGTGAGGTCTCCCCTCAGCCTCCTTTTCTCCAGGCTGAACAACCCCAGCTCCCTCAGCCGCTCCTCCTAAGACTTATTCTCCAGACCCCTCATGAGCTCCGTTGCCCTTCTCTGGACCCGCTCCAGCCCCTCAATGTCTTTTTTGTGGTGAAGGGCCCAAAACTGGACACAGCACTTGAGGTGGGACCAAATATAATGGTGAACTCTGAATAAGAGCAGGACTTTCTCAGTCACTTTCCCCTCTCTCTCCCTGGTTTATGGGATCCTTTACTCCAGTGCTGTTCACCCCCCACCTCATCCCCTTCAGACCCCACAAGCAGTACATCTCCAAGCTGCTGTGACTCCTTTTGGGGAAAGAAGAAACGATGTTGGAAGGTGGGTGTGAAGTTCAGCGAGCTTTCAGCCTGTGCTTCTCCTTCCACCACAAGAGTAGTGGAGTTATGCAGATAAAACTGCTCAGGCTCTGGCAAGATGAACAGGATTGGGGTTGGGAGGTGTGGAGTGGGGCTGGGTTGGACCACCCAGGCCAGCATAGAGCAGGGCACAATAGCACTATTCTAGCTGGCCGGTAGCAGGGGTGTCGGGTTCATTCAGAATCGTGATGCTGCCGTGGTATTGGTAAGTCACCCCATCAGTAATGTTTAGCACCTCATCAGGTCAGCCTTGTGAAATGTGACATTTCTGGTTGCACACTGGTACAGGTGGTGTTCTCGTGCTGCAGAGTACATTATGGGAATTTCATGGCTCCCAAATATGCTTCAGTGTAGAAATAGGTGCTTGGCAGGGATCATAGCATTGGGATTTATACATATAAAAGGATTTAATATATTACTTTGTGAATCTGATCCTGAAAGTGAGGAATTGATGGCACTGGTTATAACTAGGCCTGGTAAAAGCTTTGCTCCTCCTTCTGTACTTGTGTAAGTCCACTTAATATCTGGCTGCAGTAGGCCCATTTCTGTACCTCTGCTGGAACGGGTTTGAGAGTTGTGCTGGATTGCATGACTCCCAAGTGAAGGTGGCTTTGGCCAAACGTCCACTAAGCATTAGGACAAAATTGTCCAACTTGGTCTTCCTTTTATGAACTATTCTAATTAGTGGGTCCAACTCAAAACTCAGCAGTAGAAAACAGCGTGGCAGGTTGTGAGGCCACTCATTTTTTTTGTTCAGAAGGTGCTTACTGGTGAAGAATTGTCCATACTGAATGACCAGCTTGGGATGCTCTTTGTGCTGCCTGATACTTGGGTAAACTTCCACCAACTTTTCTACCTGCGTGTTGATCTTGAACTAAATTATTGCTTTTCCTTGAAACCCGTGAAATCAGTTTTGCTGTCTAGTGTTGCATATCGATCTTGATATAAAGGGGAAATATTCTGCTCCTCCTGAAATGGCAGAAGGAAACTTGGAATCGGTATGTTAGCTTAAACCAAATAATTTTAATACGTGTGGTAATACAGGCAAAAGGATTTGACAAGATACCTCCTCAATCAAGAAAAAGGAAGGTTAGGGGAGAGCTGTGGGTGCCTTTCTTCTGTGGATACCCAGTCTTGTGCTTTCAGATGAATCTTTCCAGGGATATTAATGTTTAGTTCAGGGTTCAATTTTGTATCTTGCAACATGTCTTATTAAAATATATATTGTGCCTTTATGAATATTTAAAAACAAGCACTTAGTAAAGATTTCATAATAGCTTTTATAAACCATTAACAGTGGTATGATGAACTACTTCGTGTGGTTTCTATGTGGAGCCAAAGAATGGAAGATAGAAGGGTGCAGAATCCTTGTGGGATAAGAAAACAATTAATCGATTATTAATTGCCAGCAGAATTGTAAAGTCTGCTTCAGCTCAACTTGATTTAGCTACAGTGTAAACTGGGGAGGGAGGACACACCCAGTAAACCTTTGCTGCTTAGCCCATGGGAAGAAAATGAGACCTTTGGGGATTTTTAGGGCAAAGCTTAGTGTTAGCATTATTAGTTGCCTGTGAATGCAGTCCCATGGAGGCTCACTGACTCCTGTGTGAACAGACACATCCTCCCTGCCTGGCTGGAGTCCTGCTCTTGTATAGTAAGGTGCAGATTTAGGAAGAAGGCAGCTAAAAGTGACTTCTAACACTTCCTGCAGAGGAATTTTGGAAAAGGAAAAAAAAAGATTTTTAGGGTAATATAGGACCAAAGATGGATGACACGTTATTTTATTGCTTAGCAAATAGATTCTCTGTAAGAGATTAGGTTCAGCTGAACCAGCTATCCTTGTTTTACAGTTTGGGTGTAATGTGGATTCTATTTTCTCTATTAAAAGGGAAGAGTGTTTTGGAAATTACTTTAAAGTGATATATATAGAAATATTTGCATTTGTGCAGAGGAGCAGATCTGTTTCTAAAACTACTGGGTCTACTGTGGATGACAAAGACAAATCCTACCTGCAGTGTGTTTGGCTACATGGTTTGTATCTTTAAACAAAACATATGTCTTGATTAATGTTTCAAATATTAACAATCCTTAGCAACATTTAAAAAAATCTGTACCGCTTTTCTTTCTTCCCAAGAATTTTCTGGTGTGAAGCCTTTTTGAGTTTGTTTCTTCCTTGAAGCAATCCAGTTGAAGATTGTATTTAGGGATCATTCTCAGTGAGTAACTTGCAGAAGGTGAAACTCTCCTCTGAAAAGCAAATCAACTGGGATAGACTTGTAAGTCTTCCAGAAAGTCCATCTGCATCATTATTATTACAAAGTAAGGAAAAAGCCAAGATGTGCGGCACTGAATACCTACATCAGATCATGCTGTGACAAGCCAATGGGAATTTCAGACTATTTCATACACGTTCTTATACAAGCTACTGTAAGCACTTTTTATTTTCTTCCATCCTTGCTTTCGTCAGGCTTCTGGAACAAGGTGTCCAGCACCAAAGCTGTGAAGAAGGCAGGTGTGGGTAGGATTGTTCCTACTTCCTTCTGAAAAAATTGCTGTGTACGTTTACTGTCCCTTTCCATCACATCAGCCACTTAGATGGTCACAAACCAATGACTGACAACTGAACATAGAAGAGAAAATTATAGGCAACCAAGCATCAGACAGTTTTTCTTCAGGTGGATGTTACAGGGAAGTTCCGAGCTCCTCGCTGACATGCAGCTGGTGGGTAGCAACATGGAGGGAGGGAGAGTGGAAAGAGGTAATGGAGGGAAAAGAAATCTTACCTTGGCTTCACCAGTGGCAACATGAGCATATGCAATTATAAGATAGCTGGCAGATGACAGAGTTAGTTAATGTAACAAGCCCTGTAAAGCATTTAGCCACATTCTAGTGTTTAATCAGCTGTGTAAAGTGCAATATCTATCTTTCAATTTTATGCCATTAAGGGAGACAAGATTTTGATTAGGTACTTAATCTGGGCAAGAGGAAAACAGGCCCAGAGCAAGCCCACAATAGGCAGCAGAAGGGACATTCGACGAAGGATTCGATAAAGGAGAAAGACAGAAATTTAACATAAAAGAGAATTAGTGCAGCTCCTTTCAATTTAGTGCACAGATTTTTATGGACTAATCAATTAGAGGCTGTGGCTGTGCTGCTGGGAAGTGGCGCCGTGTTAGAGGCTTTGCCATATTAATTCTGTTCATTACACTGAGGTCAGATGGAGTGCTTTGGAGAAGCCCCTGCTGCTGAGCAGGTCACATCTTGGGTGTCGTCCCTTTGTTCAAAGGGGTAAATGGGTAAAGCGAGGACTATAAGTTGTGGGGGCAGTTGTTTCTGTAGCAGTTTGTTCTGTGTGAGCACATGCAGGTTCTTTTGCTTTCTCTCATTTGGGCTTTCATTGGAAACCTGGTTTCTTGAGATTTTCTTCTATTGAGAAAACATTCTTCCTGGAGAGAAAATGAGATCCAGTGGCAGGATGCTAGATGGAGCACTGGGAGGTCTGAGTACAGTTTTCAGGTCTACTTAAGGCTTCCTTCTGACCTTCAGCAATTGTTCCAGCTGCTAACTTGAACGTTACCTCACATGAAAGCCATGAAGTTAACTACCTTACCCTGTGAAGATGAGAAATGGAAGCACTTGTGAGTTACAGGTACCTTAGAGCTGTGTACCCACCCATTCTCCCATGCAAATAAGATGCACTCAGGTGTGCCAGAGGCATTGCTATATGGTGCAGACCGCATCTCATGCAGTGCTCATCATGGGCACCTGTGGAAGTCACAATATATGAGAGAGACTGAAGTATTTGAGGCATCTGCCATGCCTGTGCTTGGGTCAGGGGGGCAGCAGTGTGGGCATTCTGTAAAAGGAAGCCTACTCTGGGTGGGATCTCCCATGAGGAAAGATTTTAATTCTCTCTGAGGAGGATGCTGCCTCAGAACTTTGGGGTAGGGATGGCGGAGATTCATTGTTCCAGGAGAGCAACACAGGGAGCTGAATGAGTGATGGGTCCCAAACTCTGGTATAAAAGAGGTGAAGAGAAACCTTCAAGAGGTAAACTGAAGAGGATGGAGATCTGGCCAGGGAGAGAACAGCTTTCAGTTTCTTTGAAGTAGGTATCAAAAGGCCTGAGTGCTCTAACTGCAGTGAGGGACATTGCCAGGTACTTAATGGGGAAACACCATAGAAAAAGATACAGATTTTAGGGAAGCACTTGGATCTCTCAGGGGTCTGGAATAACAGTAGCGATTTGAGACTTGAACTGTGATAGCTTAAAAAAAAAATCCAAGAAAGGGTATTCGTCTTGTAGAAGTGTGGAAAAAGCAAAATGAATCAATAAAGGCAACAAGAAGATCTGGCACCAGGTCAGCTAGGACTTTCTTCTAGGGGTTTCCCAGTAAAGACCTGCTTTCGGTGTGGGGCACTTTTCATAGTGTAATATAGGGGAGAAATTGAGGAGTGTTTTTGGACTGAGAACCTGTAACCTCCTCCCACTATTTAGAGGTGCTTCAATGTTTTTTCATAGTCTGCCCTTTTCCAGACAAGAGTGATCAATCCATAATCCAGCCTGTATCCCTGGCAGACCTTAAATTTTGCTTCTGACCCACAAGCAGTTCAGAGAACAAGAAGTTCTCTTTTTTCAGTTCTAATGAATTGCAGTATTTAGGATTCTATCTACTCTGCAGTATATGTATGGTCCTGAAGAGGCTGGAGGACAGAGAATACGTTAGGAAAAACACTTATTTTCTTTCAGCCGTGTCTTGTTTGTGGAGTAGCCTCTAGGACTTGCACCACAGTGTGCTTTGTGCATTGATTTCAGACCCGGGTAAGCCTGTAAAGATCGAGGGAGAAGAGACTGCAGATGTAAAGATTAGAAGAGCATCTTGCCTGTTCTGTTCAATGCAAATCTTAAAGTAGTTTATTTCTTCCTCGAGTGTTTTTCTTTTTCTTCTTGGGAGTCTTACTCTGCCTTTCAGAAAGTAATGCGTGTTCTGGGGGCACTCTCTTCTCCTACAGCAGCCTCTGAGGCTGACCCACCACATTGTGAGACTCACAGTATGGTGCCCCCTGTTTCAAGTGGAAATTTGTCAGTTGTGCTGGGTATATGTATGTAAAACAGTGAAATTTTTGTATGGTATGGCCCATGGTCTCTAGAAGAGCTTAAGATAGAATTACCTCTTAGCTCCCCCGTCTTTGGTGTGGTGTGTGGGTTGAGATTTTTTTTTTGTCACCTTCCAACTAGTCTCTGTCTGCATTGGGTTGTGTTGGGCTTCGGATGGTTCCCTCTAATTCTGTTAAACCACAAAATTACTTTTGTTGTTCTAAATACAGTGGCTCCTTCAAACCCTTGTCTCCTGAGGATGATGTGACGGAGTGTATTAGTTTATGGTAAGCTGCAGAAAACTTGAACTCCCTGACTGTTCAATTCATGCAGAGTTATGACAGGTTATGCCTGCAGGCTACAAGTTAGGGAAATTATTTTCTGTTCAAACATTTCATTTCTCTGCAACTCTATAATTCTATTTCTCTTCTTTTCTTTTTTGTCTCCCTGCAAGGGAAGGGCTGTGATATGAAACACTTCCATCTCCGGCTGCTCCTTCCCTGCATCTATATATGGGACTAAGAAAATGAGATGCATTTTTTTCTTTAATCATATAGCCATCTTGTTTGCTAACCAAAATCATTTTATGGAAGTCACAGCTGAAAGCATAAAATGCAAAGGGAAAAGAGCATGTTTTTTTAATCTCATTAAGTCTGTAAGAACGTGACATTTGGAAAATGCTGCTAAAGGCCGATGTGAAATGGGATAAATGAAGGTGAATTCCAAATTATCAGGAGCCCTCAGTTAAGATTTGGTCCTGTACAACTGGAGACAATAGTTGTTTTTTCATGGTGTACAGGGGGAGTGAGGTCACACTTTATTTAAAAAAAAGGGGGGGGGGGAGGAAGACAAGAAAAAAAAGAGAGCCTTTCTAGACTGTCTGTTTAGAATAAAACTGGACAGATGAGGCATATCTACCTCCTTGTACTCGTTCTTCTGCAGACGGACTTTTACCTCTTCTAAAACTGTGTGCAAGCTCTTTCAGTTGTATTTAAAAGTCTGCTTTTGGACCAGCAGCGCAAATAATGTGTCCATGCACTGGGATTGGGTTCCCTGATAAGGGAGGTAAAGCTGTCCTGGGTGTAAGGGACAAGTTGAAACAAGGCCACAATTACCTGGGGTAAGGCTCTAAGCCTCCCATCATGGTCATAACTTTTGTCCTTGAGGAGCTGCAGGTTTCCTGGTTTATCTTCTTTGTGTCCATGAACTAAGCCAGGATCTGATTTGAACTGGGATATAAATGTACTTCAGGCAGAAAAATCCCTGTTGGCAGTTCCCATAAAACAATAAAATCATGTCAAATTTGACTAATTCTTGGGATGCATTGCCAGCGGAAAGCTGACAGTCTGAATTTGTCATCACTGGAGGGAAAAGTGTGTGTGTTTCTCTGTGTATGTGCACAGGGATGGGGAATGGACTGGGGAGAATAAGGCAACTATTAACAAAATGGAGACGGCATGGTACTCCATTAATGTTATTAATAACCCTATCAGATTTTATTGAAAAGATGCTCTCTGTATCTGAATTTGCCACTATTTCAACCCATTTATTAAAGCTGAAATAGCTGGAGTCACTTCAGACCATATTTATTATTATTATTTGCTGAATGAATGCTGTGATTATGGGTCCCACGGGAATTAGAAGAGATAAAGTGTCATCTTTCAGTCTCTTCTCACCTTCCCCAGGGAGCAGTGGAGAGAATGGCTTCCTCTCTGTCTTTTTCTATTAGACTTTTCTCTAATTTCTATTAATAGGGTTCTGAGACCTGCTGTAACACTTGAAAATTTATCTCTTACATTTGGAATGGTGATATTTAACAATAATGGTATGCTCAGAGGAGTATTTTTCTTTTATGCTTCCTCCTGTGCCTTTTCTGAGCTGGCCATTGATTCCTAGAATTTTACTGACGGTTCAGGGATCTTTCTGGATGTCTCCAAAGTATCCTGTGGGCTCATTCTTGTTCGGTTTTAATGGGAGATGAAAAGCTGTTTCTGTTTTTACGCATAAAGCTGTGTTAGATATGGGGGAAATAAGAGTAGGGAGAAGGTCCCAGACCAATATATGTTACCTGTGAAGTCATCTAGTCATGCGTGGTTTTAGGCTTGAGGTTATTCATGCTCGAACCTGGCTCTGACCATATGGTATAAGGTATGGAAATTATATCACTGTAGAAAACAGTTGGAATTGGTCTGAGATGAGATCATCCTTTGTAAGAGCAAAGGATATGGATAATGCTGAGTGAAATGATGACTGTCTTGGGCTGTGCTGGTCCTGTAAGGAGAACCCCAGGTGTAGCACTAACGCAACTGGGGCAACAAAAAGTTCTGTGAAAGGGGCAAGGGGAGGTGACGAGTGATGCCAACTCTCTCCTTGAGGGGAAACTGGGAGGGGAAATGCCTGTTGTCCTTTTCTGTGAAGAAAATAAGTGCATTTGCTTGCAGCATGAGGCTTTGAGCCTTTCGCTGAAAGGGGTGATGTGGCAGCCATTTGTGAGGATTAAGAGCCTTCAGATCTATTTATTTTATTCTCTTTTTAATGTGCATCTCAGCTTCTTTGCTTAAAAAAAAAAAGAAGGGAGAGACTTCTCCCAAGTTATCAAGAAAAGACAGTTTGTTCCTTGTCTGTCTGTCTGGAAGTCATCCTGTCCCTTTTTTGAGAAGCTCCAAATTTCCTATATTTGTTTATAGATATCACCTAAACTTCTGAGTTAGTTGGCATACCCCTCTCCTCAGACTGTTTATACCTTGGGTTATGCAAATATCCCACAGAATTTGCATATATAAATTATTGTATCAACAGGTAAATACTGGAAATGTGGAAAAAAGGCAGCTGAGTATATACAGGTATATAAATACATATACAAACATCTATTTTCATGCGCAGGTAAGTCTGTCCCTTGCAAATGGCTGCTTTCAACAGCCTGCAGGTATTATTTTTTTTGAATGGACCTCACTAGTAATTTTGATTCTGAGATAGAGGGTGGTGAATTGCTAATTGTCTGATTCTTCTCAGAGTGTCCATACCTTTGAAGTGCACGTCAGAGCTAGGCTTGAGCAGCAATCGCACGAAATCAGCCGAATGACTCCTGAACAAAGCTGTTCTGATGGGGATTTAATGACACTAGAGTGATTGCAGTATAGCGTTCTGGGGCAGACTGACTCCTCTGAACCACATCTGTTCCCTCATTCACTAGTGTAAAAATAGTATAAAAACAAGAGGCATTTGGTCTTATTCCAAAAGTGCCTGTGTTGCACTTGCAATTTTTTTGAGCATCTTGGGGTCAAGGTTGACGCCGTAAGAAAACAGCACTGAGAACAAAGTCTGTGTTTTTGCTACATTACTCTATCTGTCTTTGTATTTTCCACTCCTTGAGATCTCTCTCCTTCTATTAGTGTTTAAATTTCATCATCAAAGATGAAGAAAAACAACCACCGTGTAAACAGAGTGAACAACAATAAGGGAAAACAAACATATATTGGGAGCCTGGAAACATATTTTCCTGACTTCCTGTGCAGGAACAATACCAAAAGGAATAAGAACAGCAACCTTATGCCAAAGCAGGGTTGAAAAACAAGTGTACAGTCAACTGGATGTCCTGAGAGCGTATCAACTACTTAACCTAGGGAGAAAACTGACCTGAAATGAGACAGCATGGAGAAAACCCTAGAGCAACACTTTGTTTTCCCCTGCCAAAAGAAAAAGGTTGTCTCCCCTTTCTCAGTCTAAAGTTTCTTGTCCCCAGCAGCTTTGCTGTTTGCAGAAATGTGTTTCATACCTACAAAATAGAGAATATCTCCTGAAGAGGCTGGTGATGTTGGATGTTTAGCTGGTACATCTTCTTGAGGCCTGCTTTTTTCAGAGTCATCTGGTGAGATAGGGTGAGGAAAAGCTCTTTAAATGTACTGCCTTTTTGTGTGTGTGTGTGTGTGTCTTCTTAAAAACCTTGGTTTGATTAAGTTTTGGCATTACATTTGTTGCATGAAAGACAGGAACTCCTCTGATTATTTGGATCGTAGAGTCAGGTAAATCAAAGGAACAGATCAAAAGAAGAGGAAATATTAATGAAAATCTATATTCTTTGGTCAGCATTTTTAATAGCTCTTGTAGAAAATCAAAAAGGAGAATCAGCTGTACCTAGGAAACTTGTCTGATAAGGATGATATAATGCAGTGCATTAATGCAAACTTCAGTACTACATACAGCTGGAAACAAAACCCAAAAATGATGTTCTAAATAATAAAGCAATATTTGACTGTTTAAAAGCCTCACAGTATGAAATTTGTCAAAAAATTTGACTCTTACTATTGGCCTGGGGGTGCGAAGCATAGTAATAATGCCCAAATCGGCGAGGTTGGTGCTCCTGCATCAGAAATGCAACTGGAAGAATTAATCACTCCACTTGCATTTCCTCTACGGCAGCTGCTGAGTGGAATATGGGGAAAGTGGTTTTTAATTTTTGGATTCTTTTGGCTTCTCTGCTTTAAACTATGTCTAATATTGAGCAGCTCAGGGGAGAACTGAGATCATAGAATCATAGAATCATCTGGGCTGGAAGGGACCTTCAAAGGTCATCTAGTCCGACCCCCCCCCGCAGTCAGCGGGGACACCCCCAACTAGACCAGGTTGCCCAGGGCCTCGTCGAGCTTCACCTTGAATGTCTCCAGGGAAGGGGCCTCAACCTCCCTTGGCAACCTATTCCAGTGCCCCACCACCCTCATGGTAAAGAACTTATTCCTAATGTCAACACTGATCAACAGTGCTGGGTAGATTTGACTGCAAAAGTTTGTCTGGCAAAGGCTGTTTAGCATAAACTAAGTTCCTTTACGTGATTTCGCTCTGAGGTTTTTTTTTGCACCAGGGGCAGTTCCTCGTCTTGAGGATGGTCACAAGCGGAGTGCATGACGTGAACAGGGTCTGTAGGTGCAAACTGAATTATTGGCAAGCTTCACGTCTTGGGAAAAGTCCACCTCAGCTCTGCACTCCTCTTCCAAAAGCTGTAAGTGCAAAAGGCACTGTTCATCCGTGCTGAGCTGAAGGAATCAGTCGTGTGGAAATGCAAGCTGCATATCGTGACACCGAGTTAAGAGTAATAGAGTCTGAGCATCATTCGTTTGCTCTCGGTTTGGAGGCTGGAGGGTGCTGCTTGTGTTTTCAGCTTCTGTGCACAGCTAGGGATGCCCAGGACACTTGGAAATGGACACGGAGTTTCTCATGTCTCTGGGTTTAGGTGGGCTGTGTTTTAGCCATGCATGGGAAGCATTCAGGAAAACTTGCTACAGGAAATGTTGCTACAATGTAAATGGGCTGATGATATTACTGTCCTTACCTGTGTTACTGTGAGAGGTCAGGCAGGAACCAGCGGCTGTGAGTCCTTCATCACTGCCTCTCAGTTGAGAACATCTTGTCCTTAAATGCTTTATGTGACCAAAGATGAAGAGCAAAAAAACCTGCAGAAGAGAATTGAAATGTTACTAGATGTGCTTAAGCACTGCTTTGAAAAGATTCATAAGGAATATTTGGACCTAGCAGATAACCTTCGATCTTGAAGAAGAATCTAGGTTCCTTCCTGTCCTTCACCTTTATTTTTGAATTCCATTTCAGTGGGTTTTAATAGGATGGTTTTTGGATGGTGTTTCAGTTACAGATGGAACTGTAAAATAATTTCACTGATACTATGTGAAATTTGGGTAATCTGGGATCTTGGAGCATAGGATTGTGAAAGCAAGTTTCCAAAACAGTGGTATCGGAGTGAATGATTTAATGAAATATACTTAAAAAAAAGGCCCAGCAGCTTTCTTTTGCAGTCATTGTTCCATTCTAGTCTTCAAGCCTTTTTTATTTTTTTTCCTCTTTTTTCCTTTTTTTTTTTTTTTTTTTTTTTCTTTCTACAACTGCAAGAACTTGGAAAACTTATAAGAAAGCTGGAATGATGAGCTCATGTGACTGTCAGCACCATGGTCCCAAGCACAGGCCTGTTTTGCTTTTTGGACCAAAGCTGGACTGAAGCAACAACAACAAAATCAGAGCACAAGAATGGCTTAATTTTTCCCCGTGGCCCTGGATTGTGTAGGCTGGATTAGACAGTGATGTTACTCATTAACTTCTGTAACAGCTCTGTACTCGCTGTTGGGAGCAGTTTCTAACCTATTGGAGCTGACTTATATTTTTGCAGACAAATTCGATTGTCCACCCAAACTCCTGCTAAATGTAACTGCCCTCTAGCAGCAAGAGATGAACGGATCTATCTCCCATTCCTCAGCAGCTACCATTTACAACTTCGTATGTGGATGGAAATAAAAGATGGCAGTGGTTCATACCTAACACTCTGGGCTGAGAAACTGTAAGGGTTTAGGGGCGGATAAAATCCTTTTACAGGCGTTTTTCTACAGAATTGGTAACTTGTGGCTGAAGGGCAAGGTGTTTGACTGGGAGCAGCAGACACTGCTTTTGCTCCTGCTGGTGCTCTGATTTGGGGCAACAACCAGATTTATTTGTGCTTTTACCCTCATATTTGCAATTGTTTAAAAATTGCTAGTGTGGTTTCTAATGCAGGAAGGGAAAGAGATATTTGTAGCAAGAGTATTTCTACTGGATCTGTGCAAAGTGCTGTATTTGACACAAGAACAGAAAATGAGTGTGTTAAAAGATTGAGCTCGCTGTGGGGCTCTAGGCTCCACCCTTTTGCAAGAGCCAATTTAAACACTTTTACAGGGCAGAGAGTCTTTCTCCAACTTCGGCTTAAAACGGTGATCAGACGTGGAGGTGCCAGAAATCTCAGAGTATTTCCGTGCCAGCTCTGCAGCTGTTAAAGGACACGGACTTGGGATAAGGCTCGAATAAACATCCAAGTTTTTTTTCTATTGAATGGTTAAATGAATGAAAGCTGAGCTCCTAACCTTTTGAGTTTTCCAACTTACTTATTAAACTGAGGAAATGCAATAGAGCGTGCCGCTCGGTGTTTTTCAGTGTTTTGCCTCCCAAACTTCCCTGAATTATTGTGTCTCCTTCCAAGCTCCACTGTGTGATCCTGCCTCCCTGTTACTATTGGAGAAAGAAACTTACTTCATAAGCGAGCCCGATATTAAACATATAAATAATGCATCCTTCAGCGTTATTTATAATGCAGTAGCATCACTGTGCTCTATCATATGCAATTTCACATTGCCTCTTTTTAACTGCTTTCCTGCCAGGCACATCCTTCAGTAAGTTCTAAAGCAACATCAGCTGCCTGTTTGATTTTTTCCCTTTCTGGTATAACTACTAGTTGTGCTGAGAACTTTTCATACAGCACAGACAAGGTTTAAATTACAATACCAGTGAGTATAATACTATTTATAATACAATATAAATTACAATACCAATTGGATCTGAAAGTGAAAATTCTTCTGTCTAGGAAAAATGACCAGTATGACTATAGCAGGGGGAGATAACTAACTGGTTTAGGCTGCTTTTCAGTGTTAATGCTGTGTTCAGAGAGTGACTTTGAAGCTATTCCAGAATGATAATAGCAAAATATAGTTCCACCGGTTGGTTGCCCTGTGTAGACCAGTCTAAGTTTTTCCTTTTTTCTTAGAGAGAATGCTTTTGTGTTCTGCACACACACACAAAATCTGGCATAACAACACCAAAGCTTATCTTTGTAAGATCAAATGAAAGCTGTAGTTGAATGTTCCATTTGTTTCTTAATGAGCGGTGTCAGGCTGTGCCCTATGCTTAACAAAAGCATATGTGCAGATATTGTTCTGTTATGATTACAGCACAATTATATCATGTCTGTAATAGATTACTGCATCTGGCCTTTTCTTGGTTTAGGAAATCAAGAAGGAGATTAGTTGATAACTTCTGAGAATGCACCTAAATAATTTAACAACAACAACAAAAAAAGATCCTTTCTGTGTTTGCCAAATTCCCCTATGCTCAGGTTTGGGACAACAGCTCTTTGGGTTCTAGATGGAAAAATGTTGTGTGGCGTTTTTTTGTAGTGTGAGGTGTTTGTTGTTTTTTGTTTGTTTTTTTTTGTTTTAACTGAAGAGAGCACACTTAATTACTCTGCTGTCCAGAGGCCTGTTTTTATAAAAAAAAAAAAAAAAAAAAAAGAAATCCAACAAAAAAAAAAAGAATTAGGAATTTTAAAAAGTTTCAGCTGGGAAATGAAGTACTTTAATTCATATGTGCCAATGTGCTATTTTGCCATAATTTCATGTTTCACTATTACCTCTGTGTGTGGCGCATCATTGCTCCGTTCTCCCCTTTGTTATTGACAGCAGTGCCTTCTCTTGGGAGGAAAAGGGGGAATGTGAAGTACAACAGTGGCTTTTCAGATTTAAATTTGCTTTTATTTAATACACCAAAACCTCAAAACCTTGTGTGGGTAGGAGGAATCAGCTTTATTTGCTGCTCAGCTCACTTCACAACAGACATCTGTTTTATATAATTGCTGCCTGTTGCGTTAGGACACATCCCATTTTCCAAGTGATGGGGTAGTAAGAGTCAAAATGATGATTACCAGTGAATGGCTGCTCCCAGTCTGTGCTGGGCATCTGCTGGAAGAATCGAGGTTTCAGTGCCTGGGGTTTGGGGCGCTGGCTGGTGTATGAACTGAAAAGGTGGAAAGACTGTATCTGGTATATTTAGTTACTAATCTCCATCTAGACAGTGTCTGAGCTTTAATTTTCTGCTTCAGGTTCATTTTAATATCAGAAGCTAGTATTTGTTTATTACTGGTGTTTAACTCTGGCAGGAGGTAATGATCTCGAGCGTACGCTGAAGCTTTCATTTGCTGCCTTGGGGTCTGTCATGGGTGAAGGTGCAGTTCTCAACACATTTGTGCCTTTGCTTCTCAGAGCAAGGGAATAGTGTTGGTATTAACTTTTCATGAAACATTTAAAGCTTGGGCCAGTTTAACAAACATGACTGTAGAACTTTCCTAGCTCTTTTAGAATTATTTTAAAATATCATAAAATCAAAGGAATGGAGCTCAAAAAGATCTTCTATGAGTCCTCTTGGTCCGTGACTTGGCTGAAACTGTACCTGACAGCTTAGTGTTGTCTCCACGGGCTCTTCTTTGCCACAGCTGCAAGTTGCTCACTTTATTCCACAGCTCCTCCTGTTTGGTTTCCAATATGCTGATCATTTCTTATCGACTGTCAAGGGGTGGTACCAATCTTAAAAAAATTCCCTCACCTTGGATGTGTAGGGGTAATTTGACGGTAGGGGACGTGCTCTGTTGTCTCCTCCTGCTGCCTAAAGCTATCTCCCTGCGCTTTCTCCACTGTGTGTGTTCTTTTATTTCTGTGCAGGTTTTGCTTTTTCTTTGGCCTGAATTTTGATTTTGGGCAGACCGTGTTCTGGCACTGTTTGCTGAACGATGCCTTGATGTGTAATTAATGCCCTTAGGTGCTATGGTAATACAAATAATTAATGAAGGGCTCTTTAATTCTTCTTCATAATAAATGTTATGTGGCATGTTTGAAATACAGCTAAGACAGAGCCATGTGTGCACCAAAATAGGCATATCTACTTACAGTAACTCCAGTGTATTAAAATGCACGGTTTTATTATCGGTAACCTTCTATGCCCTGCAGGCATTTAAAATCCTACTATCCTGAGCAGGAATGAGAAAATAAGAGTTGCCAAACAGGACCTTTCTTCATGCCAAAAGCCTGAGTTGTAATATTGTGAGGGCTTCACTGTGCCTCTCTCTTCTTCTGGTCGCTGGTCTTAAGTTAATATGCTTGTTCTCCCAACTTATTACTTCAAAAGTTAAGCATGTACTTACTGTATGTTCATTTGCCTACGCTGAAACCAGCATGTGGGGATTTTGTTAATTGCTCTGGCTTGAAGTTGTATTTCAGCAGCCTCATTACTGAAGCAGCAAAGCACCCGAGGTCGTAACAAAATACAGAGAAAGTAAGTTAAGGTGATGTTTTCTGTGTGCTTTCAAGCTCTTATGATAAAAGCTGATGTAGGTACAGTTCCAAGCCGGGGCCTAGAGGGAACGCTGTGGAGTGCCAAGCCCAGTGAGGGCACTTGATTTATTTATTTTTATGTGTAAGGCTGGGGAAGGCTTTTACAGTCACAAGTTTCTTCCTTCTCCTCAGCATGTGAGCAGGTGATGCCAAACTGTTATGGCTTGCATAGATAAGAGAGATTATTTCCCTCCCCCCAATAAATAATGTTTCAATTACAGCAGTGCCAGTATGGTGTAGAACACTGCATTTTTCACTTTAGCTTACGTTCAACATGAACATCTGGCTATTTCAGTGTGTGTTAGAGCAGGGTATAGAGCTGGGGTATAATCTCTGGCAACGACTGGAGTGGGGAAGAGGAAAGAAGAAAGACCATGTTGCAAAAACTCATTGCCTTCATGAGGAAGGCTGGAGTAGGAGCGTTGACTGAAGGATACCATCAGAGACAGGGAGAAGCAGCGTATTTTTGTTGGCTTTGTCTGTTGACATCTTTTTAAAGAGAACAGAAACATCATCTGACATGTCAGACTGTTGTAGCTCTCGGCTCGTGGTGTGACCCGGAGGATCCCACAGCTGCCCTGTGCCGTACTGGGGAATGGGACTGGCACAGACTTCGCTTTGTCCCTGTCCCGGGTAAGGTGCCCTGCCGAGAAGCGACATAAGTTATGGCAGGTTGCTTCCGGGCCCTTCTTTTCCCTTGTCCTTCAACTCATTTATACAGCCTGCATTTATTTTCCTTTAGCTCTTGGAGAAAACAAACAGCGGAGTCCAAAAAAGACAGGATTTTCTAATCTCCCATAAAAAGGCTATGGAAATTTGAAAGGAAAGGAAGACGATAGTATCGCCTGCACTGAGACGGCAATTATGGGTCCTGGGAGGAAGTGTATAAAGCCTTATTGAGTGGAGATAGCCGAGATGGCTGCAGGGGCCTGCATGGTGCGAGGAAAAGGCTGGAGGAAACCCTTATCAGACCTGTTATCCTGTCTCTGTCATTCCCATACAGATTAATGAGCTCCAGGATGCCCTCAGCCATGTTCAGACCCGGGTCTGTTTATCCCAAAATAGAAGGTGCTGTCTTGTGCCAGAGTGTCATATTCCCAGGCCAGCAGCACCATTGTGTTTTATTACCCCATTGTATTCAGGGGTTACATCCGAACCTTTCCTCTTAGCTTCTTAATCACTGTTTTGATGGATGAGCTCCATGAGAAAAGCTTCTCTGCCGAGGACTCAGTATGGATCAAAATGGTTGCTGGGCACTTACTGAGCCTTGTCTTCCTAATTGTTCTTGCACCAGCTCTAGGGAAAGCAAGGTGGGGGGTCTTACCCTTCCCTACATGAAAGTGGGAGGAAGGAGTGGGATGGAGGGGAGGGGAGCAGCCATGTTCGTTCTGCTCTCACCAGCAACGTGAGGCGGCTCTGCTCTGTCGATCTGTCACGAAGCACACTTGTGGGATGGCGCTGGAGAGAGTGAAAGGCAGATTCATGTGTTTGGGAACATCCCTTGCCCTCTTGAAGCCGCGCGTAGCCAGCTATCCTTTCCACCCTGGTACGATGCCGCACGGCCCTGACAGAAGCGCCATGAATCTGCCGTCATTAACGCTGCAGGACGTGCGGTTCCCTCGGAAGGCTCCTGACTGCGCTGCCACTTCCCTGGTGCAATCCTGGGGAATTATCCATATCTCTGACAAGAGAATAGGTTACTAATGCACCAACACAGCTGTTTTGACACTTTTGATGAATAACATTCAATACTATTAATTGGAACAATTGCTTTTCATTTAACTAAATCACTAGAATTGCTAAACTAAATTGAAACGGAATGTAATTTTGCCTCGCTCTCCTTTAATATGGGCCTCTAAATGTCTTCTCCCTGAAGAATTAGTAACTTAATCACCTAACAGTGATAACTGTTTCATAGCCCTCAGCTGGAAGGCTTTCCTGCTAAGCAGTATTGCATGGGAGTAGAGTGTTATAGCAGGGAACAAATCCCATCTCTTTCCTTTCTCCCCCTCTCTGCTGCGGTATTAATCATATTAAAAATGATTCTCTTCCTCTTTCTCTGTTCCAGCAAGATCTTTATAGATCATCATAATTTCACCCCCCTCCTTTTTGCATTGTATCAATCACTTGGTATGTCTAACAGGGTGCACAACAATTATATGTGTCCATTATGTTAAAGATGGATTTTTGCTGCCAATGACTGGGAGATGGGCTCTTGTTCATTTTCCAATGAACTCGTCGTCTGATGCACACAACACAAACACCAGAGCATAGTGCGGTGACCACATTGACCAAAGAGCCTAAAAAATATGACTATATGGTGAATGCTTAGCTGCCTTTCTTTATTTAAAAAAATTAAATAATCAAATCATGGCATAAATAAAAATAGCCTGTGATGTATTTGCATTACCTTAAACTTACATGGGTTTGTAACTCGGCTAAAGAGGGTGTCCTTTGGCCAGGAGTTTCTGCAATTTCAGGCCAAAACTTGTCAGACAAAAGAGAGTGGGAACCTGCTAACAGGGAGCACTTCTATGGTTCTTGTTTGATCGCATTAATAAATTGAGCCTTTGTTCACACAAGTCCATTTTACATCTGGGAAAATGGAAATCCAGAAATGAAACATTTTACCTGAGTTATATGGAAAAGTACTGGCAAAGCTTGGTTTACTAATGAATTGTTTTGTGCTCTTTCCTCTAGATCTGCACTTGCTGTTTTCCCCTGTCAGTGATTCTTTAAGTTTTGCAGACCAACTGCTTGAGTTTGTTCAGAAACAGGAAGACGGGAAAAGTTATAAAGCTGAATTTTATTATTACTCAAGTTTACTGAGATCTCGTTAGTAATAATGGTGTTCCATTAGAATAGATTTTAGTATGTTTAAAGGTTTTTAGTAGGGCCTGACACTGTATCCTCCATAGCTCCATCATTTCGCAACCCTTTTGGTTAGCTTACTACATACAGGATTCACTTGTGAGCTTGCTGACTTCTCTAGCAAAGCTAAGGTATATTAAATAAAAGTCAAAAAGATTTGGAGCATGCTAGATCCTCATTTAGACATTGCTTTTTTGGATGCGGGGGGATAAAGTGGTCTTCGTTGCAGATTAATATGCCCACCTGTTTTTTGGGTTACAGTTAATTCATGCAAATCCGCTGCTGGGGTTTTGCCAGCATTTCCCTTCTACAATTCTAAACTATTAATGGCAAAAAGGCCTTTCCTAAAAGACAGAGCTGTGCAGATTCCTGAAGGGTTCAAGGCTGTTATGTTTGAGATGATGATTCTGTAGGTGCGTTACCACTGCAATTTGAAACGATACCTACGTGTGTCCCAATCACTTTCCACTGAATCCAACAGTTGATTTTAGTTAATAAGTCTGGAAAATTTATCTCTTTAATGAACGATGCACGAACTGTGATATTTCTGAAGTGCTTGAGTACTCTGTGTCGTCATCCCATGTCCTGTCCCACCCCCACCCCACCCCCAAGCTCAGGGTTTTATAACCAAATGGCTTGGTATAATTACTTGTTATTATTCGTATTTTTCCATGTACATATTTGAAAAATCATCCCAGTCTGTAGTGTTTCAGTTGTATGTCATGTAAGTGGTTAATTTATTTCACTAGGTATTGGTTCTCTTCTCTGAATGACTTACTAAAAAATTAAGACTAACATGGACTCTGTTCACAAGTTGTTAGTGAATATCTATAACTTTACTATCTGTGAATAATTAAAAAGGGTGCTTCAAAGTGTATTTGGTGCAAATATTCATTGACATTCGATAATGAATGCCAGATGAAGTAACCTAATGGAGAAAAACGTGGAGAAACAGCGATAATATTGGGTGCTTATATTAATCAAACTGCTGGAACTTGTCTTGTTGATGTTGTTTTCATCTTAGTGGAGTTGGATGAACAGATCGTTGCTGGAGCAGAGATTGTTATACTGTTTTATTGCTGGCAGGACAGAACTGCATGTTAGTTACGCAACTGGGTATCCAGTTAATCTAAAATAGTGTTTCTGTCCTGTTTGTAACAGTCTTTGTTTCTCATAGTGCAGTCTTGGAGCCTGCTTTTATGTGTGCAGAGCTTTCCTACTGGACTATACACTATGCCGTAGTCCTAAGCATTAGAGAGGGAATTGTAGGTAGGGATGGCGTAAGGAGAAAGCCCACTGAAGGCTAATATTCTTCTGCATATGGCAGTGATTTACAGAGATTCATTGACTCACAGTCTGGCCACTCACAAGGTATTTCTAAACATAACTTAGTTTATGCCAGTATCTGGGAGGGGAAAGGGAAGTGTGATAAAGCAAATGATGGAAACTTGCAGCTAAAAGTGTTTTGGCAGCTGAGGCCTGGAGTGGTGCTGCTTGAAAGATGAGCACTCTGTGAATTGAGGGCATCTCAGGAGAAGTAAATCTGCCTCCTCCAACACAGACTGAGCACTGGCCCAAAGACCCCGGGTAAATAAGAATCAAACTTCACTACAGGACATTTATGTGGTCATGATTTATTGGTGCTCTCAAAGCCTTTGAACCTTTGCAGCCCTTTGGGGGAAATGGTGTGTTACAGGGGCTTAAATAAATAAATAAAAAATAAGAAGAAATACATGCCTATAGCTACAGGAAAAACCTATTGTGCCATTTGTTCCAAAAGCCTTGACACGTTCAGGGCTTTTTCCTGAATTTGATTTTTTTTTTTTTTTATAGGATTTTGGTCAGTCAGCCAGTGCTGTAGGAAATAAAACAACTCTTTGACAGATTCTTGTTTCTCAGTCCCTTTCCCAGCAACTTCCCCCTCTGGTAAAGCGAACTGAGCTGCAGGATTCTGATGGAAAAATCAAACAAACCTGCCGAGCGTGGCTGAGAAGTAATAGAAAACTACTTGGATCTCAAGGCCCTGCCAGTATAAGTTTAACACTGTGTTGTTCCTTCCCCAGATGTCAAATATCCTTTTCCATTTTCTGCGATGTATCGTGTCCTTGGTTCATCCTCCTGTGAGCAGCCTTTGGTGCTGACTGCTTGGGATGTAGCAGTTATCTCTTTGCAGAGGCTTTTCTAACCCTCTCTACAACCCACTCTTGCTGTCCTGCATGTGTTTCTATAACTTATCTTATAATACAAATGACACAGACATAGCCCATGCTCAAACTTCATGATTTCTCAGTTCTGATCAAGGAAAGCAGTAACAAAAGGCAAAAATTATCATCGTCTCTCCTATGGAATCCTTGGCTTTCCTGCAGTTGATTGGGACTTGACATGAGTTTGTTTTATTGGAAGGCAGTTTGCACCTCCTCTGTAACACATTGCAGCCAGTTGTACTACACAAACTGTGCGTACCTGTGTGGCTGGGGTTTTCCATGTGGAAAGCTATGATGCAGGGGAGATAAAAGGTAAGTTACGTGTGCCACCAGCACATTATTTGCCTTGTGGCTTGTTGGTGACCGGAGTGGGGAACACGCATGTTGTTATGTGTGAAATGTTTACTTGTGGATCATTATTAAGAAAAGCTAACTACTACTTTAAGAAGTATTGGAATTCTTGATAGTGGTTTTTGGTAATGATTTTTGTATCATATGATATTGACAAGAAGTAGCATTTTCCCTCATTCTGTCCCTCTCCCATTTTTCACTGATGAAGTATGGGAGAATAGGATTTGAATTTGGTGGAGGGAAATTCAATGGAAAACAAACAAACAGACCCTGTGGAAACAGTTACTGGTTCCTTGACTGTCTTCCTTTGACCCATCAGAGAGCATGTAAACTGCACGAAAACAAATCTGTTATTTCAGGAAGCCACGTGGGTATAAAGCTGGTATAAAGATGACTGCGTGACCAGGTCTGTCTCTGGTGGGAAGCTGTGAGCGAGGTCAGCTGTTCTGCAGAAAAAAAATGCCTACTGCAGCTCCATCTCTCCTCTGGTGCTGTTAGTCTGAGGTCTCTGAAAGCCTGAGCATACTTGAGGGTAGTTTTCTTCATGAAGTCTAGAGGAAATTAAGGATGAGCCAAGGCTCGTAACATTTTATAACGGTAACTATAATTTAATTCTTAGAGGTTGTTTCCAACATCTGCAGTCCAGAAACAGAGTGCGACAGGGATTTGCAGGTGTGATAAGTCATTCTGATTGTCCTGTAAGTCCAGAATATACTTCATCTTTCACAGGTACATCCTGTAGGACAATATGTACTGGAGATAGGGCTGGGATGGAAATGTGTCGCTGCCACTTTGTGATATGCCAGCATAGCTGTTCCCAGTCTACTGTCAGACTTTGTGGGCAAGCACTAAGTACAGAAGCTGGGTGGTTAGGGCATGGAAATGTTCATCTCAGCTCTTAGCCCCTCCGCTGCTTGGCTTCCTTTTCATTGCTCGCTTCTTGGTGGTTATAGCCAACCTTAATCCCTGTTAACCTTGGGAGACTCCTTTGTTTACCGAGCCCCCAACATTGCAGAGAACTCTGCTTGCACATACTCATTCAGGGTGGAGCAAAGGCACTTCGCGTGGAATGAAGAGCTTTAATGTTTTTCTGGATATAATTTTACATATATTTTTAGACACAGTTTTGAGAACAGTTTAAGTTTGCAAACTTCTAAAAAAAAAATGTTAGAACCGTTGAGGTCATGGGAGATGCTCCATGTGTAAGTGGCTCAGCACAGCTCCCATAGCCACTGTTCTATGCTTCTGCCAGGTGTTTCTGTCACTGTGATTTCTCAACCCTTGCTGTGTCCTGCCTTCTCTATTTCTTTCAAACAGCTGATGTTGGATATGAGTGGGGCTGATTCCCTCTCCCAAGCGATGCGGAGGTGGCTGTGTGCATTATGGATGGGACGTAGTCGTCTCGGAGGAGTGTATGTGGCGGAGAGGCTGGCTAGGCATGGCTGTGAGCTCTGCTATTAGTCTTTAATTCCTGAACCTGAGAGACCCTCCCCAGCGTGCTGTTCTGGAGCACATCCCTCTGTCCTCAGAACAAGAGTGCGTGCCGGCAGTTAATGAGAAATGCTGGATTCTGGGTCCCAACAGATGATTAAACCCCACGAGCCAATTAAAAGGAGTGTAATTACCCAGCAGGGACAAGTTGTTAAACAAGCTAGAGGTTATTGTCCTTCAAGTTAACGTACTGGAACAGCCAAGACAAGCCTACCAGGGAATTGCTGGCAGGGCAGCGTTGCTTGGCCTAAGGCCTCTTTTGGGGAAGCTCAGGAGCTGGGTGGGGAGGAGTGGGCTAATGTGACACTTTGCCTTTTGTCTGTGTTTTTAGGTGATGATAAGTGCTTAGAGCAGAGAGATCTGGAAAGCAACTGCCACGCCAGTAAGCTGAGCTGCATCTAGACTGGTGTTTGGAAAGTGTAAGATGAAGTACTTCCCTAGGCATCCATTCCCTGTGTGGGCAGATCACCCCATCTGGGAAACCCAGTGTGTGGTTGGCACAAGTTGGGATGTGTCCGAGAGCATCTCATTGTGCTCAGCCCAGCTCCAGCAAAAATTTCATGCACAAAGCAGACACAGAGATAATTAGGGTGACTGATGAGTTCTGTGCTTTTACCTCCTCGTGGGTGTCTGCAGAATTGCAACGTGGTGATATCACTGGTGTTGTTGAAAAGGCTTGATTTAACTTTTTTTTGGCTTGGCTTGAGCACAGGGAATAAGGAGTTTGGTATTAGTGGTATTGGTTACTGATGCTGGAGGAAATGAACCACATCCCACTGTTTCTGTTCCTTATGTATCCTGTCAAAGGTGTGTGTAAACCTAAATCTGTCTCATCCTACTTGTAGTGGTCTTTACTTGATACGGATCCTGGGAAGCCTCAGCATGTACCTTCAGCTAGTGGAGGAATTAGCTGAAAACGTTAATTGACTGCCAGTCCCGTGTGTCCTGACCACTAGGTGACATCACACACACAGCGTATTTTGTGAGCCCTGTCAGTGGGAATGTTACACACTGGACCTGCAAACTTGGTTTTGCTCTTCCAATGCACAAGTCCATTTTTCAGCCGTGTTCGTACTTGAACTCTGTGTGATAATGAAAGAACTAAAGAATGTGAATTTTAGCACAGAGCCAATGAATTTTTTGAAAATGGGAAGGTTTGATCTGGTAGAAATGGAAATAAGTTTTGTTCCATTATAAGTCAATCTGTTCATTTCGTGGAAAAACTCGAAAATGCTGCATGGATTTGGCTAAGTTTTCGTCTCAGATGCTCCTCTGGGTAACCTGTGACCACTAAAATCCTCTTTTTGTCAAGATGTCTATAAGCAATAGCATCTAAAAAGCCCATTGGAAGGAAAGGGTGAGGCCAAGCCTTGCAGCTCCTCTTATGAAGTCAGAGTAGCTATAGAATTTTGAAATTTATTTTTTACAATGCCACAGGGCCTGTTTGTTTGCCTCTGTATTCAGGCTTCAGCCTGTGGTTTGGAAAATGAATGCAAACTTATCTTTAAAGCAAATATCTCCAGAGGGCATAAGGGTCACTCAGATGTGAAAAGTGGCAACTTGGGGCCAAATTCAGCCTGGGGAAAGCACATATAACCATACTGATGTCCAGGGATAGACTGGATCACTGTATCTCTTTTTCTTATTTTCAGCCCTCCAGCATCCTGGCTGAAAAAATAGGTCCCCTGTTGGAAAATCCCCATGGATCAGCTTCTCAGTCAAGGTCAAATCTCCCCATCTTTTGTACTTTTCTTGGCCATTATTTCAGGTGATAGATGCACTATTGACTGGCAGCAATGACAGAGCTTGGAATGATGGGGGAACTGAGGCATATTCAACACACTGGCACACAGCTAACTCATGCTAATGTTCAATAATCCTATCCTGCTGCTACACTCTAATGGCTGTGGGCTTGATAGAGCCCCCTCATTGAACTGGTGTATTTCTTATGGGCCTGCCCGCCCATCCTTCATGAATTTTTATTAAACAAAACTGTAAGCGGATTGATTTTGTACTCCTTTATTGCATTTTTATTTAATTCCTTTCAATGGTGGAGGCTCCATCATGTTATCTCGACGTAAATCATGCTGGGGCAGCATGCCAAAAAAATAAAAAGACTACAGGATCATACTTGCATCCAGCGTAAATTTTACTCCTATAACCTTTATTAGCGTAGATTCATTGATTTTTCTCAACTCCCCTTTCCCTTCCCCATCCCTTCTTTTGGTTAGACTTAGGTCAGAACCTGACAGCTCTCCTTTTAAATAAAGGAGGACAGACTCTTATTTTTCCTGTTTAAAAAAAAAAAAAAAAGTTTAGGTTGATTAAGCGAGATTTTTTTTATTTCTGTAATGCACAGCTGAGAAAATGCTCATGATGCCCATATCATGATGGGCAGTCATAACTGTGTTGGCAGTGGGCTTGCAGTAGGAGCAGCGTTTTGGAGACCAGCGAGCGGAGGTTTGCTCTCATGCCATCTCTTGGTGTGTTTGGGCTTGGTTGGTTGTTTTTACTTCCCTTCTCATGGGAAATCTGCGTTAGTACTGAGCAGCATTTTCTGTCCTGAATCCCTTCGTGTTGCTTCTTGCTGTCTTTGTGGGGTCTTGGTCCGTGACTGAAGTTGTCAGCAATAATAATTAATCATCTTTTAAGGTACCTGAACAGGGGGCTCCTGTTTTCTGAGCTCACCCTTGTACCTTCCTGCTGGAATCCATTCCAAAATGAGTTTGAACGCTATTCATAAACACACCATGTATATGTGGCTTTCTATAAAATACAGTTGGTATATAAACAAGGCACCAGTAGGTGGCATGCGAGAATATATAGCGCAGTTCCAGTTGTACTTAGGGTGGACTATAAATTGCTAACTTTAAATTTTAAAACAGACAATGTCTTCCATAATGCCTTTTTGATTCACTGGCACTCCAGTGCACTGCAGGATGGGGCTTCACCATCCATTGACTTCATTGTGTAGTTTGACTGTGGATAACAAAGCACAGAGTTTAAAGCTGGTCCCAAAGCAGCTTGTGCTGCAACGTGACATCTCGTGCTGCCCCTCTGCTTCTGGTTGGTGGCTGTCATGCATGTTCCTAATCTGGAAGCAATACTATGCGGGATTCATATTGCTTCTTTAAGCTATAGGTGCTTGACATGGTTGCACAACATAAAACATGGTAAAAACAAAAGTAAAATGCAGTTAAAGTATTTTTCTCTTAACTGATGTATGTCCTGACCCTTCCCAGGATATGCTCTTGATATGCTAAAAGCAAAGCCTTGTGTTCTTTCAAATTGTCATTGCCATCGATGGAAACGTGGGAGTTAGTATTGTCTTGCAGAATTGGATCTTGATTTCCACAGCGGCTGCTTTGTGTGGCAAAAGGCCAGTTTCTCCGCTGAACCGCGGAGCTCTGATATGACTCCTGAATTTCTGGGGTTGCATAGAGAGCAAGATGATGCTCTGTTCTGGCAAACGCTGCCCTGCGAGGCTGTTACAGCAGAGCTGCAGCAAATCCCTAGCGAGGTCCTGGGCTGAGCAAGCAGGTGCCAATATACTGTAGGGAGAGGGAGGGACGCTGATGTGACAAGCGAGACGGTCCCTCCCCTGTGCACATCATACGGGACAGCACAAGCTCGTCCTTGCTCAGCCCTGTTCTCCCCTGGGACTGCAGCCCCGCTGACCCTGGCAATAAGCCCCAAGGGTAAGGCATGCTCTTCAGTGCTCAGGTTTTTGTGTTCACCAGTTCAATATGAGTCAGCCAAAGTGCACTTGTGTGCCCGGATATCAAACCAGGGTGAACCGAGCCAATGAGGAATTTCTAATTGAAGACAAAACATGGCAGAGTTATGACAAAATGAGATAACTCTGTTTTTAACTGTTTGCAGGTTGTATCGGTAAGAGATTTTCTGTGCTTTTTATGGAACTGGTTTTCTCCCCCTTCTCCAAGAAACTATTTTTTGTTTAAAAATTCATAGTGAGTTTTGGTTTTAAGTTACTGTAGTAACGCAGTGACAGCGAAGGTAGGACAGTGAAGAAGTGCTGCTGTTGGCTTACAGCAAGAAGCATTTTGACATGCATTTTCGATAGATTACTTCTGATGATCTCCCAGAGAAAAAACAATCAAAATGAAAGCAGAAGGTCCTTGGCTCACCTGAGTTGACATCACTTGGCTGTTTTGAGTTAAGATTCACTGTCTTCTGGCCCAAGCTACACTGTAGCAGAGAGAGTTTGTCGGTCAAAACAAGTCAGGATCTGCAGAGAAGCATTTTATTGCTTAATTTCTTCCCCCTTAGATTAAACTAAAAAATAAAATAGTTGAAAACTAGTAATTTGTATGTCTTAGCTCTTCACTAGTACTTACTAGTTTATTTTATCACTGTGCTAGTAATTGCTAGTCAGGGCTCCCTTGGTGGAACTCATTCAGAAACAAAACAAGAAGTCTGTTCCTGCTCCAAAAGTACAAATATTTTAAATGTAGGGTAAGAACAAGGAGGTGATTCAGTGTCGATACAGATAATACTCACTGGAGAGTCGAACCATTGTTGTGGCTTTCTATGTGGGGGACGGGAAGAAACATTGACTAAGAACAATTCAGTGATGTTACAGCCAGACACCTGATTTTTCAGGAGTCACTCAACAGGCTGCTCGCTTCGACGTAGCTAAAATAGAGTCTAAAGGTGTTTAACCACTTTCTTAATTCAGTTGTATGTTAGTCCCTTATTGTTTAGCTCTCAGTGCTACCGGTTTGTTTCCCCATATGAACTGGATATGAGTATTCAGGTTAGAGGGGGACTGAAATGGATAAGTGGGCGGTTTACGCTATGTTAAGGGATGTCTAAAAGAAAAATACTCAGAAACAAGCAAGGGGCTCTTCAGTTGCTGCTGGTTTGTCTTGTCCTATACAGTCCTTGCAACAGATACATTCCAGATCCTTGTGCAAACAGATCAATTTGTGGCTGAATTCTGCAGGGGGCTATTCATTTTAAAATATAAAATGACCAATAGTTTGCAAATATTTCTGGATCAATTTATTGATAGGGAGAAATGAAGGTAAAACACTTCTTTTGGAGTGGCATGGGAGAAATGGTGAGGCCTCTCCTTTGGCAAGTTATTGGTCCAGGGGCAAAAATAGTCTGTCTGAGTGGGGTTAAATGTACTAGTTGTTTATGGTGGCTAAGAAAAAGAGTGTTTCTTACAGGAACCACGGTATTAATCAGAAGACAAAAATGGCAATCTAGAAAGCTAATGACATTCCAGTTTATTTGATTATAGCATAGTGACTGTTTAAAACTGTCACTTCTAATTTTGTTAAAAGAAATAACGTGAGTTAGATCCATAACCTAGTGATCTAGGAAGACTACTTGAAACGTCAAGGAGAAAACTCTCGGGCCATTAGTGATGCTCTGCATTTAGTGGATGTTTGGGAAGGGGAAATGGATTGCCTCCTTCATTCTAAATTAGCATAGAGGGACTCGGAGTGTCTTGACCTTTTCTTAACCTTGTATACTCAAGTTTTAAAATGAATTTGCTGTTTTAACAGTGGGGGGGGGGAACAATAAATTGCTGGCTTGGGGGAGGGGGGGAAGAGAATATTTATAAAAGTCAAAGTGGTGACCCAAGAGAGAGTGCGATGTGGCGGTTTGCTGCTGCTGACTTTGTTCACCTTTGGTAAGTCATGTCATGTGTTTAAGCACTTTTTTTTTTTTCCATTAAAAAAACCCAAATGGAACTATTTTGTCCCTCAGTCTTGTGAGATTTAGGAATGTTTTGTAGTCCTTTTGTGACGTTGAAGACAATATATCATATGTAAACAAAACTACAGCTATCCAAGATGTTAAGGTTTAAAATGAGCTCTTCTGGTTTGAATGGCTTTTAAAATTGTTTAATTATGTTAGGTTTTTGCTTTCCTTTATTTGTATGTCAAGCCAGCGGAAGTACCTACAGGGACTACTGTTTGTCTAATCCAAAACATCTAATTGGCATTGAAGTCTGTGACTATTTTGGGATGTAGACTGACATGGGCATACTGATGGACATTTACAACTTGGGAAAAGTTTGTGGGTATGTAGTGTCCTTCCATGGAGGTGGAACTGTAACCTTGGCAGCAGGCTCAAAAGAGGCAGAGGGGTGAAGGTAGAGCTGTTATTTCTGTAGAGCAGCATTTTGCAATACGCAAGGTCACATGCACCTCCCGATGTTTGCAAGCATTTTTTCTACGTGTGAGACTTAGACCTCCCAGGCCCCAGTCTCTCATGTTAACATGGAAATCTCTTTGGATTGACTTGATTTTTGAAGCTCTTTGCCTCTGTCTTGTCTCTCTCTCTGTCCTAGAGTCTTTCTTGCCATGTAATCCCACAGTCTGGCAAGCTCCATAATAAGTGCAGATAGATGAGCGTGTGTACATCTCCATTAACATGACTGTGCGGGCTAATGACGGGGACCCCCTGCTGCTCTCCGCTTGTTTTCTGTTGATTGTTATGTAATGTTCGGCAGCGGGAGGTAAATTCCTCTCCAATTTTGAGACCCGTTCCAGCATGCAAACCCCACTGTGAGAAGTCACGGTGATTGAGCTTTCGAATCAAGTCCCATGCTGATAACTATAAATCAGGCCTATTATACACTCCGACCGACAGCCGGAAACCTTCCGTACTGCATGTGGCACAGCAGAGTCTTGGAGCCGCACCGGAGTTTGTTTTGTAACTGTGAGCACTTGTGTCTTTGAAAGGCTGTGATTTAAATTTGGTGGGATGTTTGTGTTCATTCAGATAAAGGCCCGAGGTGGCTCTGGATGCCGCAGGTCAAGCTGATGCTCAGGGTGTGCCTTTGAAGACTTGCTCCTGCTCCACACGCTGTGCTGCTGGATCACAGGGTTTGAAACGAAGGAGCTGTTTTGGTGGTGGAGTTTGTTCCAGCTGCTCTTCAGTCATCTTTGCCAGGCAGGACTCCGATCTGTGGCTCAGGGAGATGCTCTGAATAAGCTGTGTTCTGCATTTTGGTGGGGCTAAAGCAATATGTATGGGGTAATTTGGGCCAGGATTGTAGGTGTGTGGAAGCAGGACAGCCAGGAGCCTTCCCAAGCCCTTTCAGCACAAGCTCTAAAAAACCTTTGCGAGTACAGCAAATCTACGATTTAATGTTACTGGTCCTTCCTCCAGTGCAATGAGTTGGGTTAGGTCTTAGTGGGTGTGGGGCAGTAAGACACAGTTGGGAACAGCAAGGTTGGGTCATTGCAGGAATTATTGGATGAGGTCTTTGGTTTTGGAGTGAGAGAACTTAGTTGTGTCTAGGGCTGTTTTCATTGATTTCAAATCTTCCATCTTAGGCTTGTTTTCACTTGTTCCTTGTCTCAGTCTTTTTGTGAGTGTTCACTGAATAAGAACATACAAACCATTTCAGCTCAGTGTGTGGAAAAGAGGGATTTCTGTGAGTTTCAAAATTTCTCTTGGTGTCAGGCTGCCTTCTGTAAGCACGAGGGAAGCAGGAGGATTTCTACTGAGTATGCATTGCTGTTAAACTCTAGGAAAAAAATCTTAACAGAACCTAAGCGCTTTACTTCTGCTGTTGCAGTTATTAGTCTTAGTAGCAGATAGGAGAACTCTTTGACTGTTGTTATGAGTGCAAGGAAACTCAACATCTTGTCATCTTCTCTCTGTGGCCAGAGTAAGCAGATGGATGAGTTTAATGCAACTTCAGCTGCTCGGTTTGGCCTCTTGGTTCCCACAGTACTCTCATGCACGTAGGTACAGAGCTTCCAGGTTCAATTCTTAATGCTGCAGCCTGATGAGACAACTATTTTTGGCTTTGTGGAGTTTAGAGAGGGGCTTTGTCTGAGGAAGGAGGGAACGTACATTTAAAAAGAAAAGCAGTCAGGATATTTGCCCTTTGGGAAGTAGTATTTTCTAGTGTGCCATTGGCTTGGAGTTCTTGCACTTTTCTCACTTCAGTGTTGTACTGCTTAACCTTGCAAAGTTGTTGTAAAGCTTAATTAATTTATAGAGTACCTTGAAAATGTATGGCCAGATCCTCAGATGGTGTAATCTGGCATGACTCCATTAATCTGAGTGGATCCACACTGATGTATATAACCTGGAATTTGGCTTGGGAATGCTCTTGTGAAGTAGTATTATGTGCACAGGACAAGTTCTAGATGAAGGTTAGGGTCAGCTCTCTTACAAAAGGAGCTGGCCACAAAGAAGATCCAAATAGTTGAGTGACAGGGCCCCAGTATAAAATTTTTGTTTTATCCCTGTTTAATAGTCAAAGATTAGCGAGCATCCAGGTAGAGATATATGGTTTAGACAGCATCTGATGGGCTAGTGATGAATGGGAGCTTGAGAGAGGCTTCAGATTAGCCTCACATGCATAAATATCACATGTGGGTGACAAGGACACTGGAGGTCATTGAATTGTGTTTGTGCTCACTCCTGGCCTTTATAAACTCTGTGCTACTTGAGCATGTTCCCTCTGGGATAAAAGGAAGCATGGTCAGATGCTGTTATAGTTGGGAACCTTTCCCTCATGACATTCATTTTGCAAACCTGTTGTAATACATGTCAGTTCTGTGGAGTGCATGGTGTATGAATAGGTACTTAAAATATTTCTGTGTTCCCGTTATTCCCTTTGTCTTTCTCTTTTCATGTTCCTTCCATCTCTTTCCCCACCTCACACTATTTTTAGTAAATTCTCACTTCTCGAAGTTACGGGAGAGAAAAGCTCTCAGATCATTGTGACTTCCTCTTTACAAATGCTAATAAACTCACTTTATAGTGCATTTTCTAGTCTAATTGCAGGTTACACACCTAAGCCTTACTTATGAAGACTTGTAAAATGAATATTGTAGGCTTGAGTGTATTTTAACTTCCAGTAGGATCAGCTAATGAAAACAGGCAAGCAGTGACAAAAAATTCAGCTGTTAGAAAGCCCAAACCTGCAAAATTAGGGCTGTCTCATTCGAACAAGGCAGGCAATCTATCTTAAGTGTATTTCTTTAGTTTCTAACAATCCGATGTTAACTGTAAAGGCTGGGAGGATGTTAATAATTATTAATTATAATTAACTTGGCATCTTTAGGGTGCCAGGGGAGAAGCTATGGGGTTAGCAGATAGGCCCAGGGTATATTTACTGTTAGCCTTGTCCTTAGGTTTGGAAGTGTGGATAATTAAAACCTTTCCACTCTGACTGATCTCAAGCTTGGTTTATTTGGCTGTCGTATTGTAAGCTGGTGTCAATTAGCATTGTTTTTTTCCATGCTGTTTATTTCAGAAGCATAAGAATAACAATAAAAGCAAGTGCTGGCCTGTGAAGCATTTGAAATGTTGGAAAGAGCCCCAGCTGTCATATTCTGTTCTTCTTTGATGTTAAAAGACATGGAGAGCATGCACATTTGCTGTTGTCCCAGATAGAGAGCATTCTGGGTTTGTGTTTCTTCCTACCTAGTCCCCAGAAGATGGGCATCACGTGTTTTATCTCAGGGAGCTGGGAGAACTGGCACTGAAAGTCTACCTGATGGAGCCCATGAGCCTCCATGTGAACTAAGAAAGAGTCCCAAAGCTTCTGGAAAATTAATCAACCCTGTCTTCAACACCTGAGGCAATGGCAAGCCTTGGGGAAGAGCTACAATAGGAAAACTCAGTTGAGTTGAGGACTGCCTGCGATGGAAGGTTCCCTCTGTGGGCACGTGGCCTGGGAGGAGGCCAGGAGAGGAGTGAGCTGCTGCTTGTTCCCCTTGGAGCAGGAAGGCAGGGGCTGGCAAAACGCAGCTGCCCAATTTGCCTGACCTCAACCCACCGAGGCTCGCCTGAGGCCAACTGCCACCGAAATACTTGCTTTCTCAGCACTCTTAAGGAGGTGCAGAAGGGCAGAGGATTAGGTGAGGAAACGTTGAAAGTGTTGAACAGTTTGTGTTTGTACCCAGTGGTTATTTTGAAGTTCAGCTAATTGGAAAGTGGTGGCAGTATTGCTCAAGCTCTGGTCATGTAAAGAGGAACTGGAGGCTGAAAGGAGCCGATTCAGCCCCAGGAGAGTGAGGAGACTCTGATGTCCCGTCTGCATGGCAGCGAGGGGGAGATGCTGTGATCCACCCTCCGAGCCAGGGTGAGCAGAGCTCCGTGCTGGTGTCATGGTGCTGGCATGGCCTTGTCCCTCCTCCTCGCTGTCTCAGGTCTGGGTTGTGCAAAACTTTCCCAGCGTACCCGCTCTGTTCCAGGCCCTCAGGCCTGACCAAGTCTGTCTGCATCTAATAGATTACCATAGTACAAATTGTATTGGCATTAGTCCTAGTTAACGTTGGGCGCAATACGCATGCTGAAAAAGCTTGTACGGTACACATTGAATTGCTCTAATAAACTTATTCCAAATTTCTGTGGAAATAGGAATATACTGTTGTTCTGCAAGGAGGAAAATATATCAATATTTTACTGCAATGACATCTTGTAAAAATTACTAGCTTTTCTCATGTTTTTTGAGCACGTTTTCCAGCAGTAGGAAGAGCAATATTTGAATGGTTGAAAACATCACTGTGCATTGATATGGAGGCTTTTCTGATTTCTTGGTGGTGGGGGAGCTGTTTTTCCTTGCATCAGTTTCTGCTTTGATACCTGTTTTGCAATGTTGTCTGTAGTACAAACAGTGGTCCACAAAGAAGCAATGCTTATTAATGGAGCAGAATTACAATATCAATGGGAAGTTATCACGCAACAACCTTTTATTGATCTGTTTATCATCAGTAATGAAATAAACATATTACTTACTAAATATTGATTAGCATAAGGGGGGACTGGACTTTTTCAAGAAAAGAGTGGTGTTTTCAATAGTACCTGGAAATCTCTGTTTTTTTCCCCCTGGATCAGAAAGCTGAAGACCTTTATACTAAAACATAGGAAAGCAGAAGTGGAGCTACTTCAAATGTTCATAGTTTAAATTCTGGCCATATCAACATTTTTTTCCCTAGTCTTGGAGACTAGATATATATTGTACAGACTGATTTGTGTTGTCAAGGAGGTTATGCTTGAACTGCCAATTCAGCTGTGGGTGCCAGAGCCACCCAAAAAGGGAGGAAGAGCAAAGGGACTGTCTTTGAGAATGATGTTGGAGATAGCACTTAGAGGTGGGTAAGGGCTGCTTTCAGGAGTATCCCAGACACTACTTGCTGCTTTCCATCCAAGTCATTTCCCAGTGAAAGATTGGTGACCAGTTTGTGTTCTTTACATGACTGCATTGTCTACTTCTGAAGTATTAAAACTTGAGATGTCCAGGCAAGATTTTTGACAGACCTGACTTTAATATGCCCAGAAATGATTTTACACAGACTGCATTGCAGGAAGTAACGAAATTGCTTATTCTGAAAATGGGGCCACTTTACAGGTATTCCTAATTCTGCCTCGTAGACAGAGGCGGACAAAAAGACAAACCTTTTATCAGATATATTAATCAAATGTGATCTGATGTTCACTTACCACTACAGGTTGGAGGAGCCTTAATGATGAACATTCCTTAGTTTGGAAAGGTACACAGATGTTACACAGATAAGCATCTTACAAGGAACTTGATAGATATTTTACCTTAATTCAGTGGGTGTTAATACAGTCAAACAACTAGACTTCCGTTGTCTGTGCAGAGTCACATCTCTCCTTAACACCGTTAACAGGAGTTGTGAGTATATGAGCAGTGTCTGTATTTCAAACACACAAGTGAGTAAACAGCGCTTGAAATAGCATTGGACCATTTTGAAGGCTGGAATACTTTTCCACAACAATATACTATAAACACTTAAAAGGTAAAAAAAAAGTGAGACTAGTAGCAATACATGCATGCAGATTATTCAGTATTTGTAGAAAAAATGTATATAGATATCTCTGTGTAAGATCAAAGTAATGGGGCTTTATGGCTTTATTGTGACTGTACAGACAAGGCAAAGGAATTATTGAGATGATAATACAGTGAAATGGCAAGCTTTTAAAATCAGAGGCATTCTGATTGAACAGAATATGGAGATATATGGCTTGATTTCTATCTTAACTGTAACTGTTGAGAATAACTCCTGTGGTTTTCAGCAGTTTAAAGATGCAGAGGATGCTGTAAAGTTGAAGATAAAATACAGGCTTGTTGCAAACTTTGGTAGAGATCCATCTGAATTCAGTTCTGTCATATCAGAATAAATTGCTAAATGATATTTATCCTGATGATCTCTTAGTTTGAAAGAAAAGCACAAAGACTTTCTTTCCTTTTTTTTTTTTTGTTTGTTGACTGAATCATTCTAGATTTTTCATTTGAAACTACATTCTGGTTTTACCTTCACTTTTTTTCATTAAATATTAAAGTAGAATGCACTGGAATCACAGTCAGGGTTTTGTTTTGGTGGTTTGGTCGTTTTGTTTGGTTTTTGTTTTGGTTTTTTTTTTGGTTGTTTTTTTTTTTTTTTTAAATACAGAGAGTACTTACAGTATTTTTTTTTTTTAATTTATTTTAGCTGTGCTCTAACTGGATCAAAGCCAAGATTGGGCATTTCAAAATTGAGCTTCCTTTTATTTGGCACAATTCTCGTTGAGATGGTCAGTTCCACGATAGTTTAAATATTGGTGTAATGCATTTTATGCACCATCTAACATACAGAATAATGCTATTATGTTACGGGCTCAAGGCTATTAAGGCAGCTGAACTTGAGGTATAGCAGTTTCCTTCAGCAGCTGAAATGAACTTGGCATCACACCAGTTCCTGCGGAAATTATAAGAATGTGCCGGACCATTCTGCTTCAGACCTGTGGATCGGAACAGAAGGTCATCACTCATTTACATTGCGGGTGAAAAGGCATTCCAGGAAGCATGAAAACTCTCAAAAGTAGCCATCTCCACCCTTCTAGCTGAAAAAAACCCCACCTTTTTTGAAAGGTCTTCATGCTGAATGTTCTCTGGCCGTATTTCAAATGAAGGAAGGCAGTCCCGTTTCTAGAGGAAAACCCTAAATAATAAAGATTTTGACAGCAAAGTGATATAGGCCAGAGAGAAGCTAAAGGTGAATATAAAGTGAAAAATATATTGATTCACACAGCGGGAAAAAAAAAGTATGGTTTTATAGATATAAAATGGATTATATTCGGTTCATTAAACTAACACAGTATAGCTTTGCTGCTAATTGATACATTTAGTTTTAGTATCTGTGTGCAGAATGATGTTTGCTAAAAACTTTAAATTCACAAGTTTTTCTCAGCACTAACTCTTACTACTCAAACGCTGCGTGTGTACATGGCAGGATCAGTTCCTAATTATCTGCAACAGACCTCTCAGCCTAGATAAATAAGGAAATTCCACTTATGGTAGTGAAAATAAATAGCAGGAAGATGGGAGCTCCGTTGCCGCAGAAGGACAATGCAGTTAATATTGTATGTGCCTTCACTGTCTGTCGCAATCTGAGACAGAGAATCCAGTATTGTCTCAAAATCTATTCAGGTATGTTAGTGAGGGTATGCCTGAGCAAACCCCCCCCCGTCCCAGCTTCAGAGCAGGACTGGTTTGCATCTCATCAGCTTGGAGCCCAAACAGCACACGGCTTGCAGCTGCCTGTGTCTGATCATTATACAGATTTGAGACTCAGCCCAAGTTTGGCACTCACTTATAACTGGACCTGTGTCTAAATCTCTGGCCCACTCACATGTACTGAATAGCTGTAGAAATGTGCCTGCTCCATTCAAAGCTGGATTTATCTTTATTATTTTGGCAACATCAGTTTTATCTTGCTCTAAAAAATGGTATTTTTTTTTCCCAAGTGAAACAGGCATATATAATGTTCTGTCTCAGTCATCTGAATTCAAACTATGCATTGTGTAAGTGAAAATATATTGGATATCCCAAAGTTATTCCAAACAGGAATAAAAATTCTGTAACTCTTCTCTCAGTGCTAATACATACCACTTACTGTGCGTAAATGAGTTGTCTTAGTATCTGAAGAAGTAAGAGTTGACAGTGGTATTTAAGGTCTAGAAGAGCAATATGTAGCAGGTTCTGTTCTTCAGAAGCGTTGAAGCGATAGGGGAGCTCGAGCACTTTTAAAAGTCAGCCTGGTGCAGAGCCTCCCAAGCCTGGAGCACTGAACTGGATTCCTGACTCTCAGCTGTATTTTGATGCTGGCTGGAGGAATCATTAAACTGCTAAAAGCAGTTAAAAAAAGAGGGGCAAATAAAACCCCCAAGCCCCTAAAAAACCGCCAACAAAACCCCAACCCCCAAAGTTACTAGGTAGTTTGATGCCTGTTTTGGTGCCTACTGAGATGAATGGGAATTTCTACTTGCTCTCCTGAGTAGCCCAAGTCTGCAGGGGTGGGATTCTTCTAAACGCACAGACTGTGCCTTGGTGGCCTTCTCTGACCCCGTGAACAGCCAGCGTGAAGCACTGGGACACAGGAACTCCTGGGGTGGGATTTATTATTACCTGTCCCCAATAGAAGGAAATAACTGTGTTCTGGAAACACCATTTTTCCCTACTGATCATGAAAGTAATCTTGATGATGCACCTGCATGTAGGTGTCTCTGCTTTATTTGTCTAAGTTAGATGAGACGAATCCTACTCTAAGCAACTTGCTAAAGATTTCAATAGCAAATGGGGATGGAACACGCAAAGAGACTAGAGATCCTTGTGGCTTGGGCACTAGGCTCTACATGTGTCTCATGGCTTCTTTCATGCATTTTATGTGTACGCTTTTTATAGGGAGTATAGGGAATAAAACCTAGTGGGATGTGCTACTGTGGGCTACTTTAGTGGGTGCCCAAATGCATCTGACCCATGACTTGTACCTCAGACTGGTCCTGTTGACTCATTTGAGCTGTACGTGCATAAATCATGGTTTAGAACTTGCTCCTGACGCAGAGGCAGGCATCAGCACTTCAGGTACTCAAGTTCCCTTTGAAATCGCTACCAGAAGGATGCATGCAATTAAGGGCAAGAGCAACCAAGCTGAGACAGATCACAAACCTATGCACTATCTTTGAATTACCTTTGTTTTATTCAACTCCCCTAGGCAGCGTAACCAAAGCCTTTTAAAATATCAGACAATTCTTTAAATAGTCTGATTTTGCCACCCCCCAACAAAAGGAAAAAAGGTTACTTTGAAATGCAGAATTTCTAAGATGCCTGTCTTCCTCTCTTATTTCAAAGGGAAGAAAGTGGGGAGCAGTCAGGCCTTTTCTCAGTTGCCCCTTATTGTCCAATCATTGCCATTTTTATAGGACTCACAAAAGTGCAGTCCAACCAATTTTGCAGGTAGAGACACTGCACCAAAAGGATTAACAGTTTAAATACAAGGGTTAATCTCTTCCTCCCTCTGGATATTAAGTAGAGATGGTGCTCAATTACTTGCTAAGAGGGAAAAACTGCCTGAAAGGAAATAGTTATCTGTCTCAAATTATCACGCAAATATCTTTCTGTTAAGTCTGAGCTTCATTCTAAAAATCTTCATCGGTCTCTTGCTTTGCCAGAGCTGGGCATGAGCACTCTCGTGAGCCAGCATTGCAGGATCAAATTGTTCTCAGTTGTAATAAAGCCAAAAGGAAGATGGACACCGTCTCTTTGCCTGTATCGCTGGCAATGTGGTGGTGGATGTAGGCAAGGTTTGGGAGTAACGCCTGCACCTACAGGAAGCTTGCTTTATTGCCATTGCCGGAACTAGAACCAAGCTTTTCTAAAGGTGACTAATTTTTTTTTCCCCTTAATACGTGATGCCTCAGTTGAGCAGTTGTAACGTTAAGTGTGTGCTTTGCTGAATTGGGACCTTGATTCTGGAGAGGGAACTATTCTTAAGCTTTTGATACGTGAAGAGCATTTCCCATTAGATCATAAATTATTTACGTTCAGGTCTAGTGAAATCCCTCATGATTTAGAGTGATGTATGGGAAAGTCAGACCTATAAACTTAGTTTGAATAATTCTTCTGGTAGATCTGGAAATATTTAAACTCATTCGTTTTTTATAGTACTGTAAATTTAAAGAATTTAATTTTAAAAAAATTTGTTTTTTCTGCTTGGCTGTCACAGAATGGACCCATAAGCACCCATTGTAACATTTGTAATGGGTGTAGCATTTGTACGGCATTTGTCATTGTCTGAGGTATGTCAGTTGGGTACGGATCCTACATCTGCATCGAGTCACAAAGAGATTGCAGGAGGATAGAGCCAAGTGATGGCTTTGACTATGGCAGAAATGCCACCTGGATGCACGTCTGGCAGGATGGGTCCATTTTTCACTCATGAAAGGGAATTGTAAATAAATATAGAAACGGGAATTCATTTAGAGATACCAAACTCAACTCACTGGAGCATTGGTACCTCGATTGTAGAAAAGGTTATGAAACAAAGATGTTTTTTGCTTAAGATTTTTTTTTTTTTTTTTTATCTATGAATGTTCTAAAGGAAGTTAACAAATGAAAGCTAAAAAAACCTTTTAAAAATTGTTTTGTGCATCTATTCAATTAAAAAGCATGTAAATGAAATAATCCTGACTGGATTTTGAACACTGGCAGGTGACAACCTAGGTGTTTTGGGAAAATGATTTAGGCTTCTAGACCTCTCAAACAGTTTTGAAATCTATTCCTTCTCTGTAGATCTAAATGAGACATGACCTGCACATTCCTTTTTTTCTAGGGGACTTCTAAAGTTTTTAAATCTTATAACATTTACTGTAGCATCATGAAGAAACAGAGAAGGCTGCAGGAGCTTTTAAAAGAGCCAGATAATTTGCAGCCCCTTGTTTCTAAGCAGTGTCTCACTATGATTTATCATCAGGTTTTGCATTGCTGATCACTAAATGCTGTTCCCCTTTCACCTAAGGGGAAAAGAGTCGCTTTACCCGGTCCCTGGCAAAATGTTCTCCATTTTGGCCCTTCTCCCTGGTGCGTTAACAGGAAGGCAGATGTGCTGAACTTCTTCAGTAAAGAAGCAGAGGATGCTGCAGCATAAAATTTCCCCTTGACCCACCTTTCTGATGCCCAAGTTCGGACCTCTGCTACTTCACATCCCCCAAATGACACAGATGGCAGGATAGAGCCAATCGGAAGCACTTGATAACAAAATGGCAATTCATTTTGCAATTCCTTCAGCATTCATCCTAACAATACTGGTCCTGATGGGCTCCTTGGGTATGAATGTAGCTTTCAATATGCAATTCCACAGGAATTACACCACTGCTCAGCTCTCATTAAGTCTGCTTTATTGTAAAGTGTTGCTGAGAAATCCTCCTATTACTGATACAGGACAACTGCTTTGCTTCGAAGAACTGCCTGATTTCCAAAAGCTCCTGTGTGTGTATCTGCAGGGCTTTTTTTTTTTTTTAATACTCTCTTTACAGTGCATTATCTCACTTTGTTTATATTTTGGACGTTAATGCGATGTGTTTAAGTATGTAAATTGCCATAATGTGAGGAAATGAGATGTTAAAAATAGCTATGGAGCACTGAAGAGAGCGGGTTGGGGTAAGGTGGCCAGTGTGGGAGGCAGTGCTTTTGGAGCCACAATTTCTCTCTCCATCTTTCTAAGGAAGGTAAATCCCTCCCTGAAGTCAAACCCCAAAAAGGAAATTGGATTATAAGGCACTGCTTTCTATGGGTAAACCAGGTTTTACCTGCCTACTGCAGGCAAAAGACTCATATTTTTAAAAGCACCCAGTGTCTGCTGGTTTGTAGCATGGGGAATTCAAGGGAATCCACTTTCTAGAGAAACAACTGGCGTCTATTTAATCCAGCCACATGATTTAAGTACGAAGTCAGCAATCCTCATCTGAGCCACAAAGGGAGGTACTGATTTACCTGCCAAATATCTACGTTTTGTCCACTGTTGACAGCATCAGGTCTTGAAAGCCTTGGGACTATCTCCAGAGCTGTGGCTGAACTGCATGCAGCGTAGCTTGGAGGGGCTCAAGCACAAGGGCAGCTCCAAACTCAATTTTAGGGTCTATTTACACTCTTTCCATCCCCTCTTTACAACAGCTCTGAGCAAAAGGGGTTGCATTGGAGTGATGATAATGTATAAGAACTTTTGCTGAGAACATGGAGGTTTTCAATTGTGAATTGCAACTGTCAGCTTCTACTCAAAGGCCTAAAGTTCAGTCATCTATGTTTGGGTGGATGGGGTCAATCATTCCTCAAAAGACCTTGATGCCAAGATAGTGGAAACGACAACGAAAATCAGTTCCCTGGCTCACATTTTTAGGCAACCTGTCCTTACTGCTGTATGAAGTGATAGGACTTACCATGCCCATCCAGACCTCATTTCTATCACCTAAAATCCCAAGTCCCTTAACTTGAATCTGTCTCGTTAATCACTTTCCCTGCGGTCGCCTGTGAAAGACTGAGGAGATTTACTGTCTTTCAATCACGTGCTGACACTCATCTTCACTCAGATGTTTTCAAACACCAGTGCAGTGAGTGACCACCACCTGCACCTCCCTGGCTCTCTCCCTGCTTTTCTGGGTTATGTTATCGTGCAGCAGCGTAATGAGGGACACATTGCACCCAACAGGAGGGTTAGTCATTGCTGCTGGACTCTCCTACAGAGGCGGCCCCTTCCAGGCTCTACCCAACATCACCTTCACCAGCGGGCCCAGAGAAATGCTGGTGGTGGCTGTGGGGCAAGATGTCCCTTAATGCTTCGCATCTGCAGGGCCATTGGTTGCTCTCTCTGCTGTAACAGCCCATGATTTCACAGCTGAGGAGTGAAGCGGTTCCCATAAGAAAGAGCCTCACAGTTCCAGCACTTACGGGGTGACGTTACAGTGATTGATAGGTATTCAAGCAGCGGGGCCGCGTTTGGACCGTGCGCTTGTTTGTGTAGCGCTGGGAAGCATCTGTATCTGGCCTCCAGCCCCAGAGAATCTGTGTCAAAGCCCTGATAATCAAAACACGCTGCCTACTGGCAGCACGGCATTAAAATCAGTTCTAATGAAGGGTTCTCTGTCGTCTCTTGGGATTTGCCTGTCACACCAAACCCTCCTCCGTCCAGCTGGGAGGAAGCCTGGGGATGAATGTGGCAGAGACAATGAGGCCCCCATGGCCTGCTGCTGGGTTGCTGATTACCATATTAATGTGCGGCGTCCCAACTGAATGCTGGGCAAAGGACAGTACATCTTTAATTGGAAATATAAAGGACTGCTCATGGCCCGGCTTGAACTGGGAGGATTTATGTCTCTCCCTCTAGATGGGATTGAAGGGAATGGTATGATTCACTGAGCGGCGTGCACGTCGCCTGATTTACTGCCCATCATTTACATTCCACTAAAGTCAATCAGTGCAGAAGGTCACTCCCAACCTGAATTTTTTCACGTTAAATCTTTTGTATCCCAGACTTACAGTCAGGCCAGGCGAGACGCTTGGCAACCCAAGCTGTTTTGAGGTGGTTAATTTTGATTCTCTGATTAGGAGAAAGGAGACTGTAAAAACAAAAGAAAACCAGAAAATCCTCGTGTGTCCATTGACGGAGTCTGTACCCATGATAAGCTCAGCAGACACAACGAATGGCTGGTTCCCTTCTATTAAATCTTTACTTGCATGTTTGTCGTGAGGCTGATGAATTCCTTATGCTCTGGGTCAGGAAGGCTAGTTCTGCCAACCCTGCCTGAGTCATCTCTTTGGTTGCTTAAAATTTTCGCCTGTCTCTATTCAGATGAGCTGGGTGAAGACTTCAAAGGTGATGTAGTTTAGATATTTTTTATTTTTTTTTTTTCCTGAATGGTGCTTTGAACACAAGTAACCTTAGCACACCAGTTAACGCACTGAAATTATTCTGACATTTTCATAATGAATCATCTTCCAATAAGTTTTGAATCTACTTGCAGTACACTGGCAATTTGGAATAGAAAATTAGAACCAGGCTTCTATATTAGATCCGTGGTTTGATTCCCAAATCACATGTGCAGCTTAACCTGCAAGCTTGGAAACAGCTTTTAAATAGTTTGACACAACTAAATGTGAAGACTCTTGATTTGCTTGTGCAATCTTGTGACATTCCATATGACTGTATTTGTTTTAACAAGCTTACATTTAGCCCTGAATTCTTACTCAAAAATTTATTGTGTGATGATGATAACAGAGGGTGCTTTTGCAAGATTTTGAGTAAGTAGGAACTGAATTGTGATCTATTGGCTTGATTTTTCTTGTAATCTGGCTCTGAACAAATAACACAAAGTAAATATGAAAATCAGTCTGAATTAGAAAGTGAAATTTCAATTACATTTGAACAATATATACTTAATGGGACTCTTGTGGTGTCAGTAATAACTCTGGAGACCGCTGTTTGTTATAGTAGAAGAGCAAGTAATTTGAAATTTATGCTTTATAAGGTACTTTTGATATGTAAAGAGAGAATTCTAGCTCAACTGCTTCAGCTGTTCTTTCCTCTATTCTTTTCTCTCTCCAAGTTTTGAAATTTTGAGAAGGAAACTGGTCAGTGTGGTGGTGTAGAGTATGTGCTGCGTTCTGCAAAATATAACTGATGAACTCATGTAACTAATGTATAAAACATAAAGTAGAAGTAAATAACAGTTAAACACAAGCTACACCACATTTGCATAGATTTGTTTGTGTGTTTTATCTAGTGAATGCTTAAACAAATGGTTTGACTTCCATGGGATTACAAGAAGTATGTAACTTTTAAAGGCATAATTGGCTTTCTTCATTGGGATGTATTGCTGAATAGCTTGTTGTCCTAATTAAGCAGCCTTCCTGATTAACTCACAAGAGCAGCTTATTGGTGACCTAAACCACTTAAACGCTTCAGGAGATTATTGCAGTGTAACTGGTTTAGGGTCATCATAAAGCACTTATTTACTGACATCTCTAACCTGTTTAGAGCTACAGGGCTCACCTGCTAGTTATAACTGTAGCTGGAGCAATAAATAGTCATCCAGTGTGAGTAAATCAGTGTGCTACCACAGAAGGTTGCTTTTAGCAGTGGTATCTGTGTTGCAGCATTAATGAGAAGAGCCTCAGAGATGATCCTTCATATCTCTTGCTCAAAAATTACTTTGAGTCAAAGTGGTATTTGTCCAAGTTCCACCTGATGTTCATTTTGTGACGTTGCTGCTGCTCCACAGAAGTGTCTCTGGTTCATTCTTTTCCATCCTTTCTGCCTGACAGTAACACATGTGTGTCAGCCACTGGAAGATGCTTTGTGTTGTGTTGAAAGAGATTTCTCTGCTTGGGAGCGTGGTGATACTGGTTATATAGCAGGAGCTCATCTTTGACACCTTGACCCTTTCTCTGTCAAAGTGCTCCTCTTTTCACAGCAATACGCCTAAGACGGTGTGTTAAGTTGCACGTCAAATAGAGGATTTAATGTGCATTTTACTGCTGCATAGGTGACTCAGCAGCATTTACAAATTGCTCACAAAAGGCAGCAACAACTGAATAGTTTGTTAAACTGCATGCATGGTTGATGCCAGCCCCAAAACCATGTGGGTACAACAGCCTCCGCTGCAGAGAGCTGGGGTTCAGTTCCAGTCCAACTCCAGGAATGGCGTTTGCCCATTTCAAATGGTGACGCTCACCCAGCTTTTGGTTGCAAGAAACTCAAATTAAACAAAAGCACAAGTCCTGCAGTTCAATTTTCAGTAGTTACATGAACTATCCAAAATGAATTCAGTACTTGTACTGATCTAAACCAGCACATGTTCTCACTGAGAGATGTCCACAGCTTCTCTCTCTGAGCTCTGCTTTGAGTCAAAGCTGTACAGGGAACAGGGCATGGGGAGCTGCTACCTTTGTGACGGAAGTGATCTTCCTGCTTCTGTTAAACTGGCCATAACATCCCAACTTCATAGACTTCTCTGGAAACACGTGGTGGGTTTGGGACAGTAGCTTAAATTAGGTGAAGCTCATGTGAAATGGTTTTGTGGTTCCTTAAAGTCTCTATCAAATAGCTTATTCTAAGCATCTCTTAACAACAGCAAAAAAGTGATGTTTTGCCACAGGCTCTGACAATCTTTTCTGATAGGCAGTTGTGTGCGGTCTTTATTTGTTTTCCTTAAAGGGTTTCACGGTGACAGGATAAGGGTCTCCTGGAGGAGGTTGTGTTGGCCATAGGGACTGCATACCACATCTGCCCACTGGTGAGGTCCATGAAGATTCCCCTCCAGGCCTTTTCTCAGCTGCCTGTTCCATCTTTGTTGGATTCAGAATATTCAAAAGGTCTTAACAGATCACTAATAATTAAACTTCTCTGACCTAACTTTGTGCATATTTTATATATGAAATAGAACTATTTGTACTTTTTAAATGCGAGTATAATTATGTGTCTTGGCTGCAGGAAGGGTTGCCCTTCTCTCGTCTGTGCAGGGATTATTCACATTTACATAGAAAGAATCTCTTAGTGAAGAAAAGCTAATTCATCAGGTTAGTGTTACATGCTGGACTAATGCAATTTGTCTCTTTTGAAGAGACTGAAGATAAGACTATTGTTATTGCTTGGGGTCACTAGAGATCTTGTAAGGTTAGCATAAAAATCCATTCAGAACAAAGCTCAAACCTAGATTTTATTTTGTTTTCCCCCTTAGATTACCTGTGACTATCTACTTTTCATTTATAGAATAAAATAAAACAAATCCCACTGCCTGAGATTTACAGGATGTGCACAGGGCCTGGGTCTTGCTGGCTTAGACGTTATTGCAATCCACCCACACTTGTGCGTTGTCTGTTTTGAGAACAATCTGTTTTTGTCAGGGACTGTACTCTCTCATTTATTTGTACGTATAAGAATGCTGTTGCACAGTAGTGTTAACTATTTGGACAGTGATAACCTGTCTCTTCTCTGTACGTGTTTTTCTAAGGACCATCCTGCTACAGCTTTCTTCAGTTTCTTTGCAGAAGACATAAATATTTTGTAATTACGTGTAGCTATGATGTCAAAGCTATTAGTCTATTTGCATAATGACTGTAACCTGTACCAAACTACACTCTAGATGCTTTTCAGCATCTTTGCCTGTGAAAGGTGATAGTAATATAAATATTATAGAAAATCAAAATTGGAAGGTAAAGCAGTAAAAGGCATCTCTAACTTTTTATTCAGTGAGAGTCTAATGCTAATTTATTTTTCAACCTATTGTAATAAGCCTATATAAAGAATGAGAAAGTAACAGTAGATTGGCAGAGTAGCTGTCTGCAATTTACCTAAACTCAGGTATGTACAGCCTACGAATCCTTTGGCAGTTTTGAAAGCAGTAACATTATTAAAAAGTCTGTTAGCATTTCCTGACAAAGTTAAGTAATTCTGCGTTGCAGTTTCTATTTTTAGTCCTGTGCTTCTTTTTGATTCTGTGCCAATGGACTTCCAAAAATCTGAAAGCATTGTAGTGATCTTTATTATTTGGTAATTTCTGCTGCATAAATATACTCCCATCTTTCACCCATAGTAAAATTAATATGGCTGGAGGACTGAAAAGACAAATTAGAAAACAGGTTTTCAACAAGATGAATGTGGAAGTGTTGAAGGCATTTGTAAGCCAACCTCTGCTTTGCGTGGGTGCGGTGGTGGAAGGGTTGCGTGGCCACTTTGCTAAGGGATTGAAGTAGATTAAGGTGCCTGAGGTCGACTAGGAGTCTCCACATCAGGCACCAAATGCTCTTGAGTTCTTGGCTCTGAGCACGCGATGACCAGCTGCGTGCACCATGAATGGCGAGCGTAGCTGCCTGTCCACATACCGCCCTGTGGCCGGCATCCGAAAACCAACCCATCCGAAAACCGAAGTGAAGGGCTTTATCACAGGTCTGTTCTAGTAATGTGTTTTTCCAATGATTTGATTCTACAGTGCAAGCTAAAAAGGAAACATCTATAAAATATGCATTCACTTGAGAACTATTGTTTGTATTTTAATCCTGAATTCCTGCAAAATTTTCAACTTTTGACTACCTTTTTAAGAAGAAAAGTGTAATCTTTAAAAATCAATGTTAATTCACAACTACCAATATATTCCCCCTTTTAAGATGATTCTGGAATTAAGCATCTCCTTTACTCCTTATCAAAAGTGCAAAGAGTGTATGAAGTGAGCTATTTTTGGGTTGGCTATGGATTAAAATTCAGAAGGGTTGTTATTAGCTTTTTGATATTTTCTTGGAAGTTGATGCTGTTCCTAGCCATTCCCCTTCCCTGAAGGTTGTAGAGAATGCTGTGCTTAGCAGAATAATAAAAATAAAATAAACACCTGCCCTCAGATTGGTTCTGTGATTGGTACCACAGAAAATTAGAAGACAAAAAATCCTATCAAAATGGTCTTTAACGTGTCAGCTGTGTACGTTTGAGGTAAAAAGCAGAAATGTGGTCTGGATGGTCATTTTATTCAAGGGCTCTGTTATGAAACAGTGCTTTTTGGGAAGCACTGGAATACCATGAGTTCTTGAAGGATTTGGCAGCCTTTCATGTGGATGTAAACTTGCAGGAGGCATTCTGTGAGGATGTCATATCTATGAAAAGACAGGCCCACAACGCTGTGGACTTGTATAGATTTTCTTCAGTTCTGTGAAGTGGGAAAAATGGCATAGTTCTGTTCCACAGAATGGTAGTCGTTTCTGAGACAATTCTGTAAGAATTGAAGGATACAAAATTCTCACTAAATGGAGCAAAACAAAGGCAAAATCATCTTAAACATTATTAAAACCAAGTGTATTATCCTTTAAAAGTATTGTTTAACCAAGAAAGTGCAAATATTTTGCTATGGAGTGGCTGGACCCTGCAATTACTGTGTAAGAGAGTATTAGCTGTGCCTTTCATTTACGGCCCAAGACCACCCAGCAAGCTACTGTTAAATAGGGAATAAGTTGCAGAAGTTTCATTTCTAAAGGCTGTATTATACCTTGCCTTGTCTGTGTGGTCACCTATACTTGTGTAAATAGAGCAATGAACTGCATCCCCTTTGCAGTGAAGTAACAAGACAGGATGCAGACAGTAAAGAATCGGTCCTTCTGTGTCCTATTCCAGGCAGATCTCGATGCCTTTCTGGCCATGTTCACTAAACAAGGACAGTGTTTCCCTTCATCTGCCTTTCCTTATGTCAGTCTCCTGTATTTCTCCATTTTCTTCACGTTGCAGCAGACCAGTGTGAACAGCTGTAACCACAGGGGAAGTATAAAGCCAGCTCTTGCTGGTCAGCTGAAATCTCAGATCTTACCACATCGCTTTCCCAGGTATGTAAGGAAATCGAGTTTAAGCTTAAAGGGAGATCTCGGGTCAGCTTTCTGGTGTGTTCAGGTAGGAAATTTCTCAGGGCATGGCAGTTGCATGGGAAGAGCACGTGCTGCATTAAATACAGTAGAGAGTGCCAAAAAAAAAGCAGTTAGACCACCTTACTGGCACAGGAAGTAATTGCACTTTGAGTAATAGCTTCTCTTATTGACTTTGAAAAGACACTATTATGGATGCATCTAATCAGGGATAAAACCTAAGGCAAAAATGTCTCAAACCCATGTATGGAATCTGCTTCATTTCTGTTTAGGTACAAGATTTCTTGAGATTAGCTTAATCCTTTGATTGTGTATCTCACACCTACCAAGTTACATAGAAAAAAGAGAACCATTAAGAATCTCCTCCCTAAATGTCCTCTCTCCTCTCTGAAGTAGGCTCACATCTCTCCTCACTTACAGGTTTCTGAGCCATCTTTCTTAATGCAGGTTCCACTCTAACAGTAAATGAGTTTGCTGAGTCTATTTTTTTTCTAACAACTTTGCTTCTCTGTCAGTATTACATCCATCCTCTCTGCTGTTCTGCATTTCTACATCCTCCCTAAACATGACTTCTTATATTTGGTCGTGCCAAAAGATTAAGTTTAATTTGTGCTATACTCCTACGTATGCTAATTAGTGATCATACTCTTGAAGCAGAATTGTCCTAATGATATGTTTCAAATACGTGTTCAAATAAAGTCACATGCTCTTGAATAAGCAACACTGATTCTGCATTACAGGCTTTTTTCTTTTTTCCTTTTTTTTTTTTAATAACTTATTTTCTCCTTAGCCAGGGACCACTTTATCATTTTATATGGCGCAGAGAGTTGTGGTGCAAACACACAGAAATAGTCGGCAAATCCTCTTGAGGGCTGTTTTCCTGTGCTCCATTTTGATCCTCTATAGTCTCAGTGCAAACATGTCAGATGGAAAAGTCCTTAACACTGAAAAATCACTGTTCTGATTGGACTTGAATCATATAGATCAGCCGTCAGTATTCAATGAGGATGAGGTGTTGCAGTTCAATAAGCAGTGGAGGTACGAATGACCCTGGTATGGGATGCCCATCCATCACAGGGTGACTGATACTACACCCAGAGGTGCCTTGTAGAGTAAAAGACCCCCAAGTAAGAAGGCTTGAGTTCTTTACTGGATAGCTTGAAACATTAAGAGTTGTCTTTTTGCTGTTTGCAAACAGTAGTTCAAATTATGGTATTGACATAATATAGAATAACAGCCCAGGAAGCAGCAATCTCTCTACAGGCCTTCTGAGACAGCAGCTTTAAGCCATGTATTTCATAAGCTCTATTTTGAAATTACAAATCATATTGTAGATATTGTTTGAGGTTACTCTCCTTGGCTTATCTTGTCTTTGACTAAAGAACCTGAGAATCCTTTTTGGTAAAAGGTGTAAGACATGAGAGTACAAAAGCAGCATGATGTTTTCTCGGTGTGAAGAAAGAGTAAACTGATGGAATTGGTTATGAAGAAAGTTACTGAAGTCCAGTAAGAACCCAAGGGGTGGTTGGCATTGTAGGGAGTGGGTGTCTCAGTCTGTAAATTCTCATCTTGGCCAGAAGGGCAGGCATGTTGTCTACAAAACATACAAAAGAGGAATGCATTTCTTTAGACTTCACCCCTTCCTTGATTGCAAACTTAAAGCAATCAAATTCTCTGTGGCGCAAGATTTGTGCATCTCTGCTACCTTTCCAATGGAATTTGAGTCAAAATGCATTGTTCTGCTTCACATTGCAAATAATGAATAGTTACACCTAATTATATCTCTAAGTATAATGGGTTAAATTCATCCTTGGTGGACAGATGCCTCTTCTTGGTCTTGGAATTTTGTTCTTGGAATATAATTGGCCAATGTAATGCTTTTGCCAAATCTTCCGTTTCCTGCAGTACCAAACCTGTGGGCAGCCCAAGTGGTTTACTGTGACCATCGAACAGAGAGGTGCGGTGCCAGAAGAGACGTCACCAGAGGTTAAAATGTGTGGTAGTTAAGGCACGTTGGGGTCAGAGGGCTTATTTCAAGGTCTTGTCTTGTTTTGTTGGCCATAACATCATGGCTTTGGGCACCCTCCTTGGAGATAATAACTAGCAATTATAAACCTTTAAACATTGTGGGCATAAGATTCTCCCCCCCCCCCTTTTTTTTTCTCCCCCCTTTCCTTTATAATTTACTTACCCAGAAAAGCTAAGCTCAAATCTCATTTACCATCTGGAAATCTGTGTGGTCCAGTTCTTCACTGCATTATTGCATCCAAGAATGCAGAAGGTAAAAGTAAATTCCTTGAAAATGGTATATGCAACACACAGGCCGGGTTACACTCCTCTTGTACCCAGATAAAATCGGTTGCAAAATATTTGCTTTGGCTACGTGGCACTGCCTCTGTGGGCCTTCCTCAAGGAAATTAATTTTCTTTTGCAAGTTCAGAGAACTTCTAAATTGAAAAACAACTGGATAGTTTTGTAAGAAGTACAAGCCTAGGGGTTTCTAGGACTCGTCTGAATTTCAAAACTTCACATGACCTGTCTTTTTCTGTCTTTTGGGGGCAAAACCTGCTGAAAAACGTCGCTTGGGTGCAATCTGAAGAAAGACTTGAGCTGAACATTCTGCTCTTCTTCCAATCCCTCCTTTGCTGAAGCCCCGCATCCTCACAGAGTGAGGGGAGGGAGTTGAAATGAAACTAGCTGTATTTCTCTGCACATCCCCACATTGATGGACGCCTGGATCGGCCCAGGAGTGCAGTTCCTTCAGTTACCTGAGAGTTTGCTCAGATGTATCTTCTAGATTCTTCCAGTTTTCTTGGTAGAATCAAAGATAAATTTGTCTTACGCTTTTCCCCTCTGTCCATCACGGCCTTGCACATCTATGGAAGCTGAAGGAGTTAAAAAGCAAACTTGATTTGTTTTGGTTTTTGTTTTTAATATGACCAGGAAAGAGGTTGTCCTCTTGCAGTTTATGAAAGTGTAGTAATTAGCAATCTTTACTTATATTGAGTATGAATGGGAAATTCACCTGTCAGCCAAGTATGAAGAGGGCTTTAGGAACCAGTATGCTTACAGAATAGAAAAGAAAAACTCAGCTTTCTATTGTGCTGCTGAGATGAAGACTGAACTGTGACAGTCCTTCCACTCCCTCCTCCCCTCCGTTTCTCACCCTTCACAAACACAGAGTTTATTGCTTTAAAAAACCCACCTACACAAACTCTTGGGTGAGTGTGCTGTGCATTGAGAGTGATGCTGCGGTGACAGAGAGCTGTGGAGCTGCTTCTGCACGGCTATTGGATAAAGATCCATCACCAGCTGACTGATATGTGACCCACAGGTACCACATATGTTACCTAATGACCAGTCACTTAATTATAGACTAGGTGACATGTTTATAAGGGTGAACTTTAGAGCGCTATTAGGGAATGGACAGATGAACTATACCGGTGCCCTCCGGGTAGATTTCACCCAGACTCTTCTGCCTCTGTGGACCCATTACACAGTAATTAGGGTGATTTTTAAGTAGGATGCAAGGAGTTAAATGACTAACCTTATTATTGCTTCATTTGTCACTGTGGTAAGTGCTGCTTTGGGGGAGGTGGCTTGGAAGAAAGTGTGAGAGAAAGAAAGAAAAGAGAACATGAGGTGTAAGGTCCCTTCTTCCCTAAGTCCACATATGGAGAGCAAGAAGGTGAAGAAAAGTGTGGATTTTTCCAAAGCTAAGACTGGAGAAGTCTTTGAACAACCTGATTCTTTGCTTTAACAATTGAACTGTCCATGAAGCGATGCCAGTTGCATCATGGTGTTCCATGATCATGGTGGTTTTGTACTAATAACTCCCTTTACAGTCCTAAGAACAAAGTCTGCATCTCGTGGACATAACAATTTAATAACTTGAGTCACTGAGGTCTTTTCAGAAAATATTTTGGACTTTTATTTTTATTTTTTCCTACAGCAAGAGGTAGGTGCATGCATAGCTGAGATATGTGACTTTAAGTCTTCTCTAGCCAAGAGAAGATAATCACATCTTAAAAGCAAGTTGCGTGGCCCTCTGTCCCCACTGTGAGAGTGGCGGTGGCAGGGTTGTCTGGTGTCCATCCTCACCCACGTTGGAATGGCTGCTGCAGTTTCCTTGCCCAAGTGTGGCAGAACCCCAGCCCTGCCCTTCTTGTGCTGACCCCGAACCTTTGATTTAGCAAGAGGGTGAGCGTGTGCTGATTTATTGGCTTTTCTTGAGTACGCTCGAGTCAAGGAGTCAAACATCCACAATTACTGCCAGTGACTTGCTTCTGGGTGACTGTGGAAGTGTGTTATGTTCTCTGCCGTCTTTGTGTTGGGTGTTTCAGTTTCAGAAAAAATGTTTTTGTTTTTCTAATTAGTTACATGGGGATTTTGTTGCGGAAGGGAAATGAATGGTCGTCTTCATTAATCTGGGCTTAACATCCAATTGCTATTGAAATCTTAAATGCAGATGTGAAGCATCAGTTGTTGCATTATAATGTCAGCTGTTTATTTGCAGTGTTTATGTTCGAGTGACTGCTTGAGTACAGATTTTTACCAATGCCCTTATTTTTGTTTCATGCACTCACCTGAGTATATATCTTTTCAAATAGTAATAGTTGGAGGAAAAAACTCCAGGGCAGATTTACCTGGCTCTTTAGGAGCTAATAATTGCTTTAGGGTGTCTCTAACGGAAGGGAAGGAGATAGGTTTGAACTTTTCACCCTGTGCTTTGCACCAGCTGGTTGGGTGCCAGTTCTGATCCAGAAGCAATGTGGGTGGTTTAACTGGTGAGGTGTATAAGCTGATATGTCATGCTAAGATAAATGTAAATGAGCTGGATGTAAAGATGATTTTCTTGGGTTTTATATGGTCCAGCTGTGTTCATCAAGGGGAACATAGTTATGACCCTACTGTACATGTGCTACAGTGTACCTAATTTTCTTGAAAAGATGAGGCCTTTGAGGTGTTAAATGTTTCATTAAATTCGCCACATGTTCTTAACTTAGTGCAGTGGGGCTCTTGCCCCCTCAGGATCTGTTCAGGACCTTTCAGGATCAGCCTTATGGCAGAGAAAGAAGTGATCATTGACACCAAACCTCCTGGAAGTTGGCAGTATTTTTTTCTCCATTGCGGCAGGTATTACTGTTAGCACTTAAAGGCTTCAGAAACATTTGAAGAGTTTTTGCCCTTCCCTGCTTCTAACCTCTGTTTATGAAAATAGTAATGGGAAGAAGTTAAATGTTAAAAAAATGTCTTAGGAATTCTTCCCTCCCTCCAAAAAAAGCCATGCAGAAATACCTAGCTGAGACCTGGAATATTTAAAACACGTGGAGATCTAAATCAGGTTTTTGTTCACCTGGAGATCAAACTGGATGGATGGATTCCGCCCTCCACCCTTTTAATATGCAGTTATTAGGTTCAGTGTATTTTTCTTTAAATTGTGGCCTTTTCAATCCTTCTAAAGGGGCAGGGATGTATTTAAGAGCTCCAGCTGTTCAAAGTACTTGGAGATCAGTACCAAAATGTTGTTTTATTTCAATTTACTTTCCTTCTTTTTTGTCAGGATATTTTAGGGCAGGATTTCAACCCTAACCGTACATGCCTGCTGCTGTTCCTGTCAATTGATGCCAGTCTGCCTGGCCTCTAGTTTTGCACCAAAGCATCACAAGTTTGCTACAAGTTCTGTTTCATCTGTCCATCCCACATCCCACCTTTGTCATGTACGAGTGGTGGATCCTTTGAATGGAAGGAAGTGTTAGCCATATAAAAAGTCGCTGTGAAGAAGCCAGGCTGTGCCTGCCTGGGCTGCCACAGCAACTGAATGTGCAGTTGGCAGGGTGAGATTTCAGTTAGTTAAAATAAATGCAATGGAAACAGTTTAAGGCAGAATGAAATTATGTCTCCTTCCAACTTTTTTTCAATGTAGTTTTATCAATGTGCTGATGGCAAAGCAGAGCTGCTGTGAATTTCACTGTATTCAGCAGCCGAAAGGACTCAGCTCTGAAACAGTGAACCTCAACAGCTCAGCTTTATGGAGAGGTTCTTTTGGAGCTGCCCTCGGCTTCTGTGCCAATTTTTAACTGGTCTCCCCTGGATATGTTTCTTTTTCGTTTCATGAAAATAGAAGCCCAAGATTTTACATCTTTTGTTTGCTTAAAATATTGTCATGAAAGTGTTGTCATGAACTTTTTTTGCCCTGTAGAAGACTGTGCCTGGAGCACGGACCTAATTCTCAGCTGGAATACCTGTGCTTTAAACCTATTGCAAAATCTTCATGGTGTCCTAACTAGACCCTTTGACAGCTTTTGACAGTTTGGCTTCTTTGGGTTCAGACTCTGCCTTTTACACCAGGAAATTTTCACAGATAGAAATCCTTTTAGAGCTGAGATCAATGGGAGCACAGTGTGAATGCCATTGCTGTCTGACTTAAGACATACAAACTACAGACGACCCCACACAGACAAACAAAAAAACCTCTTATGGGAGTATAACTCAACTAAATTACTTTATCTATGGGGAAATACTGTTATTAGGCCTTGGTCGCCCTGGCACGGGAGGGATCTCCATCCGCCTGCCCCGTCGTGAGTCCTCAGATGCTTCTGTAGCAATGGAGTAAGGTGTCCATCGGCGAAGGGTTAGATTCTGTGCCTGGAGATGCTTGAAGGCAAATGGTGGAAAAAAACCCCAAAAGCCAAATAATCAGAAAACCGAACCCCACAAGTGAGCTGATTTCCCTGAATCCCTGCCAGTGGAAGGGGGATCTGGGATCCCCAGGCTCCAGAGGCTTTCTTTAAGGGAGGCTATGGCAGTCTCAAATGGAGTGGTCCATTTTCCACTGGCAGGTGTGGATCAAACAGCTAACATGAGATTCCTGATAAATATCCTGTAAGATGACATGATTGATTTCAACTGTCATCTGTGATCAGAGGACTCTTGGGAGTTTTTATGTAAGAGATGCTCCGGTCTTAGATGTATAAAAGCCCTTTGTTTAAGGATTATAGTGTAACTTACTTTAAATAAAGTACTGAAGTAACATCCGGAGCAGATCACAGTATTTCTCTCACAGAATATACTGGAATGCAGTTCTTTGTAGGAAAACTTCACTTTCTGGTTGCAAACGCAAAAACTGTTTTCAGTCACAGAAAAATACCAGGAAATAAAAATTTAAATATTGGTTTGAAATTGCAAAATCATTGTATTCTCTGTCCTCACTTCCAAAATAACATTTAGTTCTCCAAAAAGTTATAGGTGGAATTTTTTCCAAATGTCTTACAAGCTTTTGAGGGAAACTATGTCACTAAGCTTTTTTTTTTTTTTCCGAAAAAGCCAATTATGGCATTTTTGGAAAAGCATTCATCTTCAAATGAGAAACATGTTAAACTTAATGTCACAATTGATTTAACATGAACAAATAATTTAAAGGAAAAATAATTTTGCCTGGAAAAAAAATTGACCATTGAAACAAACCATAACCTCTCTTACGCTTGAAACTTGTTTTGATACACTTAACATAACAACGGGGAATTTCAAATTTCTCCCATCAGATTGGACTCTTTACAGACATGCAAAATAAAATTTGAGATTTTTCATGGCAGAAGGTTTTAATTTGATATTTGGAATGTTTGAAACTATTTTAATGTTGCCCACAGCCCTAATGTTAGAGGTGGTGTGGGTGCCCAAAGCCCAGGGGTAACTGATATTCCTAAAAATTATGTTGCTGTACATAGAGGGCAGGTAGTGTCTGATAATATACTTGGCATAAGAACTAATAACAACTTTCCAGGCTGAGTTTTATGCTAATTGCTGTGTACCCTTCAACTGTTTGAAATGCTTCCATGTCCAAAGATGTGGGTTCGATGATGTTAAGAGTTATATAGCTGACTTTATTGCAAATATTCACAAATTAATTAAGGTAGACTTTATTTTGCTGTTGAAAAGGTCAGTAGGAATGTAACAGAAGCAGGAGGGGAGTGCGTGTCGCAGCCTTGCGGCTCGTGGGGCGGATCTCTGGAGGTGTGGAAAAACCTGAACCACGCAGCGCCATCAGGAAATTCCACGGCTGAATTGGAAGCTGGTACCCAGGAACTTTGGGGTTGGGAAATTAATTTCAGATGACTCTGAAATTTGCCTCCTAGATAAATAGTCTGCGTATTCCAAAATGAGCATGTAATTTAAAACAGCACGGGGCATTCAGAGAATTAGAAGCCAAAAAAAAGTTGGGGTGGAGGTGGAGAGAAAAAGTAACTTGAAACTGTGATTTAATGAAGAAAATCAAGGACCAAAGTGTTGACAGGAAAATTCAGGCAATTATCAAGTCCAAGGGTGTCAATGAAATAATTAAAAGCACACAGTACGAAATGGCTCTGGCTGCTGTGATAGACATGGGGTTGCCCTACATACTCTGTGGTACTTTTATATAATAACATCAACATTAGGGTTTGGACTGAGCCAGGACTCACAGGAACTCTGTACTGGCCCTTCTTTTATTATTGTAGCTAGAGCACTTCATTAGTGAGGCCGCTCTTTATTGATGACCTGGGAAGGAAAGCAGTGTTTAACTTTCTGTTGCTGCTGACTCCTAACCAGAGGAGAGATCCCTTGAAGAAAGGAGATGAGGGTGGGTCAGAAGTTGTAATGAATTGGAAAGGGACAAGCACATCGCTCCTGGGGAGGTCTGTTACTGCTGTTGGTCTCTGCTGCTTCATTGGAGAAGGTGCCTTTCCCATTTGGTTTCCTTGAGACCTTTGTTCCACTAGGCTGGGTGGCAGCGTTGCAGATCCCCAATTCTACAGGAAGTTGATGGCTACTGTTTTCCTACTTGTTTTTATATACTTCATGGTTACTGAATATATTGCATCTTCTTATCTCATCGTAAGCTTGTGACCTCCTTGAAATGGGATGTGTGAAGGCTGGTGGCCCTCAGTTCCATCTCACCACTTGTTAGCATCCTTGTGGGGAGGGAGCCAGGACCAACGTGAGTCCCAGCCACGAACGAGTGGAATAGGACAACTGGGCACTGTTGGTTGGATTTAGGAGATGCAGAGTAGATCCCAGTAAGGCCCAGCTTTGTCATTCTGGCACCTGTAGTACAAAGAAAGTTATCCCACGTGTTAAGGTATATTGCTTGCTTGATAGATGGAACTCTCAGCAAACTTAATTTCTACTCTAACTAGGAATTCTAAGGAAAAAAAAATAAAGATACTCAAATTTAAAGGCATTAAGAAAATAATGTTTGGAAGCATCTAGAAAACCCTTCTTTTTTTGAGAAAAGTAGAATGCGTAGCTTTAACCTTTGCTGTAAATCATCTAACCCCTCTGGGATTTGAACTTTTATCAATTTCTGAAAATGAGCTTCCAGTCTGTTCTGTATTGATCATCTACCCCATGTCAATAATAGCTGTTGTGAAGGTGAGCCCTGCTTGAAATTCACGTTAATGGTATTCATGGAGGAAGGAGTGGGGGAATGTGTGGGTATGTACAGTTAGAGATTTATTTCAAATTTAAATCTTTAAAGAGTAGTAGGTTGAACACTATTTATGGTGTTACTGCTCCATAGGCCTTTGATCTTCCAGGTATGTTACTTAAAAGCAATTTTAGTTTTTATTGTAAATCAAAATATCTAACAGAATTATTTCTTATATCGTCTTCGTAATTCTTATGTGCATTCTAGAAGGAAAATGATAAAGTCACTATGAGACAGGTTTAAATCCCTTAAAGTAAAATTTAACTCTCCCACAGCTTTTAAGGCCCTGCCACAGGACCTTAAACACAGAGCCTAAACTATTGGTTTTTCAAGGAAAAGTGGGGGGGGCGTTACCTAAACAAGAAAGAAATATGCACTTCTGTGGAACCTTCTGGAATTCTCATTGCTGAAAATTAAATACTTAGATTATTAAAAAAAACAAACCCCAAAACAAAACATCTGTTTTTCTTCTTTCCCAAACAAGTGTTTTTCAACCAAAACAGGAAAAGCTTAGAAAGAAAATATCCATAGAACTTCTTTCCTTTAATTTCCTCACAGCATTTAAGGGAAGATAATTTTAAACTATCGTTTATGGCAACCCCCATTGAGAATGTAGCATTTGTTGTTCTTCGGAGCAGCTTTCTTTGCCACTTCAAATACTGACTAATAAACTAGTTATGAAGCTGCACTGCTGCTTCATTTTGATCTCTTGGCAAGTGTAAACTTTAGAAAAGGTTTCCCACAAACGCAGGGAAAACCATCTTTGTGGTAGAATTCAACATAGGTGAGTCAAACCCCCTTTGATCGTGGGGGCTACAATACCGGGTTCAGGCTCTCATGGCCATAGGACAAATAAGATTAAACCCCTGTGTTCTGGGAGGTGTGTTTCAAATGCCTCTGGAATATAGTGCATGCATACCAAGATACTTTGTGGTTTGTGTGTGTATATTGTTATTGTGTGTGTGTAGTATTTTGAAAAATTTTGCTGTTATTTTTTCTCCCTCTCTGAAAACAAACAAACAAAACCTAAGGTTTTTTTATTTTCATATTTATTTTATATCTCCATTTGCCTTGAAAAGGAACTACCTTCTTAAATTATTATTATTTTAATGGAGGGATAAGAGTGCCAGTCTCCTTTTTGTGCCTGAGAAAACCCACTAAATGGGTGGATAGGCCAGTGAGGAGCAGTGCCTGTTAATATGTACTAGGGGATTTGGTTTTATATTAACTGGTGGTAAGAAGGAGATGGGAGAGTGAATCTGGGTTTGTCCTGAAGAGTTGGGAGTTTGTTGGAGTTCTCCCATGGGAGCGCTGAGCTGGTGGCAGCAAACAGTGTGTGCGCTTACAGCGGTGAAATTACATGGCTACAAATACATGTACGTTTGATATATATGATTAATTTTTGTATGTTATATATAACACATACGTTTGTATGTGTATACATGTATATAAAAATTTGGAATATATCTTTATATACATACGTGTGTGTGTACATATTCATTGATCTGCATATTAGTAACAAAATTAACATCACGAAGTGGGGTAGAGCCCAAGTTAGATTTCAGATAATCTGTGAAAGGAGTTAATTAATTGTGAATCGTTTCTCCTGGAAGTCCAAGGTGGAGAGCCCTGTGGTAACAAACGTCACCCCAGCAAATCAATGTTTCATTAGCATGTCTATGGGAGATGTCTGTTCTGTTTTGCACATAAAATGAAACAAGAGCTTTCATCTCCCTCCCTGTCTCACTCTGCCTTTGAGAGGGAGTAAGTGGCTTTGTTCATTAAACTCCAAACTTTCACTGGTGTACATCCCCCTGTGCTTGTTTTTTTTTCCTTTTACGCTAAAGCTCTCAATCAGTTTAAAAGGAGAGAACCTCCATTAAGGACAACTGCCAGGTAAATGTTAATTTTCATAATGCATTTATTAAGGTATAAAATAGACGGAGACACTGCTACAAAGACTGGAATGTACTTTCTGTGTTTGTGCCCGTGAACTTCTGCATCTGTGATTTTGCAGAAAAGTCAGACTATTTGCAGTCCTGGTTTTCAGCGTCAAGCAGACTACTGAAGGCACAATTATTTGCATCTCTTAGTCTAAAGCCTGGATTTTGGCAGTGCTGTTTCCTACACTTTCCAAGTTTAGTCGATAATTTTCGGGAGGAGGGCAGGTGGCGGCAGCGTTTGTACAGGTCAAGTAATGCATCTAATGAAAATACACTTGGAATACGTCAGACGTGTTCTGAACATGAAGAAGATGATGCGAGAAGGGGGTTTGGGTCTGTTGCTCTTCGGCACCAGCTTGTTTTGAAGTTTTTCCAAATGCAATTGATAACATGCTTGTCTATCCTCAGTTGCTAGAATTTTAACAGCCTAACTCTACCACCACCTAGATCTTGGACATGATGAAATCATAGCTATGAATAGCATTATTTATAATTACCCTCCTAAGCAGTTAAATAGTGGTTAGGTTTACAGTATTAAGCCCACACCATATTTGCCTTAACTACAGAATTATTCTGTTTGGGCTCCTTTCTGCTTGGTTATACAGGTGCAAATCGAAGTCTATCAGCAGATATTTACCTACTTTTAAAAATACTTCTTGGACATTAGAATTAGGCCCAGTCCACCATCACTTAAGCAAACAGGATGTGACTCTGATTAACTCTGTATAATTCTTAGCAGCCATGTTATAAAAGAAACAGTTATTCTGTCTGTTTTTTTCCATTATTGTCGCATGCTTCAGCTCATTAACCAGTAATCATTCTGGGTCCATTAGCTGGATATTGATATTTTATGCACTGTTGCCGGTTGTCATGACTTTAAATTTTGCATTACCTGTATATTTTCTTTAAAACCCAGTTCCTGGATTCATGTTATTAATGAGATTCTTAGCTGTATCTTAAATAAATTCCTAGCCCGCAGGCTCTCAAATGTGGAAATGTAGCTCAAAAGCAACCTGGAAGATTAAAAAATAGAAGGCAAAGAGAGGGAGTCCCAAATCTCATGATTTTCAGGGCATAATTCTATTATTCTTGAAACCATTAGTTTGGCAATATTTTTCTTCTAACTGAACAAACATTAAATACCTGGTTTTGTGTCTTGCATCCACTTTCTTTGTGCAGCACACACTCACTGTGCTGATAAGGAAGATAAAAGCGCTGAGGAAAGCTGAGAAAGCACCTTTCCCGCTTTCCTGTGTTCTGCTTTTGGGAAATAACCAAAAATCTTAGCCCTAGCCAGAAATTTGGCCAATGGACAGAGAAATTTGGCCAATGGACAGTTTTTTTTATAGCGAGTTTTCAGAATCAGGCCTTACGTGTTTCCAAAAGCAATTGCAAAAGAGCTTTATTCTTACAAGGCTCCTTCAGCCTTCCCATACTAGGTTTCATTTTAGGTTGTCTCACCAGGGCCTCTAGGTGAGCCCTAGAGGCAGCCTGGAAAGGTGTCTCTCATGGATGCAGAGGCACATTTGAAAGCAGCTGGTTGAACTGACTTGCCTTTGGCTCTTTAAAGAGTGAGGAACCTCAGATCCGTTCATGTTTAGATGTCTGGCTTGGCTTGAAATTTTTACAGCACCAAACAGGGAAATTACGCTGTTGTGATGCCCTCTTCGGAAGTGCCCCCTTCTCCTCTTAGGGCACATCCAGTAAGAGATTGTGGACCAGATACTAAATCTGGATGTCTACCTAGGTTTAAGTTGACTAATAGGGATCTCGATGCAATTGGTGGTATTTTTCTTCTATTTACATATAGCAGCCTCATAGACTGGTTTCTTGATTGCCTCTTTTCACTAGTTTTACATCAGCGTAACCACAGTTTTGGGTAGTTGCTCTTGATTTTGTGTGAATGAGTTGGGCTCCTTGGGCTTCTTGAAGAGAGGCTGCAGTTAAGCCTGTTTGTGATCCCGGAGCAATTCTTCTGGTGGGTTTTCTGGGTTGGGGAATAATAATAAGTTTTTTCCCATCCCCAACAGGCACCGGATACCTGATGATGTGATGGACAGTTGACGATCTTTGACAAGGCTGCTAATCAAAATCTCAGCACTGGGTTCTACGCTACGCCCTCACCAAAAAAAGGACACGTGCTTATTGACTGAAGTGGTGCCTCAGCTTGATCGGAACAATGTAAGTTCGGAAACAAGTACTATAATTAACCATGACTGTATTATTGGATGTGTGCATGTGTAATTAACAAAGCAGATATTTTTGCATATGTGGCTCTGCTTATTTGTTCATAAAAACTCGCCACCGTTTTCATCAGCATATTAAGGTTAATTAAAATTAATTCTGTTTGTATTGACTGGCTTTCCACTTATGCGAAGTTTGTGCAAATCAAGTGTGTGGCCAGGGCCTTCTTCCCTATAAAATCCATAATGTTTGCTTTCAGAGCTGGGGGAAAGAGGAATCAAAATTGCAGGCTGTTTGAAATTTAAATCAGAGCAATGCTGGTCAATAGTATCAAGGTTACAGCGCCCTGGAAGATTCTGATTGGGTGCTGCCAGGTGCGTGCTGGGTGACAATGACATTAAAGGTCAGTTGAGTGGAGTTTTAGGATTTCTTTTCTTTTCTTTTTGGTTAATGCTGGGCTTCCTGACTGAAAAAAAATGATGGAGAGCCATGATGTCTCTTCATACAGCAGAATTGTACAGGTTTGGGGATGATGTCCAGGCTGTGCAGAGGGAGAGCAGGAGACACGTGTTTGCGCTCTGCCAGGATTCCCCCCCAAGACAAGGGCTTTCTTGTATAAACCCTGAACAAATACATACCAAGACACAAATGTCGTCCTGAAGAATTTGTAATCTTAATGAGTGGGACTGATATGCTATGTGAGAAGGGACGCATTCCCGGAGGAACGTGGGGTGACTTGCTGGGGGTCATGTTGCTGTAAACCCTCTAGTGGGCTCTCGCGGCAGCTGGGAGCCAACCCCATATTCCTGAGGACCACTGCAGATCTCTGCCTGCGCTCCTTCCAGTGTCTTCCAAGCTCCTGTATTTCTGTCAGATGCATAAATGGGTTACAGACTAAATAGACTGTTTGAGCTTTCGTTAAATCAAACAGTGAGAGTTTTCATGAAACTTAATCTGAATAATTAGCAATACAGCAGTTATTGCTCATACATATTACTTGTAATAGGACCCCAGGCTTGCCAGAGCTTTCAGGTGGATCTGGCTGTACCTCTTCCTTAAAGTGAGCTCTTCAGAAAAAGATTTTCAATTGCAAAATTGATGTTTTAAAACAACAAAAATTCAGATCAACAAATTTGAATTGGGTTAAGACAATAAAACAAGGGCAAAATAAACAAATGCCCCTCTCTTTCCTCTCTCATGTAGATAAATCTTCCCTTTCAGGTTTGCTCCGATTTCAGCAATTCGTTGGTTTTCTGTGTGACAACAAGCTCAACACAGTCTTTTTTAAGCACCTAGAAAAATGATCTCTCTCCATTCCCCTTTGAGGACCCTGTTGTGCATCTCTCCCTGCTCCTCTCAGCTTTGTCACTTGCGCTCAGGCTCCTGCTGCTGGTGGGTGTCACTCTCTCTGTCCATCCCTCTCTGCAGTCCAGGATCTGGGCACACTTGGTGACTGGGGGGACTGGAGCAATGTCCCATGCTGGTGAGAGGGTCCCCTGGCCTGCAGGCAGGGGTCTGTACGTGACAAGCTGCTGACTCCCTTAGTGGCTGCAAACAAACAAAACGAATATCGTCTGTCTCATTTGCCATTTAATTTATCAATTTTTGAACTTCACGATTGGCACGTTGAGAGGATATGGGCTACTCACAATTCTTGCATCTATTGTTCCAGACTATCTGCAGGCTCAGGAGTGTACTTCTATACGACCTTACTCTTGATCTCTTGATGTATGTTCCTTTGGTTTATTCCCCAGGGAGGGAAATCTCTACAGGGTGTAAATCAGACTTTTTTTTTCTCTTTCTCTCCCCCCCCCCCCCCCCCCCCCCCCCCCCCCCCAAACTCTGGCTCATAATTCTTTCAAATGTAAATCTGAACATAATTCTGCAACAAGAATGGATCCTATTGCTAATCATGTGGCTTCAGGCTCTATATCTCTGTAAAGCTTTAGGCCATTTCTGTAGAAACATACAGAACATCTTCCAAAGAATAAAATAGTAATGTCCTCTATCATCCAATTGCTTTTCCGTAAGCCTTTATAAAGGTGAACATATTTTGGTTTGTTTATATAACAGTTCTACCATCTAAAAAGTAGGAAAGCAAAATGTGGGGAGAATTTTTTCCCATTAAAGCTGGCTTTTAATCTGCTTCCTTGACAAATGTACTTGATGCTGATGGTATTTTTCCATTCCTGCCTACTCCCAGTAAGACTGAACGATACGCTTCTGTCTCTCTCTTGGCTCTGATAATGTTTTTGTACTAACATAACATAATGCCATACAATTAGAAATTATATGTTAGCTGTTAGTCATAGCCCAGTGAGTTTACATTAGACAAAAGAAATTAAATGGGAACCAGAGGAGACCTAGTAAGCGCAGTTTATGGTTTTTTTATATTCAGAAATATCACATTTCTATTGATGAGCATCATTTATGCCTGTATAGGGGAAACTAACTGTGCTACAGGCAAAAGAATTCCTGGTCATTTCTTCACATTCAAATCATGCATAGTTTGTAAATGCAAAGTTGAGAGAGATTTTCCTGTGTCTTGGAATTGATGGGTTGCTTTGAGATTTTTATTCGCTCTCTGAAAGGGAATAGAATTATTTTTAGTCTGTAAAGCTAAATGATGCCTTGTAAATTGTTTTATGCTGGGGAGTGAGAATTCAGATTCTAGTGTGGCACTCGACTGCCCGCATGATTATCCTGGTAGGAGCTCTTTAACAGGCTTTACTTGTTCGGACCAGTGCCATTGCTGGTCTGGCACCGGTGATTCTGGTGGTGATCGGTATCTTCAGAGGAGTTTGAGGGAACCTGTCTTCTGGATAGTTTCCCTCTATCTCATTAGAGACTTAAGCCCTCACAACACCAGATAGGGATGTTTGCAGTTCTTCGGGTACCTTTCTCAATCCTGCCTTTAATATTTGCTGCTAAATTCTTGCTTCATCTACCTGATGCTCTGGAGTGAAAATACAGGATCTATAGAGCTGCTTCTGTTACCGTTTTGCTTCATGTCTCAGTAACAGTTCCAGGAGACAGTTCTTGATGCTTGTTTGCAGCATCCCTGCTGTTCCAGGCTTGATTTTCCTGTGACTGAGTTAATGCAGGCTCCGAGACAGGGAACACTGACTTGGCGGACTTCAAACGAGGGCTGTCATACAGCTCTCGTACATGTCCTTGCTGCAGTATGTGACAGGAGCAGCATTGCTATTCCACTGCTGAGCTGGAGGAGACAAACTGGGCTGGTTCTGATGAGGTGGCTAGATCCCTGTGGGAGTGAAACTGAAGCCATCAAAATCATTCCAAAGCATGGCACATGAGGCAGAGCAAACCCATGTCCCTCAAGTTCAAGGGTGAGCACTAACACTTTAGCTTCCCTCTTTCCTTTTGCTGCTTCGTTCCGCAGGCTTGTGCAAACCAGCCCTATTTCAAGACGCTTCTCCTCTGTACTTCCCTGCACAATGGAGAAATGCAACATTTTTTGTTAAAAAGGGAGTGCTGAGGCTTATTGTAGGATATTGTATCTTGCAGAATTAGACCAAGTGTCAGTTTACTATAAGTAGTACTTCACTAACATACAGGTTGTGTTAAGTCAGGCCTCCTGTTTTACTTCTGTGGAAAGTTTCAGGTCAGTTTTTCCAAATGAATACACAAGAATGCAAAAATCTTGCAATTATGCCTGGTACTAAGTATCCATCATGAATTAGAGTTGTATTCTCACTTTTAGAGGTGGCATGAGGATCTATCTCCCAGCTATGAGAATTTTCTGGCTCAGCCCACCTTTGTGTTATGTTTCTCTGGCCTGCCGTTAGTTAAATTAATCTGGTTTATAAATGTATAAACTTTTCTTTCCCTTGTACCTGGATGTCTTCAAAATATACTCGTCTCTACAAAGCCTGCAAGATTAGGTTTCATTGATCATGAAACTTATTAATGATTGCTTAAAGTAAAATAAATTGTGCTATCTTTTTGGCTGAGGTTTCCAAAGTTACCACAAAGCCTTAGATTAGATGCACCTATTACAACAAGGCACCAAAACTGCCCGAGTGGTTTGGAGAATCTCCGCCCTTACGTTTATCTTGTGTTTCATACTTCAGTGATATTTGTGTAACACTAATTTGGATTACTAGTAATTGCTGACAGAGCTTTCTTAGACTGAGAAGGTGAGAGTGAGTGAGAAGTCTGGCTTCTTCCTGTTCTTCTCTTGCCCTTACTTATTCCTGCCTGGAGTAATTTTGCTTGTAAAACTTGTGTGGGTTCAGTCTTCTTGCTTCCAGACCTCAGGAATGCAAAGATGACAGCACTTCACTGTCATTTTAGTCAGATTTTCCATATCAAATAAAGTAAAAGAAAATTAGTAAAGGACTACTAAAAGGCACAGAAGCTGTTCTTTTCTTCCCCCCTTTTTAAAACTTTTTTTCCTTTTTTTCCCAGTACTCACATGTCCTGAAATGTGGCCATATACCTGTGTACAGCCACGTTTATATTGGCATGTGCTGGTAGAGGGCTTGTGTGTCACTCAAGAAATTATTCTTGTGTTTTCCTTTTGCAGTGTGAAGAATAACTCTTTTTTTACTGCGATATTCTGTCCTTGCACATGTGTATGTCACAGGTAATACACAAATACACATGTGGGTATACACATATATACCAGCCTAGTTTGAAAGTGTTCATACACATCTACGATGCACAGGTAAACAAGGAATGCCATCCTTTGAAAGAATGAACCACGACTACATATGTTTAGGGTACAATTACGTAGATGCATATATACCCATATGCATATATGCATGCAAATGTATGGTTATGAGTGTGTATGTACTTGAATGTTACTGTGTCTAATGTTTTAGACACAGTAAATGTTTGGATGTTGCCCTTGGGTGCTTGCACTTTGGATCGAGCAGAGTTCTGGGTAGATTTTCTGCAGGTGAACACAGCCACCTACGATTGTGGGCTTTTGTGCGGGAATGATTTTCTTTGAAGAAATGGAGTGAGGAGGACATTGTCTTCTTCATTGGTCCTTGGGTACTTGCATTTCTCATTCACGTATGTGTGCAGCGGTGAGGGCCTAAAATGCAGAAAATCCTCTCCAGAACCAGGAACTGATCTGGGAGAGGAGGGATGGAAGGAACTGGGAAAAAGAAGTAAAATGTTTGTTTTAGGTGAAAGATTGAACTTTTTTCAGATACTCTGGAGGACTCCAGAAATGGGGTTAGCTACATAAACTAACATGCTTCTCCTCAAGAAGTTCACCTGAAGACAGGTAGCCTGAAAAGAGTGAACAGGAGAACTTCCACATGGGTGTAAGGGGAAGAAATGCTTCAGAGTTAGACTTCACGTTTAGACTTCACATATGAAAATGTAGTAGTTAGTTCCCTTTTTTTGCCCCCTTATATCTTTCAAAGACATACATTTTTGGATGTCATATATCAATACTTGTAAACAGTACATGTATTTATTCTAATTTGGCTTCAGAACAAGATGTTTTCAAGGTGGAGTAAACTGCAAATCATTTCTCCCTCAATGGAAAGGCAAATCTATAAAATGGGGTGTTGGGATCCTTTAACTTGTGCTCCAGGTGACTGGATATACTTGAAAAATACCCAAAAAGGGTAAGGATGCACCTCTATAGCTAGAACATGAACTGGTTGGAGTGCTTGTGTTTCAAAAATCAGGAGGACTTTAGAATTCATGAATTGCAGCTCTGCTGCAGGGGCTGTACATCCATGAATTAACAGGTGATGCCTAGGACATCTGATGGAAAGGTTCAAGCCAGCGGAGAGCTTCAGAAGGTAATATTTGAATCCAGCAAAGAATATAGAACAAAGAGACCAGATCCTCTTGGCCATACTTGTTCTTGTTGGTCTCTGAAGTTTATAGTCTTGTATTTATATACACATGCTCTCTGTGTCTCAGTCTTCTGAGCTTGTAACCACCAGTAAGCAAACAGCATCAACAGGACAGTGAAGACCAATTAGCCACAAAGCAGAACCACACAGCGGCCGTTCAGGAGCATCAGATGCTGCAGTGGCATTACAGAGCTGCAGTTTGGAAAACCACTGTCAGACTATCAAACGTTACTTGTTCTTGTAATAATTTTAATGGAGTGTTAAGTTGCTATTTTTAGGTATGTAGAACTCCCCCTTTTAAATGCTGGCTTAGTTTTTTCATAATCTGAAAAAAGAAATATAAGAAATATAAGGATTGAGTGTAAGCTTAGGGTCATTAATAAATTAATTTGATTGTTGTAGAACTACGTTTGGAAAACCTTTAGAAGGTTGCCTTGAAAACTTCCATATTTTTCTAAGGATTTAATTAAGATTGTTTTAATTCTGTCCTGTAATTAAGGCTGTTCACAAAATAGGCTTCCTCCCATGTAGTATCTATACATATTTTGTTATCTCTCTCTGATGTATTACAAAAGGTCTTGTAACTGATTTGTTGAAAAATGTATACTTAGATCTTGCCTTGCAGTGTATTCTGATGAGGCTTATTCTTTGTGTGCTTCTGTACTGAAGGCTGTCCATGGGTGGCTGTGGTTTAGTAATAGCAGTAATCATTGGTAGGTGTTGAGTTGCTGTTTTCTCACTTTCTTTAACTCTAGTCGTTTTCGTTCTCATATTTCATACAGGCAGGTGGGAAGCTTGAAATACCTGTTGATTAGAGAGTGATTTGTTTGTTTGTTTGTTTGTAGTAGGTGAATTTTGAATGGCTTACAAATACTCTTGCCAGTCTTGTGCTCCTCTTATGTCTAGCTACTTGGATGTTGCAATCCTTTTCTTCTCTCTATTCCCAAGCAGGTGTGAAAGATCAGTGGTCAGTTTGTTTTGTTAGTGCAAAAGTGGGAGTTTAAAAAATAAAAAAAGAGGGTGGGTGCATTTACTACTTTAGCTTTTGGAAACCCTGTTAGTTTTGTAAACAGTGAAGTGGTATAGACTCCACGGAGTTTAGCTGAATGCAGAACAGTTTCATCTCAGAAAAAAGTTTTATCACAGGGGAAAAAAACCCTACCAACAAACTGGGGTTTTTCCTTGAAGGCTCATGGTGTTACCAGTACAGTCTGACTTAGGTGCCTTAATGAGTAATAGACTGTAACCTATACTCACCTGTAACCACTGATTGCAAGGAAAAAAATGCTTTGTCTTCTCTGATCTTCTCCCGAAGATGTTTTCTGATTGCAGCTTCCAGGTTGGTGGCTTAGGAAGAGATGATACTCATGGTGGTGTAATTTTTAGGACTGCACAGATTGATTTTCATATGGATCTTTTCATGAAAAGGTATGGATTTTTCTTAGCTTTAATACTTTTATTTGAGTGCTAAGATTGCTGCAGAGATGATGTTTTACCTCCTGGTTTCAGTGGCCCTGTAAATGGAGGGGGCAGCTGCAGCTAAAGGTACAGAAAAGCAACCTGGAGCTGCAGCAGGGCAGACAGATAATGACAAATGGCTCTTTCTAATGATAGCTTTGTTGGTGCTTGGTGTGGCTTCCAACTTCCGATATGTCACGGTGCATGGATTGAGTCCCTTAATTTCTTAACTTTAAACTTCATCAAAGATTGATTCCAGGTTTGGGTTCAGCTGTGGGTGAAGGTTCAGGTTTGTTGTTTTCATCCAAAAATATGTTATAGTCTCTGTTTCGGACTAAAAATTTCCTGTAAATCTGAATTCCAATTTGACTCCTGACCTGAAGGAAATCCTTTGGGATCCACCGCATCTTCCTTGCTTTTGTTCTCCACTTGCAAAAATCTTCCTCACTTTTTGCATAGATTTCAATCTGGTAGGGTAGGAACAGACTGTGCTTTTTCCGAACAGCACAGGCTTAGAATGCCAAAAAGGTGTATCAATGCTTTTCTTCCAGAAGAATACTTATCTGAAACATTCCTCCTGGTTTTGATTCCAAATCTTTCCATGCTCAATGTATCCAGTGGTTTGCATCTCTGAATTTAATAAACTTACATGCATAACAGTACTAGCCTGTTCTTTCAGATAAGGAATTATTTATATTTGATTTGGTACAGCAGCAAGTATTATTTTATGGATATCTAAGGCTAAAGGAGGGATCTAAGCCTTGAAATTTACCTTGTCTCTGCATCATAATTCTGTCGGTGTTCAGGTGAAATTCTGAGGTACCTGTTGAACTGAGCTGGGGATTCTTGTAGCATTCAGAATTACCTTGCTGCGCACAACTTCACAACTTCATGTCCTATGAGATGAAAATGTTGTGGCAAGCTGGTTAAGACAACCAGCTTGCAAGTTTTAAAACTTGATCTGGACTTTGGCTAAAGGCCATGTCCTGCTGACCCCAGTCATGGTGGGTTAGAAATACCACTCTTCATTCAGGCTACGGAAGCTGCTGTTGGAGGCAAGGCTGGTGGCTCTGGATGTTGCTTGCCAACACGCCATACTTAGCAGTCTTGCAAGAAAAGATTTTGCACCAACTTTCGCAGGAGTAGTAGGATTAAATTCAATGACTTGGCCAAGTTCTGACTAGGGTAAGTGTTCTGTCTGTTCAAGTTCTCTATGAAATATCACATGAAGTTGGGGTTTTTTTGCTGGCTTTTTTTTTTAAATCCCTATCCCTAAGTGTTTGTGCCTTCCAAATGCAAATGGTTGCTACCTTTTATCCCAATAATCTGCATGTTTCACTGTTGTTTCAAGTTCTCCCATTGTAATATTTATTTATCAGTCTTTCAAGCTACCTCTAGGATAAGGACCCTTGTGAAGAAGATAATTTACATTCTTATTTATATTATGTGTAAATGCGTGGCTTCCTTATTTTGACGGGTTGGCAAGATACTAAACATGTCAAGGCTGTAGATTTTGCACTGGATCTGCTCGTGCACTAACTGTGAATTTAGCACCCAGATTGCCTATCGACAAGCCTTTTGTGGACGGTGACTGCCGATAGACTTGCCTTCACACCAAATGGATGTATTCTTTGACCCAAAATGCTCTCTAGGTCCTGGTGAAGCACAGGAGCAATAGCTCAAAAATTTACAAGTTTAGCGCCTTTCACTAGAACACCAGACTGAATTCCGAGCCTTCGAGCTGGCAAATAAAAGCACAAACAAAACAACCCCTTCCCACACTTTTCCGATGAATGAAAGTCTGCTGTGGGATGTGCTTTTAATAGGAGGTATGAAAACAGGCTCCTGATCCCAGTGTTTAAAAGGGCTTTATGCCTTAAGTGGCAAATGCCACTCTGACAAAGGATTAGTCAAACTTTGAAGGTCCGAGTGGGGTTTGGGAGCTCTGTCTGAAGCTTCTTTTTCCATCTGAAAAAGGGACCTTCAAAGGCAAATTTCAATACTTGACACGCAGCTTTCCCCCCTCTTTTCCAGTCTTGCAAACAACGAAACAACCAGTGACAAGAGGGTGACAGAAGACAAGAAAAGCACACAAACCAGCCTCCAATCACTTCCATTCAGCGCTGAGCTGCTCCTCAGGGGTGGGGGCTTTCTCCTGTTTTGTTATTATTTTATTTATTTTGCATATTTTTTGTTTTCTGCCAGTAAAATACACTTGTTTTCTACAGAGAGCAGCTTGAAAGTAGGATATCTGTTACGGGAGCCTCTGCAAACCTGTGTACGTTAACAACCGAGAGCCAGATTTTCAGAAGTGCTCTGTATTCAGCAGGCTGAATTTTCTCCCCTACCCACCCAGCTGCCACACAAAAATAACCAAACCAGTCTGGTGTAGTTTCTCTCTGCGTAAGAGGAACACGAGAAGGAACCAGTAACAGGCGGAGTGGAATTGCCAAATTATTTAGAAATCTTTTCTGGCTCTGATCTCTTTGCAGGTTGAATATTTCTAGACGCGCGGCCAACGCTGCTGCGCTGCTGGCCAAGAACATGTCAGATTTCACTAGCTAAGCAATGCGGGGTGTGGGCAGCGCTCGGCTGGGAGACCTCCAAGGAAAACTCAGGTGCTGTAGGATGTGGTAATTACTAATTCAGTAAATAGACTTCTCAGAGTCAGTGCAGCATCTGTGTCCGATCTAGGAGGATGTTGGAGCACTGCTAGCAAAAAGCACTGGGTGAAGGTTGGCAGGATATGTTATGACCCCATAAAACATGTTGGAATTATAAAGAAATATATATTGTGTATCATAATGGCATCAAGACCTTTTAAAGCTTGTTACCCACTCTCGCCCACCCCCAAAAATTCCTCTGTAATCTGAGGTTGCATAGGCTAAGGTGCTCTCCTTGCTTTTGAGAGATCTGAGTTCAAATTGCCCCTCTGGCGTTATTCCTTGTCCAAATACGTGCTCTGCCTGCCAAAGCATGTGCCACTATAGCACGGATCTCTTACTTTCTCACTTTGACCAGTGATTTTTATCTTGAGATAAGAAATAGCATACAGGAATGGAAAAACCATTTTATTAACATTTTCAGCTATAGCTGGAGCTGTAGCGCATAAGTTTATTTCTGAAGAAGAGAAAATGAGGTTGGTATTCGGAACCCCATATACTTGATCCTGGGACCTTGTCTGGGTTTCAATTTTGGGGCTTCCTTGGCTTTCAGCATGCAAAACCTTAACTTCTAATTCAGTAATACTTCCTGTCCTACATTTTTCTGTGCGGGGTTGCTCTGCAAAATATCTGACTTTTGTTTGGTTTAGGCTTTCCTAGTTTGTACTGATGGCTGGTGAAGTAGCTTAGACTTCTTGAGGATGAAAGCTCTTTCTGGTGAATAGCGAATAGTAAGTAGCATTTTTCTGTGCAGTACAAAGATGGTAAAAATTATTTATCTCCTTACCTGGGGGAAATTGTTACTGACATGTCTGAACACCTGTTTAAACAGCTCTGTAACAGAGAGGACATTAATAAGAGATATATGAAACATCTCTTGAACTTTGGCATTATCAACTTAACACAGGTATTATGATGTAAAAACTAATGGTTTCAACATGAGCGAGTTTTACTTGAATTAAATTGTGGGGAGCCCAAAACTTAATATTCACCTTGTTTGGCTAAATCTAGGATAAAACCTAGTCTTCAGGTAGACTTTTTTCCCCTGAGCCAAGTTATACATTTGAAAAAGGTACCTTCTTTTGCAGTGAAGATAAAGTCAAAGTGATGATGTGTCCTGAAAAACACTGAGAGGTTTATGTTTCTGTGTCAATTTAGTCCATTTGTGGCACTTTCTTATACTATTAGTACTGCAGCTTCACCAAAAAAACTAAACCCAACAAAACAGTTTCCCAGTAGATAATCTTTGCTGATGTAGTCTTTGAAATCACTCCGTGAACTGAAGTGACAGGCTGAAGTGGCCCCCTCTTCTGACCAGCCTTTAACAGGTTTTCAGCTGCTTTGTGTCTGAAATCAGCAGAGCTTTCCTCAGCATAAATGGGCAAAATATGTTATTTGATTTTAGAAGTTTAAGTCCTGACCAAAATACTGGTCTGTTTAGGGAGAAGAGGAAATAGTTAAGAAAAATGTAAATTTTCCTACTGATTTCCAAAATCATATAGTACTTCTGCAACCTATTGAGGCCAAGTAGATACTAATTACCTTGTTTGTTGCTATCTTTATTTTGCATCAAAGATGCTCAGGAAATTATGCAAATCGGAAATGGACTACTAGGATATGCTGAAAAGAATCTTTGGACATGACCATTTACCTGTTTCAGCCTTGAACTGTGTGCATCCAAGGTTGTTTGTTTTTATTTTAAACTAAAAATATGTAAAGAATACAATTTCTGTGGGTACAAAGGTTCATATTCGGAATAAAGAAAAGCAAGCTCTTCCTTGTTGAGATGGATTTATTGCCAAGTAGGCTGAGAGAACATCTGAGTTTCTGCTGTATAAGATGGTCTGCAGTAGATTCTTGTTCTTTCCACAATGGTAGCTGGTTCTTAAAGCTGCTCCAGAATGAAACTCTATTTATCTATAAAGGTCTAAAACCATGGAATTTCTTCACTGTTCCTCCAGACAGTTATCCTTTGGAGTTGTGTAACTTTTGACTTTCTTAACTTCTTGACATCTGCTTTTCTTGCCTCTCTTCTGGAGTAACAAACCCTCCCGTACAGGCCTTGCACCGGTTTTGAGGTGTACATCATGGTCCTTATTCTGTGCTGTCTTGCTCTTTTGCACTTATATTCTTACCACCAGGGCTAGTTCTTAAAAGAAGAAAATAAATAGGAACAGTGATGCCTGTGGAGCTGAAAATCCATATTTATGATTTCAGAGTTCCCTTTGCAAAACTTTTCACATGCCCTCAGTAAATAAGAAATGCTATGTGTCTGATATTTAAAATGGGCCTTTCTAAAGAACTTTCAGACTGATACAAAATATATAAACAGAAGATGGAAAGAAGCTTAAGCATTTGGGAAGGAACCTTCCAGGCTGAACTGCTGCACTCTGGCTGAAACGGTATGTTCTATCCAGAGTATGTGAAAGCGTGGAAGAGCTCAATCCATGTTCCCTTTTCAAATAGGTTCAGCGAGTGAACCAGAGAAAAAGCTTTGCTAATTGCCTCCCCATCTGTGTATTTAGGCAAAGTCTGCTTTTGAGCAGTATCCAAGGAACACTGATGGAGTTGGGTGGAAGTGAGGTGAGGAACAGAGATGAGGTTCAAGAAGGAAGTGGGGACTACAAGTGTTGGAGGCTTTTTGGCAATCTGATAAATTTGGAGGGACTGTATGTCTGCATTAATTGCTTGGTGGAGGATGAGTGAATGAGATGATGATGGTTTTTTCAGGCTACTTCAATCAGTGCCTGTGTCCACCCCAAAGATGAAAATTATTTGTTCAGGTTTTTTAGACTTTCTGCTTTTCCACCCAGTGTCTTTTTTTTTTTTACTTTTTTTTTTTATTTTATTTTCCAAAAATATTCCATTCTGTTCTTTGGCTTTTCATTATATGTGGTATAGCAACGGCTGCATAAGTTGCATATTATTGTTTCTGCTCTGCAATAAGATGTTTGAAATGTATATTTTCCTTCCTGTCTTGAACCTCCCCATCTCTTTTATATAAATACGTGTGAGTTTGGCTTCTGGGGACATTCTGTAGGTGTTGGAGGCTTTGTGCTTTGCATGGCTGACACAAAGAAGAAAAAGTATTATGAATGCTAGTGGAATATTCTTGGTAAGCAGCTGAAATGAAGTTATGTTTGTAGATAAAAGTCACTTTTGTTTCTTCCAAGGCCTGTTCTCAGCGATCGCTAGCACTAAGATCTAAGGATTTTAGTTGTGGAACTGATTTGCACAAGGAAGTTTAGAACTCATTTATATATTTTTACATATTCTACCGGTGGAATGGGCAAAGAGCCTCAGTCCCTAAAGCCCTCTGTGGTATTCCAGCATGTTGTGTCTCCAAGTCTTGTTTTTGCAGTCTTCTCCTGGCCCCCTGTATCTTCTGTGCATGAATAAGAGAAATAGGTAATGGTATAGGTTGCCTTCTTGGCTCGGTTCTTTAGGTGCTTTGACTGGACTTTCGATCCCCGTAGTCACTTTATTGAAACACAGCAGGGTCCTTCTGGGATGGCCTCCAAGATGGTCCTTTGAAAGATGAAATGTAGCCACTAATAAGCCATTCCATTTCTTTCTCCCCCTTCTCTGCATCCTGCCTTGGTTAGAAAGCTGTTTGGCTTCATATTTGCATTCCTATAAAAGCTGGAGATGTACTGTCTCTTTTATTGGGAATGAATTAATAAATAAAAACATGTAATATAAGGGACTTGACCTGTGAAAATCCTTCCTTCCTTCCTTCCTTTTTCCTTTGTCTCAGTTGGGGCACGCTCATGTAACTTCAGGCTATAAAAATGGTTACCAGAAAAGGAGAAAAAGAAGGGTGAGGGAAGGTTGGTTGGTTTTTTCTGTGGTGGTTGTTATTTTTTTTTTCCTCTGCCGAACACCTGGACCTCCCCAGAGGGATTTCCCGTCAGCTCTAGCCTTTGAGGTTGACCTTGGTTAGTCAGTTGGTTTTGTTTTGCTTTGAATCAGAGCCGCACCATTTAGACATGTATTTCATATGTCCCAGGAGCTCTTTACCTCTACCCCTGTCTCCCACCAGTGCCTTGATGTCTATTAAAACAAATTTCTGTGCAGCTCAGTTGAGGAGACGTTTGAGGTGGGGAGCCATAAGTCATCTTGCCTGAAGGGATGGGAATGCCATGTATTCCCATCTGGGTTTCCATGTGAGTTCTGAGCTGGCCCTAAGTGAAGCCTAGAGAGACTCCATGGAGACATCTCCAGTTCAGTCTTGTCCTTGCATCGCTCCCATCTCCGCACTCCCATCACCGAATACATGCTGCTGCCGCTGCTGGGAGTGCAACAACAAAGCTCTTAAGAATACCCAGGCAGCCAAAAATAATAGCAATAAAAATAAAGACATTATTAAAGCCAGATACGACTGATCTGAAGTCACAGCGAGTGTAACATGACTCAGTCAAATCCCCAGGACAGTTGGAGACAGAAAGGGAAGGAGAGAGGAAAATCTCTATCTGTTTAAAGTTCTGGGCCCCAAACTCCTTACAAGTCAGCTTTGATAATTCATCAGACAACCACAAAAAAGAATGCCTCCCCCGCTCCAGATGCAACCGTGTCTTGTCCCAGCCTCTTTTTCCACAGCCTGTGAATCTCACCACATCAAGGGGGAGAGAAAATACATTTAAAAGTTCTCCTTATTTAGGTTGGGTAGGTTTGAAATATCCTTCAAGGGCAAATGTGTGTGTGTGACTGAAAGCATGCGTGCGTGTGTATGTACACATGTAGAGTCATTCTTGGGAAAAGGGAAAAATTACTGGAAAAAACAGCATTTGCAGTTCACACCCAATGCAATTAGAGAAAGAGGCGGCTGTAAGCCTATTTATTGTGGTACGATTAAGCTAACTAGAGAAAAAAAACCCAAAACCTACACCGAAGAGTAGAGAGTGGCCTGATGCATGCCTGTAGTCTGGGCTGGGGAGCTTCTCCCTCGCCCTATTGGGTGCAATGGGGCAGTAACACAGAGTTCAGGCAGCGCTTCGCAAAAACCAGTAATTTCTCCAAGATGCATTCGTCTGGCTGTTGGTGGGACGCTTGCTGGAAAAGCAGATTGGGGTACCGGGGTGCAATAGGAACGGAAGAGAAACATGGGATCGAGCACTCCTTGCTATTCTGCTCTGCTATCAAGATGAGCAATTAATTTTTCATGTCTGTTGTTGTATTAGAGATCTCAAGGGGGTGCCACCAAAGAGGTGCTCCCCGTGTCATCTGGGGAGAGTGGCTTTGACTAATGGACTCGGAGCAAATGGTAGAAAAGGGGCCAACCAAGAAAACTTGGATCTGTTCTCAGTGTCACACAGTGTGTGTGTTTTGTTCTCAGATTTTAGCTGAGGCCACCTCTGATATAAACAGATAGACTTCAAAGTAGTTGGTCTGAACAAAAGCTTACATGATATTTTAATGATTCAAGTCTTTTGGGACTGTAAAACTAGATTGAAAATCTCAGAAGGTATTTATTTTTGCTTTTTGGGCCAGGCAGAGACACAAGAAATAGATCTGGTACAATTTTTTTTTGCTTGATATTTTGTTTGTTTTTCAGCATCCTATGACTCTGAGATGCTTTTGCACTTCTTATAATGGAAAATGACTTGCTTTTGAAACTGAAATTGTTACCTACTGTCTCTTTAATTTTTGATAGTTTTTTCAAAAGTTGAAACTTTTCAGTCTTTCAGGGCTTGGTACCCCTTTCTCTTCTCTTTACTCTCTCTGTCGTTCAATAGAAAGGAGTCATGTCTTGTTGCTGGTTTTTATTCTTGACAGGTTTTTGTTACCATCTTTTTTTGACTTCATTTTATTGGTTTTGAAAATAAAGATATTTAGAATAGGTCATGTGTGAGTTCAGAGGAAAATTTCAGCGTCTGCAATATTTTAAGTGGGGAAGGTTTTCTTTCCCCTTTCTCTCTACCAGCTCTTTGTCTCTATGAATTGTCTCTTTTTGCATTTTTTGGGGGAATTTCCATAGGGCAGTTATGAGTGCAAGAAGTTACCTTGTGGTAACCCTGCAGCTCTGCTCCTGGCTGGAACCAGGCAGTACCAAATGTGAATGAGGCATGGAGATTTCATTGCTCTTTTGCAAGCCTGAAAATCCTTGAATAATCTTTTGAGGGATGAGTGGATCTGGTACTGAACATTTAGACCTCAATTTCGGGTATTTCACGTTGTCTTAGTCCGACTTTGCAGAAAACCTGTTCATAATGTGCAAATCCCAAGGGATTCCAGGGCCAGCACAGATGGACCAGTTGAACATTCTCCTGGGTTTTCAAGACTAAATTGCGAAGCCAGTATTTGCAATCCTCGTTCTGCCAAACAACAAATTGTGTGATTTGCCCAAGCTCTGTCCTCGAGACGTAAGTTGGGGCATAGTCTGAAGGATTTCCTCTGTTTGTGAATCCAACCCAGCAAGACTTGACTGCAAGTTGCGATACGATTTGAGCGCTTTATTTGCTACTGCTTGTTACACAAGTTCCAGACAGGCAGTATGTTACTTGAGTAATACCACAGACAGTACAACCACAGTCTTTCAAAAGGCATTTGATGTCCCTGACAGAGCCTTGTAAGCTCTCTACTGTATGCCTAGGCTATATACAGAAGTTTTAATTTAGAAAGGCTACTACTTGCAGTTGTGTCAATATTACTTTAAAAAGTGTTTGGGCGGAGGTGGGGAGAGATGAGAGAGCAATTTTGGACCAGATTCCTGGGAACCAGTATGTCAATATATAAAGTCCAATCTTCTATCGAGGATTATATACAAAATGGAAAATGAATGGTCTGAAGAATTTTTTGTGAAACATTAGCTAGCAGAGAGAAACTCCTCATCTAGGTTTTGTTGCCCTCGTTGCTGTGAAATCTGAACACTTTCTGATAACTGACATGACTTACATCTGTCATACACATTTCCTCTTCTATTTCCCCATTGGAGCAATATGTTTTATTTATTTTTAAGTGCATACACTGCTGGTGCCTATATTAGGAAAAGCGAGGCTGTGTTAGCCTGCCCTCGGTGTGGAAGGCACTAAGGCTGCGATGATCCAGAGCCGTTGCGTTTGTTCCCTGGATGCTGGGAAAGCTGAGTCCAGCACGAAACAAGATGCATCCTCTCGCTTGAGAGAGGAATAGGCACCAACAACTACCCCTATTTTCTAGGGAATCTGGATTCAGGTGACTTGTTTAAAAGACTAGTATTTTTAAATGCTTTCAGAATACCCTTGTTACTAAAGCCTTTCTTTTTACGTTGGAGCTGGGATTTTCATAGGGAGTGAAAGGGGTTAAATGCCCAATTTCTGTGTTATATGGGTATATACTGATGTGTAACTGCCTTAGGTTACTTGGACCATTCCTACCTATCTGTTAACTATTGCTGAAAAGATGTATTGATTAAAACACTTAAAGCCTTTTCAAAATGTGCTACCTTGTTCCAGTGCAGCTAAGCCCAGTGGGCTGCTGAAATATCGCAGACTTGGAATGTGCAGAGGGTCAGTGAGGTGTGTGTCCATGCCTTGTCCCTGCTTGTGGCTTCAGTTGGGATAAATTCATATGTACTCTCAGGTGAGCCTGGAACTTAGGATTCATTTCCATGAGGTGTCTCACTTTTATAAAACTGTTTATAGCTCTAGATTTAACATTGAACTGAACTTTCTAATTTCTAAAATATGTTAATGAATCTGATAATAATGAATGTCTAGGCCATGTGCTCTGTAATTTAAGTACCTATTTGGAATCGTATCCAAACACAGAGCCATACTTCTGACCTTGGAGCTACTTTTTGTGCTGAGATTATTCCTTTCCCAAATGTCATTATCAGCCGTGATCTGTTGGGTACAACCAGCTGCTATGCCTGGATTTGAATGTTCACAGAATGAGTGATTCTCAGGTGCTGTTTCAGTGGCTTTTGTAGGCACCTGAATTACTCTGAGAAATATTTGTCCTTCTGTACTTTTCCTAAGCAAAACTCTGACTGTGTTCTGCCTGTCATTGAATAGCAATAGAGACTGGTGTGAAGCCTCACTTTTGGTTTGGTCCAGTGCATCCAGGGCAATTTCAGAGCACTGAATTTGAGTGACCGAACAAGAGACAGATATGAGGGCAAAAAGGTGGCGTTCGGCTGAACCTACCAAAGTTTAAGATTTAATTGGAAGGATATTGTTGAATTGTTGCAACATATTGCTTTTCCGTATTTCCATATGTGATCCTAGCTTGGGGTCATTTGAGAGCAGTCCAAGTGATGACTTCAGCAAGTATCTTAAATAAATTAGGATCAGGCAGTGACGGAAGAATTCTGGTTGTGGTTGGTCTGTCTTTTGGAAACTAGAGCATATTAGCAGAAACCAACAACAAATTTAGTATCATGAATCTATTGGGAAAGGGGAAAAACTTCCACATTGCAGCATCTCCTACCTCAAAGTCAAGGATGTGAAATATCTCAGTTGGCCACCACATCATGAAGGACGATTTATTGCATCTGTTTAAAAACAATTCTGTATTCTCTGGGGGCTCTGTCCTTCACTAGCAGAGTTTCGGACTCAATGATCTAATAGCTCTTTTTCCATCTCTAACTTTTGTGGCTTGCCATATGTAGAGATAAACATCTTTCTTTCCGATCAGCATTGATGGACAGACTTTCAGGCATGGAAACATTATTGTGTGTGTGGGACAGGGGGAGGGGAGGTAAGGCCATTTGCTGAGTGTTATTGTCTCCAGGGCATAGGATTATTGGAAAATGATAAATAGCTGGGCAGGCAAAGGAAATATGAAAACCCTGTCGCGGAACAGAGCTGCCCAAGATTTCTGTTCATATTGCGGTGACCAAAAAGAAATTTACATTGGAAAAACCCTTTTCCCTTCAGGGCTGAATGTTATGAACCTTCAAAGTGATTCTTGAGAAGAAAGGGGGTAGGGAGTGGAAGGAGTGGGAGGGATTGCCATGCTGTTTCTATGGAGCAGGGGTCACTGCAGAATAACATTCATCATCTTGTTGGTGCCGTTCTCAGAATGGGAACAAGGTGGGAGAGATAAAAGCAAGGTTGAACTGCAATCTGGCATTTGCTGCTTGTTCTCCAGTCCCATGGGAGCTGCAAATGGACTAAGTCCAAACTTTTTTCTTCTGGATTTCATTCAAGGGTTGTTCAGCTGGCCTTGCAGACTGGGTGCCTTTACTGTAAGAACTTGTTTTTCCCTCAGCTTGCTTGGACTTCAGCCTTCCACTCAAATGTATTAGTCACAGGTGTATGTATAATGGGCAAATCCTCTGCTAGTGTAAGTCAGCATGGATCTATGAGAGTTTATAGCACTTGAAGATTGGATCTAAGAACTGAAATATTGGCCATAATTTGTGCCTCAAGAAAGTAAGGACAGAGATCAGTCCATCGCTTACATGTAATTATTTCCATTTGGAGTTGTATCCCATTCTAAAAATGTCACCAGATTTGTTCTTGTTAGAATCATAGAATCATAGAATCATAGAATGGCTAGAGTTGGAAAGGACCTTAAAGATCATCTAGTTCCAACCCCCCTGCCATGGGCAGGGACACCTCTCACTAGAGCAGGTTGCTCAAAGCCCCATCCAGCCTGGCCTTGAACACTTCCAGGGATGGGGCATCCACAACTTCCCTGGGCAACCTGTTCCAGTGCCTCACCACCCTCACTGTAAAGAATTTCTTCCTTATATCTAATCTAAATCTCTTCTCTTCCAATTTAAAACCATTGCCCCTTGTCCTGTCACCACTCTTCCTGACAAAGAGTCCCTCTTCAGCTCTTCTGTAGGCTCCCTTCAGGTATTGATAGGCTGTTATAAGGTCTCCCCGGAGCCTTCTCTTCTCCAGGCTGAACAACCCCAGAGTTGGTGAGTTCTTTCCCCCACATCACCCCCATCTCCCCCAGCGCAAAACCAAGTCCCCTGAAAAACAAGAAGACACTGGGTAGGCTGAAATGTTAATAAGGGTAAACTGAAACAGTCTCTGTTTCTTGAGAAACCGAGGAAGTGGACAAACTGGCCATGGTAGATGATTCTCCATGTTCCTTATACATGTCATGGGGCATGACATGTAGTGTAAATAATGCGTGCTTTGTATGTGAAATGAAGACCAAAGGGAACTTGAAAAATAGGGTATTTTCCAATAACATTTGATTTAAAATCAAAAATAAACTTTTTTGATTGGCAGGCTTGCTTTGCAATTGGAAGACAGGAAGCCTCATCTTTGATTCAGTTATTGGATGAAGTAATTGAATTCAAACTGGGAGCCTAATTTTCAGAGGGACTGAGTACCCTTTCATTGCGTGATATGTTTCCAAATGGGAGGGAAAGCATCACATTTTGTCATCTTCTCTACCTTCACTGTATTCAAAGCTGCCATGAATTGCATTGTATGTTACATAGGGAGTGATGGACACAGAGCATCAAGCTCAGCACCATAGATTGAGCTGCTGTATTTAACTGTGCCATGTTTGCTTTTTAATGTATATTTAGACACAGCAGCCATCAGAGGCATTGATTCAACATTCCTGTGGCTCTTTGGCTGGGCTGGCAGACCCTCACTGCTCTGCAGCACTCACCAGCTTTTTGTTCCTGGCAAAACTCTTATTTAAATTATCTCATTTGGCAGATCTGTCAAGGAGAGATGAACGCTCTCTTATTGTATCTTCTAATCCCTGTTTAGCTGTTCGATGTTGTTTTCCGCCCAAGTGATGTGATACTTTGGTATTAGAGGCTGAATGACAGCTGTAATGAGGTTGAGATTTTCACATGAGAAGCTTCTTCAGCCCTTCACTTCTAGCCTTGCTTGCGAGTTCCCGTTGGAATGGTGGAGCCATGGATTATCACTTGAGAGGCTGAGGCTCAGGGCCTGCATTTGGTTGTGAAGGGTGATCTCAAGAGGTGTTTTAAACTTTAGTGCGCTCCTAAGGCCCTATATGTTGCATTCCCATTTTCTTTCTAGTGCTTCAGCCTGGCTTCAGGCTGTCTTAAAATTGCATTCAACGCCAGTGCTGTCTTATGAAAGTCCCTGACCACGTTATCTACCTAATGCTGGTTTTGTAGCAACATCTCAAAGGCTGATGAAAGATAAATTTTACTGCACCAGGCACACACCTCCACAGCTGTCCCCTTGGGGGGAAGTTCATGTGCATTGGAGTATGGTGAAAGCACAGGCACAATTTGGCTGTGTAGGTTGTCCCAGAAATGGCACACAGGGTCATCTACTGAGCCAAAGCGTATAGCTGGGCAGTGAACTGGATTTGGAGGTTCTTCCTGAGGCAGGTCAGACACAACAGCATTGATCCATCCACTACATCAACAAAACCTTGTTCCAAAAGATGCCAAAGTATTTTATAAGCTGTGGACAGGGCATCGATATCTCTAAAGGAATTATTAGATATAGTTCAAAATGGGAAAAAGAAGCAAGGCTGGTAGCTGTTGCTGTGTGTGCTTGGTAGCCAGCCTATTCTTCTAAAACATGGTGGCACATAGTGTGATTTTTGAAGTTGATTTTTTTTTGATTCCTGACATGGCTTTCACTTGAATGGGGAAGTGCCTCATTCCGAGTAGTGTCTCCGCTGGGTGCTCCCCAGAGCCGTAGGAATTAGTGTTACTGGATCAGGCCACTGGGTTCATTCAGCCCAGTCTTATTCCAGGCAGTGGCCAGAACCAGATGCCGCTTCAGCAGGAAGTTTATATGTTCTTGGAAAGGACAATTATCAGATAACTCGCTGTTAAGGGAGACTTCTTTCTTTCCAGCGCAAACCGACTCATGCCTTGCAGCTCTATAGCCTAATACTGGGATTTGGATATAATACAAAGCAGTTTTTCTAGGATCTGTAGGGAATCTGGTTTAGACCTGCTCAGATAGAGCCTTAAAGGAGAGTGGGGACCTGTGGATTTTGTACTGTGGCATAGAGGACTTTTGTCTTGGGACTATTTTCTTTCTTCAATACTTCTCAACCAGTGTTTTCCATTTGACAACTGATCTTTGCACTGGCCACGTATTTAAACCAAATAAACAAACAAAACCCCCAGTTTCTTCTTTCCCTATAATTTCTGACCTGAGATGACACAGGCTTTGACTGGATCAGGTTACCCTGCATACCGCTGTACATAGTGCCACAGTTTTCCCAAAGACACTATTTAATTGCCAGCAGGCAAAGCTCGTTTAATCAGACTGCTGCGGACTCTGCGTGCTGCAGGACGCATCGCTCCGGCCACCCCTGCTCTGACCATGGCGTGGCATCCTCCTGCTGGAGCCTTAGCAAGACGTGGCCTTTTCTTTTTGCCTTGTGCACCCTGCTTGTTCCTTCAGGATGGCCCTCCCAGTGCTTTCGTATCTCCAGACAGTGTGCTTGAACTTGAAAAGTGTGCTTCTGATCTCCTGCTAGTGAAAATCACACAGGTCTGCTGAAAACAGTAGGGCATGTAGAAACGATAGAGGCTGGACCAGTCGGGTCACAGCCCAACCGTTGCCAACTCATCTGCTTCTGATGTTGCATAAACATATGCTTCACGTTGCATATGACTAGAATAATTTACAGTGTTTTGCTTACCTTTATTTTTCCCCCTTGTCCATAATCCTTTAATACGTTTCCCCCCAGTTGAACTGTCTCTCAGACCCTGAATCCTGGTTGTCCCAGGACACGGAGGCACACAAGCATTTTCTTATCAGATTAAAAGCTCACTGACCACAAAAACTTGGAAACTTTACCTCCTGATTCTCTCTTCTTTTTTAGTCTATGCAGAAACTTTATCAGTGTTTTCAGTTATTAATAGGTTGTTTTGCTTTTCTCAATATTTAAGGCCTTGTGTGACCCTACTAATAATTTACAAGAATTTTTGTATGTCTGTGTTTTAATTCCACTGGCTTCTGTGTCAGCTGATGAGCTTTGATTGGTTAGGTTTACCTAATACATAACCAAACAGAGACAGTAACTGAATGTGGTTTACTCAGATATGTAGTTTCTTTCTAGGCATATGATTCATCATCTGTGAGAGAGACTGCAGCTGGGCAGCAGGGACTTTGCCAGAGCAGAGATGAAGCGCTCTCTCTTTTCTTGTAGTCTTCTCCATACCTCTCCCTATCTTCCAGCCTTCTCAAAAGTCGTCAGAAAATTAATAATAGCAAGCTTGACAGGATCACAAAAGAAAAACATTAAAAGCTCTAGGACCTTTAGAAAAAAAAAGAAAAAAGTCATCTTGATTGTAAGTTGGCTGAAGAGTGTTTTCTCAAGATGTCTCACAGCCCCTATATATATATATATATAAAAAAAACCTTGTATATAACCATACATTTAATGATGATAGGCAGTGACCAGCCTTCTAATAGTTACAATGTAAAATCTGCAGGAATAACTGATGAACTACAAATATGCATTTAATTCTGTGCCTAAAAACATAGGAGAAAATATTCACCTTTTGCAACTCCTAGTTTTCCAAGGGAAATCCAAGTGATGGCTGTCAGTTTGCTTTTGTTTAAATGCCCCCAGATTAAAATCCAAGTTCTCAGATCCAGTGATGATACAAGGTTGCTTGTGGAAAAAGAACCCTTCCTTAGGAACTAAAGTGGGATTATTTTAAACAAATATGTGTGTGGGTGTGCGCACACAAAAACACATGCATATAGACACATATTGTAGAAAAAATACTATAAGGCCTTCAGCAAACTTTTTTTAAACTGGAAATGAGACGTGACTTAAATAGTAAGGATAATTAACTATAGGAGCAGTTTACTAAGGGAAGTGATAAATCCATCATCACTTGGCTTCTAACTTGAGATTGGGTCTTTTTTTAGAAAAAAAACCCCTGTAAGTCAGCCTCAAGGTACTGCACAAAATCATATTTACTTATTTAGAAGTGAAGCACGACCTTCTTACACTGGACCTGGGATTCTGTAACCTATTTTATGTGGGTGGTTGTAGTAGATGTCCATAGTGCTCCTTTGGTCTTGCAACTTATTTTTGCCCCACCTCCAATTTTAAAGAGCTTGGCTTGTTAGCAAAATGGAAAAAAAGAAAGAAATACTCTGTCTGTGAAGACTGATTGATGTGTACGTACAGGCACCAGGCACCTCCATGTTTTTGCCTTTGGACTCACCGCTCCAATCAGTTTTACATAGTGATATTAGCATTGACCGCTACTTAATGTTTCAGAGGAAAGTAAAAGCCTGCTGTAGAGGGAATTACTTCAGGGTGATTACCCATACTAGTAAATGTGGAAGGAGAGGGTCCCTCCAGTGATGACTTTGTGCGTGGAGAAATCCAGTCAGCTTTAGCTTCTATAGATATGTATCTTATTACTGGGCACAGAATTAGCTAGCTTTTCTGGCAGTCCAGCTACAATATTGAACTCTAAATTATGCATGCAAGAGCTTGGCTACACATGGTGTGAAGACAGTTTTTCCTTGTGTTTTATTTCCTTACAGTGGTCTGGGCCATTGTGTGCTATTTCTGATACTGTCTCGTAGGCTTTAGTTAACATTCTGTACAATCTTCTCTGTCCCAGTTGAAGTAAACAGAGTCTTTGATGTTTCCTGTCAAATTTCAACCATTCTTGCAAAAACCCACTGCTGCTACTGACCTTTCATGTTGGGCTTCAAAACTAAATACCTGTTTGGTATCATTGGAGCGATGGTGATGGACCATCTTAGGGATGTTTGAGACTTCTCAAACCAGGACAGCAAGGTTGGGAGCTGAAATCACTTCTGTGTTCGTGGTTTTAGCAAAGCTACTTAAGCCTGGTGGCATCTGAGTACCGCCTTCTGAGCCTGAATTTGGTGATCTTTGGTGAAATGGACCCTGGGCCTGTTGTTTGTGCTGAGGACAGCCCGGGATGTGGCCCTTCCTTGGTCCAGATGGGGTGGAAAGGTGCTTCATTTCCCTCCCCAACCTCTTCTTTGACCCTACCCTACCGCAGGCGTAGCCTCTTATTTGGTGATTTCAAAGGATGGGTCAGGAATATGAGACAGGCACGTATAAGGTAGGATTATATTATTTGCTTTCTGGATTTCTCAGAAAGTGCTCTTTCACCCTTGTGAAAGATCTGAAGATGGTCTTTGTCATTTTCTTGCTGAAGATTCCTCTCTCACCACCTCATTGTTTCGGTAAGAATACAGCTTAGCTTTGTTTCTTACACCCCTTTTAAGGTAAAATAATGTTAATAAGTAATTGTGCCAAGTAAAGCTTTCTGGAATGTTTTCCTGACAAATGCTATTGTATCACAACTGAATCATTTTTGAGAAATCTGTTTTTATAAAATCTCTAATTTTGTGAGATGATGATTTTACAACAAAGCATTCATATTATCCCTAGAAACATAAGACCCAAGACTTACTGAAGTCAAACCCAGCCTTGAAAGATGAACAACTTTTACTTTTTTCAGTAGAGACACATACATATATAAGGAAAAAGAAAAGTTTTCTCACCCAGGAAGTGGTAGCCAGCATTCACTGTGCCTCCACTCTTTAGAACAACTAATTATAATCACATATGTTTGGTCTGTGAAGAAAGTGTGCATTTGTTTCAAAGCAAAGTTCTGTGTTTGCAAAGATGATAATGCTAAGACTGGATTTTCCAGCCCTTGAAGATGTGAAAAAAAAATACATTTTGCATATATTATCACCTGTATTAATATTCACTGACCATTTGTGAGTAATTCAGTGGTTTTGCATAAGAAGAGATGAGCTCTGAGAAGGGAATAATGATGCCTCAGAATAATTAAAGAGAACACAGGTTTTAGAACTTTAACAAGGCTAATAATGTACACGTCCCAACTGTATCTTCCTAGTAGTCTGGATGGGTGCTTGAAAAAGTACAAAAGATAATAGTAAATGGAAAGAGAATCTTTCTATACAGAGAAAACTAAAAGTGTGTTTTGGAAAAATCAGATGTTCTCTATTTAAAAATAAGCATTGCTTCCAAAGACGGACAACTGCTTTCCTTAAGCCTGGCTGGGCCCAAAGAGCAATTTCAGGAGTCCCGAGAACTTCAATTTGAGCTAGAGTCTTTAGTGGTTTTGTATTCCCTGTTCTGTTTCTGTTGAGAGGCACTGAACAGGCATATTTCATTAAAACATTTTTCAGATTTTTCAAAATAACAAAACAACAAAACCCAAAACAAAACCTCTCACATTTTCTCAGGAAATTCCTGATAGCACATTGCTAACCTGCTTTGCCTTTGGTACTATGACCTAACTTCTGTCCAGTTCTGTTTTTCAGGGAGAGATGAGTTATCTACAGCTATTTTTCTTCTCACTGGTCCTTCTTAGGAGAGAATAGAGGAAAATTACCAACCATATTAGTGCTCATGTTTTTCTGTGCTGTGTGCTGTCTTCAGCAGGGAAGAGCGGTGATATAGCATATCCTTCTGGCCTGAGACCTTCAGAGAAGTTGCGCGTTTAAGCACCGTGGTCTTCCATTGTTCAAATTCATGCTTTAAAGTAATCTGATTTTCAGAGAGCAGGAGCGTATGATTTCTGAGACAAGAGTTCCTTCAAGATGTCTCAAGTCAAGCTCCCCAGATGACTTAGTTTTTAAAAAGAGAGCCCTGTTTATTTCACAGTGATGTGTTTCTGTGTGTATCGTGTTTTATTTAAATGGAAAAGCATTTACTTTGTGAGGAAGACAGTGGATGTTTTTGGCTTGGGAAGAGGCAAGCAGGGGAATAATTCTGCTGGCTTCAGTATTTCATGTTTATATAGAGGTACTTCGTCTTTTTTGCGGTTTTCTTTTACTGCATTTTCAGCTTTGCAGGGAAGGGTAGTTTTTTTGGCTTCCAAGGAGGATGAATTAATAAAAACTTGGTATGTGGGGATGTGTTGTCCCACTTAAAAGGCAACAGGACAAATGTTGGTGCCTTCAAGTCAACCTCTTTCCTGGGTTCAGTGTCCCTTCCAGTACCATGACACTTCTGCTCAACAGAGCTCGACTCCTGCGCTTGCCTCACTCCTCGATCGGGCTGAGAGCGTGCTTTAAGCCTGATCATATACTGCAAGTCTATAATTAAGGTCTTGTATATGTTCAAATAGATCACAGGCAACAAGGGCAAGAGATGTCATCAGTCATAATTTCCATAACCTAAAGATATTTATTTTTTTGGTTATACCATATATTCTTTTTCTTATTATTTTGTGACTTGGCAAAAATATCCTTTGAAAAGTAGGCCACCATGTCCTTTCCTATGTTCATTATAAGTGGGCTGCTAGGAAAGCCCCAGACTGCCAAGGCCTCTATTTTTGGTTTCCTTTTGCAGTATGAGGACAAAGTTTCCTTCAGATCCAGCTCTAGCCAGGGAACTCATCTGATGGACTACAGCATATAATTTTAGTTAAAAAGAGAGGAAAAAAAGATCAACTGTAATCTATAGTGCCTCTTCACTATTATGTATCTGTGAAGGTCCGGGTAATAGAGCAGGCGCCAGGAGCAACCGCTCTGCAGTTAAGGTTGCAAAACATCTTCCATTATGACACTGTTTTCAGTGCTTATGGCCTTTGGAAAAAATTACCGATTGGGCTGAAATTTTTGTTTCTTGGTGACTGTCAAAAATTATGGTCTCTCCAAAATATTCATAGAATCATAGAATGGTTCGGGTTGGAAGGGACCTTAAATTGAGCAAAGTCGATCCAGCAATTTCTTTTGCATTATGTGAGAGTAAAAAAACCTCTAAAAATTCAAGCTTTAGAATGAACAAAACACATGCACGCATAATCCAATGCTTTCCAAGTGGCAAGAAAAAACATTTTGAACAGCTACAAAGTATTTCAAACCTGGACTCTGAAATTCTGCATAACTTGAGTTCACATTGAGCATTGCAACTTTTGCATGTGAAAAAAAGGCTGGGTATTTTTTTCCTAATTTCTTTTATGAATATAAAATGATATGAATATATTGATGATACTTGAGATGGGATCTGTATTGAAGTTATGCCCCATTTATGCCCTTAATGATATCTCATTGTGCAGTTTGTGCACTTGGGGGATTACTTCTTCCAAGTGGATGCTGGAAGATATTTCAAAAGGAGTCGCTAATCACAGACCTGCATTTCCCGTGTTAACTTTGCTACATTTTGCATTATGTTCTAAGTATGAAGCTTTACTCTTGAAAGGGTAAAAGTATTTCTTTTCTGAAGATAGTTATCAAAATAGAAGCAGATGTGCTTTTGTACTGTCAATCCAGTTTTGCAAGATGCTGCCTCCAAAATCACAGTTACATCAGCAAAGTGTGAATTTTATGGCCTGCGACAATGTCAAGACCGTAAGAGTAAATGTAGAAGTCATCCAGAGCTGCTTCTGCTCCATAAGGACTCAATAAATGTTGAAAGTTCTTTAGTGGTGCAAATTCTGAGGAAGCTGCTTGTAGCAAATAGGAATAAACAGGTGAATGACAAAAATAAACTGTGCATTTTCTAAGTGCAAATGCCCAGGCTCTGGATTGTTACTGTAGAGTTTCATGAACTTTACTCTAGTGAACTTAGGTGAACCATGGCAAAATTTGGGGGGTACAGCTCGTTTCTGCGTGTTTCTGGAACAAGTGGCATTGATGTACTCTGTGCCAGATGTAGCTACTTTGCATGTAATTTCTTAACGTAGTCTTAAAAATAGTTTTATTTCCACAGTCAGGATGGAAGAAAGGTAGCGAACTAAATATTATCTAATATAACATATATTATTTTAACATATGTTTTAGTATAATTTTGGAAGCATTAGTGTAGCGTAACATTCATACGAGTATGGTGGGCATGATGCAACGTATAGCAAACCAGCACCTTTTAGAGGGGCAGCTGGAGGCCAGGGCTCTGTGGTATATAAAATTCGCCCTGGAAATTTAGAGAGAGCCATACCTGAACATCAGGGACCACAGAAGATTGCCCATTCCCAACTTTTTATTCAGGTTTGCTGCGCCTCTGCTGTAACTGAGTACAATTTAATCATTTGACGAGCCTAAAATAAAAATACCTCTTTCTCTAGCAAAAGGGTTAAGTTTCCGAGTGAGATTTTTGGAAACACTTTTACAAAAGGAAAAAAGAAATAACCCATAAAAGTCTGTGAAGAGCAGACTGAAAATACCTGGTGTTAGCTCTGATCCCTTTTGGTGCTTCGGGAATCCCTGGGATATTCTCTGCGCTGCTTCAGCAGAGGGGCGGTTTAAGGGCTGTGCCTCAGACAAGCAGCCATGGAGCAGGTACCCCCAGGCCATCTCCTCTCCTGCTATTTAGACTCGTGGCTCCTCTTTTCCCCCCTATTTTCCCGATTATTTTTTATGAAAGTTAGGGCTAAGCAGAACTGCTAATACACAAGTTAGTTGCACAAATTTAAATCCAGCCACGCTTAGGTGTGCCTGGAATCATGATGCTCCATGACTGAGCAATCGGGGTGTGAAGTCACCTTAGGCTCACTCTGCTCTCTGGAAGGTCTCTGGACACTATCTTTGCGGGTTCCCAGGCACCATGGCTTATGGTGAGGCTTTCTCATGGCTTTGGTACAATTCAAATATTTTTATACCACCAGAAGTTGTTATTACGTAGCATCTTTGACAATGTCCAAAATTGAGGTAATAGCTGGGTTTCCGTGAAGTCCACACGTGATGCAGGAATCTGGAAATCTGATGTGACCCTTGAATGACATTGGTTTCCTCACTTTGTCAATGGAGCCCCAAATGGAGCAGGTTCTACTGCCTGTGCTGGAGTGAACAGTTCTCTCCTGATCACAAGAAATGAGTTTTTTCCTAGTTCCAAATATTTTTACCAATTTGGTTCTTGTTAGTGTGCTGATTGGTACATGATGAAGCAGAAAAGCTCATTATGTTATTGATTTGTTCATTTTTTTTTAGTGCATTTCTTCAGCAGTTCTGCAACTGTAGGTGATTCACTGGCATCTTGTTCCACTGCTATTGTTGTTTTTGTTTGCACAATTTAATTATTTTATCTAGTTATCAACAGGACACTTGAAATTGTATGTTAGACTTACATTTGATGATCCCACTATAAAATTTGAATGTTGTATGTAATTACTTGTATTCTTATGAATTCACCAAGAAAACTACTGATGTGCACGATTCTTTAACATGCTTCTCAGTCACTTAAAGTGTTGGTCCCAAACCAAGAAGAGAACAGGAATATTTCTGAAGAAGGGAAATGTCCAGCTGAGATTACATGTCTAAATTTTGAGCCCTGGAATAGCACTAACGGTATGTTAACAGAGCCGTAATTAAGTAACTGACTGTGTGCTAATCCATCCTTACTGACATCTGTCATAGGATCATAGAATGGTTAGAGTTGGAAGGGACCTTAAAGATCATCGAATTCCAACCCCCCTGCCATGGGCAGGGACACCTCCCACCAGACCAGGTTGCTCAAAGCCCCATCCAGCCTGGCCTTGAACCCCTCCAGGGATGGGGCAGCCACAGCTTCTCTGGGCAACCTGGGCCAGGGTCTCACCACCCTCACAGCAAAGAATTTCTTTCTGGTGTCTTATCTAAATCTCCCCTCTTCCAATTTAAAACCATTACCCCTGGTCCTGTCACTACATCTCCTGACAAAGAGTCCCTCTCCGGCTCTCCTGTAGGCTCCCTTCAGATATTGGAAGGCTGCTATGAGGTCTCCCCGGAGCCTTCTCTTCTCCAGGCTGAACAATGCCAGCTCTCTCAGCCTGTCTTCATAGGGGAGGTGCTCTATCCCTCTGATCATCTTCGTGGCCCTCCGCTGGACCCGTTCCAACAGGTCCGTGTCCTTCCTGTGTGGAGGACTCCAAAGCTGGACACAGTATTCCAGGTGGGGTCTCACGAGAGCAGAGTAGAGGGGTAGAATCGCCTCCTGCGACCTGCTGGCCACACTTCTCTTGATGCAGCCCAGGATGCGGTTAGCTTTCTGGGCTGCCTGGTGTTTAATGACTCCCTTGCATTTGAACTGAGCAGGTTTTAGGTGTCTATTTACACTAACTATAAGGAAGGCAGAACAACACAAAGGGAATACAGAAAGAATCAGCAGTTTGGACCGCAAACAAGAAAACTGAACTGATTTTGGATAAGGGCAGCTGAATGCTTTTGGAGAGAAGCAGCCTGAATCTCACAGGTGCTCATTAGTAGGAGTAACCAGGAAAAAATGAACGTGGAAAGTTAGCAGTGATAAAGAAAAAACAGACCTACCTTCTGAAAAGAAATGGTGCTTTGTAATGTGTATCCTTAAAGGCATCAGTGGGTGTGATGCTATAACCACTATGAGCAGTGGGAATGGAAGTGGCTGGGCACACGTTTGGTTATTTTAAAGCAAGTAGCTTGATCTTGTCTTTGCACATGGTGGTGGGAACTCCATGGCTTTCAACTTCTCTGGGGAATCAATCCTGTGTAGCATCCAAGGATGCTGTACGTACGTTATAGACTTGTAATTCACACAAGTCGCAGGTGCCCACAGTAGGAGACTAGTCTATAAGGTGCGTAAATTTGCTTACAATTACCTGCTAAAATAATAAATTCTTTTGCTTCCATTTGAGAGAGGGAAAGCTCTCTGGAGCGGAGCTCAGGCCCTAACAGCAATCCACCAGGCAGTCACTGCACGCTGTCACAGAACTCCAACAGCGGTCACCTCAGCCTGCCGTGTAATAAGGATTATCTTTTTCTGTCGTAATGAATAAACAGTGTTGGGGGCTAATTACAATCACACTGCATGCATTCTGAGTGAGGATGTGTGTTTGAAAATGGCTTTTAGCTGGTTTGCAAGTGAAGGGGGTGTGTGAGGGAGCAGAGAGGATGATCCCATCCTTTTTGCCCGGTGTGTGTTTTCCCTCCGTGTGTCTTGCTGCTTTATCAGGACGCCCGGAGAAGCTGGCCATGAGACTGGGCTCCCTCTGCACGTCAGGGACATTCCGTGGTTAGCCTGGATGCCTCCAGGGTTACTCAGCCAGGGTTGTCCTAGGCAGGACGGCGGCACCGTTCTCTGCTGGAGAGCAGGCAGCGGGGAGGGTGAGAGGTGTCCCGAGGAACTGAAAGGAAATCATTGACAAGTGGCCGACCGGCAATTTGCTCCAAATGATCTGCCTCTTAAACGCTGGGCAAACAGCAGGGCAGGGGTCTGTACGGCTCCTGGCACTGCTGGTGGCTGTATAAATTAATACAGGTTATAAGCAGGGCCAACTTGTTTGTAGAGAAGCAGGAGTCAACCCACAGAAGAGCTGCTTTTGAATTTTGGACACTGAACAAAGTTTTAATCTCGAGTAGGTCCCGTATTTTTTCTTTTCCCAGCCCTCCTCTAAACACCTTCCTTTATTTATTTATTTTTTCTTTTCATTAGCTTCTGTCTCCCTTTACGTTCTTAGATCTCTAATAGCTCAAACATGGCTGGGCTTCAGTCCAGACTCCTGGCATGCGATGCCCAGCCTTCGCTGGCCTTGATCTGACTACAGCAGGCTACGGCTGGTTTTCTGAGCAGCCAATAGTGAGAAGAATCAAGTCTTTTTTCCAAATCAGAGGGTGATGTATCCCAATACAGGAGCTGCACTTAAGAGGCCAGTTTGGATTTTAAAAAAAGACGACAAAAAAAAAAAAAGTGCTTTTTTTCACTAAGTCTGAAAACTTATTCTGTATGAATAAGTGTGTTAATAAAACAGGTTTAGTAACAAATAATAATGAATGGAGAAATTGAGTTGTGACTGACACTGATTTATAAGCCTGTTTGCTGAAAGAAGCGTAATCAAAAATCTTTGCATTTCCATAGTGTTTTGATGGAAGGTGTGTTGTCTGTGATGTACAGTGTGACAGTCCTAGAAAGCTTACAGTCCAATCTGTCAGGAAAAAGAGAAAAATGAGATTTTGGAGAGGGAGATGCAGGGATGGGGAAAGAAGAGCTGTTGACATGCTGCTTAAAAAAACCGATGGGCAGATGAAGTAACTGGTCTGGTATCATCTGGGGGGTCTATAGCAATTGAAAATAGAAAACAAACATTCCAATTCCTGGTGAAGTCCTTCAGCCATTAAACCATCCTTCTTTTCTGTCCTGTTCCTTATATATCCCTCATTAGTGTAGTTCCAAGCGTCTTACTATAGTGCCTTAAGAGATATGACTAATGTGTCATGGGTTTATTAATCTTATTCTTTGTTTGGAAGGGCCTTGTCTCTGGCTGCATTTTCTACTATTCAGAAAGCCTCTTTGGAGGCTTTTTGTTTCTTTGCTTGATTTTAAATATTTGTGCCACTCTGTGCTTCTATTTGAGAAGGAAGGTGGAAATGTGCTATGTATGTAGTAGTGAAAGCAGTAGGGACTGTGGTGGTCCTTAATTCCCAGTGGTATTTGTTATCCATTGCAGCCTTCATTTCAAATATTTAGATTTTTCAGAATCCGGGTGCTGAGCACCTTTAATTGAGGACAAAGATAGAGATTGATTAGATCTTCTACTGAAAGTCACTGAAGACACAGGGGACGTGTCTGATGCGCTTGCAATAGTCTGTGTTCCTGATGAGGTGCACTGTAAATTCTGCTGTGAATTTGAGGAAAGAGACTATTGCTCTGAAACTCCTGCCAATATCAGCGTTGCAGCTCAGGTTTGGAAGCTCTCCCTTTCTCATCTCCTCTAATGCTGATCTAACAAATCACTAATACTTGAAGTCCAAAGAAATGATCTGCCCGTCTGAGCTTTGCACAATACAATTTTGCACTCACAAAAAGTTTATTTCCATTTTTTGCCTTTGCCTTCTGTTTTCAGCAACAGCAGTAACGGGGCTTGTGACTGGGAGGGGTGGGGATAGAGGGTCGGACAAGGAGCCTCATGTCTCAGTGAGGAAACTGCAGATGTAAAATAGCATCCACAAAAACGTTGGCTACATATGAAAATAAGCTTTAATGGTTTAGTGCGTACATATTGTCTTAAAGCCGCTGCGAATTTGTCTGATAAAAAAGGAACACCCTCTCTTCTATGTTAATTCACCCTCATAAATGATGGTAAAAGTTGATCTTTTCCTTAAGTTGCCTCAAGTGATGCCTGGGGTTCCTTTCTCTTTACTTTCTACAGGTTTATTAAACGAACAGCACAAGCACCTTAGTACCTCTGTGAATCACAGCTAAAGCCTCTTTCTTCCTTCTTAAAAGACATCACCTTAGGTCTGGCTGAACATTAAGCACGAGCTCAGGTCCTGGTGACTTCAGGGTACTGTTCACAGCAGCAAAGGGGACAGACTCAGGAGGGATCCGGACCCTGGAATGTAGAGATGAGATATACAGAGCTGTTGTTACTGTGGCTACAAAGTGTGTTAGGATGACTAGGAAACTTAAACTTTAGCCTGGGAGCGTCTGGGATGATGTTTTGCAGAGGGCACTGGAGCACGGCTGTTGGGTGTCTCCTTCTTGCAGGCCCCTGATTTTATGGTGGGAGGGAGCCAGCTGCCCTGTTTAAAATCCTGGGTTTGATGCAACAGGGAGATTATATTCTGTTCAACAAACTTGCACTGCAGAGAGAAACTTTATCAGGCTTGTGAAGGCAGCATGAACTCAGGGTGTGAGTGCTGGATGGGCAGCAAGGAACTCCAGAGGTATAATCTTGTTCCTGTCACAAAAAATTTGCCAGAGGACTTTGAATGAAGCTTTATCCTCCGTGTCACACTCCTCAGGAGCAAATTAGAGACATTCTATTTTCTTAAGTTTGTAGTAATTAAACTTTATATAATGTTTGTTCTGTTTTCTAAAGATGTGTTTTATAAACTGCAAATTTACTTTTGTTTTGGTTTAAAAAACCTACCCCTTAGTTATAAAAAATGGCATGGAATTGTGTTAATAAGAAATTAATAATTATAATAATTATTATTATTTGAGAATAGCAAGTAAAATTTATTGGCAATTAAATACTTAAAAAAAAAAAAAAAAATCAGCACGTTCAAATAAGAAGTTCCTAAGTCCTTTTTCATAAATAGCTCCTTCTGTAGACACTCAGCATAGAAAGCTGATTTGAAACAGATCTATGGTGGAGCTGCAGTCCATCCGTGGAGACTTTAAAGTCCATATGGCGAGACTGCCTAAGGAGTCAAATACTTTGTGGAAGGATCATGCAATTAATCAAAAAAAAAGCAGTAGTGTTTTCAGTTAATTTAAATCTATTTAGTATTTTTTTTAGGTGAAAAAAAGTGTCTCCACTTCAAAGAACAGAAAAAAATCTTCATGGTTTGCTGTTTACTCATTTTTTTGATGACTGTCAAAATCCATATATTTTTAACTATTTTGTTTAATAAAATCTGTTACTTCTCAGTGACAGAGAAAATCACATGACTTAAAAATAACAACGTGCTGTATCTTTAATATGGTTTTCCTTTATCAGATACACAGCACCCAATAAAGACACACTGAGCAATTCAGCTTTCGTTATCCTTACTAAATAGAGAGAAGTGAATTTATTTTTCCTGTAAGACTTTTTAACGCTATTGTTCTGGGCGGCTGGAGTAAAATCTGTAATTCTGTAGATATCCTGGTGTTAGCATGCTTTGAATTTATTAAATGTTATATATTATCCAGTCTATATTTGAGGCTTATTCTAAATGTAAGAGTTTTGTTGGCGTAATTGGTTAAGAAGATGGAAGAATTGGGAGTTGGATGTCAAATCACCACAATTCTGCTAGAAGAAGTGCCTCTGCAGGTGCAGTTACACAGGCAAAGCCGTTTTTGGGGAGAATTTGGGGAAGGGAGAAGCAATGGCAAGGATGAACCGTCCTGGCGTAACTCCTTGGTGTAATCCACGGCACTGGATGCTCTGGAGCCTTGCTGTGTGAGGCAGGTCTGCGCCTACGGGAAAGGCAGCATTGGGGATTTCAGGATGACCTCTGAAAAATGTAGTCTAATTAGTAAAAAGCAAACAAAAACCACTATAAAAATCTTACACCAGAAGGAGGTGGGTTACTGTGTGATGTAAAGGTTTGGGAACTGTTTCTCTGCTGTGCTGCTGAGAGTGGCGTGATCCAGAGGGCCGGCAGAGAATGCTCCCTGACTTGCCACACATGTAATGCTTAAATGTGTTTCAATAAATAACCATAAAAATATTTTGGCTTGCTTTTCCGCGGATTTTCCAATAGAAATGGTTAGCTTAGCCTTCAAACTTTTTCTTTTTTTTCTTTTTTTTTTTTTTTCTGTATTGGCAAAATGTATTTAATGTTTACAAAACACTGGCCATATTGACCTTTTCTCAAACACCCTTTTATTTAAATGAAAAATGGATTTGAGAATGATGATGATGATTGCTTTTTTTTCCCCTCTTACTGTAGTATTTAGAAATCCCAGTGAAAGAAAAATACCTGATATTAAGGGAACTGAACTGAGATCTGAGGCCACTTCCTAACTGTTCTCTCACGACCTTGCTTAATTAAATTGCTCAATCTGTCCAAGGCCGAGTTCCCTGCCTTCAGTGAAGACATGCTTCCTTTTCCTTGCTCTTAAGACTATCGGGGAGAAAGTGTCTTGTTATGTTTATATAGATCTCTTGAAGCCTTTAGCTGCTATTGTGATATGAATATAAAGAGCTGACGCTGTAAGTACTGGGGTGGCTGAGATTAGGTTTTGGATCGCTGCCTGTGATCCTGTTAAGGCCAAATACACATTAGTGCTCTGTGTGCAAGTGAACAGGCAGGGTTAACACACCAGAAAGGCAGAATTTCCACCGATACAGCTTTGTATGCTTTCTATAACATGGTACCCTCTGCTGTAGCCAATTCACCTTCTGTACGACATCTTATACAATCAGGACTTAGGCAGGGCAATTAAATGGGATTTCTTAAGTGGCAGCAAAAGAATGTTAATTGATGTGTGAAATATAATTATCCTCCTGGGCTCCTTGGCTTTCTTTTGTTCGTGACTGGTTTTGATTAAACAGCTCTACTTTCTGGGCCTATTGTATCCATTCACCCGCTCTTTTCTTCCTAGAAGCTGACGATGTCTAAAAAAGGCTGGCTACTTGTGCATCCCAAATATTTCCCAAGGCAGGAAAAAAAAAGGGGAGGGGAAGTGCAGGCAAAAATCAGTCATCCTGCTTGGTATGTGGGTCCTTTGCTGAATGCTGTTTTTGGGTTGGAGCCCTGCATCTGGACTCCAGCTCATGCCAGCTGAAAAGGAAACTTCTATTTTGTTTGCTTAAAAGGCAACAAGTCAATGTTTAAAAAGGCAACCTGAGGGGATTTTTCAGGGACTTGACCTGATTGATCTGGAAAATAAGTTAAATGAGGTGTGGCCAAGAACTTCTTAAAGCAATCAAGCAAATACTTTCTTACCAAGATGGTCAGGAAGCAAGAGGGTGGGATACTATATGTTCTGCTAAGCGTTGCCTCTAAATCATTTTCCTTATTTTTGTCCTGGTGGGCTATCATAATGCCCTCCATATGGGTGATTATAGCCATCAGGAGATGCAATAAGTTGGATATTTGTAGAGAATGCTTCTTCTGTATGAACACATGGCATTGTGAGAGTGGGAAGAAACCAGAACTGAACCTCTGCGATGGTTTTCTCCATCCTGGGTCTTTGGATTTTTTTTTTTTTAAAAAAACCAACAACTTTACAGGGCATTAGGGTAACAATGAAATACATTTCCTTTTTCTTTCCCAGCACCAACAAAATTGACTTCATATCAAGAGTTGGGGGTAGGCATTTTAAAGATTTATACTATCTTTTCATTCCTGAAATTGTGAATTCTGATGATATATAAACTTACGTTAAAAGTCTGCGATGGTGCTGTCGGTTAGCAGTTTGGCTTTTTGGATTCCATGTCATATGTGTCCAACAAACATACAGCTCCGGCAAGTCTTTATGCTGAGCAAGGGAAGGTCCTGGCGTTCTCAGATAAAGGGAAAGTACAGGACATTACAGGCTAAAATCTCTGTGATCAGCTGAGCCTCAGGTCTCCTGCTGCTGACTGACTTCCCCTGGCATGTCGGAGGGTGCCTGTCTGTGTTTTAGGGGGCAGAGAGGGAGTCTGTGGCACTTTTGGTTAATTTGGTCCTGATATTACACCAAGCTTTGCTGCAAAAGCATGTTACACCCAAGATAGGGGCTCTCTTTAAGACCACTATTGCATGTCCCGATGTACCCCGGCTCCCAGCAAATACTTGTTATTGTCCACGTGGGTCAACCTGTCCTCATGAAACTCTCTAATTCCTTTTTGTTTTGGACTTCAGAACATGCCATAGCAATAAGTGCCAGTTTAAAAACGTATAGGATGAAAAGATCCTTTCTTTGGTAGCTTGAAGCCCTCTTTCTGTTTCATTGGGTAAACCCTAATTCTTACTTGATTAGAACCAGTGAATAACTGTTTCCTAGTAACTGTCCTCGTAAGGTTGATGGTCTTGTAGTTGCTACTGATCTCCGGTTTTCCAGAGCTCTAGTGTAATCCCTCCTTAGTCATTCCTCTTTTCTAGGAGTCTGTTTAGTCTGTCTGCTCCTTCTTGTCTATCTCTGTTCAACCCTGTTGGTTTTTTTTGTTCTACTTTTTTGTAGTTCTGCTGTTACATTTCTCTGAGGCAACTGGAACTGCCGGTGACATTCGAGATCTTGGGAGTCAGTGGTGGTAAAATGAAGTGTGTTTTTTGTCAGTGCAGGTATCCGTTCCCTAATGCAGACAACAGTGTGACTGTTAAAGTCACGTTTTCATAGTATTGGTCAGAATTCAGCAGCGATCAGACGGATTGGAGTCCCATAATGGAGTGCTCTGAAAACCAAAAGCTGCATCTTTAGTTTCCAGAAGGAACTTGAATCCACATTCAGTACATTAAAAATGTACGGGCTGCTGGTTTACTCTAACATCTCATTTCTTTTTTTCCATTAAAACATTTTGATTTTTTGCCCCAATGTGACATGAAAACATGTTTTGAAATGTTATGAATGTCTGGCAAATGATTTGGTTTTGGACTGTTGCCCACCTGTATTCCTGCGTGGCCTACGCACTCGTGCAAAACTTGCTCTTGATCTTTTACGGCATGAAAATAATACAGCGGTGGCCTGAACTGTGGCTGTTAGTTAAAGATAATAAAAAATAAAAGTGAATCGATTTAAAATACCGAAAGATCAAGGGGCAACTGAAGGATAGGGAGGAAGGGACGGGATGAAAGCTGGTTCCCGGCCGGGTTGAGAATGCCAGAGGGGAGCAGCAGCAGCTCTGGGTCTTACCCTCAAGCCCCTGGGTTTGAGTTGTGCTTGCCCGTATTTCTGCTTTTCCAGAGTGCTGCCATGTGCCCTGTCCCACCAAGAATTCCAGGGATTTGGTAGGAAATTGCAGATGCTCTGCTTCTCTGCGAAGTAGAGGCAAAAAAATTAAGAGACAAGTCACCAAACTGCATTTTAGTGACAGCTGAGGTAAGTGTCACCTTTCCCAGGGCCTGGAATGCAGAACCAGAAACTTGGAGTGTGTATAAATCGCTTGTGGGACTTGGGGTGGGGTGGGGTGGGTGGGCGTTTGACTCCTTTCCTGGCACAATCCTAAGCAAGGAAGAGGGAAATGGAGAAATCCTCACTTAGTGGAGCTGCTTGGTGGAGACAGTCACTAGATCCCCTGATACTGCAGCTCTTGTTCTAGCTCATTTAGCACCACAACCCTCCATAAACCAAAGGGAGTACAACATGCCTAATGTAGCGTGAGGAGCAAGGCGGGGTGTGCCCCACGGTGGAGATTTACTGCTACCTGATGGGCCTCGGCGAACAGCATCCTCCTCCTTCCCCCCCCGAGAACCATCACTGCCTTCTCTCCTGCTCACACACACACACGCACATAAGCTCTTGAGGATGCACTTCGAGTCTTTTGTTTTCCCTCATTAAAAGTGCCAAGATGCATGTCAAATGCCTGGAGCAGTCTCCTGCTTTATAGTTTTATTGTAGTACTATTATGACTTATCTAATTTATTTTTTCCTCTGTGCGTGTGTGTGTGTCTTACTACTTATGCTTGCGAGTGTTTATGTCAAGCAGAGATAATCTCTTTGTGTGTGTTTCTGTCTACATACATATTTTCATTTCTGGAGGAGCTCTTAAAGTGGCCTGAGTATTTGCCTTTTCCCTCTTTTTCAGGTATGTAAAAGAATTATTAAAAGGGCAGAACCAGCCCCCATTCTGAACACCATGCTGCTGTCTTAACGATTACAGTTCTGTAGGATCTCAGCAGCATCTCTGTTCACTTTCAAATTTACACAGCTGTATACTGCAGCTATAAATTAATATATACTGAGGTGTGTATAATGTCAGTGAAGTTGGTACCATTCTTTAGAAAGGAGTATTTATTGACTTACGCCTTTAAGGTAATAGAGATGATCAATGTTTTAATCATGCCCATTAATTATTTTTTTTTTTTTAATAACTGGACTAGAACTAAAAATCCTCTACGCCAGTGTGTGTATAGACTAGATTGCAGTTGGTGGAGCACTGAATCATCTTCAAGTGTTTTAGGAAACTCTGCTATATAAGGTCAGCAAGAACCCACTAGACATGAACTCACCCGGTGTGAATGCCATGCTCACACCACCTATATGCCAGACTTGAACACCAAATGTGAGCACAGACACAGGAGCAAACAGGCTGATGTTGCTGCTCTGAGCCTGCCTCTTCCTTCCCTGTGTGAGAGCGAGCCCTTCTGAAACGTCACCCTTCCTCAGAGACCTCAGCCGTGTCTCCCTCCGATGACAAGTAGTGCTGGCTTCCCTCTGTCCCCCCGGTCACATCTGATGGCTGTCAGTGTGAGCCACCTCCTCGGCAGCTTTGCCAAGCAGCATCCCTTTAGCTTTCTGCATTTTAATTTTTTCCGATCAATCTCTGCACATGCAGAGATTCCTGATGTCCCGTAGGAATCGTGATGGCTGCTAACTCTTCTCTCACCACACTAACGTTTGGTATCTCACTCTGAAAGGCATCTTGGGCTACTGTTTGCAGGAAAATTGCTCTGCGTAGTAACCTGTGATACATTGGACTGTATTTCCTCCCGCACAGCAAAGCCAAATTGGTGTAGTAGCTTGCATTTCCTTTCAAGCAGCTCTGGCTGCTTTGGCACTAACTCTCAGTGCCAGACTGAAAACTCGAGCGAGGAAATCTAGACTGCACGTTGCTGTGGGGCCAGGACCTTGGTTTCATGACTCATCCATTTGGAGAAATACCCGCCTAAAAAGACCAATTCTGAGATGGCCCCATGTAAATGACATGAGAGAGACTCTCAGCCAAAATACAAATCCTGTTTCCACTTGTTGTAGGAACAGGGGAAGTGGATCTGCCCCCAAACTGACTGTGAAACTGGGGCAGGACGTTGCAGTATCCTTTTTCCTCTACGTTTGCCTTTGCTCCTACGCGTGCCCTTCCTTTAGGACCCTTCTAACCTTTCAAATGGGAAAGGCAAGTGGCTTCCTGTCCTGCATGTTTATGGAGTGAACTGGTGCAGGCTGGGTTTGAGGGAGGCTATAGATTTCCTGGCTCTCGTTCAGCCCTGGGCGTCCTGGCCTTCTGTGCAAGCAACTCTCCCAGCCCCACCTCGCCGAGCATTTGCTGCTGCTGCATCTTACAAGAGGGGCTCGGGAAGTCTTTTATAACCCAAAAATGGGGTCCATTTACCATATGATGAATTCATATGTTTTCCTCAAAGCTTAGAGAACTGAATTTCTGTCTTTTTAACAGGTGATGTCTTAGATCCTGAAAGATAAAGCAAGTTGTATCTGAGCAGAGGGTGTTTGCTGTCACAAAGAATAAATTCGAACCCTCTTACCATCTCAGCTGCTGGTGGTAAGTTTATGGCCTAATTTTCCGAATACTTTGCAGTGGAAACGAGCAGACTGAAACATGCCTTTCTAACGCTGTTATTAACCTGACAGCCTGGTGGTTCATTATGGGATTGAAATCTCGTGGGAACGACTCTCTGTCTCACAGCAGCACTGACACACAATCCGATGCAGCTGATTTGCCATGGACAGTCTTCAAATGTTGAAATCTCGGACTTTCTAAGTCCAGGGCTGCTATGCATGGGCACACTTCCTCCTAATCTTCAGGCATAAACACTCAGAGGCTCCAGACGCTTGAAGAAATAAACACACTGACTCGGTATTAATATTTCATCACAACACACTAAAGTTAAACCTCGCTGATCCAGAGTGACCTGCAACCACTCAAGAAAGTGTTTCTTTTCTTTTTTCTTTTTTCCTTTTTTTTTTTTTTAATTTTTAAATAATTTAACTTTTTATGGGCGGAAAATAAGAGGAAATGGTCTCCTGCATGGCAGGCTTAACATGGATAAGCGGAGCCGTTTCAGCTGGAGGAAAGCTGCTCATGTACTGAGATGTTGCTTTGGAGAGGTTTGTAAGTTCAGGGAGGACGGTTTAACAGCTTTGCTTGTTGTCTGTGCCACGTAAGGTGAACCGGACACACTTAATGCTGTGGAGTAACAGAGTACAGAATCACTGCATGCTTAAAACAGCAGCTCCTTTAAATATTACTTGGTAGTTGTGGCTGGAATGCAGTGTAGCCCTGAGTAGGCACATGCTTCACATCGCTACCGTCAGAAACCCCTACAATCTAGTCCGTGGCAGACGACCTTATCGCTGAAACCTCCTCTGAGCCAATGCGGTTACAGCCATGAGCAGTTTTTCTACAACTGGTACCCAAGGAGTTTCCAAGCAGCATTATTTGAACTGGATGGTAATGGTGCTGCATTTGAGGCATGCTTTTCTGTTGAACACAGGTGACGATCAAATCAGAACTTACCATCTCCTGGGGTTGTTGGTGGGTCGCAGCCCATGTGGGTGGCTGGGTGCTGGAAGCTGGGTGCACAGGCAGCCAGGCAGGGGTAAGAGAACGGTTGTTGACCTTAGACACTCACTTCAGAGGTTCTAGGCGCAGTTATTGACATGGTTTCTAAAGCTCAGAAGTAAAAATTGTCATCTTTTCCATGAATTAAGCTGGCCGTATGTGACCTGAAACTACTCAAGAGGAGTCAGGATGTTACCTTATATGACAACCTAGCTAATGAGGCCTTCACCCCCAGGTTTTTTTATTTTTCTATTAGGATAAAGCAGTTGAATTAATCTAATAGTGGATTCCCCCTCCCTTCCTTCCCTTGTTGTTGTTCTGAGTTGTTTTTAACTCAAGGCTTAAAGAATTATTTAATTTGCCTTGCTTTGCAATTGATGTTCTCTTCTTTCATTTGATTTTAATGAGTGCTAAGCACTCTGGGATATACACATGAAGGGTGTTACACGTGTCAGTTTCTGATCCATTGAAACACGGAAATAATAGAAAGGATTCCTTTCTCGCTGCCTTAGAGGCAGGGGACCCCACTGACCACACGAGGCAGCGGAGAGCATCACAAAAAATCGTGAAGGGAAACATTAGCAACACTTAGTAGCTATAGCTGCTCCAGCATTTTATCAGATTTACAAGGGCCCCAGTAAAATATACTATGGGAAAATGTAAAAACTCAAGTGCAATTTAAACAGTAGCGTTCTGATAAACTCAGGATCAGCTGGTTTTGATCGCAGTGCAGTTTGGTGCAGGAGCACCACTTGTGCATTACGAGTGAGGATCGGAGGAAGCTTAAAGCAGCTGTGCTTCTATATTTGCTCACTCTCTGTATTCAAACCTTGGCTTGAGAGCTCAAAGGAAATGAGATGTGTTTTGCATAACCCAGTTGCAATCAGTGGAAGCACCTCCTAATCTGCTGGTACTGCTTCTGACCTTTTGGGGATTGGATTCCTTAACCGAAAATGAAAACATTTTTAAGAGGACGGTGTTGTTCATTTGGGGGTTTTGTGAAAATTCAAAATGCATTAGTGAAAAGACACATTTACACAAAAACTCATATGAGGCTTCTGTTCTCCTGGAGAAGAACCCGAGGTTATCCACAGAAGTGTCTTCTTAGGAACTGATCTCTAAGATTATTTTGTAGACTTCTTTGCTTTCATTATTTTTGGGAATGCCTATAGCAGTGCATATCCTGATGGCATTAAAAATAAAAGGTGTTCTGTTATGTCTGGTCAATAGTGATGGATTTATTTAAAATATGGTTCTTCCTCTAAAAGTTGAAATGTAAAATGAGGCCAAAGGTCCTGAAAAACACAGGATGGGGAAGACCTTGAAATGTGAGGCTTTAGTGTTGAGAACTTGGAAAAAATCAGGATCCTTCACAGAAATCACTACTAAATCCCAAACTACCCTGCCTCTTCTGATCCAAATGTTTGTTTAGTAAGGCTGCAGTACAAGAAATAAATCCTGAATTATAATGACTTAGTCTGTGTGCCCCCACCTCCCTCCCAGTTTTAGCATCCATCTGGGAATCAGTTCTTCATTTTCTCTCTCATTTTCTGCCTTCTTATTTCAGGGCTTAAATAATCAGGCAGATCTGCAGAAACCAAAGAATTCAGTATATGCAGATTAATAATTGGATGTGAAAAATGGATATCAAATGTTAAGCAAAAAATCTGCAGGGGATTTGGAAGCCTGTTCTGCGTTAGCGAAGCAGGTGCTGAATGTTTCCCGAGTTATTCTGGAAGAGCCTGCTCCTTTCCGCACGCTCCGAGAGCACGGAGGCATTTCGCCGCCTTTCATCTCCCAGAATGGGGAGCGTTGCGTTGTGCTGTTTGGTTGAATACAGGCACAAAAGCAATGAAATTACTCCAGTTAATTACCTATTGAGACTACTGGGCAGGTCTGGACTCTAACTGCAGTTTCCAGCAAAAAAAATGCTCTAGCCAAGTGTTTGCAAGAGTTGCAAAGATGCTGGTCTGTACAGGATTGTGAAGGTGACCCTGCAGGGACATGGTTGGAGCCTTTATGTAGAGGGGACTCTCTTGAAGTTCAAGTGGCAGCGAGGAGAGCCTTTCTCTCCTCCTTCTGGGCCACTTTCACCCTCCTTCAATCAGGGCTAAATAGCAGGTTTGCTCACATATGCTTCCCTCTCCTTTGTAAACACAAAATCCCTTAAACAAATAGTGGACAGATCTTTTTTTCACTCTTGTGTTTATTAGAAGGACTTAGCTAATCCCTGTGTTTACGAAGAGTAGGGTGTGTCAACCTCCAAGCCAAGGGAGTTAATGAAATTCATCTGTTCTCTGTTTTCCGACAGAATTGAACTGGGGGGGGGAGGCCCGACCAACCTCCAGCGTTAAGGCAGCAACATGAGTAACGGTGGGGTTTGTAAGTAGAGGCATGAAAGGGAGAAGTGGGTGGGAGGAGGTGAAGTGGCTGGACGGGAGAAATGAAGGGAAATATTCCCCCTTCAATTAGAGTAATTAAAAAGTAGTAAAAATAAACCACCCAAACGAGAGTCTGGCCAAAACAAAGTCTTAATGTACACTTATGGTTTAAAGAGTCTGCCGGAGGCCACCACCATGTGTTGCCACAGCCCTCTTGTGTCTGCCTCTGACATGAAGCAAATACCAGTTGAGGGATGGGGATGGGGGCAGCTCCCGGAGCTTGCTCCAGCTGCTGGTGGGCTGAGCAGCCGGGGCATGGTGGTGGCCGCAGCAGGGCTGCCAAATGCCCCTCGCTCTGGCTTCCGCAGGTCCAGCCGTCAGCGGGCGGCTAAAGCTCAGTACATCAAGTATTAAGAGAAGCTGCTGTAATGTTGAGTTGATTTGTGAAGGGAATTAAAACCCCTCAAAATGGTAAATTCCCATTTACTTCTCTATGAAGGTTGATGCCACTGGCCGTTCTACTACTGCATGGCTTGTTTTCTCTGGTCTCATTACCTATACTATTCTTTTTTTTTTTTTTGCTGTTTACCTTCTTGCTCTTTAATTCCCTGGAAGAATTGGCAGGGTGAAATGGCTGTTCCATGGGTGACTTCTCCCTAGTAATTTGTCACTGTAGATGTATTTTGTCACATGAGCTTCATGGAAGCACAGTAGGATCCAGCCACATTGAACACCTTGGTGTGGTGTGTTTCCTGGAAGCCTCGGTCCTGACTTCACATGCTTCTTCATTAAATGTGGACAAGTACTTCTGTCAGATTGCATTGTGCTTTTATGATGTGGAAAGAGAAAGTGGCCGAAGAATGAGTTAGATTCTTCAAATCTGTAACTGGAGATTTGAAATTATGTGGGAAAATATGGTAATTTGAACTTCTGGGAGATGCACCAATCTCTGTCTGCAATCCAGAGGCTCTGTGACTAACAGGCTCAGTGGCAGGAATTTCTGGCATTCCCAGTGCTAGGGTCAGTAGATGATAGTTCTTGGTTGTAATCCCCAAAACCATTTCACGTAATGGTAAGCGTGTCCTTTCTAAGATTGCTGTACAAAACAGGACAAAACTATGATGTTCAGTCTTTGCAGTTTTAAAGGGCTAAGACCTTTATTTCTAAAGGTATTAAAAGTTTTTTGCATTATAAACCATTATAAACTCCAATGAGACAAATTGGCAAAATCTTGGGGCAGCGAACTGGGAGCACTGGGGGCAGTGGTTAATTTCAGTGCATGGAGAGACCCTTCCATGCTGGTTTTGCATCTAATAACATCTGTTTACTTTGATTTTTGGTGTTTGTCTCTGAAATTTTAGTCATCTGTAATAGGAAAACGTAGACGCTGGGGGAAGAACTGTCCTGAGGATTACACAGTTTGCAGTAGGTCTGCTATCTACAGTGAGTGTTGCACAGATGTTTAGAGTTTGGTTTCAGTGTGCCTGAGAGGCAGAGTTGCTCTGCACATGCAGGGATGACAACTCTGAGGTAGCCTAGTTTGGGATTGATTACTAATAGGAAAAAAAAAAAATCAGCATAAGCGTTAAATAAAATCCCAAGAATTTTCAGATTACTATTTCCTTGGTTTTCTTCCTTTTTTTTTTTTTTTAACCTGTTATCTGTCTGTCGTCCTGCTTAGTCTGTGATTTCACAGGGGCAGGAGCTGCTTGTGCGTAACCCACTGTACACAATTCATTTTTAATGTGGCCACATCTGCAGCCACACAAATTCATGACAGCTGCAGTTTTGATAGCTCAACCAAAATACAACTGAGTAATGAGAAGTAAATTTATTGTACACTGGCTGTGTTTGAGTATCACTGCTTTAGATGTGTGTGTTTTAAGAATAATTAATAAGCTAGAGCATGCACATACTCCCCTTTGGGCCAAGGACTCTTTCCTATCAAGTGTCTGAAGTGAGAGGGCAGGAATGTGCCAGGAAATAAAATATCTATATAAGTTACTGTTTTCAGAAAGAGTGGACCTTGAAAAGGTTTCAGAACGAATGTGGACCTTGAGTCTGTCTTTCCCTGGCTGGGGTTAGACCATGAGTAAAAAGTCTTGCTCTTCACAGCGCTCTGCTGTGCCATCCCTTACCCGGCTGAGCCAGTGGGAACTGCAGTATCAGGTTCATTTAAACCTAAATCAGTCCCCGTTTCTGTTCCCGTTTGCTGGATGATCCTGTGTTGTCTCCTGCTGCAACCCGAGCTTGAAAAGAGCAACTTTCATTTCTGTGGTGCTTGTAAATACAAATAAAAGCAATTTCTGTAGGACTTTACAGAAGTGCCCAGGTAATCTGCAATACAACCAAAGCATCTGGTTTTCCTTGCTCTAGCTGAGAGCCATTTCAGCAAAGGCCAGTTATATTGGGCAGAACTAGCTTCCTGCATACCCGTCAGGAGTGGGCTGAAGCCCTTTTGTTTATATTCTGAGAAAATAGGTCGTATTTAACATTGTGGGATGGACCAAGAAGGCAGTACTGTGGCATAGTCCGTGATGCTATGTGCTGAGTCCATTGCAAAGACAAAATACGAGACTGAGATCCATCTTAATCCTGAAAAATGCAGATTGAGGCTCTCTAGGAAATTTTTTCCAAAGCTTGTCACTTTAACGCAGTGGCGAGGATACCTTAATTGCTGGTCTCTAAAGTAGTAATACAAGTTACTGCAAGATATATTCTTAGTATGGTGACTATAGGTAAACTGACGAAATCCACAGAATAGATCAACTTTGTTGGTTTTTGATCTTTATACAGAGATGCCATCTTGCAGCAGTGATGAAGTTTTATTCAGGTTATAACATCAGCTTTAGTTTTTGAGCCAGCTTTCGAGCCTGAGAGTAGTCTGGTAGGCTCCCTGGCATAGAACAGAGACGAGGATCAGTTACTGGGAGGGAAGAATGGTACTGGTGCAGATGATAAGGAATCTAAATTAAACCATAAGAGAAGAGAGAAGAAGACGCTATAATATTTAAAAATGGCAAACTAAATAATATATAATTTACAGAAAATGACAGGGTAATGCTGGGACTATTTTTAAATCAACAGCAAATTAGAATTCAAACCTCTGATAGGTTTAGCAGATGGTCTGGATCCTAGAATCCAAAACCCACACACTTTATTTCCCAGTATGTTAAGAACAAAATAACGTTATGCAGCCTTTGCGGAATGTTTCTTGCTATTAAGCTATGTTGAAGATGACTTTTGACCAAGGAGGAATGGATTGGGAGTGGAAAAATATAAACAAGCTGGTTCAGTAAGAAAAAAACACAACTCTACTGGGGTGACTGTGGACATGTTACGGGTTCTAGGGAAGGGAGACAAGAGAATTTGGGAAGCCAAAGGAATATAGTGAAAACAAGTGGATGGATCCCTCTTGACTTTTACAGAATTTAGAAAATGTTCTCTCATGTCGACAGTAAAGGGAAGTGTTTTGATGTGAATGCTTTCATCCTGGCAACGTTCATGAAGACAGTATCAAAACTCTTTGTAGAGGTGGAGAGAAAAAAGGTAGGGTTTCCCGAGGAACACATCTAGTTAGGAAGCAGTAAGGCCATGCACACTCACTTGGAAAACTGGGATTTTCTATCTTGTGTTAGTACAGCTACACCATTGCTTCCACTTACGAAACCAGTGCACCTTGTGTCTTGGATAGGCCGAAAAAATCCCATGTGGTGAGAAATGATTGGGATGTAGGCAAAAATAATGTATTTTTTCTGGCTTTGGTTTTTTTCCATTCAAAACAATACTGTTTTGACAAGACATGAAATACTTGCATATTTCTTGGAAGGGGGAGATTTGTGGTAGCAGAGGCTTTCTGAACAATAGATGCATGAGATCTATGTTTGATTTCTTCCTCTGTGTTGGGGAAAGTGATGTTAGCTCCTGGGAGAGTGCTCTAACCACTGCTTGGTGGAAAATGATGTGCCTCTCCTCTGCTGGCACTGGGCTTTTATTTATAGGGTGTACAAAACTCATTCTTTAACATAAGTTTAGGACATTGATCTCACTAGTGGGACACATGGGCTGCAGTCTTGATACACAGCATATTTGTTGATGCAAAGAGGCAAGATCCTACAAGGAAGACAGAGAACTTTCCATACTAGCCACCCAAGTGACACAGGAGATAAGGTGCCATCCTGAGTGGTGAGAGTCGGCAGTTCATGTTCCTTTAGGTAGATGAGCCACATCTCCCATGTTCACAATGAGCACCTTAACCTGGCAGGGGCTTCTTGGGTGGATTAGAAATTAGTGTTGCCATCAGCTTTTCTTCCACTGCATTTGTGAATGTAACGCTAAAAATGATTCCATGCTAATTTGTCATGAATTTATAAATAGCTTTGATTCTTTTTTATTTTACTAAATGTGCCAAATGTGAGAAAGTGACTTAAATATAATATAGTCTTATCTATAGATTTGGCTATAATATAGCTGGGAGTCTGGGAAATAAAAACTTTTCTATTATTCACTTACAGTGGAAGTGGCACTAATGGGAAGAGCTGGTGTGTGTTCATCTCGACACTAACTCTTCATCTGGGATGTTCTCTGCTACAAAAAGACGTGCCGCAGAGCTGCTGATAAAGTTGGGGGAGTGCTGTCTCCACCAAGATTTACGTTATCTTCTGCAACTAGGTGGGAGCAGCATTGCTGAGCAAAATCCAACTTTAAGGATGACCCTCAGTAGCTGAACACACAATATGAATGTTTAAAGCAAAAGATAACACAAAGTGTTTTCACCCAGACTGTGTTTGTTTATTTGAACCTTTCAGTGAAAAGAATCTTGTAATGAGCTTAAGGAAGGCTCAAAAATTGAATTGGTATCTAGCAAACTTTGATCAAAAAGGTGATTCTGATACAACTAAGCTGCTTTTACCCTGCACTGTGAGGTGCCTCTATAGCTATAGAGTGCCTCTATAGAAAAATAAAAAGGACTCATGTAATTTCATAAATACAGATCTCAGGATGAGTTCTATGAGGGCTTTTTAGCAGGAATGGTGGTGCTTTCTCTGACTAGGCTATTTTTGTTGTTGATCATGTCCTATAGGCCCTAGTAACTTGGAGAGAACACCTGGTGAAGATGAACAAACTGTTAAGCAAAGTAAAAGCTGTCACGCTGTAGGGTTAGGGTGTCCTGGTGTATCTGGATTTGGTGCAGAAAGAAAAGCAAAATATTTGAGTGGTGTTTCAGAGCTTTTTGTCCTTGTCAAAGCTAATTGCTATCTGTTTGAAAGGAAGCCTTGTTACTGAAATAAAATTCTTCATTGAATTTCAAACTTTTTCCAAGGGATTAACTCTTTTGATAACGTTTTTCTCGGGAAAGGTGGGATATTTTAACTGAAATGAGAGCCCAGTTGATCAGATATTGAATGAGGCAGAAGAAAGACATGACCCTAAGTCTCTGTACCCATGGAAAATGCTCCAACTACCAGTTATTCACTGTTCCTGTCTGTAACTCTTGAGGAAAAAATGCAGAATGTCATTTTCTGCACTGCACAACTAGTTTGATTTTTTTTTATTTTTTTCATCTGAGTTTTCTGCAGGACAGGGAAACTTTGCAGCCCATCTTTAGTTTTTCCTTCTTTTGGCAGCCTTACACCGTTTTTTGGAAATGAAATAGGGAAACACATGTAAAAAACTTTTGCTCTGGAGGAGAAGGGGAGTGTGTATGTGTGTTGGCTTTATGCGCTCACTAGTTGAACAGCTATACAAATTCTTATTTTAGTGTAGACAAAAGGTGCCAGGAGCCAGAAATCTTGTGTTTGTGCGCTGGACACAGTCTGAGCAGCAGCAATGCACACGTTCCTCAGCTTCCTTCACTACAGGACTCCTATCTTCCATCAAAAAAAAAAAAAAAGTTTTATTTGCAGGTGTCTAATCCTTATTCACTGACATCTTTGCTCAATATGATCTTAGTACCCGTTTCAGTGATTCCCTGCCTGGCACCACCACAGCACTTCACCTATTGCCCTCTGAGTCACTAGATAAGAAGGTATGAATTGCCTCAGCAAATCTGATCCAGAAGCCTTTTAGCCCAATATCCTGCCTCCCTCAGTAGCCAGCCAAGATACTTCAGAAGAAACCCTACACGATACCCTATTACTGTGGAATTGCATTTTGCACGTGAGGTATTTTTATCTCAGGCAGTTAATACTTGGCATGTGCCCAACCATATTTTTATCTTTTCGTTGTAACTTATTGTTTTGATTATCAATGCCAATGACTAATCCTTTTTGGATCTTTATAAATACTTAAATCAGTGATATTTTATATGAGGCAACCAGCTCTATAACTTGGTTGTGGGCTGCATAGGAAACAGAATTTCTTTTTTTTTTTTTTTTTTATTGGTTTTGAATTTGTTTTCATTCATCTTTACCTGGTGTTCCTTTGTTTCTGTGTTATAAGGTTAAAAAAGGAACACGTGTGCTATACTCTCTGCTGCTCGCTCTTCCTCATCTTCTCACTAAATCAAGTCTTTTCACCAATATCATATGGAAGTCTTTCTCTGAATCTAAAACCTTTCCTTGTCCATTCTTAGGCTGCTTATTTCCGCTACATCTGGTTTTGAAATGGAGTGAGGAGTGAACATAGCCATCCAAGGAAGGGTGTGCCATCAATTTACTGAATGTTATTAATATCGCTATTTGCAGATTGTTCCAAAAATTGTCTTATTTTCAAAATTCTACTGAAGTGGGTGTGTGGGGAGCAGAATGTGAATTTCAAATGTTATGAAATCGGATATTTTTTAGTGTTATATTAATAACGTCTATTTTGATTGGCGCCTTAGCTTGATATCACCAGAGAAATCATCTACTTTTCCCCAGGGGTGTGCTGGATGCACAGAGGTGTAATGGCAAAATTAGTCAGAAATAATTGCAGAGACGAAATAATTCCGCCTCTGCCTATTAAGATGCAAAAACCCATGGACTGGATTTTTTGCTGGTATGTCATGACTGGCGTGATGCCACTTTACACCAGTGAGGGAGCTGGCCCCTTACCTCAATAATCCTCACTCGGGACATGGCCAGTCACACAAACGCTGGTGGCTTCACTTAGTGACAGAAACCTGGCTGCTCTTCCAACTGGAGGGAATGTGGGATTCGTGAAACTTTAGGAGGGTTGTGGCAAGAGTTGCCCTGAGATTGCTGATTCCATTCCTGCTTTTTTGTTTTGTTTTAGTTGGCTCGCTGTGATTGTTTTCACTCTTTGCCAGGTGCAGAGTTGAATGGCAGGCCACACTCAAAAGCTCTTCTTTCACAAATCCACCCACGCTACAGATTTCTGTGTTCGTCACGTTCTATGACATGTAGCTCTTGGAAATATGCAACTTGGAAATAATATCTTTAAATCTGAGTGTGCTTGGACTAGTAAAAGATAGATTTTTAAACTGTCCAGAGAGGGCAGGAAGAGAAAACGATAGGAAAATATCTGGGAACCTTAGATTCCCTTAGAGTAGGGAGAACTGGAATATTTGATCCAAACCCTATGAGTTTTGAAGATTCAGACCCAAATATGAGAGGCTGTGCTCATGTTTAAAATAAAGATGAGCCATGGTGCCAAATAAAGACATCTCTTGGGATTTCAGTCAGACTTTGAAATCCCCACAACTATGCGTCTTGGTCCTGGCATCTAGTTGTGTGTGCTTGCTCTTGTCTAGCTGCCTTACCCTCCAACCTTGAAGATTTGTTATATATCCGCTTCCAGTGATGCCTTTTTGTCTGCAGTCAGCAACCAAACCCCGTTCACTATACCCAGTGCAGGGTGAAGTTCTCAGCCGAGTTCCTCAAAAATGTACACAGTGAGCAGAAGCACGAAGAGTTGGTTTTCTACCAAGAAATACTTTGGGGATAGAGGAAACAAAAGACGAGCTGGATTAATACAAATCTGACTCATTGGGATAGCCCTCTGGTCCCCTACAGGACCTGATCTTCTCCTTTGTACTTACTTTACACCAGGTTGAGTTCATTGACTTTGCAGTAACTTGCCTAGAGTTTGTGTTGAAAGTATGTTAGAGAAGAAAAGGAGCAATAATTTTCAAGCTAGCATGAAGAAAATAAGAAATTAAAGACAAAATCCAGAAAATTATGGGGTAAAAGGAAGACTGATAGTTTGGGGGATTTCATAATGTCTGGAACAAGATTCAGGACTGCAGTGATCATAAATTGCTACCACTTAGTTGCTACTACCATTACAATTCAAGAGGAGGAAAATCAGCAGACATACTGGAAACTGGATGGAATCCAGTGTGTCCTTATCAAAAAAATAAAATGAAATGCAGAAACCACAATTTAAATGAGGCTCGATCTTCCATAGGTTGATATTTTGGCACAGATACCGATGCTGCCTTGACTTCTGTTTTATCTTCACGGTGACTGTCTCCAAATAACAGAAGAAGGGAGACAGACTAGGGAGGCTATGCTTTATTCAGCCGCATTTATTTATAGCATTAACTATATATCTTAAACTGTTAAGGATTGTCCCGTTTCAGACTTTCTTCTTATAATCTACTAGAAAAATAGTCTAGTGGGAGTCTGTTAATATTACCCTTTTGCCTGTAGCTCTCTGATTTTGATTATGCATTGCATCGCGGGTGAAATTTGGGTTAAAGATAATTGTAAATATGGTATTGATATTAAATGATGTTTTCCCAACATTGCAATAATGCTTGTTTTGTTTGCTGGAGAGTTTATTACTTTTTGATCAATAGCATGTGAGATTTGTGAGGGAAATTAGCATAGTGAATAACAATTAGGAGAAAAATCAATGGCATTCAGACAAATAAGTGACTTGAAAAAGTCCCATAGGCACACGTACACTCGCACAGATTCTTTAAAGTGTAATACATCTCATTTTGAATTCTAGAAGAGGAGAGCACTATTTGGACCAGAACTGAAACTGATGGCAGTATAATTGAACTACTGTGGGGCTATTTGTTGCTATTTAGTGTTTCTAATAGCTTGAATCTATGACTGCTTCATTCACTGACTCCGCGAACTTCCTTTTGACTTCTATGATGGTTTTTTCTGTAGCCCGTACCAGTCTGCTTTCTTGAGGTTACCCACACCATGTGTTTTTTGTGTCACTTGAAATGCTTGCCTTTCCCCTCCACGTAGTAAGTTCCATCTGCCTTACAAGAACCAGAAGAGCTTCAAATGAGACAAGCCATTGAAAAAAGTTCAACATAAACAGACAGAAGTTATTCCTCAAGAAAGACTGAAGCTGTGCAACTCTGCCACAACATGTCACAGATCCTAAACAGTTCACATGGGCTCAAAAAGCTTCCAATTATTTAATGGAAGAAAAATCCATCTAGGAGTATTAAACACAATAAAATCCTCCTGGCCCATGTTCTGGACATGGTCAGGAGCTTAGAGAGTATTTTGGTTCTTTGCAACCAGCATCACTGTGTGCCTTGCCCTTTTCTGGTGGTTTTCTCTGAAGCCCTTCCTGATAGACCCATGGCGCAATGCATGTTTTTATGCCTTTTTTTTTTTTTTTTTGAACCTACACCTAGACTCCTTCCTCTTCTATCCTAGGGATGATAACAGGAAGACTAATGTGAGAAGGGAAACGTGTTCATTTTTGTGCCATGAGTTAGTATCCCTTAGTCTTCTGGCTGCTTCTACCTTATGGCAACCATATCTGTCTATAATGGGAAGAATGCTTGAGCCCAGGAAGAAGCAGGGTGGCAGGAGACTCAAGGCAGCGTCTGTGGGAAGCAGAAGAAGTGCCTGTATGTGCTGATGTGGTCTTTCTGTACTCGGGGAGGTCTTGGGGTTGAGGACTCCAGGAAAGGTGGCTGTGGGTTTCCTCACACTGATGCCAAACAGGTGAAATAATGATGCTGAAAGACTGAGAGAAAGATCAAAAGCAGTTGACTTCTGGCTCTGAATATAAGCTAGAAGAGTGGCATTTAATCTCTGGACCTTGAATACTACAGGAGAATTTGGGCTTTTTGACTTGGAGACCTAACACTGCTACTTTACAGTGAAAGGAAGAATCCGGTCCAGAGTCATACAGGCTGTGGCGATGTGTGGTATGAAATCCCACAGAAAGCAGCTGAGAGAAAGCTGAAGGCAGTAGGAGGGATCTAACAGGAGTTTTTGGGTCACCAAAAAGCTGGAGGAGTGGAGGCAAAAGAGAGGGCAAGTCTGTGAATAATAAGCGTGGTGTGTCATGGGGTGTTCTCAGAGGCCAAGTGTCTTTGTGTTTGGATGATGATGTCCTGAATTGGAGTGACTGAGGCTCTCAGAGATGCAGCTGTGCCAGCTGTGTTCATTGCTGGAAAAGTCAGCCATGAGAAAATAGGTGAAGGTCCCCAGTTTGGTTAGCCTAAACTCCCAAATGGCTGTTGCCTGGGTGAAACCAATTTCAGTCTTTGCTGCCTTGAACCAAATGCCTAATTGTGGCAACTTCAGCACGTCTTTCACATAGTCCTCTTTTATCACCCAACATGTCTCTTGTTTTCCAAGAGGAAACTAATTCTGTGTAGGCAGCTGGGACTAGGAGCCTACCCTTTTTCTTTTTTTGGATTGAGAGTCGTTTGCATGCACGCTACATATATCTGAGCACAATCCTCTCCCGAAGTCCTGTTCAGGAATCAATGTTTAGAATAATGGCTCTGCTTTCCTCTGAATTGAGCTGGTTAATAACTATTGCTGGGGAAATCAATCAGCTCTATGATATCTTATTACTTACGCTAATTTAATCACAAGGAATGGGTCATTGCTTCAGTTCAGAGGGCAAAATGAGTGTGTGTGGATATGGGAGTGTAGAGAAACAAGCAGAGGAGGGAGACTTCATGACCCAACACACAAGGGGTAGAAATAGCATGGACTTTCCCAGGACTGCAGGATGGGTGATAGCGAGAAAACTCACATCCACTCTCTATAGTTCCTGGTAATCTATAGCTTATAGATCTATTTTTAATGTTATTTTCATGTTCCAAAGAGTCTAATAGATGGAGGTAAATCAGAGATTTTCCTTTCCCCCCCCCTTCTCCATTTTCTCTGTGTCCACACAGGCTAAAAGAGGAGGAACATCAAGAGAGACAGACAAGCAGAAAAGATGTGCGACTTCCATCAAGGACCTCTGAGCCCATTTCAAGTTCTTGCCCACCCAAGAAAAAGGTAAATGCAAAGGAACTGCTCATGTGTTGAGTGTGTAATAATTAGGAGGAAGGAAACAGCGTGTAAATAAAAATGTCTGAAGAAATAAGCTTCATTTACAAGATGTGCAGATTCAGCCTGGCAAAGCTGAATGTCAGAACATTTTCAAACTCTTGTCTAAATTCTGGTTCCTTTCCTATATACCTGATGATGTGTTTAAAGCCTTCCCTGTATCCTCTTGGTCCTAGTGGAGACTACTACTTTTGTCTGTCACTACAGAAAGTAGATTAAAATCAATTTCTACACACTGAACTCTAGCTCGATTATAAAAATTTTTTCTCGAAAGAAGTCTTTCTTTCTTTCAGAAAAAAAAAAAAAAGGAAGTATCTGTTTTCTAGTATAACCAAGTACTGAGTTCCAGAAGCTAAACACAGGCAAAATAAGCGTAGCTGTGTAGAAAGTCATGCATCTCCATGATTCTTGTGTAGGTACTTCTTTCAAGTAGCCTGAGTTCTCACAACTGTAGATTTTACTCAGATCCTGTTGCGTTTCTCTGGTTTCCCCTCCGGTTCGAGGGTGCAGATAATACTGTTTTCAACTCGCAGAAAGGTAACACCTGTTTGGGAGCAAAACCTTTCTGATATTCTATATCAGAAATATTTCTGATATTCTATATATCTATATTGTAAAAAGCAGTCCATGTTGGAGGAAAGGCAGTGAATAGTATTTAGCAAAGTCTTAAATAGAATATTGTTTTGTGGTGACAAAAACAGATACGTTTTTAAAAGTACTGGCTGATCATGCTTAATCCTTAAGGAATTACTGTCTCTGAAATGGTGGAATTGCTTTTAGTGTTGGTCCCTTCCTCGGGGGAAGAAAAGAATTGAAAACTGACCCATCACGTTATAAACACATGTGAGACTGTCGCTGAATCTCTCCATGCAAACAGCACCACTTTCCTGACAAACACATCTTGGACGCTGTTAGAAAAATAGAAAGCACTAGTGCTAACTGCTGCCCTCACGTTATCTAATTCACTTTATTAACTAGGTAATGAACTAAAGCCATCATGGTCTAATTGAAATAAATAAATACATTAAAACTGGGAATTAAAGTTAACTGCATTTTGATGGTTTTGGGTTATTCATATTGCTTCAAAATGTTATTTTTAATCCAAACACTGCTGGACACATCTCCTTGTGCCCCAGGGATAGTACAAAGTATGTTATTGGCCTCTATTTTTGTACCCCATTTACTTCACATTCACGCTGCGTCCAGATGATTTTTTTCTTAGCAAGATCTGATAACTTCAAAAGAAAAACCAATAAAAGAATGGGAGAAATGTTGAATAACACTAAAATAAGTAGAAAAAGTTAGGATTTTCAGAAACGCTCATGTTTAGCCGAACTCAGCTGATACAGAGCTATTTTGAAATGTCTGCCCTAAGTTTATTTTTCATCAGCTGCAGCATTTGATGCAATAATACTGAATGCATTTTAGCGAAGGTTTGCTCTGATCATGGAAGGCTCCTCAATAAAAGAGTTGTCTTGTTTTGTCTGTCCAGCACACTGGTGGTCTGTCAGTGCTCTTAACTCTTGTGCATTTGCTGCATCCTGTTCCTTGGGGATTCCGTGTTAACTCCAGGTTTGTTCTGATTGTTGCATTGTGTTAGACAGCTGAAAAGAATAGTAACTCTGATCTTCCAGGGGGTCAATTTCTACAGTTGTTACAGAGAGGCTTTTTCATCAGCAACAGTCAAGATTTCTGCAGCCTGAAGGATGCTCAACCTGTAAGGTGGGGGAGTAAATCTTCACACCATGCAAGTTTGTTAATCCTGGGTTTAGTTTCTCTTTTTTGGCTGACAAAGTGGGCAGCCCGGTGTTCATCAGTTTGCAGATATCAGTAAAGGAGCATAACTGAAAAAACCCAAACAAACCCCAAACAAGAAGACAATAAATAATAAATGAATATGGAATAAATATATTACTTTTGCATGAAACAAGAACATAAAATTACACTCAAAGGAAAGCCCTTAGTCTATAACCTACTACACTCCTGAAATACTCCAGTGCCTCTATTAAGTTTATTAAGGAGAGCTGTGAGATCTTAACAGGAATGATGGCACTGCCATTCTGCTCTGTTGCTGTACAGTTTGGGGAAAGATTAGTAATGGAGATAATTAATTGTAGGGCAGGGGTCTGTGGAAGTTTGGGGGCAGAGACAGAGGTTTCTTTTAACTTTTTTTTTTTTTTTTTTTTTAATTCTAATTAGTTCTATATCCCCTCTTGTATAACAGGGTCCTGATATCAGCAGTGTCAGAAATCAGGGCCTGATCCTACTTCCCACTGAAATCGATGGGAGTTTTGTCATTGATGGAGCAGCTGAGCAAGTAACTTGCAAGAATTCATTTATTCAACAAATCTGGCTGCTGCTTCTGCTTATCTCTATTGATTGTACTCATGTCCAATCAGGGTTGCAGCATTAGCTGCATTACCTTACAATAACAGGGTAATTCACTTGGGGCATGTTCTTACCAAGTCCTAGAATCCACACAAAGATAAAAAAAAGGTTTATCCCATGCAAAGATGCCTTCAGTTTTTTCAGGGGCAGTCGCCTCTTTTATTAGTTGTATATCTCAAGGAAGTGTGTTCCCTTTTTGGAGCTGCCAAACTAAAACCAGAAAGGTGAAGTGACTTGAGGAAGTTCAGCTGGTACAATGGAAAGATGATGCAGCAACAAATATAAACTTTGGGCTTGGGAAGCCTAGTTTCGGATTTCAGTTCTGTCACCTGAGTGTAAGTCTGTCATCTGTCAAATGAAAAGGTAGAACATCTGTGATTATAATTCTGGTTTGTAAATAAACCATCAAAGGGAACTTTTTCCAGGAGTGATTCTGCGAAGCTTAGCACAGCACATCCTTTTGCTTCAGCGTCTTGCCTGGTCTGTGGGCCTGAAATCCTTGATTGCTATTGCTTGTTTTTCTTTTTCCCTTTCTATTTTGCTGACACCCTGACGCTTTTGTTTTCTGAATTCCTTCTCCACTTTCTATGACTTATGATCACAAAAGATAGAGCAACTTGGTTATTAACCACTCGTTTTCCTTGCTGGATTATCCTCTGGACGGTCAGCAGTTAGAACAAGTCTGGGTCTGGTCCACTTTAGTGCCGTGCTTCTTGTGGGAGGGAGGGAAGGAGGAGTAGCTGGTCACTGTTACTGAGACAACTCAGAATCACAGAATCACAGAATCACAGAGGTTGGAAGGGACCTTTTAAGATCATCTAGTCCAACCAATGAAAAAAAAAAACAAAAAAAAAAAACAAAAAAAACCCACACACAACACAAAAAAACAAAAACAAAACCACCACACACGCAACCCACACACGCACCACCACACCACCCAACACTAATCCATATTCCCAAGCACTATGTCAACTCCTCTCTTGAATACCTCCAGGGATGGTGCCTCAACCACCTCCCTGGGCAGCCCATTCCAATGCCTGACAACCCTTTCAGTAAAGAAATATTTCCTAATATCTAACCTGAACTTCCCCTGGCGTAACTTGAGGCCATTGCCTCTTGTCCTATCATCTGTAACTTGGGAGAAGAGACCGACCCCCGCCTCTCTACAGCCTCCTTTCAGGTACTTGTAGAGAGCAATAAGGTCTCCCCTCAGCCTCCTCTTCCCCAGGCTGAACAGCCCCAGCTCAACTCAACACCTCTTCTTCTCTCTGACAGTTTCCCTTCCAGGCCAGGCCTTTCCTGGAAACCAAAATACTCTGTCCTGTAACTCTGTGTTGAGAAAAACTTGCTCTGTCAAACAGCAAAGCAATAGACTCTGCTTTGTTGTTTTCCCGTATGGTCATGAAGAGGGGATGTTGACATCAAACCTTTTACTTTTAATCCAAATCTTACTTTTGCTGATACTGTTATAATTCCTTCTCTTTCAACCACATCCACCAATTTTTCTTGCTTGCTTTCTTTTTTTTTTTTTATTTTTTTAAATTATTTGAAGAAAAGCAGAGCTAAGACACGATTTAGGAGCAGTCAAACCTCTGTGGCTTTCTTTTGCTTAAAGAAACTGAGTGCAAGATTCTGTGCAAACAACTTGCTGTTCATGTATATAAACTACTTCATGGAGACCTCGATCCTGCAAAGAGCTCTGTGTATAACCCAGTGAAGCACAGGATTTCTGCAGAGGGCAAAGTTTATAAATACAGTTTACAGCCCTGCCTGCATTAGAAAATGATACTGCTTTAAACATACTGTTATAGTTTTAATTCCTAAATCCTCTACAGGTATGGGTGTGTAAGTTTGCTTTCTAAAGGTGTGTTTGATTCTGTATTCATATAGTGACATAATTACACCAGAGAAAATAATCTTTACACAAGTATAACTGAGTCTTCATTAAAATTGTTATCAGTATAACTTAGCTGGTTTAAAAAAAAATATGAAAAAACACAGATCTGAATAGAGTATCCCTGGTCAATGATTTTATCAGTAAAATCTAAATATACATCGATGAGAGTGAATACCAACAGTGCCGTTCACAGTTAATTCCCGAGTGTGTTAGATTTCAGACTAGTAAAAGCAGTTATTCAATGGGTTTTAGAAACAGAAGTTGATTAATTTTCACTTTCATAAGTGTTTGTTCTATAATTTAATCAAGTTTATTGCTTTGCTTTAAAAAGTATTCCAACAGCTCCAGGTGCTTTTTGGTTTATTTAGTCCCCCAAATAGACATGGTGGGGTACAGTCTTTGCTGCTGTTAAATAAACAGAGTGGTTTTACCAACAGTTTGTCTGCCTAATTTAGCATTCCCCCAAGTGCATGTTCTTCTGGTAATGGGGCTGTTGGGGAGATTACCCAAGTGATTGTTGCCCCTCCGTGTGTTTGCACACAGAATAATTAGTAGGCTTGTGAAATGCTTCCTTGAAATGAAGTCTGCTTTCATAGGGCATTTGCTCATAGGAAATCCCACTACCGAAAAATCTGGTCAACTGAATTCAAGTTTCAAGAGACTTTGGGCTCTTAATGAGGGCAAGGATTGAACATTAAGACGGAATTTGGAAAGAGAGGTTAAGCTGAGTTTGTTTCCCTGTCAGCTGGTTTCTTGAGTTACTTCTCTGTTATCAGCAGAATAAAGTATGAAAGATGACCTGTAAATGGGAGCCCTTGGTTTCTGCTGGGGATTGCCGTGCTGTATTGCTGGGTCAAGTATCCAGATGTCACTGACTTCACAAAGCAGCACAGATGGAAACAAATGACAGCTCCCCTTTCTGCCTTGTGCTCTTGCAGAAGTTTATTAGAGAAGCAGTAGGTGACTGGAACACATTGGCAAGTGGGGAATCATCATTAATTATAGATTAATTGCACTCACAAATAGCAGCCAATCGCTGGTGAAATGGGTGACTCTTTATTCCTCAAGTTGTCACTTGCTATATTTTTTTGCATATTTTGCATGAATTGTGGCAGAAGTGTCTTTTCAGAATTGATCTACAAATGTAGCGTGTGGACAGAAAGATGAATATGTCTCGAGAGATTTCCAGACAAAGGGCCTTGGGTCAGGCTATCGGAGAAAGGAAGGGATCGGCTCTTGCGCATAGAGCTGAAATGGTGCAAGGTAGCCTGAAGGAAGTTCTGAACTTCTTTTAACTTTTAGTAGAAACTGAATCCCCAGCAAATTCAGGCTACTCTTCAAAATACTCACTGAAATTAATACGAAGAATATACACTAGGGAGAAGATACACTTTCTCCTTCTTTATTTCATGTATATTTTAAAAGTTATTCTCTCTCTTCATTCCCCCCCTTTTGGTTTCATTTCATAAATTTTATCTGAGGGAACTGGACTGATAAGATGAATGTTGTTGGGGAGGGAGTGCTAGTATTACCCTTAAATTTTATGCACCAATTACGAATGTATCTGCAACACGAAGTGAGGAGAGCGAGCTAGTGGACTGGAAGAGCAGAACTGCTTTTGGATCAATAGATGAGCTGACATTGAGGCTTGAGGACTGATAGAAATGGTGGAAAGGATAGACATATTTGGCAGATTTCTGAAGACATTCAATAGTGACACCAAGATGGAGCTGATAAATCAATAGCTCTTTGGGCAGATTAGATTGATATTTTAAATGTATATGGAACTGTCTTAGCCAGGAAGACTGAACAACCACTGAAGGAACAGATAAGCAGAAAAACATTAATTCATATTCTGTATCATTTTAGTGTGGTTTTTAAAGGAACTGTGTGGAACGCCAAGCTGTTTTCTTTTTTGCAGCTGGGAGGTTGGATCAGATGTAAGCTTGAATTGAGCTTTTTCTCTGGAATTGCTCAGGCTGGTGTGGGTTAAGTTAGCAATAATGAGTAAATTATTGTTGTAGTGAAAAAGTGTTTAGTGCAAGTTTGTCAGTTAACAGCAGGATGGGACTGGGACAATACTAGTAGGGGTGGAGTGGAGGTTGGCCCCGTCTCACCATGTATATTATCTGTGTGGGGGTGTTTTCGGGAGCATAAGGATGTAAAGGAAGGCATTATGGCAAACCTTCAAACCATGCCATCAACAGGACTTAGAATCTAAAACATGCCTGACTGAGGACAAGGGGAGTTTTGTCAATGATTTCAGTGGGAGCAAAACTGGCCCTTTGTACTACCTTTGACCAACCAGGCAGTTTCCTCATGCTATCAGCTGGCGTAAATGAGAGACAAAAAGTTATGAAGTGGTTTTAATCATCCTGGCATTCCTGGGGTGATTTGCAACTTTTGCTGTGTTCTGATCACTGTTGGGCTCTCCCGCAGTGTCCCTCCATCTTCCCTGGAAACCTACTAGAAGTTCAACTTGAAAGGTTTTTTTTTTTTGTGAGCAATACTGCTGTTGTGTTCACCAGATGTTGTGAAGCTAAATTAAAGGAGAGCTTGTACTAATGGAATTTCCTAGAAGTTTACAAGTGAATTATTATGGTTGGAAAACGTAGGCTATTTAATATATATTTCCATAGAGGCATGAGGGGAGGACTGTGCTGAATAAAGTAAACGTATAATGATGAGAGGGGAGGGATGTCCTTGCTTTGCCTTCCCTTAGTTTGAACTTGATGGAAACTGGATCAGCCTAAAGACAGATCAGCTATTCATCTGTCCAGATTGCATTACCCAAAGTGGTTTGTCTGGTACCATTTCCCTTTCCAAGACTCACTGGCCTGACCCAGCCTGTTCAAAAAGGATCTGTTACATGCTAAAATAGTTTTAGAATAATTTTATTTAAAGGGAGAAAAAAAAAAAAAAGATTGCTAAGAGGAAACCGATTCCATGACAGCTAGGTTAGAGTGATCTTGTCTTTAACTGCAAATACCACTTTATTATATTTGCACGCAAATAGATGCCAGGTAACTGTGTCAGATGAGGAGAATGTTTCAAAGTCATTTGCTTTCTGGAAAACAGAATAGCTCAGCAGGACTTAGAAGGCTCCTAACTGGAGATGTGTTACGTACAGCGTTGATAAAATTGGTCTTTTGCAAGTTTATAACCCCTCAAAGTTCCCCTGAAAGATGGCTGTCTCTCTGCAAGGCCTCTTGCTGATTACTGCTAGATTGCGGTATGGCGTAATTAAAAGGAATGGGGAAATGAGACCTGGCAACAGTGTAGGGCTACAAAAACTGCTTATAGGGCTGACAGAATAGATTTCTTTACTCAAGAAATCAACACATTAGTAAAGAAACAGGAATATCACTTTCTCCACTAGATATTTGTGGTTGGACACTTGATATTCCTCCTCCTGACACAAATACTTGCTTCTACTTACGTCTACCGTGATTGCTCAAATCAGGATCATATACTACTACAAGGCAGGGCTTAGGACCAACTGATTGCACGCCTCGGTTATTCTCCAGGCCCCTTAGACCCGGCGAGGCCATCCAGGCTGTGCTGGCTCAGCTTTTGTTGGGTGATAGACCCTCCTTGATCTTGTGCTCGTAGAGATCTGGGTGGAGGCTCAAGTGGCTCTTACCTGTAAACTAGGTGGCTTTCAGTGCTACGTAATGGGTGTTCTTTGGGTCTCCCCATGGCTGGGGTAATAGCTCACACCCAAACCAAAAAGCTCTGGTAGGAAGTGTTGGATTGGAGCAGAATGTTTCCAGGCCAGAATATTAGTATGTGCGCGATAGCTGTTTTCTGGTGATCCTGTCATTCCCAAGTGTGAAATATGAACCGACAACTGACTTCAGTCTTTGTGAAAACTGCAAAAAGTATTGAAAAGTTAGTGGCAAATCTGAACCTAGTTCAAAGAAGTTTGGAACCAGACCCACTCAAATTAGGAAAATTAAAAAAAAAAAAAAAAGTATCACTAAACATAAGTAAGTCTGGGCCCAAAACGCTAAATGCCTTAACCAAAACAATTTGCATCATTCCAGGACAGAGATGAAGTCAGGAGGATACTTTAAATGTGTGATGAATCATAATTTGTCTGGATTTCTTTTGAGTTTAACCTAGTCATTGAATTTTCTTAGGACTGATTTTGAAATTATTTTAATATGTCAGTAATTACCCAATGTTAATCCAAATTTTATTTTAATTTAGCTTTTCTCTAGGAATACGTGTGTATGTACCTGTAGTATATGTGCATTTATGCTTGTGCATTTATGCTTGTGCATTTGTGTACACGTGACTGCATAGGTTTGACATCAGATTTGGAAGACCTGGGTGTTGTTCTTGGTTCTCCTTCTGCTGTGTGGATTTGCAAATGTTGATTTCTGCATCCTCTCTTGCACCTCTCTCTTCCTATGGAAGCCATGTCTTTTGGGGGAAAGCTTGCTTTGCTTTGCTTTTTCTGTGTATTTTTACAGTGTGGCCGAGGGCACCACGTTCATGCAGATGGTGACTTTTGGCACCATCCAAAATCCAAAGGGGAGAAACTGTAGGGAGTGTTCAGCTGCAGGCTTATGTTAATGATTAGCAAACATAATACTACTTGTGAGCACTGGAGTTTGAAATAACATCTGTATGGTTTAAACTAATGTCTAAGCCCAGGCAGACTAAATACACGCTTTGTATAATGTTCCTTGGGCCTTGTATTTAACATCTCTTCTGCAGCTTAACCACCAAAAGCCAAACTTTAGCCGCTGTAGATGAATGGCCACGTGCCCTATTCACCGAAGCTGCCTGCACCCTGGACATCGCACCCTCCTGCATCCCCTTCTCCCCACCCCAGTCCCACAGGGCAGCCCAGCAGCCATTGCTACCCGTCACCTGCCCCAACACTGACAGGCAATTCTCTGCCCGCCTCGTACCGCCTCAGCTCTATTGCTGTCTTGGGCAATAGATGGACACATTTGTCAAAATTCCCTGCAAATCTCTATTAATTGGAAAGCCTGCTTCTTGCCCTTGAGTCCCCGTGGCTATTGATGTCAGCTCACTGTCCTGCTGTTCCCCAGGGAGACTGTGGCCAGAAGGAAACAGAACAGCTTCCAAAGAGCTCAGCAGCTGCACCCTGTCAGCCTGGTGAAAAGCATCTCCCTTCATAATGGACTAGAACATTAGTGCTACTGTACAGACATCACAGGCTTACCCTCACTGAGCGGTATGTTTGTGTATCTCGTGGCTGCCACGTACAGGACCTTTACCCATCCATCAATATCATCACTTTTAAGAGGGGGGGGCGGGGAAAAGTGGGAGAGTTGTTCCAAATGGTTTCACACTAAAAGGAAGCAGCAGACTTTGTGTTTGGCGGAGCCTGCTGGAGGTTGCCATGCTGGGCAGCACCTCTCCCTGCGGATGGGCAGGGTGAGTTGCCTTTGATTAAAATTGGTGATTCTGAATCTCCTCCTAGCCCCAAGGCCAAATTTGACTGTGACAGCACGAGTGCAGAAGCCTGGCATTCCTTTTCTAGCCTATTTTAGTGTTGACACCAGCCTTGCCAAAAGTAGTTCTCCTGGTAACACAGTAAAATACTCTCTTGTCCTGGAACCTTTGCATTAATTAAATGAAAATAGATCAAGCAAAATCAAAGGTCTTCTTTTGTTGATTAAACCCCAATTTATGTGGCAAATATCCTGTTTGTTTACAGGGAATTTTGGCTTCTAACTAATTCTGGCTACACTAACCCGCTGGCTGTGCTGGACCCCTTGAAACCAGACTGAGTTCTCCTCAGGCCAGCATTGCCCCACATTGCCGCATCCCGTCCCTTACCTGCCTGTCTCCAGCCAGAGTTGAGGCAGGTTTAGCTGTGAAGTTGGGTCTTACTGGAAATGTAAAATGAATATCTAATAACAGGGCAATTGAACAGAGAATTTCCAAATGCCTGAAAGCAGATTTGTAACAACACATTGATGAGTTGCTGGAGATGTGCAGAATCTTGTACTTCTGATGGGCCCTGGCCAGGTGAGCTCTATTTGATGATATTACTCCTGCTGAGTTTTACCTGATTTCTCTTCATTACTGCCATTTCCTCTCCAAGAAAATCTACAGGTATCAGGAGTTTGAGGCCTGTGGCCCTGGCCCATCTGAAATCTGTAGCATTTGAGACATGTTATCTAGGAAATTCGGACTTAAGGAGGGCAAAAATAGGCATGCCAATGGAGGTGAGAGAGGGAAATGGCACTTGTTTTGATTTTGCTTGTGGAGGCCAGGCTCCATGAAGACAAAGATAAACCTAAAAGTTAGAGGGTAATTAGAGATGTCAGCAAAATGAAAGGTGCAAATATCAGTGCAGACCCTCTAGAGCCCTCAAATTAATTTCTCTGTGTATGGAAGTACTGGAGTGGAAACAGCAGGCGCAGCTCATAGTTCACTGTAACTTATTATTTGCAAAGATCAGAGCATATTGTTGGTAAAGAGAGGATTTCAGATGTCAGAAGAATAATAGTATCTGCAGTGAAAGCAGTGACTTAGGTTAATTCTAGTCAAGAGCGAGGACTGAAAGAGCAGAAGAAAATGCAGGTCAGCCCTCAGATACAGAAAGAGACTTGGACTCCCCAGTGGATGGAGTGCTTTTTTCTAGCCTATGTTGATCTCTGAAGATTGCTGCTTTGTTTGAACTCTTCAGATTGTGGATCTGGATGAACCTTTATAAAGTTCTTCTAGTGCAAACCAGTTAAATCCAGCCTCAGATTAAATCAAAATTCTTACAGGTATTTTAATCCCCCAGGAGTTAATGAATCATCTGTTATGAAATAGGAAAATAAACAAGTTTTCAGACTTCTCAACACTTTGATCAGCACCTAAAACCACTTTTAAACACAAATTCTCTGCCCATCTCAAGGAGATAACGTCACACGGTGCTAGAAAACAGCCAAAGAGGTTTTACAGAAACCTTGATTTATTTGGTAAAGGAAGGAGTGGGAATGCAAAACTGCAGATTCTCTTGGATAGCCTTTGCTAATGTAATCGTATGTGCGTATTGAAGGGGGAAGGCAAAACTGTTGCTTTTCCTCACAGTTAGACCCAATGACCATGTTTTTCAAGCTCTCAAGGCTGCTCTTCAGGCTTGATGTGAGTGTAGACACCTGAGCTTCCTGTAAGCTGAGCCGTGCAAGGCTGGGTTAAATCACACGGCAGGAATGTCTGTCTGCTTCTGGGCTTTGGGGTAGGTTTGGGCTTCGACTCTGCATCGCAGCTGGGCAAGTACCTTCCAGCAGCGTCCTTTGAGCATCATCGCTCCTGCTGGGCAGGACCGTTGCATTTCCCTCCCTGACTCAGCTGCTCAGCAGATCAGAGTTCAGCTGCATCTGACACGGGGGGTGATAGAGCAGGGAAAAGATTATAACGCAGCTCTGTGAATTCATGAGATGGTGGTACCTCTGTGGAGAGCAATTGTCTCCAGATGTCGTAGACATCTTTGAAAATCTCAACCTCTGCGATGCTAGAATTCAGACCATAAAATAATTTTCATCCAAGTCCCTCTCTTCACCCCCCACTCTCGCCCTTAGCCCCTGCCCATACTTAGTGTGCTCCAATCTGTGACCAAGCTGTAGGGAGCAGACTGTCATTTTCTATTTGGGATGCCTAACGTAATGGGATCCTTAGTTCTAGTGGTGTCACTGGGGATAAGAAATAATTACAGTAAATAACCTGCAATTTCTAATATGATGGCTTTGATTTTGGATTGTAGCTAACTTATTCTTTGTCTTTCTCATCAATACCATTAACATATCAGATTAATAATCTATCACTCAGCTCCTGGGTAAAACTTGGATAAAAAAGAAACGAAGATCTGAAAGTTGACACAAATTTTTTACCATGAACTTCTTTGACCTTTGAAAAAGAGATTCATAACTTTTCTAAAAAATATTTTCCATTTTTACCCAGTCAATTCCTGGTTATGCCTGGGAACAAGAAGCAGGAAGCACTGTAAATCTTGTGCGAAAGCCTGTGCTGGCAAGTTTCCTAACCCAGCTTTGCTGATCGTGGAGTTTTGGATCACTTGGACAAACTTCATGTAAGTAGCCAAGCTAATGTACCTCTCCAAGCCATTTGCAAACTCCAAATCCCATGAAGCCAAGTCATCGCTTAGTCTAGGCAGCCTGAACTCTGCCCTTTCCTGCCCAGCTTTCTTTCGGATATAAAGCACAGTTTTACGATGTTTTTTTGGATGAACTTGGTGCTAATGTGATTTTCAGTTTTACAGCCAAGTATAACATAAGTAGGCGTCGTGTAACCTTCCTTCACACTGCTTTGCTAATACGTCCTAATCCTGTCTGGTGATACCTTGTGTTGTTCAGAGGCCGAATTAATCCTGAGCAGAGTTTACCAGTTGTGCTAAAATACCATAAAACTGCTGCATAGCTTTGTGAAGCTTATAGAATTATAGAACTCCCTGGGTTGGAAGGTACCTTTTAGATCAACTAGTCCAACCTTCAACCTAACACTGACAAAAACCATCACTAAACCATGTCCCTCAGCGCCACGTCTGCCTGTCTTTTAAATACCTCCAGGGATGGTGACTCCACCACTTCCCCAGGCAGCCAGTACCAATGCTTAATAACCCTTTCAGCGTAAAAATTTTTACTAATATCCAGTCCAAACCTCCTCTGGTGCAAGCTTGAAGCTAACAAGATGTTCCCTGTGCAGCAGAGAAAAGCAGCTTTGAACCCCAAAGAGGGAAGCAGTGCATGAAAAATACCTTGGGAATAGATTTTTCAAATTCCATCGCTTTGTCATTTAATGGTGACCTGTAGCTCCGTGATAACCAGAGGAAGGTAAGTTAGCGTGGCAGGCAACCAGGGAACATGTTGCTCAGGGCTGTTGTACAGGTACGCGAACAGTCGATATCCCCAGATGTCTGCTCAGAGATGCTAATGGGATCCTGGTATTCCCCCGGCATTAGGTCCGTTTTAGTTCAGGGAGAAATATGGTGTTTGATGAGGGCAGTGCAGCATTCGCTGACAAAGGGGTCTGCTGCCTGTCACACCTTGACTTGTTGAGTGCTAACACAGCCCGGGGGATCACAAAGCTGTCATTACAAAGCATTAGCATGAGAAAAGGAGCTCTCCTCATGTTTTGGCATGTCACACCCAAGTGACAGGGAGCACAAATACAGTCAGGCACACAGAACAGTGCAAGTCAACGTCGGCTTTGACAATGTTGGGCACCAAGGCTGTCACTCCTTTGACACAGCCCCTCCTTCCCCCTACCCACGCTGCCATTCGCAACAGCAGCTCGCCCACCGCTTTTATTTCTGCACAATGTGTCAATAATTACTTGTCAGGCCTCTGCTTATAGACCTGGGATGGTGAATAAACGCTTATTATGCCTGAAAAATGTTGCAAGCTTTACCATAAATCTTGTGTTACAATATGCAGACATATATGCAGACAATAGGGGCTATTGACACAGAGGCAAACACTCACATTAACATGTAAAGTCATGCTGCCCAGAATGGAGTTTGACAAACTAACTTGCAGCAAAGGAGTTTGTTGACCTTTTCTTTGCTTTCCTGGCAACCAGACTATGCTTGTGTATATTAAAAACCCAGATGAATGGGAGATGAGAAGAGATACTAAACATCTTCCTGTTAAAGCTGCTGGAGTGAGGATGCTCTACATCTGACAGCACTTCAGAAATGGCATTATCGGATATCACCCTTCAAATATACAGGAGCTAAACAAAGCGTTCAAAAGCTAAAGTTAACTATATTTGAATTCAGCAACTTGTAGACTTCTCCCTGTGGCTGTTTACCCAGTAGAGGCCCGAACTGAAACATTATTTTGGACTGGCAGCTATTCGTGGCTGGTCCCTGCAAATTGCATCTCTTCAGCTGCTTCTCCTCGTTGGGTTTCACACTGCTTCTTGCAATGGGCTGGAGCTTTGATTTTGATGCACTGGAATAAATTGTACAGGAGGTGTTTATGTCAAAGGTGCAGGTGTCATAAGCTGAGCTCAGAATAAGAATCTTTAAAAGAAACTTTACAGAAGTAATAATTAGGGCTTGAATTTAAATCCCTAACTGAAGACTTATAACTGACTACCCTCCCTGTGCCATGAGGAGGGACAAATGAACTTCTCTACAGCATGGCTCTACCTGTAGGTAATCTGAACTACTCCCTGTCACGTTCATTGGTTTATTTCTATGACTTCTGATGGTTTTCTTTCTTAATCCATTTCATCTTTGAAACATTCTTGTTTAGTTTATGCCTATTTGTTCCTGCAGCAAGTGATTGAAGTTATCGCATAACTTGTTTAACCCTTTCATATTTTCAGTGTTCTTCACCCCACAGCTGTTTTCTATCTTTTAATATCTTCTTCTAATTACTTTTTAAATTATTTTGGCAATGAAAGTTCAGTTTCATTTTTATTAGCCCACTTCCCATAAGTTTTCATTCCTAGATATCCTATCTGGATCTAGTGATCCAGAATTTGTTTTCAAATACTAGAAAAGAATATCTTTTAAGAAATGCTGCTTTAACCACAATGTTATTAAGAAAATAGGAACACATTTATTTTGGTTACAGCTTTTCCAAAAGACAATTTTTTTTAAGAAAACAGGCTTTTGTTTTGCTTTTCATAAAACCTGAAGCATGGAATGTATTTGACCTAAATTCTTTAAGCAATCCAAAAACTCTTTGGCAAATAAAGTTTACATTGTTCATGTAAACTAGTGATTTACATGCATTTTGTGGTACATAGATGGATGTGTAAAGCCCTATGTACCAACCGCAATCAAAATTGCACGAGAGTTTATATGCACATACGTATCTATAGAGCATTGAGTTTACCTTGTAAAGTCAGTCTGATGTTCAGATAATCTCTGGAAGAAACAAGTGCATTCATCCCACCAGATCTGAGCTCTGGTTCCACAGTAGTTCAAACCAGCCTGAGCCTTGTTTTCCTTTGGTTTGGCTGCCTGGATTGGTTCACTGCAAATTCACACAGGCACAAGGGGAGGGTCATACACACAGCGGGGGGAGGGAGGAGAGTTTTAGCTTTTGCAGAACCACACCTTTAGGCACTAAATAATTCACCTCAATTACATGGCTAATTATCCTTGCCCTTATCCTTCTACAGTCAGTAAACAATAAAGCCACCATCAGAAGGTTTTTCAGATCGTAGGTTTCCTGGCATCTCTCTACTGGCAGTTCTTCCTTCTGGTTGTATTTGACATAATGAATTTTCATCACTGTTATCTTAAACAGTCCATGTTGGCTTTGTTTTAAGTTATGCTGATCTCAGTTTGGGATAAATGCATCGACTGCAACTGTTTTAGCACTGTAAATGAGATTACTGGATTGCCTTGTTGCTGCTTAGCAGTGAACTAGGAAACTCACCTCTGGTTATGAAGAGGTGGAGGGATTTTTTGCTTTTGACTCTCCTGCTTCCTCTGTCTTGTCAGAGCATCTAAAAGTCTGGATAGCACATCCTGGGGCCATGCTGACCTGGCCTAAATTCTACCCAGAACCCTGAGCCTAGTGTTTTCTAATGGCTGGGTTTCTCTTATGGCCTGGGGCTAAAGCACACAGAGAGCTGCAGCAAGACCAGTATGTAGCCTCAATAAACAGATTTCACAGAAGTTATTTGAATACAGGAAAGTGCTTGAGGTAGAGCTCCTAGTATTTCCTCTTCCATACCTTTTTGATGCCCTCCTTTTCTGGGAAAAGGTCTAAAAAAGCTGAATTCCCAAATAAGTAAATTGGCCTTTTTCTTTCTGAACTCTGCAGAAACCCAGAAAGATGAGAGCTGTTATAGTAAGTCGTAGCACAGAGAAGTTGGCTGCATTTGAGAGCCTCTTTTTGCTTTCGAAAGAGTAGACTTAGAAAGTCTATTCTATTTTCTAGGAAGACAGTCTTTCTAAAACACTTATAAAGAATACTGTGTATGCTTAGTATTGTAATGTTTATGGCTTTTTCCTTTAATTGAGTGCACAAGAGTCACTTCAGTCTTCAAAACAGTGAATGAGGTATAAAAGCTAATAAATCCAGCTGTGCTACTTCATAACCTTGTTTATAGAGCATTATGCTAAATTAAAGCCTGTCTGTGTTCCATGAATCTGCACAAGTGATATGTCTCACCCTCCTCTCTCTGTTAGTAAATGCTTATCTGCGTTCCAGTAAACCTCTTTGTTCTTTTTGCCCCCACTGTGCCCAGTCTCAAACTTTATGGAAAACGGAGAAAACCTTAATAGCTGAATTCCTTGCCCCTAGATAGGTAGAAATTGCATCGCAGAAGGAGCCCCGGAGTGGAGCATTGAAGCTGTTCATCTGACTATTGCTTGCAACATTAAGGACAGGGAGGGAACAGGGTTTGATTTAACTGTAATTGCAGGAGGAACTCTGAGAGGCAGAACTTAATGAGGAGCACTGGCACTTGGCCTGGAAGATAAAACTAAGCCCATCTCTAAAATAAATAAATAGTCACGTAGGTTTTTCTCAGATACAAGTGGGCAGGATATTCATCTCACATGCAGAAGTTTCCAGCTGAATGGCCTGCAGTCCTTGGGTCCTGAAAATGTTACATCACTGCCAGGGGCATCAAGATGTTGACAATTTAAACTGGGAGGATTTGATTCTCTGCCTTTTTTCCATGTGTCTACTTCCAAAATTAATCTGGTACCATTTGGGAAATTAGAAGAAACAAAGAACTAGTCACTTTATTTTTTTGTTTTTACTTTTTTTTTTCTACAGTTTCTGACTCTTGATTGCAGGTTTGTTTCAGAGCTGTGTTCTGTAACAGAAAACCTATGCTTTTAGTTCTGCAAACAGAGGCTGTGCTTCAGTATGGCCATCTGGTAATGGAGACGTGACGGGCAGAGATGGGCTGCTTTGTGATTTTTGGCCGATGTCACTATTCCGACAAGAGTCACTAGTGTAAGAGGAGTTGTACTGACAAAGCTTCCAGATTGTAATTTTGTCACTGCTTATGTGACATGACCTTTTCCACCCAAAATAAACTTAGTACAAAAAGCTAAATAGTTGCCTAATAGCCACTGTCTCCCATACAGGCTCCTGAGATTTTCATGTGAATCTGTGGGTGGAAAACAGGCACGGGACTAGTGCTGGTAAATCTCTGTGTATAGTGGTGTGCTTGGTTTATGGCCCCATTAAAAGTCTTTTGAAACTATTATACTTCTGAGTTGAATCTTGGCGTTCTTTTTACATACAAGTCCCCTGAGGTCCCCTGGTATGCGGTTTGTAAGGGTCTCTGGAGAAACCTAGGGGCTAATCCTCTTCTTTGCTTAACCTTAAAGATTAACAAAAGAGGGACAGTAGAAGGGAAAATCTATCTCTGGAGATAATATGATCTATGGTCTATATGTGGCTCCTCAAAAAAATGCTCTGCTGGTATTGATGTTCAAAATCTGCTTTTAAAATAGAACTTAAACATTTAGTCATTCATCTTGGCCTGGCTTCAGCTTTTTAAATCTCTGAAAAATATAGTTTTTAAGAAGTCTACCATTTTTGTCTTAAAAATGACAACTGCTGAAGTCAAGGTTTCCACTTCAAACTGTTAAGAGATTTTTTTTTTCTAGATCATCTCAGCATAGCTATAAAATGTTACCTTGTCATTAGACCTGACCTTCCAGATCTGAGGCTAATATTCCTTGATGGAAGATACTGAGATGGAGCAAAATGAAGTTTATTGTTAGAATCCAATAACAGATTTTATCTGTGGAGAGACTGGCACTTGATTTTTGAAATACTGAAGTGAAATGCTTCATCAGGATGCTGAATGGTGTGGAAGAAGTTTTCCACACTAAAACCTGTTAGTAGCTGTTTCTCTAAAACCTGTTAGTAGCTGTTGAGGGCTCCCAGGCATCAATGACACAAGGAGGTACAAGGTTGAGGACAGTGATATGGGAGTAGCTGGATTGGTTGCCATGTGGTCTGGTTTCATTCACTCCAGAATTTTGATTTGCAGTAATTTGTATGTCTTCTGCTACCCCAACCTCATGACAACAGGTTGCCCATTTCTAAATTTCAGATCCATGTCTAGAGTGGAGTTTATATGTACCACCAAGATGAGGGTTTCAGTTGAGATACTTTGGAATGTGCCCACAGATCATGCTAATCTCATGCCAAAGTGTGTGCAAGTGTCTCTGTATAAATTCAGGAAGATGCTTCAGGCTGTGAGGGTCAGGCATCCGTTGTACATACCAATGAGTCCGGACTTGGCCTTATATGCTCCCAGCAACTGATCAGAAGCTTTTGTATGAAGTAAAGCAGATGATTGATAAAGTGCAAGATGTAGAGGAAAAAACCCCTCTGCTTATTTTTCATAAGCATTGCCATGAGTCAGCAGCACATGACTGTGTTCTTCAAGGTTACATCTGCAGGAGAGGACAGCAAGTAGAACAGTCTGTCGGGCTGAGCGTGAGAGCACGCTTTCAGCAAATTCCCTGCCCTTATCTTGGGTTGTTTATGGCTCCTCCGGGATGATTATGACCTTCTATCTCCTTTCCACGGAGGGTGGATTTTGTTTTGAAAACATCCTTTTCTAGTGAAGTGTCATAGCCAGTTGGAGTCAGTTTTATAAACCTTACTTCTCAAAATGTAGTACCAGAAGACTTTTGTTTTTTACTTACAATGGTGACAAATCCAATAACTACGGAGTGCGTTATCCTCTCTGCTGCTTCAATTTTATGTATTTTGCTGTTTGTTTTCTGAATTTATTTGTCTGAGTTGGATCTAACCACTGAGAAACTGAAAACCTCAAGTTTAAGTGCAGCCTACTATAAACTACTGTTTTCAAGGCTCTTGTACTGACATACCATTGCTGCAGGGCAAATGTATGTGTGGTTACTCCAGATTATAGTTCTGTCCTTCTAACTGTTGAGGGCAAAATATATAGTTTTAACTGGTTTGTGCATACCAAACCCAATTCCTATGATTTCTATTAGGAGTAGAAGCTATATTCTTTTTTGGAGAAAGTTATCTGCCATTGCTTTCTCTCTGCAAAATAATCTTTCCAACAGAATGCTTTTATCGCAGTCTCTTCCCATGCTGAGCTTCCACCATCTCTCATTAAGGAATGGTCTTTAAATTTTATTACAGCTTCTTAGATGTTCTGTTACTGAAATGGGACACAGAAGCGTCTCACTATAACACTGTTTCTTTCTTTTAAAATATATTTTAAGACTGGCCTTCTGAGCCCTAAAATGCACCTTCTGTCTAAAATGCAACTTCCATCGTTTGCTTTGACAGTTGCTCTGTGTGTTCCACTGTTTTCCAATGGCAAGTGGCTATTTTAAATGGCTCATCCTTGGCCTTTGAGTTCATAATAATTTGGTTATGTGGGCTTGATTTTTTCTGAGCGAAAAAGGTCTTCAGCCCATGTCTCCTAACTCAGGGGTGAGTGCTTCTGCCTCTAGACAAGCACACACAAATATGCTATTGCTGTTACAAATGTGTCCTTCCCATGCCATGTTTTTCATCAAGCAGAGCTGTAGTAGTTGTTGCTTGGCACTAAACACAATGCTGTTGGTACGTATTTAAGAATTCTCAGGGCAGAATGACTGTGTAGGGCTGCTTCTGGTGCTTTGGGACAGCAGGTCCTGAACTACCCACATAAGATGAGTAAGTCGTAAAATATAAGTGTATAGATGTAACGTATGGATTGCTCTTTCAGCTAAACATCTAAATTCTACTGCAAATGCAATAAATAGTGACTGTCCAATTTTTCATGCTTTTTTGAATAACCAGTTGGGTAGGCTAGGAGAGAAAAAAAAAGATGTGATGGGTCGCAATTTTAGTGAAGCTTTTGACAACGTATCTTGTAGGCTAAGGAGGGAAATGTGGTCAAGATTAAGTGACCATAAAATAGGTACCTGGTTGGTGGCACTGGGACAGGGATGGACATTAAATTAACGATTAAAAAAGGTGTGATGTCAGACCTGGAAGACATATCAAAGGAGTAGTTTTGTAGCTGACTGTGCTTGGTTCGCATATGGTTAACATTGTTATTAGTATCTTGGATTATGTATTTAAAAGATGAAGTATAAAATTTGCAATGAAGAGTGGGCTGGGAAGGGCTGTGGATGTCCTTTCTCATGATGCTGGAATTCAAAACTTTCTGATAAACAGAAGAAATTTTTAAAACTAAGACACTGAAATCAGTAAAGCCAAATGCACAGTGTCACACTGAGAGGAGAGAAGCAGACGATTACCTGGCAAGTCAGGGGAAGTGCAGAAAAGGATGTAGAATTTGTAAAAATTTTCAGCCTGAAGATGATTCAAGCGTGGTACATGGTTGCAAGAAAGACATCTTATTTTGGTATATACTTGCAAGAGTACCTTGTGTGGAGATTAGGAGTGGTTACTCTTGCTGTATGTAAGGAGCTTTTATAAAGGAAACACTGAATTTTTTCTCTGTATCAGATGGAATAAGTAAAAAAGTAATTGGATTCAATTACTGCAAAGTTGCAAGTTGATTTCTGTAAGATATTAGGAAAAACTAAATGATGAACCTTATGAAGCACTGAAAGATGTATCCAAGGAGGCTTAGAATTTCCTTCACTGTACAGATTTAGCAACAAATTAGATAGAAATCAATCAGGAGTGGTCTTGAAATATTTATCCAACTGTTGTGCAAGGGGAAGAACTTGCTGACCTTTCGAGTCCTCCTTTTCTATGATAATCTGTCTCAAAAATCAATTCCTGCTATTTTGCCTACGAGAAATTCAGCTTCTAAATTTCTCATGTGCGTAAAGCTGGTTTTGTGACTGTTTTCCACTTTGTTTTTTTTCTCATACATGTTTTGTTTAATTTTTGCCTCACACGTGTGTGTGTATGTTGACTTTGACATGCACAGACCTGGATGGAGAAGAATGTTTTCCTATATTGAAAATATTGAGATTTCTAGAACATCTTTATGTACTTATGAAGAAAGAAAACTATTTTTTTTTTTCAAATGAATTCCATAAAATTTGTGAAAGGTCAGTGTAAAATATTTATTTGTATATGTTCGGCATGTTTTGATGCCTGTCAGTAATAACACGTGGAGAGACAGAGATGGAATTAAGGAGGAGGAGGAAAAACCTAATGTTGTTATTAGGGAACTAGGTTCATGTCATTGATTCTGAACAAATACAACAAAACTGATAGTTAACGCAATGCTAATAAGCGCTTGGGCGACAAACGTTAAGTGTGAGAGTTGGGGTTTGAGCACGCAGTTGGCGCGTAGCAGCGCAGAAAACCACTTCAGGCTGTGTTGCTCTCCCTGCCAGTGCCCACGCTTTTGATGTGGCTGCCACATGTGCACGGCCTTGCCAGGACCGAATTAGGCAAACATTTCATTAGAAAGAAAATTGTCAACCACTACTTTTACATGCTTCCAAGAACGACTCCTTCCCCCCACTCCACCCCCACTCCCAATACTGTTATTTGCGGGGAGGAAAGCTTTCGGGATAGAAAGCTGATTTCTTGATTGTGTGAATAACTAGAACTGGATACAGAATTTGCCGCCTTGATGATAGCAGCGCTAATAGCAAGGCTCGGACTTGTTTTGAGTCCAGTGATAGTTTTGGGTGCTTGTTTTCTAGGGTGAAAGACAGATCTCTTGATGTCTTGATTAACATTGTCAGACCTCAGGTTCGCTATAGAGATGACAGCAGGAAGAGAAAATAAATCAGTTAATGAAGTTGTGTGAGTCATTGCTGGGTATCCGTGTTAGAATAACGCTTTCTCACCTTCCTAGCAGGATACGTGACCTCATATGCCCACAGGAGACTATCGGTTGGATTTGTTCCATTTTGTGTAATTTTGAAATTCATGAAGTTCATTGGAAGGATTAATTATGTATAAGGCATGTGTCTGCATGTTCTTTTCATCTGTGATGTTACCCTGCATGCAGTTATTAGGGGCCTGATTGGACTGAACATTTTGACAAGAATTCAGTGACAAAAGGGGCCCATTAGTCTTTGAAGTCATGGGCCAAGGAAGAGGAATGCAAGTAACATCAGTAATGACCTCATTTAACTTGTGACAGGGTACAAGATAATCATGAAAGGTCATTGTAATATAACTGCGTTTTACTCTATATGCTGCGCTGCTTATGTTTCAGCCGGTCTGTATCACATTTTTAATGAATGCTGAAATCCTCTTATGTTCAAATACAGGAAGGATGGACAGAACAACAAAAACTGGAAAGATCCTTCCCTCTCTCCTATACTTAAAAGTGAATTAGCAAAGAGCAAGAAACAATGAAAGACTTTTTATCTACTGTGAGTTTTTAATGGAAAATTTAATTTTTTACTAAAAGAGCGATCTTGTTAAAAGAAATATAAAAAAAGTAGTTTTCATAGAAAAGGTTGTCTTTTCATCATAGCTACAAAGCAAAAAGATTTCTCTTTTCAGTCAAAACTGAAAAGCTGTAGGGACAAACAGTCTATTCAAAATTTCCAGGGAAAACAAAATATAGTCTGCATTAATAGAACATTTCTGTGAACCTCTAATGCAATTATCCAGCTAGTTTTATGAGCAGCAGGCAAAAAGTATTCAGTGGCCAGCTTTGGAAATCCATCTCCTTTCTCCGTAACACCAAAAGTAATAAAACTTTTGGGAAAGAAAAGGCTTATTGCCTTTCTTTAGGCATCTTTCAAACCCAACTCTATTGCCTTTTTCATATTCTGTACTTATATTTTGCCCTCTTATGACCCTGTGCACTTTTAGATTTTGGAACAGATTTACCTAAAAGTACAAAACCACCATAAGCCAGACAATTCTCCTAGTATTTTTTCCTGGTGGGAGACAGGAATCACTGCAAATCTCTTGGAAAAAAACCTGTGCTCGGAGGAAGCAACTCTCTGTGCTGTCCTCAGAGATTTGAGTATTTTACAAAGAGCTTGGGTCAACATCAAACTTCTGTGTTACTCGTGTGGATCAGCTTTAACTGCATTTGTGTATTGACACTGTAGGTGGTTTCCATTAGATGTTCAGAGGCTGTCTTTCTCTCTTCTGTTTTGTTCCTTAGCTGTGTCTTTTCAACAGTTAATGGTTTCAGCAGTTTCCACTTGAGGTTTGCAGACATCTCCAGTCAGGATGAATTGTCATCCATACGGACAGAGTTGTGTTTCATCAAACCTTTGGAATAAAGAATACTTTGCCATCAGCACAAGAAAGGATGATATTTCCTTTGTTTAGCCCTTGTTGGGAATGTTTTGAACAGATGCAGCCCACAAGGGCCTGATTTCCAAAAACAGCTCTAAGATTGTGCCATCAGCTTATTTCCCGCCTGTATAAAATTGGCTTTGTGTTTGTGTTCTAAGTGGCGAGCCGTCCAACAGCCAAGGTTGCAGGCGCAGTCAATTATGTGTGGACCCGTTCTCAGTGGGTGGCAAATCTACATCTCTGTGGACCCAGGGTTCATCAGGATTGAGATACTTCCACATTGTCCCTCAGAACTAAAGTAACCCTGAAAGAAATATGTAAACCCTCCGATTATGCACGAAGTATACCATGTTTAAGAGACCAGTGAAGCGGGAGATATGTATGATGTAAGGTCTTGTTTACGCCTTATGCACAGCAGACAAAGTTATTTGGAAATCTGCATGCTTTTCTGATTTCTTCATGCAGTTTGGAATTACGTAAGTACCAATGACAGTAACCACCGTGCGCTCCATGTTCTCCATTGATCACATCAACGCTGTCCGAATTCCAGCACAGGGTTAGCGGTGATCAAACTTTGCGGGTCCTGCTTTGGGATGCATTGGTTGCAGGGTAAAACACCGTCTGGGTTTTTCAGACTAATTCCTTCTGCTGATGCTTCATAGTCCCCGTCAAGAGTTTTTGAAGGGATATTTCTCATCCCCACCCCTAAAATGTTGAGCAATATTACAAATTTTTATTCCACAGGTCTGCTTGAATATCCAAACAGTTGACACTTATTTCACAATAGCTGGATGTTTGAAAACATTCGAGTGTGTAGAAATACTGTTATACTAATTTAAATGTCCCACAGTCAAGCCTTGCAGTTGTTTTCTTGCAACACGTGTCTCTTACTGGAAGCAAAACAAGTGGGGCTAGTGGAAAACATGTGACTTTATCCATTATTTACATCTCCTTTCCACCCCCACCAGCCAACACAGTTTGAACATGAAAGTCACTGGAGAACAGCAGCCTATAAATATTCAGAGAAATCCAGGCAGGGCAAAAACGTTGCAAAAACCTTTGACTAACAGTTCACAGACCCCGAGAGCTCGGACTAACCACTGCTGGCTGGGGACATGAGCTGAATTCAAACAAAGACCGATTGTAATTTTGTGGTTGGACATGAATGTTTTGCACAACACTGATTGAGGCCACTTTGAAAACTGGGCCAGGGTTGTAAAATAACCTATTTACTGCAGTGTGCATTGTAGTTGGAAACACAATGAAGCCTTGTAGATTCTAGCGGGGTTTGGTAGAGACCTTACAGCTGAAGAAAGCTCTTCTGGGTATGAGGAGCCTTGTGGGACCTTGCTTATTTTATTTGTTGCCTTTGATTAGGTGAGGTAAAGTGGATTAAACACAAAGCAAAGAATTGGGTATTTTTAAGTTCTAATTCCAGTTTTCCCATTGATTTTTCTGCTTGACCTTTGGCAAGTCACTTAACCCTTTGGCCCTTTGATTTCTTACCCAAAGAACAGGCATAAGACTGTGCTACTCATTCAGCTTGGTGTGATGACTAATGAATTAATGTTAATGAATTAATAATTGTAAATCCTGTAGTACATGAAATACCTTATGTTAGTGGTAAATGATGCGGGAGTCTCATGAGCCTGTACAGCATTGTACGTGTACGATGAAGTCACCTCCCATTGATTTATTTTGGAGCCTCAGTTGAGCCTGGGCTCGAGCTTGGGGATTGAACTTGTGACCCATGGCACTGGCGGTGTATGACCTTCTGCCTTAGGCAGAACACTCGGAACTGGAGTCTTAAAAATAAGTAGGTGTTGAAAGATGGAGATTGGCTATTTCTGAGCTTTACCCAGGGGTGTAGGTGCCTGAAGTCCATTGATCTTTGTGGAGCTCCCTTGGAGCCTGTCTATAAGCAGCACAGTCAGACAGCTCTACCTGAAACGAGATGAAACTCTTGTTCTCCTGTGTGGGCCAATCTGAGGAAATTTGGGCATCTCAAGGCTAGTCCAGATTAGTAACTAGCCAAGGGAGTAGGGGAGCAAAGGCATATGCTCACTCCTTACGGGAGGAGGCGCAACCTGGGAGCTGGCCCAGGCTCCTCCAGCGCAGCAAAGACTAAGTGGCTTTATCTTGACTGCTTGAAGATATTGATCAGTCTTTTCATTAGACAACTTATTTTGTTACTTCCATCCTGTCTGTTATGTCTTGCACAGCAGATCTAAGTGCCCATCTGCCCTGGAAGTACTAGTGGTTTGGGATCTGAGAGATGTGTTGTCTGTAGAGACTGAGTCTCAGCCGAGGGACGGGCCCTTCTTGTCACCCTAGTAAGACTTGGCTGTTTCTGGCAGGCTGAGCCATCCATGGCTTTCAGTAGTTACCGTATCGTAGGCTCTCTTATCCTTTTTCCAGTCATTTTGGGGTCTGAGAGAGAACCTGATTAAAATACCTGCTTTGGTAAAAAAGAAAAAAAAAAAAAAAGCAGGTCTTGACTAAATTCCAATAGCAAAGGCAAAAATGAGGGGGGAAATAGACAGGTAGATCATTTACTGTAACAAATTTGCTTTCAGATGTAACTTTGTCTTCTTTCTCACCTGTTTAGGGCCTACTGCTACAAATCTACTCTGCATGATCTGCCTCCATATATTTATATGTCGTCTGTGTGACTTCCACACAGAACAAGCCATGATAGAAATCTTTCATTTAATTAAAATTGATTTTAAAATTCCCTTGATCAATAATGAGTTAAAATTCATCCCAGCAGTGATGGGAACAGCAAACCTTCTGAGAAAAGCTTTCAGGCCAGTGGTTTTGGCTCTGGAGACTGGGTCTTGCCTGAAATTATCCCTGTCTTGGCTCCAGGCTCTGTGGTGCTTGGCACATTATGGTTTACCCTATAGCCCAGCTTGTCAGCCACCCATATGAAAAGCTGAAACATCCAGGGTAAAGGTCTCTCTCTTTTTCTGCCTTTTTCGGTGTAGATGCATTAAACATCAAACTCTTTATATCATCTATTGCCTTCAGGTTGGTAGTGCCTACTAGGCTTCAAAATGAAATTAGTATTTGGTGGAAAATGACCCAATATTTCTTCTTTGATTCCTATGCTAAAGCCTCTCTAAACCTTTTGAAGTGCTCACTCAGATGGCAGAATGGGGTGAATTATTAGTAAAATGATCTTTAACAGCTGAGTTTAAAAAAAATTACAAAAGAATCCCTCTGCATTTAAGTTTTATACCCCTGCAGAAGAAAGACCCAAAGCAAATACGTATAATATAATAGAACATAGTTTATGTAACCTTTCCTAACAGAAATTTGAGAGATTAATAAAAGATTGGCGTCAAATGACAGTAATACTCTGTTGTTCACACTCCAGGGTGCTTCCTAATTAATTGTCTCAAGCCTTCACTGAGAGATACTTTACCAAAAGTGCTGTGATCAAGGAAAATTAAGAGGCTGGAGAACTCACTTGGTGCTGCTTCTCTCCTGAGAGTTACTCATTTGGTCCCATACCAGTGCGTGATGAGGACTTGGTTCCTGATCAGGCGACTGGATCACCCTCCTTGAGTTCCTTTGAAGGGACATTGACTTGAAATAGCAAATTAACACAGAGGATCTGATAGCAGGATTGGGGCTCTCATTAACTCTGGACTAGAATAAATGCAGAAGGTAGCACCAGAGTGGTTTAAATTAAAAAAAAAAACAAACAAAACAAAAGAACCAATAACACTCCCCACCCCCAAATCCCAAACTCAACTATGTAACTAATGTGTAAATAACAGCAGTTTAGATAGTTTCATACAGAATGAAACTGGGGTGCTGTAAAGAGTAGCTTGAACAGGAATTACAGGAAATCGGTCTAAGCAGATTGGTCCAGTGTCAAACAGGAGGAGAGGAAATGTCAGCGGTGATAGAAGGTCTGGCATGATCTCCGATGGGATGGGTACATGTTGCCATTTTATTCCCTAGTTAGGGGAAACTGGTTTATTGAATTGCTAATGTGCATTTTGTGTTGAGAATATTGTAAGATGATTTGCTGTTGTTTGCTGTCTTTTATGGAAGTGTAGTATACAGAAAGATGCCATGATGAGAAAATATTTTTGAAAGCAGAGAAACAGGCACCCCCCTAAGTGTTCCCTGCATGTGGAAAAAGGTATACAGTGCAATAATTGCTCAGTTTAAATTAAGTCTGTAACATTGAAAGTATTGTATAAAATTAGTGAACATTGTGATAGTAGGACTTTCTATGTCATTTAAAAGAAAATTTAGACACCTCCATGTTAGTAGGAGAGCTAATAGTTTAACCCTAAAAGATTATAAATCTTAAGCAAACAACAACAGCAACAAATCTTTGATAAGGTATTTAACTTATACGTCTATTCACAGCCTGCCCTGGAATAATAATAAATATTAATACCTACTGCAACCTTTGTGGCACTTGCATGTAAAGGTCTCAGAAGCACCCTGGAGTCATTCATTCTGTGAGTCGCGCAGTCCCCGGTGATGGAGCTGGCTGTGACTTGAATACCTGTGTGACAGATGAATGACGTCAGCCGTAGAAATGTTCTGCCACTTGCTGGGTCTGCTGCCACCAGCTGATGACAGCACCAGGAACAGACTCCACGACTCCCAGCTTCCGTGCTCTCACCTCTAGACAGCACTGCTCTGTGTGCAACAATTCCTTTGGCAATGTTATTTTTTTTATACCTACATTATCACATTTTTACAGAGCCAGTAAAGTAACCAAAGATTACTCATTTTACTTTATGATGAGAAATATTTTTCACAGCTCTTCTTGGTAATAGAATTAGACACATGATGCTTTTTCAATCCTGCAGGTTGTGATTAGGGACTTGTTTTATGCTGGCTGCGGCGCAGTTTCCCTGCGCATCTAGGATGTGCTGCAGGAAAACTCTACATTGTTTCCTAGATGGGACTTCAGGCTGTCTTGGATGGTGGTACCCTGTGTTTCAATGTACGTGCTCTGTGCCATGAGATGACTGGAACTCTTGCCTTCTCATTTCTCCATTCTCCCTTTCCCCCCTCTGCTCCCAAACAACTAAAAAATACTGCAGGTAGTGTGTTCTGACTATTGATTTCTTTTGCTTGTCTTCCTTAGCCCTGGAAGTAAGAAGGAGAGCCTCTGAAACAACCAGTAGGATGAAACACAAATGGCTTTCTTAAATTTTCTTATTTATATTAAAAAAATTCAGTAGCTGTCAGAATTTTTGTTTTTCTCAAATGGTTTCTTCTGTGGGGGCATATTTTGATTGGACAGCATGAGCTCTCGTTTGTATTTCTTGTTGGAAAAGACTATTGTCAGAAGGATAGGAAATAATTTACTGTGATTTTTTTTTTCCTCTTTCCTCTCTCCTGATACACTATTCCACAGTGGAGCATAAGGCTGTTAGATCCTTGCTAATAATGTAGTTCCAGTGACTGTGCAAAGAAATGTCAAAATGTTAATATAGTCATCAAGAGCTCCCATGCTGCTTCAGCTATTTGAATCTGTTTCAGAAAGAGAGTTCTGATCAGAGAAACAGTTCTTTGCGTGAAGTTTAAATATGCTTTATTTTCCGTGAAGGCATTTTGGAGGCTGCACCTTCCTTCCTAAAGACATAGTTGGGGGAACATTTGCCAACTTAACTCCCATTTTCCATCCTCACCCACACACCTGCTATTTGTTTCTCTGCTGCTCCCTCCTTGTAATTGTGCCATTACCCTTGTTGCTCGTTGCCACAAGGGAACTGGGTGCATAAAGCCAAGGTAATTTAAGGGAAATGGCAGACAGACAAATGTAATTGCCTGAATTTTCATTTTGGCCAGTATATGCTAATAGACAGCTTTTAAAACAAAAGCTTTCATATATTTCAGGTTAAAGAATGCCCAGTGCCTGAATTTCCAAATGATGTGAAGAGCAGGACTTCTGAACAGCCTGATGTCACCTACCCTGCCACAATGGAGAGTCCAGTAAGTCCCTCTTCAGAGTAGAGATACTTGTGAGTAACCACCACCTCCTGGGTGAGGAATTTTGTCCCATTTACTTTGTCGTAATTTCATTACCAAACATAATTTCAAGTTTCCTAGGCAAGTTCATTAAAAGATATGTGTTTTGCTATAATAAAAACAAGAATATGTATCATCGTAGCTATAGAAAAATAGTGGTTATTTCCTACATCTAATTGTATTTTGATCGGAGATGAAAATGGACAGTGCTTCCCAGAAGAAAGCTTGACCCTGCACAAGGCAATATTGGAGGCAATTTAGGGATTATAGTTTGTGTTTTCTGAAATCACTGTTTGTTATGTGAAAAATTCAGTTTTCAGAAAGTCCACAAAATTGGCCAGAAGGAGAGATACTCCAGTACTTTCAAGCATCAAACAGTTAGTTTAGATGAAAGGCCTTGTTGTCTTTGTCTAAGGATTTCTGCCTCAGCCTTGTTGCTTGTGAGCCATGTCCTTACTGTCTGTAGATCTGAAAACAGCACCAAAGTCTTGGCAAATTATTTTATTTAGTGTTTCCGGTGTGGTGTATCTGGTGTGTTACAAAAGGGCTTATAGAGCTTACCTGCTTCAAAGGCAGAAATCTTTAGATAATGGTGTGAGAAATCTGAGAGAAAAGAAATCCAGCAACAGCAGCTGCTGCTGGGTCTGGTTTTCTAGTGCATCCTTTTCAGGGGTATTATCGGGTCCCTGGGACACACCTTGTTCTGTTACTCTCTGGAGATCCCTTGTGGTTGCTTTTTGTCTCTTCCTCTCAGGACCCTTTTGACCATCTGTGGCTTGTGGAGAATATGAAAGCTCCTTCCTGTGTCCAAGATCAATAGCTCTAAAAAGAGAGCACAAGAAGCCACTAATCATCTTTTCCACCAGGCATGATTAATTTCTGAAGTGCTTCAGCCAGTTCCCTTTGAAGTTTCGTTTCCATTTTTTTAATATTTTTTTTCAGCAAGTGTCCAAAACTCCAAAGCCCACCCACGTGTGTCCTGCAAGAGGCTGGGGCTGGCGACGGCTCTCCCAAAGTCTCTGCTGTTTGGCCGTGGGTGGGCCACAGCACTTTTTGGAAAGCTCTTCCAGATCCTGGAAATAAGATTTCAAAAGCCAGTTGAGATGTTTCCCAAAGCACCCTGGCTTCAGTGGAAAGCGGTGCTGCTTTCCTGTCTGAATCTTGGATTAAGAAAAGAAGGAAAAGGGAGGGGAAGGAGAAAAAAAAAACAAACCAAACAGCCACTCTACAAACTTAAATTGAACGTGGTTCAATTCCTCAGCTCCACTCCAACTGAATAAGAGAGTGACTGAGAGAAGCTACATCCCCACAACCACCTCCTCTTTATGTGAGTAAATAGGACATTCCAGCAGCACTGAGGCTGGGCCAGTAGAAAGATATTTTTTAAATTTTTTTTTTATTTTTAAATATTATCTTTAAAGTTAGTAAGTCATCCGCAAATCCACCTGGTTTCTCATCCTGCTTCTGCTGCCCTCCACAGCAACACCATGGGCTGCTGTTGCTACAGCAGAGTGCAGAAGGAGAGATTACACGTGAGGTGTGTGAACCGGTTCCCTGGAATTCTGAAACTACACAAATTCTACACTGTCGTCTTTGCAAGTACCCCAAAAATGGTTGTGCTGCCAAATGGGTGATGTGGTGTTGGCTCACTCAGAACTGCCCATGCCAGCATACCAGAGCGGGTCCCTATGTGAGCCTCAGCATTGCTTCCAGTTGTATTTGGCCAGAATCATTGACTACATCTTTGGCATTCAGAGATGAGCTCTTGTATACAAGCCATTGATGGCTGACTCGTCATTGATTGTTGCTCAGCTTGCAGGTACAAATAAACATATGCATAGATTTCCTCCTTCACACAGATACATTTCTAATCATCAGACTTTAAAAATGTGTTATTTTGCATGTGTGTATCAGATATATCTGCTACTCTTGTAAGACTGCCACGGAATGCTAGGTAAGGGAAGCATCCATAATCTGTTGCCAGGAGATCCCTGTTTGAAAACAGGAGCTGGCTATCGTTTCTTTTTAGTATGTTGGATTTGTTTATTTCTCGTTCATGTGCATCTCAGTCATAACCACTTCTGGCTGCTACAGAAGTGCTGAGGCTCCACGAGAAAGTCTGTTTTCTTCATTTTTGCAGCATTAGTTAGGACGGAACTGAAATGTAATGAGTAAGCTTGAGCTGGCAAGGTTTCTTACCCAAATGTATCGGCTTATGAATTTCTGGGCATCTGTGCTCAATATGAAGCACCTGCTCATGTAAGTTATGTTCTGTAAAGATTGGACAATGGCCCAATTGGAAAGGAAGAATTCCCACATTTAAGCAAAAATACCTGTTGAAGGCACAACAGCGAGCAGAGCAGCGTGGGGCTCTACTGTACACGGGAATACCAGGGATGGGAAGGAAGTCTCTACATCAGGAAAAGAGAAATGTACACAAGAAATTAAAACGTTCTGTGGTGATTACAGTAAACTGCTAATGTGCAAAACAGAGGAAAGTGGTTCCCTCTGTGTTTCTGGAAGTGTGAAATGCATTTTATGCTGTCTCTTGAGGGTGACCTACTTATAAAGCAGTTGAATGATGACAGTTGACTTCAGTGAGGCTAAAACTAAATGGATACAGCTGTAGCTTCATAAAAGAGAATCTCCCAGGAAATAAGTCTGTGGGGAATCCAGGCCTTGTTCTTCATTAGTACTGGCTGCAGTTTCTCCTGGTCTTACTGGAGATGTGGGTTTGTCAAACTGAGTATAAAAATTATGCTCCATTTAATCTATTCTCTGTTGTTTCTCCCTCCTCTGTCATATGTACGGAGGCTCTACCTGTTGAATCTTCTAAGGTTGCTTTTCATCTCCCAGAATGGGATGAGATCTCCGTTCTCTGGGCACTTCATGTCCCGGGGTTTCATAGCTAATGCTTATGCTCTTGGTGTCACCTTCCTTGTGGCTGGACATTATGGGGGGATCATTACCAACATGATTTGGAGTATAAACACAAACTGGGGTTTTCAGTCCCTGTAAGAATGAGGTGGCAAAAGACAGCCTTCGTTGAATTATATGATAAAGAATATAGAAATATTTATAAATTTTTTCACATTAAAACTAAAAATAGTATTGGATCTTCATTTGCTGGTCACTCAGTGTGAAACAGATTTTCCTGCATGATGGTCCCCAATCTCTGTCCAGAATTACATGCAGCTGATATGATATTCATTTGGCTGATACCCAAATATGGACTTAAAGTGAAGTTCTGTCCCCAAGAAAGAAAATGGCAGCATTGCCAAGGCTTGGATTGTCACTGAGACATCTTATGGATTCATTGCTTAGGAAAATACAGGATTTAGAAGCTGTTAGTGCAGAGACCATTTGAAACCATCAACTCCAATTGCTTTGCAATCTCCTATTTTCAAAACAGGCATGTGCCTTTTCTGTCCTAATTTGGAAGCGGAGAAAATACTTGCTTCTGGGACTGTAAATTTCTATTAAATACCAAGTTTAATTCAAATACTTACCAATGAGTTCTGACCCCCTGAGGCTCACCAAGCCCCCCTTGAAAAGAATGGAACCATGCATTTGGAGAGTTGGGATGTCAATCTTTAGGAAAAGATGCCAACTCATTCATCCCTCCCTCCTTCCCCTTGTGTGCCATACAACTGTTCCTTACGGTGTCTCTTCCACAATACATTTTATTGTTAGCTGTCCTTCTAGTGCAAAGACATTCTTCTGCCTGCTGCAGCAGCTCCTGGCAAGGAGTTAGGAGCACAACTGCTTGTGCTTCTGCTTCTGCTGAAAGTTGTGGGATATTTGAAGGGTTCAGTCTTTTCCCAGTGAAGGTCTGTCATGGTACAGTTCTTTTCCCATTATTTTCTTCCCAGCTGATATTCCTGTGTCTCAGCCCATAGAATGGAGGTTGGTTTGTCTCATCAGGACTGAGGACCTAATTCACATCTCAAGGCCTCTTTTATAACTTTTTTTACATGTTGTTTTGCCCCTGGTGACAGAGCAACATGGGCACAGTGAGTGAGAGTCTACCTAATCAGAGTGGAGGCAGCATTTCCCCAGTCTGCCAGGCGGTGAAAGGTGAAGGTGGAGGAATATTAGGTCTGGCATTGGCTTCTTGGATGATATTTGTTTAATATAATGAATAATTTTAAATTTCCTTTTTTCCCCCCTTTTTTTTCCTCTTTTTTTTCTTTCTTCTTTTTTTTTTTTTTTTTTTTTTTTTTATGTCTGCCATCTATTACAAATTTTCCTTTCCTGTTTTTGAGGGTGTTTATCAATGAAGCTGTAGTCTCAGTGAATTTGGTAATAGTAGAGTTTCATCACAGCCATGAAAATTATGGTTGGTGGTGCACTGTTTCTGTACAAATGTTTCACTGAAGCTGTAGTCATTGTATTAAGCTGCATTTGCTCCCCAAATGGCTTTAAAATGGTTGGCAAGAGAGGATTTCAAACCCCTCAAACCTCTCCCCATCCCCCAATAAAATTAGAGTTGCTATTGAACATTTTGGATGGAAAAATAATGCTACAAAAATAGCTTTAAAAAACTATGAATGTAAAAATGTTAAAAAGGTTTTCCCTAAGGTTGTTTAGCGTCTTAATCTTGTGCCTGGGAATGCTATTTTGGATGCATGTGTGAAATGTTGGGGGCCTTTTTTCCCTCCCGTAAACAATCCATTTCCTTCTTGTGGAGAAAGAAGCTTTGCCAAAAGGAAGGAGATAGAGGGCTCCATCACTGTAAGGGGAAGATGATGGAGTGCTAATATTGGCATATGTACAGGTCTGTCTTTTATTTGTGCGTGTGCCTCTGCAAGGCAGTGTCTGCCTTGGCACAGGAGCTCCCTAATATTCACGAAACTTATAAAGCACATGAAGATACATTTCCTTCTCTTCCCCTCCTTTCCCCTTTCTTTTGAAACCTTTAGGTGTTGACTGGTGGCTCACTATAGCACTTAGTATGTTACCACCCATTCACACCTCTACTTGTCTACTGTCCCCACCTCCTCTCACACTTCTCTTGCTGTAATGATGTGTTGCAGAAATAAATTGTGTTGCACAATGAACGTGTAGAAAGAACAAGGGGGTATTTAAAAGCTGAGAAATAGGAGAACTGGTGTGGAAAGAGAGAGAGGGAAGTGCTTTTGGCACATTGAGCTGGCAGTGTATTATAATTCACACTAGATGACTGCTGCGCTGGAGTGATTATAACATTGGTTTGAATGCTGGAAGTTGAATTTAACAGCAAGGGACTGGAAAGCCCAGGGCTTGGGGTGCTGCTTGAGAGTTCAGGGTGTTGCTTCTCTACTTTGCTCTAGGATCTATATCAAAAAGGATTTTTTTTCTTTAATTTTGTTTTGTTTTGACCTCGTTTTTTTTCCCCCTCACTCAGGTCTATACCCAAAGAAGGTCCTGGGCAGGTACTGCTGAAACGTGGGTCCTTAAAAATCCCCCTGAGCACCTTGGAGACTTTATTTTCCTCGGTGTGAGGGAAGAGAGACTTTCTGAGAGAAATGAGTTGAAATCAACATTTAGCGTTTCATCCATGCAATCGTAACACTTTCCTGTAATTCCAAAACTCTTTGAGAAGATTGTGCCCCTTGATCACGCTTTGAATGAGCCAAGGCTGCGCTTTGCATTCACAACACGACCAGACACCGGGCAACTTTTGCATTCCACGTGCAAACCTCCTTTGCTTGCTCCTCAGAAGCTGGTAGTGCGAGAGATGGCACAAAAATTTATTCTTTTCTTTCCAGTTTCGTTAAATTTCAGTGAGCTCCCAATCTGAAATGATGGCTTGCCCTTAAAGAGCTGGTTGTGCTTGACAAGTGTGTGGCAGTACTTCATTAATTACAAGCAGCCCTTCCCAGCACAACCTCACTTAGGTAGAATATTTGTTCAGCGCACATAATTATCTCTTTCTCGTTCTCTCTTTCGTATTGATTCATGTGGAAAAATATGATTAAAACATGAACATCTACAAATGATTCAGAATAACAAGAGAGGAAAGGCCATTGTTTTTTTGCACTGACTATACCAGATTACTATAATTACAGCTGAATGGTTTTACATTTCTCTGTGCCCCCCCCAAGACTCTATGCTCCTTCACAGCCTCGACGTACCATTTAAAAGCAGAAATGTTTAAAGGAAATATCCTCCTAAGGATGTTTCTTTGACCCATCAAGAACCTTTACCTTGGCACTTGTGCATGTAATCTCTGGCATAAGGTCATGCGAAGCGGGCGGAGAGGGGTAGGAAAAGAAACACCAACCCTTCAGACATCTGTTGTGGTGTTTCGGCCAAGAACGGGAGGGGAGGCTGTGCCAGTTCGGCAGCCGCTCCTGCAGATTGCAGTCGGCTTGCTTTTGATGCCAGCGTTAATAATGTGGGCTTCCCGCTGAGGGGGTGGCACTGCCAGATTCCTAATTAGAACCCACTAAAAGCAGCAAAAGGTGAAGTGGTCATTTCTTTCCACCCCCCAAGTCTTCATCTCTTCTCCCTGTAGATTTGTTTCGCTTCGTTTTTATTTTGGCCACTTGGCTTGATGGAGAAGAGCAGGGCACGGTCCTGTGTGCTCTTGCCTTGATCTCAAATTAAACAAGTGGAAATGTTGATCTGCTGAACTCCTCAGGAAGGACTGATTCACCGTGGTGTGTGTGGAGATGACAGAACTAATTTCACACTTCATCCATTGTGCGCAGTGGGTTCACTTGTTGTGTGCTCTTGCAGCTGGTGCAGACTCCTAAGACAGGACATCGTTTCCTCTTCTGTTTCAGTAAGGACTACATTGGAAGAGCCTAGTTCAGAGGGCAAGAACACGTTAGGTATATCCTATTGGCAGCTCTTGCTTCCCTCTAAGAGGCTGTAAATACTATTCCAGAGGTCGTATTTGCTCCTGAATAGCTTCAGGCCACTTTTTGGTCAGTTCTGGATCAATTGGCCAATTTGGAGATCCTTGAAAAGGTCCTGGCAACTGAGGCTGAGAAATAATTGCATTGTAGGATTGTTGGCATGAAGTGGTGGTGGTATGGGAATATGTGCCCATGTCCTGGGGGAGAATAAGCCTGGGAGCGGGCAGGACACAGATGCAGCTTGGAGAAACCAGACCAGAGTAGCACAAACCAACCTGAGTGCACTGTGGCCACCCCTCTCAGATGGGCTGGTGGCACTTTCCATGAGCTCTGTTGTAGTAGAAAGGGTGACAAGTTTGATGGAAGGTGAAATAACAGCTTTCAGGAGAAGGGTGTTTTTGATTATTTTTTTTCCCCTTCCCCCTGCTTACTCTTCTGTTTACTTTTCTTAAGAAGGGGCCTTGTAGCAGTTTATTAGAGATCTCTTTCCCTCTGGTTGCTTGAAGAAGGAATGGGATTAGTTGTATGAAAAGCAGACGAAATGCAACCTGCAAAATGTGGGCCAGAGAGTTCAGCAGGATCTGCAGCCCTGAGCTTGAAGTGACTGTCACCGGAGCCCTCATAAGGGGTGTGCAACACGCTCTTCTTGACATGAAACAGGGGATTTGGCTTTTGCTTGTAAGATTTTTAAGTTGCAAACCTGGAACCTGGGCTGCACGAAGTTGCTTATGAATCAAAACTGAAGAAAGGAGTCCTGTGAACCCTCGCCAGCTGAAATTTCTGACTTTTCCTTGGCTTTACCTATAAATTGCTGTTAGAAGACCTGTGATCAGGTTTTAGCCTGTGAGCCAGAAGCAGCCAACTAATCAGCAGCCTTTCTCATCGCCTGATTAAATGAAATCCTTCATACTGTCCTGCCTCTTGATCAGAAATGCAATACCACGCATATTCCAGTAATTGTGAATGCAGAACAATGAGTCTTCTGCCAGAAGTATTTTAACACAACTGCGCTGCCTACTGCAAATACCATCTGATTAGCTGACCTGCGTGATGGGAGGGAAATTCTCTTTCTTGCTGTCCGTGAAATACTTACCGTGAGCCAGTAAATACCTTCCAGTTAGCACGTTATTTCAGTTCCTTTCTATTTACGTCCGGTAAAACAAAACAATGCCAACTCTCTTTTTGGCTGTCTGCTAACAGGGACATAATATTTATAATAAATATTTTGGAAAATTCCTATAACATATGTATGGGTATAAATGAGAAAGAGCTGAAAAGCTGAAAAAAGTCCAGGTTTCAGACTGGGTGAGAGAGAAAGGGAAAGAAAAAGATTTTCTGAGAGACGGCAAATGTGTATCTTTTTGTTTGGTGATATGGTATCCATGTAATGTCTCTGAAATGGCCACAAAGTTCATGCTACATTAGGAAAGCAAAGTGGTTTACATTGAAACTTAATAGAAGTCAATTGTGTTTGAAACATCTGATGCAGAAATAAAACACCTTATGTTTTATGGGAGCGAGGAGCTGCATATTTGGCACTCGTTCTTCTCTCTAAACACGTGTGCGCTCTCTATCAGTTTGAGATAATCCAGGTCTGGCTCCTGCCCAGTCACTCCTAACCAGAATTACGCGAGATGTCCTGCACTCCCTGCACGCACACACACACACTCACTCCCTCTTGAACCACAAATTATCTCAAGTGAGAATTAGTTGGCATCTTTTACAAAACTTACACCTTCCAAGAGAGCATTATTAGCAACGGATGTTTCTTCCTTCATCAATGTGATACTTTTCATTTGGTAAGAGCTTGGGTTTTTCCCTTATATATTTGCTGTTACTCAGTGGTTTCTTGGTGCAAACTTCAAACTTTTGAAGTTCCCATCAGAGTACAATCTGTATAGCAGTGCTGTTGCTTTGTTTGATCCATTTACCTAGACAGTTTTCGTAGTTTCACTGACAAAACCACTCTATTTTATAGATAGGTACTGTTAGGAATTGATCCTCCAATTGAACTAAGATTTCTTGTGGACACCTTCCAACTTCTGTTGCTGCTTCCACTTAATTACATATTTATTTTCATAAATACCTCTACTTGACAGGCACAGATTTTTACATTTTTGGTTTCAAACTGAAACGTGAACCCCTGTTCTTTGCTGCGTTAGATGTGTGCAGGGGGACCTAAATGCAGGGAGTCAATCTATGAAACCATCTATAATTTACAAATACTAATGCATTTCTGCACCCTCTTTCTCTGAGGATCTGAGTCAATTTAATTAGCTATTGCAATATCCTGCTAAGCAGATTAGTTAGGATTTGGGTTTTATGACAAGATTAATGTTTTGTTCCTACAAGGTTGTGTGACAATTCTTCAATAGAATTGAAAATAATAACCAGGACTCCAAATCCATAGTTTGGTGCTTTCACTATTGCTTCATTCCTCCTCCCTTTAAATTTGACAGTGTTTTCACTGGGAACAAGTAGCAAACTTCATCCAATCACATACATATTTTAGATGCAAACTAATTTACTCAATAACTTTAAGTAGATGACATGTTTTCTTTTTTTTCCTTGTCTAAGGTAAGTTTATGTGTGAAAATTTGTAGGACTCTGTTAGCAGTCAAGAAAAGACAAGAAAATGCTCGTCTGTGACAGTTAAGATTGTATACATTTAGTCAGATCTTTCACAATAATCCTTATTTTTCAATATAAATCTAACTTTTGACAGACAAGTAAACAGAATTATTTTGTTTAATAAATTCTCTGTTTTGTTTACTGACAGAAAGGGAACACTTTTCAGTGGGAGGCTTATACATTAACTTGTTTTGTACAGCTCACGGTGATTAGACCTAGTGACATTTTCTGTGCTTTTAGTATATTTTAGTTTGCTGCTAAGGACAGAATTAGGATAGGCCCTTTGCAATTCACATATTCTGCATTAATTATGTGAGTTTCTGACTTGACTTTTCCAATTGATGGTATGTTATTGGAAACCAGGATTTGTCTAGGGTCTTGATCTGTGCAAGAAACGGAGATCGGGTTGTTACATTTCACATACCAGTATATTAAAGCATATTTCCCTAACAGCTATTTCTAATAAATAGGAATCGGTCATTTTTGTACTATTTTATACTATGCCAGTTCCATAAATAGGAGAACAATATGTTCTGTGAAACAATCTGAAGTGTGTGGAAAACCTAATCCCAAAGGGGAATGTGATAAAGCAGTGAACTTTTTATGTCAAAATTATAAACTCTGCTCTAGCGTTACCTTTCCTAGGGGATTAATTTCCATAGCACTGCAGCTGTAAGTCACCTTCCGTTACCATGCTGTGTTTTTGTTGGCTCTCTTGGAGGTTTTCCTTTTTTCTTTTGCAAAACTTCGGTGAGTACGCGACGGCAACCTGGTTAGCTGTGCATGGAAGTGTGAGAAAGGCAAATCTGTCTGTAAAGAGGAATGGGTATTGTTCCACCTGCTTGAGAAGTACCTTGTATAGTCAAATAGTTGTCATGAGTGAGGAAACATCCTCTGCTCCAGAAAGAATTAAATGCTGAGCACAAAACTGAAAAGGAGCTTAAGTGTAGAGCGAGCATAGAGTGTAGAGCTGTATTTTGAAGGCTAGTCCTCTCTGAATATGTATTTAAGATTCAAAAATCTACAATAATGAAATTTCTTCCTTGTTTTAACTATGGCTGCTCCCAGCTTCAAGCAATTTTTTTTTTTTTTTGGTAACACATGAATGATTTTGTTTGAGCCTTCCAGCTTTTCCACTTCTATCCTTATTTGTCCATCTCTTTCTTTTTTATAAGAACAACTCCAAAATAAACAAGGAAATGAAATAATAATAACTCCCCTAATGTTAATGCAACTCTAAAGCCATTTGACTCCACAGCATAAGGCAGGAAATGCAAGTTTTCTCACATCAACATTAATATTATCATAAAAAACAGGCAGTGGTGTGGCTAAATGTCAGTCCTACCTAGGTTTTCTCAGTACTTTTCCTAAAACCACAGTTCTTGGCATTCTAGAATTAGGTGAATATCGGGTCCTCCCAGATGGAAGAGAAAATGTGGGAACTTGATCAAAAATAGTGATTTAAAACTTAAAGACATGGGATTATTATTTTAAATTTTTTTTTTTTTTTTTCAGATTAGCTCCACGACCTGTAAGTCCTGAGTCCTGATTTTTGAATGCTCAGATTTGACAATCCCAGAGTAATCTGAAATGGAAAACCATTCCCAGTAGGGAAGAACCGACCCAAACACCCCAGTTCTGCCACGGTGTACGCTCTGTAAGTGGGCCCAGTGTAAAAGCGAGACTTAATATCCCTCCGTGCCAAAAGCCAGAGGGAGGGAGACATTCACTGGACGCTCTGGGCTCCAAGTGCAGTCACCGGGACAGGAGTCCTTCCTTCCCCTAAACTCCTTGGACATATGGCCAGCTTATGTGTGAGCCCTTGGCCCGTCTCCCCGGGGGCTGCTGGCTGGGGGTGAGGGGATGCGCTGGCCCTGCAGCTGGCCAGCATCAGCGCTGCTGTCAGCAGCAACTACTAGCCTGGAGCACACACTGCTCCTGTGCGTTGGAAAAGCCAAGTCCCAGCATGGTTCCCTGGCCCAATCTGTTGAAGACAGTAAGTCTCCCTGAGCGGGGAGCTTTTGTCTTTGCTCCCCTTGATCATACTGACACAACTGATAATTACAAATACATTTCATGTATGATGTCTGTGGAATTCATGCAGCAGCGCAGACCTTGGTGTTTCCTGGCTCTTTTAAGTTCTCAGTGTCAGCTTTGCATTCATCTAGGACGGTCTATCTCTTCCCTTCATCGCTGCAGTTGCAGTACAGCAGGAAATCCTCTCTTTTGGGCCCAGTCATCACTGTCTCCTTCTTCCTCTTCTAGCCCCACACTTGAGCAGTCCTGTTCCTTGATTGCTATCTAAATTGTCCTTATCATATGCCAGACACCGAAAGAGCTGCAAGGCATCATTTCCTGCAGGGCAATGCCAGGCACATAACATATGCTAGACATCTACAGGCAGATGGGGTTGGTTAGGGCCAGTGAAGCATGAAAAAACAGGAGCTTTGGTAGGAAGAGGCTGAAGAACTCCACAAACTGGTTGAGTGCCATATCCCAAGCAATGTTAACAGCTCATTAACATTCCCTGCAGGGCTGGCAGGTCAGCACAGGAGGTCAAAAAAATTAAGAACTATTTTCTTAAGGAAACAGGAGGTAAAGAGGGTTAGATACATACAGCTGGTGTAGGACACAATGTAAGAATTGGTCTGAGGGAAGGCAAAGGGGAACGCTTCGTCTCAGGCTCTGCCTGCTTAACTAGGACCAGCCATCTGTCCATTTTCTACCTGGGGTTCTCCCCATGCTGAGCCGAAACTTGCTTTATTATTCAAAAGCAAACTTGCCCAATGGCACAAGATGTTGGCAGGCAGCTGATTCGTGACCTAGCCAAAGACATCAGGAGGAGGGAGCGAGGTTTTCCTTTGAACCAGGCTCTGTAAGCATATGGTAGGCCTTGTACTTCAGGACGTGATCCATATGCTGCTCTTCAGTGCCCATATGCTTTCTATATTTTCTGTATTTATTTATTTTAATCAGGATTGAGTCTGTGATCTTGATTTTCCTTTTGCTGCTGGCTGTAATTACATTTGGTTGTGCTACTGGAGGTAAGGCAACGAGGTTAAAAATGAACACCAGAGTGTTCAGTTGTGTCCTTTTAACATTGTCTTGTCCTGTGCGTTTTGTGGAGAGAATTGTATTCAGGGTTAACGATCTGTAATGCTATTAGTTTACATTTCTTCTTCTTGTTGCAGCTCGGAAGTGGAGAGTTTCATTGACTCAGGGTCAGAGGGAGAGACAAGCTCCGACAATAGTTTTCTATGAACATTAACTGATACTCGCTGTTTCTTGTGGGGTTAGAGGCTATAAATCAGTGTATTCTTATTTCACTGGAAAAAGCAATGGAATTGAGTCTCTGTCTCCAACCATCGTGGCAGAATTTGACCTAAGATAGTTAAGATTTATAGGTACAAGGAAGCACTATCAGCTACTCTCTTTATCTTCCTTCCTAACACGGGGATATTTTGGCTTCAGTAGGGCAGTATTTCCCAGTTGCTTTAGCTGAACGCTTCCTGTCCCATAAACTACATGGTGGTGACAGACACAGCTCCTTAGGTCCCAAACTAAGTGAGACCGGTGCTGTCGAGAGCCCACCTCTCCCCAGCAGCAGGGTCAGCACAACCAGGGAGGATTAGCCTGACACAAACCACGAGGAGCAACACCTACTGAGCACACAGTGGGGCTGTCCTGGCCAACTGGAGCTGTGTACGGGGTCCAACGGTACTGTACCTCCGGTGGTGCTGGTTCTCTCCTCCCATGCTCCGGTAGGGATGGCTCTGGCATTCCTCACCCAGCCCTGCAGCAGAGAGCAGGAGTAAAGGGCTTTTGGAACATCAAGACTCCTCTCTAGCGTGTCCAGCCCATACACTTCTGTGGAAAACCCACCATGTGCTGAAGCAAAGTATTTGTAGGCACAACAGGTATTCAGAAAAAATGAAAGTGTGGTCCAAAAAAAAAAGAGCTATGTTTTCATGTAATTAATTTTTCAGCCTGCAAAAGGTCTTGCTTTCACGCTGCCTGCTGGAGGGCCAGGGCTGGAAACGGAAAGCCATTCCTCACAGCCAAAGGGCTTTGTGGCCCAGTTATTTTAACCATGTGCTTTTTGTTTTCTTGTTGAACCTGCTAAAGAATTAATAGTGAAATCTGATTTCTTTTTCATTTCCTCATCTTTATAGGAAAATAACTCCTGACAAAATAATTCCTTTTTGGTTTTGTGATGTTGGGCAGGGGGGTATTGTTTTTTTGGTATTTTTTATTGTGGGAAAGAATGCACTGAAGTATGAGCCTGGCGTCAATGAAACCATACTCTTTTGAGGATTCACACCAGTAATTAAATGTGTATTCCTCACTTTTGGTTGCATACAAATAGCGAATGAACAGACTGGGTGTTTCCTGCATGAAGTGATAACATCTGTGTATTATTGGGGAATACTTAAGTCCTTTATCACTGTGTAGTAACTCAAATTAAAATTATTTGGAATCAATAACAGTTTTGTATGAGCAAAAACTATGTCCTGGCTTTTTGAAGGCTTTATCATTGACATGTTTTACCACAACAAAATTCTTAGACGCTGAGAAGATCCTATGATGTCAAGGACTTGGGACAAAACAAGGGCTTTCTTGGAAGAAGAGCCATCTCAAATCTTCATTCATATCTTGTGCTGAAAAGCTTTCAGGTAAGAAAAAGTTAGCAATACTTATCCATAAATACTTTTTGATTTCCTATTTGTTATTGCTAGAGAATTGGAAGTGTCAAAAAACTGCATGGAAATCTGTTGTTTCTGATCTCAAAAGGAAGCAGGAGATATAAACCTTGCAGGAGAGCCCGCTTCTGTGAGAATTTGGAGATCCTTTTCCAGAAAGAAACTTTCGAAAGAAAACTATTTAGGAGCTTTCTGCTGGAGGCCTTTTGGTAGAAAAAGAAAGTTTTTAAAAATCAAAGATTTTTGCCGGGAAGGTATAACACGGCCTGTACAGGAGAATGGGGGCCACGCAACATTGAACTCCAACTCTTGTGAGGTGTCACAGTGTTTGAAGAAGATGAACTTCAGTGTTAAGTGAAATCCAAATTGGTTCTAACAGGGCATATTAAAACACCCTGTATTAACAACAACAATTTTCTACTTTCTCCAGGAAAAATTATATTGGAACTTTCTGCTCTCCCCTTTCCCCTTAACAAATATTGTTATTTTCATCTTAGTTGGGAAGGAAAATCAAGTGAAGAAATACTGGAGTTTCCACAGCACATGAATTCCAGTGTTTAATGGACTTGAGTTAGGAAAGATAGCCTTTGAACAGAAAACATAGGAAGGGATCCGAATTTCAGACCTTCCAAGGCTCAGTCATTTCTCTACTTTAAAACTTATGTTATCACATTAATATAGGGTCTCATTTATTCATTTTAACACTTCTCTGAGTCGTAGAATAGAAACCAAATCTTGTAGATTACCACAAGAGAATTCAGTGTGCAGTCTTTCCTTTCTGTCATAAGCAGCTGGGGAATGTGACAACCTCACTCGGCTTTTCCAATGTGGGAACTTTGGCTCTGCTTTCTTAACCTGCACAAGTCTCAGGCTGCTCTCAAATCAATTGCTGATAATGATGGTAATCATTGCTCTAGTGAGGCTTAAATGACACTCTTACTTATAGTTCTGGGAAGAACATGGTTATTTTGCAATGTGTTCTGATAAAAATCATATTTTAACTCTCCTGGAGAAGCCATGGATAGTACTGGTGTGTTTTATGGTAAGCCTTGGATGGGATTTTCCAAGCCTAAGTAGACAATAGAGGGCAAAACCAGTCTTGACTGAATTTTAAGAATCCATTTGAGGCAGGGTACGTCTTTGATACAAAGGAGAAATAAGGAAGATCATGAACATTTGCTTGAAAATGCTGCTTTCATGCTGGGCAAACTGTGTTATTGACCAGGAGCACTTTGGCATCCTGGGCTCCTGGTAAGGGGAGAGCAGAGAACTCCTGCATTGTACAGCTTCAGGGAAGCTTCTTCTCCATCCTGAAGAGCCAGAAATGGGCAAGACGAGGGGAATGTCTGAGACCTAGACCCCATCTCTCTGGATGGGAAATACTATCATTTTCTCTTTGTTCTCCCAGTGGAATTTCAGTGCATCTGTCATTAGCTCTTCTTTCACCATTTAAATGGTAAGAAACACACAGATCTGCAAATGTCTCCTGCATCTTACAGCAGTGAGCTTTGATTCACGCTTCCTTTAATTCACTGCTGTGAAAAATGGGCTGGCATCCTACTGTGAATTTAAATACTCCCAACCCAGGAATAAATGGATCCCATGGCTCATTTATCTTTCAGCTATTAATTAATAGTGGTTAATTGTAGTTATGAACTGCAGCATTCTAGTCTCCAGCATCGATACATTTTATTTAATATATTCTGATTAAGGTGGAGTCAGCGAGTTGGAGAATAATTAAAACAGCTCCTTGCCATCAGCTTCTTACAAAATTTCAGCTTCCTCATGAATTTGTAAGATAATTGTGGCTACCTCTTTTGAGAGAGAACTGGTTTGGGACTGAAGCACAGCAAACCCTGTGAGAAGATCCATTTGAACATGGGACTCATTTGCCTGTCCTTGATGTCACAAATTAATGTCTCTCAACCTTTTTCAGCATCGCACTAATGGGATAACATTGCCCCTCTGCAGTCTTTGTTCTAGAATCAGAGAGAACAGTCTCAACTCTTACTTCTATCCCTCCTTTATGCAAAGAAGTAGTTGATAATGTGAGTAGGGCAATCCATGTCTGTGAGACTGCAGCTGGAGGTAATTCCATGAATGGCGGCTTCTGTATTAACTTTCTGAAACCTGTTGCTCCCCTAGAAAGGATGGGTCTTACAACAGGGCTGGGACAGCACTTTGCTTAGATGGACAGCATTTTATTAATTCACGCTTTACATTTCCTTTTTCTGGAGACCTATAACTACTGTTTTTCTGTGCTTTATTGAGATTTCGTTTGTTGGTGTTTTAATAAATAGATTTGAGTTGATGGAAATATAAAATGTCATTTATTTGAATATGTATTAGTGAGCTTTGGTTTCAAAGCTGAGCCCCCAAGTTCCACTTTGAGTGTAGAGCTATGTTTGAGTCACTTTACATACCTCTCGGCAAAGCGGGGGTCCATGAAGACTGGCAGGTGTTAAGGCACATACATTGCAAGCTTTAAGGGCCGTTTCCTGAGAGACTTCCTCCTGAAGGCAGCTATTGTTTGTTTAAGAGAAAGCCATATCCACTCCGCTCCCACTGGCATCCTGAAACATACTTGCAACACAGAAAAAATGATGACTCTAAAATTGATTTGATGATAAAGCTTCCCCCCACCCCTCATAAATGCTTGTGGCTGAGCCCTGGCAGGGAGATGTCCTGTTGGAAACTGAACTTGGTTCATCTGTGCTCTGGTGGGAACCCTGTGTTCAAGATAAACATGCTGGTGCTCTTTGAAGTTGTTTGCTCATCAAAAGCACAGTTACTTTGTTTGTATTATGCTTGATACTCCCGTGAGATGTAGTTCAATTTATGGTGTAAAATCTTGGCAAGAGGAAGGCAGTTAAAAAAAAAATAAATCGCCCCAAAACAAAACAAAAAACCTTTTACGCTGCGGGGAAGGTGGGAATATTGTCCTCGGAGTCCATCATGTGTTTCTTTTCATAGTATTAACAGATTTTAATTGTACTTTTTCCATCATTTATATGAAAAATCTTCCTCACACGTCCAATAGTTTTCTAAGTATTTTGGGGTAAGGGAAAAGTAAAATCTCTGGAGATTTTAAACTGGGCCAGAGACTGTGGTGTCTTAATAAGGTGGTAGTTACTTTTTTAATGGCAGTTACTTTTTTTTTTTTTTTTTTAAATGCTTCACCTGCCCTGTGATTGCTCTCACAACTGGAGATTCACTCCACTGGCTCATAGCTGCTCAAGTTGGGAGTTCTTTGGGCCGTTTTTGTTTTGTTTTGTTTTGGTTTTTTTTGGTTTTTTTTTTTGATTCAAACTTACCTTGCAGCCTTCTGGGAACCTTCTGTTGTGACCTGTGCCATCTGAATTGCAAGGATGTCATTTTTTGAGGCTGACAATTTAGCATTCGCAACTTAATGGAATTTGAGTTCTGGCATGTTTTGCTTGTGGCAAACCATAGTTTAGACCTTTTTTTTCCCCTGATCATAATTTGAAAAAACAAAACCCAACCAAACAAAAAAGTTTTAGGAATAAGCCATAGTAATGAACTACTCACACAAAAATGTAAATTTGTATGTTTTGTGCAGATATAATCACATAATCTCCAAGCGTGACAAAGCTGTGAGTACTGGCAATTTATAGCAAGGAATGTACCATATACATAAATTTTTGTATTTATATATATTCTTTACAAGTGGGTAAAAATGCATTCTGAGCAGTCAGAGCTTAACTGAGGGAAGTTTGTCATAACTTGCTAAGTGCTCAAAGAAAATAGGCAAGAAATAGGACTTATTTTTCTTATGTTTTTTTTTTTTCTTTGAGAGAAGTGTTATATTCCCTGTCTGTCTCTCTAGTGTACATTAATGACAATTGATACATCTGAAGAAGTACTGGTAAATTAAATATAATTTTAAGCTTCTGCATTGTCTCCTGAGAATCTTAAAGTAATTTGCTTTTAGTAAAGAATTAAAGAGGGATGCCACTGTTATGAAACCTGCCATCATTGTAATGATGATAATTTTTTAAAAGGCGAGACATTTAAATCATAGAAAAGCTCAGCTCAGGATTTTCAGAGTGCTTTAAGTACATCATTTTTGTGGTTGCTTGCTTTGAGATTGCTTAATGTAGTCATCTAAAATTCAAGGCTCCTAAAATCTCTCTATGGAATCACTCCATCACTACATGGATTTTGCCCAAGATCACAGTGGGAGTCTGTAATAACGCTGGGCCCAGAACCTACATGCTGATTCTGACCTTGTGTAAGCTAATCTTAAATCTTCTATAGCTATTAATGTCAGTAGATTTACTTTTGATACAATGTTACTGTCACTAAGATTAAAATTCAGATTTCCAGACTTTTCATCCCGTGCTTTAGCTCAGCAGAAAATAATTCTTTCTCCATATGCTATTTTTTGGATGAGCCTTAAAATCAGATGCTTATCTCGGTCTCTTCTTTTGGCAAAAGTGAACTGGAAATCCCAGCTGGAGTTTTCTCTTCTGGTTGTGTCAGAGCTGTCTCAGGAGCAGCTTTCTTTGCAGTGTTTCGGTGCTGCTCATTCTGCTCCCATTCACAATATTAGGAAGTAGAAAACGAAATTTACATTCTGGTGTTTTAGACTTCAGAAAAATATTCTACTTGATTGGTTTAGTGATGGCTGAAAACATTCATGTTTTTAAAACAGTGCTGCCTTGCTGGAGACAAGATCACAGCTGATTTTTTGTGTTTTCTGTGTGTTTATCACTTACACAATACCAAAGGTAGAATTTTATTCCGTAATATTTGATACAGCACTTAAGTTCACACTCAGTCATTTGGCAGTCAGCATAGGGCATTACGCATAAAGCTGTTTTGTCTTTCTCATTCTGTCTTTATTTCTATGTGCATACACTGGTAGTGATGATGCAAGGCAATAAAGTTCAGGGTCATACACGTTCCAGGTTTTACCTGCTTGTTCACAAAACTATCCCTTCTCAAACAGATTTGACTTACTGCTTGCCTAGCCACGAGTTTCTCCGTTATTGTTATGGTCTTAGTCATTATCCGAAAGATGCTTTCATCTATGGAGAATGCCTCCTCTTTCCTTCCTAAGAGAAGCGCTCAGATTTTTTCTGTGCCTCGTAGCTGTGGTTCGGTACAAGGAAGCTGAGAGAACGAGCTATGTTTGCAAGCAAGCTTCACCGATGATTTAAGCGAAGGTATTATTTTAGGTTCTTTCAGAGGCAAGTCTTTAGATCTTCAACAAGGACCTCCTGAGTCTTGGTTTATCCTCAGGTATCTATATTGACATAGAATTGGCTATGAGAAGAGCCACGTGTATTCTGCTAATGGGAGACAGCACTAGATAGCCTGGCTCCCTCCCCAAAACTCTGTGCATGGTCTGGTTTGTGCTAATATCTCAGCTTGTTTTACTTTGTGTGTCATCTGAGAGGGAGCTGGCTCTGAAATGAAGAGTTGGTGGAAAAAGGTTCTCTGAAAAGAACAAATGAATGTTTCCTATCTCCTGTCCTTATAGACTGTTTTTGGACAGTGCATCTCCTGAGGTGTGTACCATATGTAAGTTCTCTTTAAAGATGGTTATTCTCCAATAAAATGACCTAGAGAACAAATACAGTGTTGTGGAGTGGATGAGCTGCAGGTTTTCCCCTTTAATTTCTACATTCCTTTCAGTCCTGTGATTTTATTTGCACGTGACATCAAACAGAACTTTTGATTCCGTACTGTCAATGGAAATCAGGGTTCATCTGTGAATCAGTAAACACAGAGTAAAATCAGGAGTCAATAACAAAAACCCCATTGCCTACAGTTGAGCACTTTGTAAAATATGCAGCCATGAGAGGGGCTGGAGGCCTGTTGGGACCCTTTCCTCAGGGTCCCCCCAACCTTGGGCAGAGGGACTCTCTTCTCTTCTGCCAGGGAGGGCAGGTGTGGCAGCATATGGGCTCTTGTTCTGCCACCCCTGAGGGATCAGCAGAAGGACCAGAGGAGTCTTCAGAAGCTGGATCACACGTGTTTTGGGGGGGTTGACTTGTCCTCCTGCACTGTTCTTTGGGCCTGCAGGTTTCCTAATAAAATTGGTGTCAGCAGAACTCAGCAAACAGTGGTTCTTGCTGCTCATACTTCATGGCAGTGATTGCTAGAGGCTTTTTTGCAAAACAATAATTAAAAAGTATTTTTATTTTAAAAGAAGGTTGAGATTCTGACCTATTTGCTTGATTGTGGAAATGAAGATTGTACTTGTGTTGCCAATACCTTAATTTGTTGTCCTGGAACTTCAGCTTTTGAAATAGCTTCTCATTTGACCAAACCCCATCCTTGTTTGTTGTCCTCCAGCGCCTGCCATGAGGCCATCCACTGCTGGCTGTGGTGGGAGGCTGCAGGACTGTTGGGCGGGTTGATGCTGCGTTCATCTAGTAAAAAAGGGGGGATGTTCAGTCTCATATTGTTGCTGGCTGCCCTGTTCTGCCTCCCTCTTCCTTGTCAGTTCGTTTAGCTAATTCCTTCCCTCTTAAATTACACCCTTCTGCTTAACAGCTTTCACAACTTGTTTGCAACCACCCGCAGTCACTGTGGTTGTGTATTCTTTTCTGGGGGATATATTAGACTGTTTATTTAGGCTGAAAGCTGCTAAGGGAAGGTTTGCAACTGTGTTTTCATGCTGTCTAGCACAAACAGAGCCTGACCATTGTTTGTTTCAAAATGCACTGCAATAAAAACAGTTGATGTTGCATGCATTAATCAAAAAAGTTCTAACATGGTTGTAACTAAATCCCTTTATTTATTAAGTTGTTGTGCCCCAAGACTCTGTGAATGGGCCGGAGAAAGGCGAACGTGGCCCACAGCAACTTCGACACATGGCACAGTAATTGCTGCTTTGGAGAGACCGTTTCACCTGCTCTCTCCTCCTTGCTCGTTCCCATCAGCGTCTCTTCTTAAACCTTGTACTCAGGGCTCCAATCAAGCGAGCACCCAAATTCCTAGAGGTACCGTTTTGCAGCAATATGAGCCTAATTGTTTCTAGATTGAATATTTTCATGGGGTATCAGTCTCAGTGTTCCTGGAATTAGCATGCTCACTGAAGGATTGAAGATGCTTATCGGGCCCGACAGCTTTAGTGTCAGCGGGATCGTCGACAGCTCTGCGAAACTTAGCTGGGCTGGCGACAATATTTATTTATGCGGAATGGAGACATATGGCCAGAATCATCCGCTCCCTTTCCTCAGTAATTAAAACATCTGGGAGCACAAAAGGGCCGTAAGAAGAAAAAAAAACCGCTCTCTCTGCTAAATAAAACAGGAGCATTGGTGCCTTTACATAATTGCCAAGGCTTTCTTTTGCAGTCGTGGTGGGCTCTCTGGAGGACCAACCTTCTCTAATGTTTTTTGAATGTGTGACGGTCAATAGAAACGCAACTGAACTGAGCGCAGTGCTCAAACTTTTTATTAATACTGTGTCTTACTCTATTTTCCAAAGAACGGATTTTAATGCTCCTGAGAGGAATTGGGGATTATTTAAAGAGTAGCAAAAGCATACTGAAGTCATCAGCTGTTTTACAGACCATGATTGCACAGCGATAGCTTTCTCCATCTGGAGTATTCTGTAGATATATCTTTGATAAACACTATTTCACTCAGAGCTTTGAGGTTCAAATTCAGACCAGGGCAGTATGATGACAGCTGTTATCATTTGATGGATATTCAGTACAGTGTGTGAAGTGTGTTTAGTACAGTTTTATGTAATTTTTAGAGATTAGGTGTCCCAAACACAAAGCCATCACAAAATGAATTAATTTTCTAACTTCTTGGCCCTTGCGAAATCTCCAGCTGAGCTGTGTGCTCTCAGTCTTGCAGGGTTGGACTTTAGAGAAGGGATCTTATTTTTGATATATAATACTTCTAAATCCTAAAACCTGTCATCTGCAGAGACGGGTAGCCATTTTGAGAGTTACTGTTGCTTTATTACACACAGGACTCACGCTGTGCTGCTTTGAAGAGACTTTAGTTATGTCTTATTCTTTGTTTTTTGAAGTGGAGTAGGATCATGATTTGAGTGGTGGTCTTCAAGTATCCAAATAACATCCCATCCACGTTTTGCTGGCAGCGGCGAATTTACCATCACAGTATTTCCTGTGGGAAGAATGAGAAACTGAGGCAAAGAGATGGAACAGGATTTTCCTACAAACATGTAAAAAGTCTGTGGCTAACCTGGAAATTGAACCCAGCTCCTCTGAGGTTCTTTGTGTTTTGAAACCATAGCCGAGCAGGAGGCAGTGCTGCCTGCAAGGAGCCTGACTAGAGGGTCCTAATGATTTTTTATGATCTTAAAATCTGTGCAAGTGAAAAAGCCTCTGCCATCAAGGGATGATATATTACCCGTTTCTGTGGAAAGTGCTCGTTTGTCAGTCCTAATCTGTGAGATCTGCACCTGTGTGTAAGCAGAGTTGGGCCAGGTGAAGCCTGAGCTGGTAATGAAGTGATTAGTGAACTCACCTGCTATGTGGGGGCCAGGGCTTAAATCTCCTCCTCCCTGCCTGGTTTAGAGCAGGAGCTTGGTGCTGTCTCCTCCATATCTGAAGATACCAGCTTTTTGCCTCTTGGCTCTTAGGTGTCTTCTGTGCTTAATGCTTTTTCAAGAAGTTCTAATGGTTGGGTAGCTCTGCCTCCAGTGCTCAGGGAAGCATCTGGCAGTGATACAGCAGCCGCTCTTGGCATCTAGAGACTCTGCTTTTTATAACTGCTCCAAGGTAAGAGCTTTTCTGCAGGCAGTTAAGGGGCTGCAGTTTGTTGCTGTGTGAAGTAGCATCTCCTGCCTCCGCTCTCTCTTTGTCTTGGTGCTTGAAGCCACTTCAGCTTGCCAGGACTTGTTCTTGTGCGGCAGGGTGAGGTATGGCCCAGGGTCTGTGAAATGGGCTGTGCTATACGTAGGGGATAGACCTGATGGCTCCAGTTTCAAGAAGAGTTGTGAGGAAGGACATGGGATGAAATGCTAATTTAGTGGGTAAGATGGAAGAAGAGGGGCTGTGATGCGAAGAGCATCAAGTGCCTTACTGGAGATCTAGGAAGAAGTGTGGGGCCCCAGCGACTGGGTGCTGCTGGTATTTGTTTTGCTCTTGACACTCACTATTGCTTCCAGCAGTACCCAAGCAAAATAAATTGGGAGCCATTGGCAGTAATACCCAGACTAACTTTAATATAGTACTGGAAGCCTCTGCACTGCAGCGCACCTGCAGTAATTTAGCTCTTTGTCAATAAAATTAGCTCTCGTAGAGTGCTGTGGCATTTCCAGTAACTGAACTGGCTCGTTGACCTGGCCGGGCCATGCTGTGCAGCATCGCACTTCGGGCAGCGCAGCTCCGCTCAAGTGAGGCATGTAAGGAGGGCAACGTAGGGCTTCTCACTATCCATCTTTCTGGTTTCTTACTACTTCTCCAGTTGCTTTATGGATTCTTCTAGCTGCAGGTAGCTAGTTCTGGAGTGTTAGCAGCTATTGTGTTTAGTAGAATAGCCCAAATAATGAAAATGAGATTTTATTTTTTTTTTTCCTCTAGAGAAATCTTATCCCAATAGAGGTCCAGCCCAATATACGTATACGACAAATAATTGAAGTCTTGAAAATGTCTAGCTAGCTCAAAGATCCAATTAAAGCCAGCCTGGTTCTAGGTGTACTTCCTAATTAAAATATTTGACATCCATGCAGACATTAATATTTATGCTCGGTAGAACCTATCCTGAACAGCAAAACAAATTACTCTGACAATATGGAAAAGAGGAATGCTCTCCATGTGATGGCTCTATTATCTGCACTAATAGCTTAAGTTTCAGCAGGTGTCACATCATAAATTGGAAGAAGGCTGATGCTGTGGGGGAAGGTGCTAGTTTTAGTGGGAAGAGAACAAGAAGTCTGCAAGCAGCACCTTGGGCCCGATTCTGCCCTCCCTTTTTTAGGCTTAAAAATCTGGGCCATATTCTCAAAGACGCTGATGTCCCTTTACCCTGCCTGTGTGCTACAGGAACCCTGGCAGCGCACATAAATGTGGCAACAGGTCAGTTTTTACCTTGGGAATTGCATGTGAGTATTTGTCTGGTGGGTTCCACGTTGTTGCCTCTCACGCCGTGGCCAACGCCCCCAGGCAGCTGCATGTTCTGCTTCCTAACAAATCCAGAAACCACCCAGTCCCTAATAAATTCCAGTGTTATCAACCCATAATTCCTTCAACCCCACAGTCTAGTACAGACAAGCACTTAGCAAAATATTTAGGGGGCTGTGTTTTGCTGCTTGCTTTGGAAGATGTAGTTGCTGGCATGAGTGGAGTTCTTAATTTATAGCATTAGTTAATTTGCCCTGGAGACTCAGGATCTTAAACTGTCCTAATTTTGTATTTTAGGCCTTATCAAATGGCATAATGAGGGTGATGATGATTTAGCATTGTTCTGGTTGGCGTAAACAAGGGATCTTGGATTCAGAAAGACCCCAGAGTTCAAACAAAAAAACCCCCAAATCTCAGAAGGTTTCGGAACCAAGATGCGTACAAGATTAGGTGTTTCTGCTTTGTTTATCAGCCTTGATTTAACCCCTAGTCTTCATTTCCCCCTGTGCTGTACTGATAAAAATGGGATTTAAAAAACTAAGCCTAAAGCTGGAGACATCTCATAGAACAGAAAACATTTGTGTTTATTTTATTTATTTAGGAATGGACATCTACTTTTAAAGGAGTCAATAATCACTCATGTCCCTGCTTCCAAGCAGGAAGAACACTGATCATAAATAGTGTAATAGACCTGGTGCCAGGTGAGCATCTACATATTTTTTCCATTTACCTCCCTTTGTGCTGGTGATTTTCGTGGGTCCCAGAAAACCAACTGTCTTCCCACCCTCCCCTCTGCTCCTGCAGTCACTTACCCTTTATCCCACCCACCTGGGCTGTTCCCTACCTGAATTTCCTGACCTCTCCCGTCAGCCTCTGGCCCTCGCAGGAGAACACAGCGCTGGGTGCAAGGCCCTGGAGAGGTGTGAGACAGGGATGCTCTTCAGGGGAAGCTCTAGTTGTGTGCCGCCGCCGCCTCCCCAGGCAGACCCCTGCTTGAAAGAACACAGTGTACAGACCCCTGCGGAGATGTTTATCAGAGCACAAATGGTAGGATGGAGGAACCCATACAGACGTACTGCAGACAGCATTTCTAGGACTTGTTAGTTGGTAGAGAAGCCCCTATTTCCACTCCGTGGCTGTGTAGCTGCTTAGTGTTAACATTGCTTCTGTGAGCATAGGGGGAATTGCAGTAAATCTTCCAAGAATGGAGAGCTAGTTTCATCTTGTTTGACACGTTGTTTCCTGATAAGAGCTGCTGGGAAAATACTTCAGTTTTCTTGTCAGACTGAGCTTGCCGAGTTGCCAGGAGAGACTCTGAATCCACAAGGTCCTGAAAAAGAAATTTAAACAGCCAGGCTGTGGAGGGAGTAAACAATGAACTGCGAAATGGCTGGACACCAGGGGCAGCTTTCTGAAATATAGGCAAACGTAAAAAAACATATGGAAATGTCTCTCTGGCTCTGCCTGACAAAGAAAAGCAAAGCTTTTCATTTTCTCTGTGATTCCTGGTTTGTGCCCATTCCTGGCTGTGCCTCTGTGTGAGCTGCAGTGCCCAGGTGGAGCTGAGCTGGTTGAAATGGGCAGTAGCCAAAAACTACCTGTGTGGGACTCCTTCACATGGGGAAGCTTTGGAGAGTCAAGGTGACTCAAATGATGCTGTGTAGTTTAAGGCCAAAAAGAAAAATGACACCAAACCACTACAGGGTTGGTTTTTTTTTTTTTTTTTCTTTTTTGTTTTGTTTTTTTTTTTGCTGAAGGGGTCTGCGTTCATTGTATCTCAGTCCTGCTGCAAATCTCTTCCTTATGCTGTAGCTGGTGTTCCCATGCGTCCCGAATTCTCCGATAATCCCACTGATGCTTCTTGGAATCACAGTCTGTATTGCAAATAACATTGTTTTGAGTGTGTGCGTGCGCGCCAGCAAATGTGGAGGCTTCTGTTCTGAAACCCCAAAGCCTGGATAATTCTTAAGCTCTTTTTGTGTGCACAAAGTCAAACCTCAGTCTAGTTTTTGGTGGAAAACCCACACTAAAATTTTATGTCACCCGATGTTGCAAACCACAGACTGTGCATGGGCTCAACATGACTTGATTGCTAGTTTTTGCCTGAAGTTCTTTCAGACTCTGAAATTCAAGGGTTGCAAGCACAGATAAAATAAAACAGACTTCCCATGAACCACAGTGAACTGAAGCCACTTACTTTCAGCAAAACTCACGCTGGGTTGTGTTCAGCCCTGAACTTCACTGACTCCAGCAGAGGTAGAGCATTTGCTGTAAAACTGTTGTGGATGCTTATTTTTAGCATCTCTGAAAATCCAGCCATGTGCATAGGTGTCTAGTGAGGATTTATTTGCCACCTGAACTGAAAAGTATTTCCTGTATATCCAGCATGAAAAAAAAGTCAAAATCGGAGTGCAGAGAGGGGTGTTTTTGTAGCATTTCATCTGTGTGAAGTAGGAAATGTCCCTACGTACCTGTCTGCTCTCTGCAAACGTTTCTTTTCAATCTGAATTTCTTCTTACAAGGAAGGATAAGAACTTGTGGAAGAGCACACTTGTGACAGACACACAGAGTGACAAACTTTTAAAAAATACATGTCCCTAATTTTCTGAGCAGCTGTTTAAAACAAGATACATGTCAAAAATTACCCCAGTGATGTCAGCTCAGCCTTTTGCATTTTTCACTACCTGTCCCTGGGCAAATTCTGATCCATCGCTCTGCACAATCAGGGATGCGTTCCTGCTACAAATTAAAGTAGTTAAACAAAATGGGAACTTGAGTAAAAAAGTTTATAAATTAGCTATGAAGTTCTGTAAACATGTTTTCCTGCTTTCTTTTAGATTTAATTGCAGCTCTAAATGTTTAATTTGGAGGGTTCAACAGCAGACATAGCTAAGGGTTCTGATGGGGCTGCTGCAGCGCAGTCTCCTGTCTGTCAAATGGAGAGCACTCCCAGAAAGAGCAACCCAGATTCCCCCAAAGACATCGGTGTCAAATTGATGATGAGCTTGGATGGCATCTTAGAAAGATCTTGAGATGACAAGATTAACCCTCAAATGCCCTGGGAGGCAAAGGGCATGCCATTTGAAAAGATGGGGCACACACATGACTTAGCGGATGGAAAAAGCTGCCAGGCTCAGCTAAATGCAAGTTTTCTATCACAAATGGTAATTCCAAAACCGGGGGAGGGGATACAGTTAATTCTGTTGGCTTTCAGTGCTTTTTCTTCTCTGTGTGTGTATTTTTTAAAAAAATGTATTTGCTATGTAAATGACCACTGTGGAAGTTACAGACTGCATAATATTTTTCAGGTGATATGTTGGGAGGTCCCGAGCATCTTAGTGCTAAGCCTTGGTGCTTTTCCCCCTAACTGGAGAAATCATTCATACCAGGCACTTGGTGCTACTTTGGTGCTCTTGGATACTAATGAATCACCTAAAAAATTCAACAGTAGGTCCTTGAAGTTTCCCTGGAGGGGAAAAAACCCAATAAACATGAAAGACAATTTCCCTATAGTGAAGGGAGAGCAGTTGTCTGTGTTTGAATTTGTGTGCCGATTGCTGCTGCTGTAGTGTCAGCAACATGTCTGCTGGAGCCAGTTCCTCCACTGGTGTAAACTGGTGGGTCTCTGCTGCTGTTCGTGGAGCAAGATTTATTTACACCAGAGGAAGAGCTGACCTTCATGGATTGTAAACAGTCCTTGACAGAAGTACGTACCTGTGGCCTTGTCAGCTCTCAAAGGTTTTGTCACTCTTGGTCTACTGGTAAATGGATTGGCAAACTTCCTTTAGCACAGCCAGCAAAATTCCGTCCTTCCTGGCCTCGTATCCCAGTGTCTTCTGTCGTGGTAAGAAATGTAAAGAGCCATCCAACCAAAACTGGATTTTGCTGTTGTGATTGTATCCTGGGCATACTTATGTTGGTTAGAAATTGCATGTCGCTGTGTTACTGAGTGGCTTTATTCTTAGCAAAGTTGTGACTTTGGCGTGGCTTGATGTATGTGATAACAACTCTGCTGCAAGGTAATTGACTGTCTCGGAGAATTTAGCTTTATTCCCAAGGCATGTGAATGTTTCTAGAGCCATGAAAAAAATTTATATTCCGGCCTTAAATAGCTAATCTTTCTCTCTTTTAAACGTATTTCGAGATCAGATAAAGATATAGACTGAAGCAAAGATTTTTGGGTTTTCTCTCATGATATTGAGAGGTCTCAGCTTGAAAATAACCTTTTGAACCCAAATGTAAATTGTGTGCAAGTCTTGTATCGTCAGTGGTGTTATGGGAGCATTAGAATCCCCGAGCTTTCCCCTGTTTCCTGGGAATTAATCAAAATGTGCTCAAAACTTCATAAGGGGTCAAAATAGGCATTTAATAGTGGATAAACACCTGAGGGTGTTTTATTCCTAAAAATGAGCAATAAATTGCCTAGAAATAGTCACTGAAAATGTAAAAAGTATTTAGTATCTATTAAGCAGAAGCTGATGGACCTCAAGGCTCTTTATTAACAATTAAAGAATATGGCTCCCACATACTGTTGTGATTGATATGAATGTCTCCGTGTACAGATGTGAAATACTAATGGAGTCTTCAGGAGGAGAATTAGGACTCTCCTGGGGGTTTATCACATTGCTTCGGACCTGTGGGAAGCAGAAGTTAGCAGCAAGTTGCAAAGGCTGTTGCATTTTCTCCCCTGCTGTATGTTCTCGTTTGAGGGACAACAGTTTTATCGAAAAGAATGAAGAGGAAATGGGCTCCAAAAATATAAGCTCTTATGAAAAAATGCATTTGGAAAAATTGGAGGACATCTGAAGGCCAGGTGGGGCCTTCTAAAAGTGGAAATCCTCAAAGTAGGCAAGTTTTGGTTGGGGTTGCAGGCTGAGATCAGGCTTTAAAAGAACTTAAAACTGTAAGTGGGGGGTTAAATGTTGCTGTAGAGCTGGACCCAGCGCTCGGCAGCCGTTGGAGAGCCCTTTTTACAGTGCCTAGAAGAATCGGGGCTCTGAGCGAGGTCCGGGGGATGAAGAGCAGGCATTTAAGATAAATGCTTCCTATCAGCCTGTTCACTGGGATCGTAAATATTGGTGACTGGCATATTAGCCTTTGATCTAACTGGGTGTGAGGACATCCACCGTCTTTGCTTTTGTCTGTCATTAATATCTTGACGTTCTAAACTGGCACAGACCACAGTGGTTTACAGCAAGTGAATTAGATCAATTAATTTCCAAAGCAAACCTAATGGGCATTTTAGAAGAGGATTTAATGTCTCATTTACTCTCTATAGCTATCTTGTTAAATGCCAATTAAGTATCTAAATATTTCTTACAACCTTAATGAATTACAGTATAATAAGTAATAAATGATCACCAGTTTTTGCTAACATGCTGAAGTCTGCTGTTAACTTTAGAAAGTGAACACTAAATTTTTCTAGCACACTTGTTTGTGCCAGCGAAAGAATTATTTTTAATAACTGGATGTTTAAATAACATAATAACTAGCAGAATACAGGCTTTTTTTTGTCCAGTAGGATAATGTGAACAAGGAAAAGTTGAGGTTACCCTTAAGGGTCATATATTTGAATAAGTTTTTAAACTCATTTTTGCTCCTAAATTGTGCAAATACTTTTATTTCTTCCAATTAGTTGCTTATATAATTAACCTCATTTTCACATGCAGTTGCACAGCTCAACTAAAAATCTCACCCCACATTTGTTCAAAATGGTGAAAACAGTATTGTGGAATTTGAGAGTGCAGTAGCATAGATATTCTTTTGCAGGTGTACTTGGTGTCCTCCAAAAACATCTGTGGTTTTTTTATATATATATTTTTTTATTTGCATTGAACCACAACAGAATATATATGAGCATGCAGGCACAAATAAAATACTTGCAGGTGATTTTTCTTTTCCTCCCTCTTTATATTTGGGCTCCATCCTTTCCTTCTATTATTTGTGAACCATATGCAAACATCAAGGAGATGATTTTTAATCATTCCTTTCTGTTATCTTCAAAGAGAGAGAAATCTTCCTTGTTGTTCTGGATGAACTGGTTTATGTCAAGATAAGAGGTGCACAAAACTTCGGAATCCTGTGGAGGGGGTCAGGTGGGCTGATGCAAAGGACAGGACTTGCACGTGCCTGTGAATAACCCATGGAGTAAAACATGGACTGCACGGTTTTGACAGCAACATGCTGCTGTTGTGTTTCTGATGTATTGCGAATGGGCACCTTGGTGGTGAAAGATGCTTCATTCTTCCAAGGCCAACCCAAGACTTTGATGAAGTGCAGGTGAATAAATAAACTCTTCACAGTACACTCCTTAGAGACGCCATTCCTGTGACTATTTGGTACCCCATGCAACAACAGTCTCACTTTTCCAGCAGTATAGAATCATAGAATGGTTAGAGTTGGAAGGGACCTTAAAGATCATCCAGTTCCAACCCCCCTGCCCTGGGCAGGGACACCTCCCACTAGACAAGGTTGCTCAAAGCTCCATCCAGCCTGCCCTTGAACACTTCCAGGGATGGGGAATCCACAGCTTCTCTGGGCAACCTGGGCCAGTGTCTCACTATCCTCAACAGCAAAGAATTTTTTCCTAAATTCTAATCTAAATCTCACCTCTTTCAGTTTAAAACCATTACCCCTTGTCCTATGGCTCCCCTCCCTGATAAAGAGTCCCTCCCCATCTCTCTCAACCATGAAGTGTCCTGGTTGGCGCTAGGTTTTTCAAGACTGTTCCAGCCCCTGAACTCAGCAGTTGGGTGTCCCCAGGTTGTGCTGGGGTGCTGGGAGCTGTGCCAGGTGCTCATCTCCCTCACACCTATGGCTTTACGTTCCTGTATGAGTGCTCTTACATACACTGCCCTGTGGGTTTTTTCATCCTCTGTCCCCAGACTAGTTGCTCTTAGGACTATTCTTCAGGTATTATTTCTAAGCAGTGTCTCTGTACGCTGTATTAAAGAGAATGCAAAGACATTTCATCTCCTGTGCTCTATTAAAGGGATAACAAAGGTATTTTAAGATTCTTTTTTTTTAAAGCAATGTCCTCCCTATTTACGTCAGCAATTAGTTTATTCTTAAAAGAAAGGAGGGAAATAGAAAAAGCAACACAGAAGCACTCAAACCGTGCAGCTCCCTAAGTGCTTTTTTCCAATTTATGAAACAAACACAACAAAAAAATACCCTCCGAAGTTAAACTAATATGAAACAGCCCCAGCATTTGAACTTGTCGCACGAAGCTGGTTTAAATTTTAATGTGAGCTCTGGAGTAGATTTGTGTAAGGCAAGGTAAAGCAAGTCCCATGAAATATTGATTCTGTACATTTTCTTATGAATTTTTATACTCCAATTTAGTAAATTTTTCATCTCGCCTGCACTTAGAGGTTGCCTATAAAGTCGTTACTACCAATTGTATTAACTGTTGTAAATAAATCATCTTGGTTTGGGCTATTTGTATGAACATGGGCCGACAGGACCCGGTTTTGTTTGAGCTGTGGCATGTTACGGCCTTAGTCTGAAAGGGCTAAAAAGGGATTATCAAAATTTAAAACCTGTCGTGGCACAGTGGTGGAACGGCAAAACCCATGAGCGTCTGTCAGAGGCAGGGACTTCCTTTTACATTTCCCACCCGGGTCAGACAAAGCAGGGTGGAGGACTCTCCAACAGAATGGTTCTTTTCTGTTTCATGTCAGAAGAAAATGGGTTGTGGGGGTGGCTTTACACCCTGCGGTGCTTCTACCTGCAGATGAAGCCACTGAAGAGACGAATAAAAACTATAAAATTTTGTATCACTTTGGGTATAGCCTAACTTTGCAAGACATGATTTACTTTTAAATGCCATCTGAAAGGGGATGTTGGAACGCCTGGTTTGAGGGAAATCCATAAGTAAACATTTTTCGTTTGGCAGTTTCAAGGATCTAAATCTCAATATTCTCTGTACCTAGAGCTTTATCTTGAGCTCAAATTAATATCCTCCATCAAACCTAGCTTAGATGTTCACACTGCCTCCTCATCTCTAATTATAACATATTAAATGGGTAGGTAGGCAAAATTCTGTTCTCCTACTTTGTGTCTCTGTTTCAAACACAGTGTAACGTAGGTTTTCTGATGCCTTGCTTTTTAAAAGTATTTCAAAAGAACTTTTAAAATATTACATAACATTCAGCTGAATAAGCTCAGTGATTTCTTTTCTCTGAGGTGCTCCATTGGTAGATTCGACTGCCAGACTGTTAATAGCGACACAGCACAAGAGGGGCTCGAGGTGCTTAAATATTTTTCTTTATTAATGTTGAACTAATCTCCAAGGAATGCTTTTTTTTTGTTATTGTTCCTTATTTGTGTTTTTAATCCGCTTTTCTGTTAAGACTCCGACTCAGCAAGTTTCAGCCTCATACTCTTTTAGCTTAGGGTTGGTCAAGTCCAAACTCTGTTGTAGACACAAGTGCAGACTCTGCCCTATTAAACTTGTGTTGCTCTTGGGATCATAAATGTCAGCAATCGTTTGATGAGGACCTGACCTGAAGCAGGTTTTTGCATGTGCTTATACCCCATATTCTTGAGTGATGCTTAAATAAGTCCTTAAAGCTGCAGTGTTGTTCTGAAGACGGATGATGTGAATGTGGCTTACTGTGGTTGATGTATAAATAAGAACAGATGGGTTTTCCAGATTCCAGTTAATGATAATTAAACTCTAATTTATTATTTTATTCAGAACAAATCTCCATTAAATTTCTGTTTTTGTAAATATTCTGAAACAACGCTTTTTGAGAAACTCTCATGAATATTTGGGCTATTTTGAAATGAGCCTTATGGTAATTTGACAGCAAAGTGTACCAGATGCCTCATTCTCTGTTGTCTGTGTATAATTTTCCAATTACTTTTTAGTTCACCTACCTGTTAATAAAGATTAAAAGTTTATTTTCACGATATCCCAAGCAAAACTCGTTTCAGAAAATGATCCTGTTAATAAAATAAATTCTTTAAGAGTTTGTAGATAACAGCAAGACAATTCATAACTGATGGAAACTCACTCAAAATGTTCAAATAATACTCTGCTTTTCCCTCTCCTATTCTAGCTTATTTCTGCTCAGAAACCAGCTACGCTATATTGTTTTATTTGTTGCTTGTAGGTTGGTTTGTTGAATATATTAAAAGCTCTTTTTAAAAAAAAAAAAATAAGAATAGCAATAGCATTCAAAGAAAAACTCCAGTATTCTTCAAAAGGAGCAGCACCTCATTAGTTAAATGACTTTCTGTAATAATCACCTCGTATCCAGTTTAATCTGCCCTGTGTTGCTGAAGCTGACCTTTCAGCTGTCTGTATATTTTAAGTGTCTTTGTAAACAGCAAAGGATCCCGTTAATTACAGAGCCTTCCTCCCATTCAGCAAAGCGATGTCCGGCCTTCTCTGATTGCGAAAGCGATAGGAGCAGCCGGCGGGAGACAGGAAGGAGCTTGCAGAAAGGGAAAACGCGGGCGGGAGGGAGGGAGGCACGAGGAAAAGTGAAACGGAGCAGGGCGTGCAAGTGGCATCTCGCTCGGGGATCTCAGGAAGCTGCGAAAAGGGATACGTGTAATTACAGAGCTTAATTCTCTGCCTGTGCCCGGGTTACCAGGGTTATGTCACCGCCAGGCTTGGGGCCCTCAAAGTTCTCACCGAAGGTCAGGGCTCTGTTTTTATTCTGTTCTCCAGTTTGAGCTGGGAAATGGGCAGAGTGATGTGTTAAGGACTGAAACAAATCTTTTCTCTGAATTCACAGCCGCTCCCTGGAGCTTAGTGGGGGTAAAAAGCAAATGAAGCCCCCCCTGATGTTGCAGCTGCCACTGAGCTGCAGAGGAGGTTATGCTCTTCAGATACAGGTCTCACTGCTTTGAAATCTACCATTCCTTCACCCCGACGCAGTAAGGCCATTTGTTCAACTTCATGATCTTACCCAGAGAGAGCAGGTCTCGGTTTGAGGGGCCTTTTCTCCAGGGATGTGGGGTTTCTGCGTAATGCTAAAAGGATTATCGCTACAGAAAGAAAGTGAGGCTGGCAGTAAACCTTCATGGAAGGGTCAATATCTGCACTTCCTTAGTGTAAATATCAAGACTGAAAAGGAGAATGAATTGTAGAAGAAAAACAAAAAAAAGATGCTTAGTTTTCCTTTGTGTATTTTTTTTTTATTTATTTATTTACAACCCTGATGAGCATTGGTTATTCTACATTTCTCTGCTGGTCAGCTTCATTGTAGATATGGTGTTGGAATGATTGTGATGGTGTTTTGCTGGTTTGGGACAGACAGCAGCCCTCTCTGGAGCTATGGCATTTGGAGAATCTCAGATGCGACTCTCCCACTACAAACCTATGTGTTATTGATTCATTTTTTTTCAAAGATGCAAGTAAAATCCTGCTGTTTGATTGGAACTGACAAAGTGTAGCTCAATCAGTTACATATGAGAGCCTTTTGAGGGCAGCTAGAAACCAATATTAGATTAAGTTTGGATATTTAGACTTTAACATATATGGCAAAAGCCATTTATTTAAGTTTTTAAATGCTATTTGGTTGTAAAAGTATTCTGAACCCAAAATTTGTATTTTTAATAGCTGCTAAATGCATCAATTTTAAATACCGTATGCGTAAACAACTGAGATGTGGGCACAACTAATTAATCTGCAAATAAAGTATCAGAGGAAGGAGGATAGTTGAACACAGGATGACAACCTTGCACGTATTCAACTGAATTTTTAACAAATTGGATATAAGGGGTTGTCATTTTGGCTGTGATGTTGCCTGGTGTCAATCGCTCACATTAGAAATGAAGCTGAGGGACAGCTGTGTGGTCACGTAGGGACCTGTTGTTCAGGCTTTCTAATAGTTATGTATCACAGAATCACGGAATTGTCAGAGTTGGAAGGGACCTCTAGAGATCATCTAGTCCAGCTCCGCTGCCGAAGCAGGATTGTCTAGAGCACATCACTCAGGACTGCATCCAGGTGGGTCTTGAAAGTCTCCAGAGAAGGGGACTCCATACCCTCCCTGGGCAGCCTGTTCCAGGGCTCTGTCACCCTCACCGGAAATAAGTTCTTCCTCATATTTGAATGGAACTTCCTATGTTCCAGCTTGTGCCCGTTGCCCCTCGTCTTGCCACTGGGAACCACTGTGTGGTTAAGTACTGAAGCTCAGAAAGCTACATGTTTTGATAGAAAAAGGTCTAATTTTTAGTACTTTCCTTTATTTTGCATTTGAGGGACAAATGGAAGTGCAGATAGCTGACTACTGCTTTGTATGTTTAAGTTGAATAATGAACATCTAGATATAAACTCCTCATGTAGGCATCAGCTTTGGCATGTATCTGCTTATTTTGCTGAGTTTCCTCAGCTCCTCATAACTCACTCGGAAAAGACTTGAACGTCACATGCCAGAAAGTTCAGCAGAGAGCAAGGTCAGACCCAAGGGCCCAGCGTTTTCAGAGAGAGGAGCAAATTAAGTTCACCCTTCAACCCTCTACTCTGCGAATCTGCCACTCCTGGAAACCTGTTTTAGCTGTAGTCCCCAGAAGTCTGGCAAACAGAAACCAGAAACATTTCAGTATATATTTCTCCTGGAAGCAAGCGGTGTCAAGAAATGCAATTTTGTTAGATGACTGCATTAGCCTTGAACTTTTCAGGCAAATCTAAATGAAGAGGAAGAGTTTATTCTGGCTTCTAGAAACTGATGGGAGCCCTGTGGGGCGTAGGTTCAAATTTTTAAATGTTCACATCAAATCAGATAATGGTATCCACCCCCTCAAAAGCTCGACGGGTGGAGAAGGAAAGAACATACCACTAAGCACATGCAATCCTTCAGAGTTCATTATACGGCAAGTGTGTTTCAAAGGACCTTGAGAACATGTTTCCAAGGGAGGGGTAAGGTCGATGCTTGGATGGGAGAAGCCAATTGAAATCAATGGGAATTGATTTAGAGTCCGGGGGCACTGTGTTAAAATCTCCAGTCTTACGGTAGAGCTTCATGAATATTAACAGGAGCGGGATCAATACGCAGCTGATTTTCAGATGTACAGCTGGCTCCTTTTCGTCTGTAGATTAAAGAAACTGCAATCTTTCTTTCTTTAGATAAGATTCTGAATTCCAGAAAATGACTTGTGACTTTAGATCCTATTCTCCAGGACTGTTTGATAAGGTTTATGATATTTTTCCTACTTTTTAAGTGTGCGTTGTCCTAGTTGCATTTGTCTCTGGTGTCTGTTTCAAGGATTTAGCGAAATTAGTGAAGCGGAGCTGGTATCTCTTGGGCACCGAGGTGGCTCTTGTGTGGGTGGCTCTTTTCTCCTGTGACAAACTTGGGTGTTGGGGATGCCCTGCATGATAGCCCTCCCTGCCTCCTACCTGCCAGCAGGTGGCTGCCACTCTCCTGTGGAAGTGAACAGCTTCACTGCACGGTTTATCTCTAGAATGTCACCCAGTGCTGCAAAACACTCTGTTTGTCTCATCTGTGACAGCCTCCCAACGTGAATTCCGCCGAGCCAAAAGCCCAACGCCATCCCCTTGGAAGAGCTCTTCGAGGTTCAGAGGCAGAAACCTGCGCTGCTGCCCTGCCTGTAATACAGCGGCTGAACCTGCGCAGACGCTGCCCGAGCTGTGAAAGTGAAATCGGGCTCGCGAAAGTTCTCCCGTCTCAAAGGATGCACATTATTTGAAACATCCTGAACGTTTTTTGTTTGTTTGTTTTTGAAAGTGTGGGTCAGGATCCAGGCTTGGCAGCTTGTCCTGACTTCCTCAAGGAGCTGAACAAATGCCCCACCTCCAACCAACCTACTTAAACTCTGGGAATGTTTTGGGCTCCGCTTCACAGCAGACAGAGATTTCCGTGTTCAGGTTGCCTAATAGCAAAAGTCGTGCCTTGGTTTTTTTTTTTTTATTTTAAATTATTTTTATTATTTTTTAATATAAAAAACTTGAACAAACAAACAACTCCTCCTCCCCTCCCAAACCAACAAAAAACCCCAAATAAAGAATACTGAAAGCCAAAAAACTTCCTCTAAATGGAGAAGGATTTTGATTCAGCTCTCACAAATTTTTTTTTTGCTGTGTTTTCTTTGTGATCAGGATGTTGTCCCCAGACATCCTGCCTCAGCTGAGCAGCGCTCGTGGGGCAGCTCCAGCTTTTGGGCAGCAGCACCAGCACTGCCAGTAATTTGGGGCAATTCCAGTGCTTTATTGGCAGTTTCCTGCACTCAGAACCAGAGGTATCCACTGTCAGTTCTGGCTGCGAATCTGTTGTGCACCCCGAAGTCTTTTATAAGGACTGATCGTTTATTGTCTTGTGGCACCAGAAAACATGCTCAGGATATGCTGCTCTCCATACCAAAACTAGATAAACACAAGCCACGATCTGTGGTATAAAAAAAGCCAGAATGCCCTAAATTTCACCTTGCCAAGGGACCACGGTGGATTGGGTGGTTTAGTTTTATTTAAAGCAAAGGTTTTGAAAACCCTTCTGTAAGGTGATGAAGATATTTTACACGCATGTTGCTCAAATAGTGCTGCTGAGGTTGTCAGGTCTCAGGTGAAGCTTTAAATGATGGAGCTGAAGCACTAAGGTCTTCTCCCAAGCTCTTTGCAGCAAAAGGGAGGTAACAGCCACTGAGGTAGTCCAGTAGCTTAAATTTTGCTTGAATTGGATTTCTAAATACATAGCAAAATACTTATAGAAAGCTGATTATGTCTTGGAACTTACGGATTTAGTGTATATTTTAGTGCTATTCCCTGGGGTAACTTTAGGTAGTACCTGTCAAACTGCATATCAGAAGATAGTTGAAAGTATGTTTGGTTTATTCCAGTTTTATCAGTACGGCTAGCGATAAAGATGTACACAAATGCAGAAGATATGCACGTTATCTCTGGCATCGGATACCAGAGTAAGTGACCGGAGTTCAGCAGTTCCACGTACAGCCCGTGCATGCTAAGGGTGGTTCAACGCGCTTCAGGAACATGGAGGTTTGCTTCCAGCCAAGCTTCGCTGTATGCTCATGCTGCTGAGCTTTCCCGATTCCTCTAAACCAGTCTTTATTCCAAAAGTGACGGAGTTACCCCTCTGCTGAACGCTGGTGATTGTGTGTGCCTCTGAAGACATTGATGCCTTTGCACGTTGTGCTTGTTTTGTGTTTAAGGAAGTGCTGATTTTGGGACAGTTTTCTTATATTGGTTATTCACTGAATTCTGCAAAACTGGACTTTGGAGTTTGAGCTGATGCTTGTGACAGGAAAAAAAAAATAGCTTGGAAATTTAGGAAGAGCACTGAAAAACAATTCCTGTAGTTTTTTAAAGCTCCGTGTAGCAGTGCTGTTGTGGGTTTCGGAACAGTTTTTGGAAAAACAAAAATGAGATGGAGGAAGGCAATGTGAACAATACAAAATGGGATAAACTTTGAGACTTTATCTTTCTCTACATTATTCATTGCGGCTAGTGAAAGGCAACTTGGCTTCTCATGTGTTTTTGACGGCCAGTTGGAAATGGTGAAAATGTTTGTAACTTCTATTGTGTTTTTTTCTAATTAGACAGGGCAAATACTTTATGAAGAGCAAGGACAGAATTAATCATGGGCTCTTGCTCACCACAGCTGTGCTCTGAATGCCTGACAGAGCCACTTTATGGCATATAATTCAACATATAGAATAAACGTACTACAAAAGACATAGCTTTGAAAGCATTTTCAGTGGCGATTGCGTTGTTTTGCAAAGTCCTGAGCACAACTGATTACAATTGAACTGAATGGGAACTGAGAGATGCTTTGGAAAGTGAAATCCTTGCTGGCATTTTCAAAGAGGAGATCTGAATCTGGATTACAGCTCTTTATGCAATTTGGATGTAATTTTCATGTCTAATTTGGTGGCTGTATTAAGCATATTGAGTGTTTTCTGCAGGCAGTTGGTTACCTAAGCATCCAACTATCTCTTTGGGTTTAAAAGCATAGGAATCAGGAGGTTCTGAGGGTACTTTCAAGCCACATGATTAGAGACTTCCCCCTAAGACTAGAAACTGTATTTATATTCTGTATGAGCTCTATGTATGTTTTCTTGAATGATCTGATACCAGGAGCAATAGTAGTTAATGTTTCTTACTAACTTCAAAATGTATATTACTCAGCATTAGCTTTTTAAAGAAATATTAACCAGTTTGTTTCTTGTTCTTCCAATGTTTTTTTTTTTTCTATTTAACCAAATATGAAGTACTTCAGCTGTACTACTTCTATTTTAAAAGCCCTCTCCCACTTTTGCTTTGGTAAGAGTGTCCACACTTGTGAATAACATTGCGCTTTGAATTGAAAAACACTAATTTAGGTTTATGGGGTGCAGCTGAAGGTGACTTCTCAGTCTTTTACATGAGCCATACTTCAAAAATGATTCACAATCATTTTCGCTTGCAAATGGATCTTTGCCTTGTACCTATGTATTCTGAATTACTGACCTACATGTGCAAACCCTACCTAGATGTGCAAATCCCATTCATTTGCAAGGTTAAGTAGTTGTGTCCACACTCTAAGGGTCTCTTTTAAATCACTTAGAGCCCACTACTGACAGACATAACTGTGAATGTAAATGTTAGTTCATAAAATGTCTACCATAAAAGAAAGGGTATAATTCTCTATTACATCATTATTATATTGCAGTCATGTCTGTAATATCCGTGTTGATGTGAAAACTGAATTGAATGAAAACGTGGCTCATTTGGCTCTCAGTTTGTCTATTGTTAGTAGAAGTTGTTCACAGATTTCCATTTGATTTTGTAGTGTTTGTGTATACTGTGCTAAAACACCTGACATAAACTCTTCTGCCAGCTCTGGTTGGAAATACTGAAAGCATTGCAACTACACAGGTGACGGTTTCAGAGAGATTAGTTAAGGGTCTGATTATGTAGGTGCTTAGTGAAAACAAACCTGGCCTTTTTAGGTCTTTTGCAGTTGTCCCATGTGATGTGGTGTAAGCATTGTGTGGGTGTTGGATCAAATACACTTTTGGCTATTGATTTTTAAAGCACCAGTTTTCATGGAGTGGAACGGTATTCTGGAATTGATTATTTGTATTATAAATTACAGTGGCTAGTCTGTTATCGCAGACAGATTTCAATTGTGGTTGTCTCTTGCAGTGCCTGATATCACACACATTGGTGTTTAGCAGAGTTTAGGAGAGTTAAAATCCTCATAATGATGGATCACAGAAAACAAAAATACTACTCCTTACTGGTATTTGATACTTCCTTCAGTAGAGCAAATCAAAGTTTTACTGGGTTCAGAAATGCCAAAGCAGCACATTTTATACTCCTCAAAAAACATATCAGCTCCTGGAAGTGAAAAACATCTGCATCTAAAACATGCCAATTAGCAAGAAGACATGAGTGATGCTAACGCTCTCGGTCTATTTTTGGTCACTGTCTACGTGATCAGGAAAAAACAGAACGCTATGGCTTTGATTAACTCTTCTCATTCCTTCTTTTAAAGCATTTCTTCTTATTTTCAGTCGTGAAATGCTGATGAACAAAGCATGCCTATGAAGATGTATAAATATGGATAGAACTGAGCAAATACATGGTCATTGGTAATTTATTTGATATATTTACTAAATATTCTGCAAGCTACCAAGTATGATACACTGTACCGTCCTACATGGAAGGCCAAGAAGAGGCCTATATATTTATGTCATATTTGTATAGTTAAAGTTTGAATTTTCACATCGGCAATTTTTATTTTGTTTTGATTTCTGTCATCTTACTTGACATTGACTTTTAAAACTGCAATAACAGTAAGCCAAAAGAAAATGTAAATTCAAATTTTGAAATAATTTTAAATCACCTTCAATGGAAAAAAAATATCTTTGAGGTCAGTTTTCTAAAGCAGCGCTCTCCCTTGAGAGCAACCATATACCTTTGGATTACTGTTGCTTGCCTACATAGATCTCAGTGACTTCTGCAGACAGTGCAAAACACTGCCCTTGTCTGTGAAATGCCATGCCATCATAAGTGAAATCTAGAAAAGTTTGCTGTGTGGTTATTTTTTTCAGTTTTAATTGTGAAAATGTGATCAGATTCATAGCTATTGGTGTGTGTGAGGTTAGTATTCCTATTGCATGAGCATTCATATAAGTCATACTCAGCTGTTTAAATGTTATGTGAAGGCAAGCTCTAGAGGAAGGTAAATGGTGAAACAAACTTGCTTGAAGATTGCTGTGGAGTTGCAAATCTTCTTCATGTTGTTGAAGTGATTTACTTACAGTTTGGTGTATCATGTTTCCAGGAATGTCCTAGTTAGCGTTTAGGTCTAGTACAAGTAACCATGAGAAAATGGCAGGCCCTGCTACCTTCATCTCTAGCAATGCATCATGTTTTTTTAATTATCTCTCTTTTTTCAAACATAATTGCTCTCCTATTCCATTAATTTAAACAAAAAATACTATTGAAATATTGACCTGAAAAATTATGGTTTTTTTCCCATAAGTTTCCTTAAGTTTCACAAGAAAGTGTATATTTGTTATTTATATGCATGAACTGTAAGGCCAAATGCGCTCATCTTTAGAGTTAAAGAGTTATTCACGTAGCAAATCACTATGTAGAATCACGTAGTGATATTTTGTAAACAAGACAGAGAGAGAAAGCAAAACTGTTTAAAACTACCTGGATTAGGAATTATCCAAGGGATGAAATTTAGTTATCCTTATCCTCCCAGAAAACGTCAAGGCATCTGTCATCCTCGGAAACAGGCAGGGCCTCTGTTCCCTTTTTCTGGCCAAAGGTGAAGAGCTGTCTTTTGGTGCAGTCCGGTGTATTGTGTTGCTCAAAGTGCTTTTAAAAATATGACCCAAAGTCTGGATTTGAAGTAGCTACAGGCTTGGCCTCAATTTCTTTTAAAATTGTCCTCCTTTGTTCCCTGAAAAGTTTCAGGTTTTGTGATTTGCTAATTTATTGCCATCTTACGACATATTGTTCCTTATTTCAGCCCTGATCTGTTTGGACCTATGCACGATGACATTTTAAAACAAGTAATTGGTACCAAACTGTGTTGGCAGAAGAAATCTGAGTAGAACCTGTCACACTTCCTTTAAACTCAGTTGACTTTTGGTGAACAGAACAGGTTCATTTAGCCCGGCTGCCTTTTTAATGTGGGGTTCTTTATTTTTAGTAAGTTTGTTATAATTGTCTTTTTCTAAAATCACTTGTTGAAAAGTCTGTCGAGAACATCCTTCAGACTATGGGAAAGCATAAATTTGTAATATTTTGTAATCCTTTACTTCTTTAGTCTATGCGTCTGAATATTTCATAACCACTGAAGTATAGCAGAAGGTGCAGCTTTAAATTAATCAGATAGGTTTTGCCTTTTCTATAGCAAGGCAGAGTGAACATCTGAGCCCTCACTAAGGATATAACAGACAATCATATTGATACTGAGCATAAAAAAAATACTTCAGTTGGAAGTTGAATTGGGTTTGCAATATGTATAACCAGCAGCAAATAATCCAGTTACTTGCTGCTTATATGAACTGTGTTGGAAGTTGTTCAAGGCTTAGCTTGAGAACCTGGGAGAGTTCTCAGGCGGGTGCAGAACATAAGGAGTATCTCAGCTACACATGCACTTTTTCTTCCTTCCAGAGGTCACCAATTGTGAGTACAGGGTACCTACAAGAGCCTTTTAATGGACACCAGTGGCAGTTCCTCAGTGAAATCCCTGATGGCCTGATTCAGCCCCTTTGAAGTCCATGGATTCTGTTGGGTTTTGGACGAAGCCATTGGCAGTGGTGAAGGCTCAGCACCTGCTTGGTGAGTTACAGTTTGAAACCAGACCTTAATGGCTTTGAAGCTGATTAACAAATAGTTTAGGGTTGTTTTATCTCTAATGTTTAGCAATTTTCCTGGTCCTGCAAGGTAAAACCAACTCAGGAGTTAATTATTGTTATTTGAAGTATAGCATATGGAGAAATAAAAAATATATTGCAGGTACAGCAACAAAATGAAATCCTACTTAGTTACTAGGTAAAAATGACAACAAAAGAGGGCACCAGTTCCCCACAGATCCCAGGTTTGGTGTGCTCATAGGTTTCCCCCTCTCTAAGTGTGAAGCACTGATAATGGAACAATTATCTTTTTCGGGGTGGAGTGAAATCTGTGTTTACTCATATTTGCAATTTCAGTGGAATCCTTCCAATGCTATTTATGAGACCTTGAATAGACTCCGAGATAACGAGTAGGAAAGCTCATTGCAGAGCAGCAGTAGCCTCTATTTTAATCCTCTGGACCAGCTGTGTTGAAGACAGCTATAGTCTTGTTGCTACAATGGTGTAAGAGTTGTGACCTTTTAACGGGACCACTTAAGTTATGCAAAACTGCACAGAATAGGGAACATGCATCGTCAAGCTGCTTTTCCTCAACGAGGAGTGGAGTGGGTTTGTACCATGTTGGAGTTGCAGAGACCTCCATATTGCTTTCACAGGCTCTGTTCCAGAGTCCACTGAAATGAATGAGCAGATATCTTCAAGCTAGATTGTGATGATTTTGTTGGGTTTCAGGCCTTGTTCAGGAAGCTCGTGGCATCATTTCTGTGCTGACAGCAGTGGGTCTCATATTACCTCAAAATTTTATCCTTTTGGTCAGCAAGAGTTACAGGTAGTGACTAAGCCAAGGCTGTTGAAGAAATAAAGAATTTTAAAAGAATTTTCCACCATTTTTTTTCTTGCTGATTGGTCAAGGTCCATGGTTATTCTGCTCTTTGTGTTTGTTGGCTGTGTACCTTCCCTTGGGAAAGCAGATGGATAAGCTGGTGCAGCACTGGAAAATGTGATTGCAGCATGGGTGGGTAGTTTAAACCTAGTTCAGCTAAAATATGGGCAGCCAACACCTTTGGCATCAATCTCCAAGGGGCTCAAGTGGAGCCGTTACGGTGACTCTGCTGTCGGTACCCCATGGCAGGCTGAAGCCCTGAAACATCTGAACTCTGCTGTGAACTGAGCAGTGGGAGTGTGGGGAGCACCACTGCTCAAATGGTCATGAAATGAAGTTAATCGTTTATATATCAAGTATAATCTTGTTCTAGCTATTTCCTTAGTTCCTTCATTTGAGCTTTGATGTAAATAGTAGTATATTTTCTAAAGACAGCCAGCAGGTAACCCAACAAGAGCAGGAAATGATCCTATACATACTATTTATTCCAGCTGCAAATTCCAGCCAGACAGAAAAAAAAATAAATTCACAGTATTTTTAATGTTTTGAAATGATATTATTTAAATTCCAGGCATTTTCAGCATTCCAGATTCCTTGAAATTAAGAAATGTACTTGATGTTTATCATATAGCTTTTTGATTTTCTCATTTTAGTGCCTTTGGTGACCAGTAGGCTCTTTTTATGTTAGGCTGTGTGTGTCAGTGTAATTAAACTCAAGCCAGCAATGTTGCTTAAGCTTCAGTGGAAACATTGAAATCCTCTGGCTTAAACTCTGAATTTAGGTCTGACATAACTAGATAATGACCAGGCATCAAATGGTTTAAATACCTTTGCATTGTATTTGATCTCTCTTACGTACCTCTCAAAATTTCGTTCAAAATTTAAAACAGCCTGAGGCTTTCCCCATGTAAAAAGTGGATCCTGCCTTTCCCAGATTTGAAGATTTGATTCCAGAGAGGTTTGCCAGTGTTTGGTTCCTCTTAAATGCTTGCTATTTCTGTATAATTCCCTGAAGTGTATGATGGTTTATTCAATTTCATTAACATTTGGAAAGGATTTGAGGAATTGCATGGTTTGGTCACTACAGTAAAAAGATAATAATGCTCTTGGGAGAAGCTGTATGTGGAAATTGCATGTGAGAAGTTGCGTGTCCATCCTTGGAGGCTGTTACAGCCTTTCTCTATGGTGTGCTATAAAGTTTTAACTGCTCTAATCAGCAAGGACCATCACTACCACTCATGTCAGAGGAATGGCTCTCTTATACGATAACATCTGAAGGCTGTTCTCATTGATGGCCATGCCTATATATAATTTTCTAAGCATGAGACCATGCTCAAGTCCGATCTTGTCGCATATTGAAATAATTTGGAGGGAAGGCCACCGTGAGAGGAGGGCTGGCTGGGGTCTGGCAATCGAGTGGCGAAGCTTGAATTCATGTTACCTCTTTCCATGGGCTCAAGCACGCCTGTATTACAGGCACAGTTATAAAGCCATTCCCTTTACCTAGTTATCTCTTTTACCAGCTACATAATGCCATGCGGTGGTGTCACACTGCCAGAGCAGAGCAGGCTAGTTGTCTAGTTCCCTTTCTTAAAAGAAATGTCCTTAATAGGAAGGCAGCAGGGGGTTGGAGGCAGCTGAGCTACATGAATCCACTTGCTGGCAATGACAGCCCACAGCGTGCTCTGGGCTGCTCTTCTATGAGTTCTTTAAGCCGTGGTCCACGGGAACCAGCTGGTAAGTGTTGATGTGACTCCTGTATTTCAGCAGCACGTTACAAAGGTGTTTGTGGAGTCTTGCGAGTTGTTTCGGTGAATTTGGCAGGGGTGTGAAAGGACTTGTGGGACCTGGCACAGTTAAAACAAATGCGTATCACTTGGTATTTTAGATAGGTTTTTGCAAGACTTCAGAAGAGGTTGCAGTGATTCCTATGTCATAACTTGCTGGCGATGGTTTGCCCCAAAGACCTTCCAGCGTTGCTTGCAGCCATGGGAAATTACAGTTAAAAGAGGTTGCTATTGCAGCAGCCCAGGCTGACAGCAAGAATAAAATAATGTGTGGCCTGCAGCATGTTCCTCACTCGGTATCACTGCCTGGAAAACAGCAAAAGGGCAGGAATACTGTTGTAGGGATATTGAAGTAGTTTCTCTCTTTTTTTGAACTTGGACTTGAGGGTCCTTATATGTTAACACAGTCATGTATGTGTTACCTGGCATTTTGGGATGATAATACAGGGTTTTATCTCGGATCTTTGAAAACTGCTTGCTTTGAAGTCTGAAATGTTGTGTATGATGTATCCATTTCTTGGGAGAACTGTTGCCCTGCTTTAAATCAAAAAGGAAAAGCTTTATTTTATTTATTTTTTCTTTTTAGAAACAAACTAGTTGTGAATGAGGCACAGAAAAACTTACCAGCATAGTGTTGCTGTAGTCTCTTGTGCTGAGAATTTCAGCTGCAGTTTACATCCCTCTCTCAGCCCTTCCCTCCCCACCTCATCTCCTGGCACTGTACATGTGTTTAATCTTAGACATAGATGTAAACCTGTCTATTCCTTATTTTGCATCCTTCGAGTATTATTATAATCAGGCCAGTTTATTAAGAATTAATGCCCCTTCGTGAACTGAGGATAATGGAATGGCCACATTTCCTCTTGTGCTGGACTGTGATTTACTAATAGGAGCTTCTAGGGAAAGGATCATAAAAGAGTGAGGCCCCCACCTCTGGATTAATATTTAATCAGGTGTTAAGAGAGCCTTGTGTTGGATCCTAGAGTTGCTAGCAGAAACCTGCAGGGGAAATGAGAGGGTCCTGCATCTTAAAGGGGCAATGCAGTTATAATTAAAGGCTTGATCCACAGCCCATGGACATAAATGAAAAGCTCCTGTTGATTTGAAGATCTTTGGATCTGGCCCAAAGGGAACCAAAAATAATGAATGTTTTTGCATGCGAGACAGAGAAAGACAGACATACTTATTATTTCTAAGGTATCAAACAAGGTTAACATGCATGGTCTAAATTTAAAATGAATGGGATGGAAAATGTCTGCTGCTAAAGACATGCGTCAAACAAGCTGGGGGCCAAACTGTTCTGAACTTTTTAAATATATGAATTCAGATGGCTTATTTCTTGCGTTTCATGGTCGAATAAGCTACACTGAGAGAAGTGTGGCAGCTGAGTTTTCAAAGTCTCATTATGGTTTGTGGACTATAGATCAAAAATCTGTTTTTAAGTAGGCACAGATCAGTTCCCTTCAGTTTACAAGCAAAACCTGTCCCTGATTCCCTAAATCAGCCGCAGCCTCTGCAGCCTTCTCTGCCCCCGGGAGCAGATCAGGTGTGATTGCTCCCAGGCTGCCTCTGCAAATGCCTCGGTGGGACACAGCCCTGCAGACCACCAAAGCAGAAAGTGCTGATAGCCCTCCTGACAATGCATCTTGTAAATCTAATTTCTGCAAAGTAAGTGCCTTTTTCAATTACTGTACCGTGTTCCTGGTACTCTTAATGGGTTATTTCATCCTAAAGCTAAGTCTGTGGATTTACCAGAGCTTAAAAAAATGTTCTTGACTTGGAACAGGGTGTTGGTGGAGGTTGGGTTGTTGGTCAATATAGTTGACTACTGTGTTTTAAACTTAAACTAGAAGAAAAGGCTCCAGCTGACATGAAACCCCCAATAAGCAGAAAGAAGGCAAAAATCAGGTTTGTGCTGAGGCTGTTCTCTCCAGACAAGGTGGGAGAGGGGTGGCTGTTCTGCTCTTCCAGTGGCTGAAAGAGAATGAAGTTTGACTGTGGCAGATCTCTCTTCTTGCTAGAGAGAACATTTTGCCTTCTGGTGTGTGTTACAAGGGGCTGCCCAGCTGAGCTGATATCTGTGATCTAATGTCATCCTTTTAAATTGGCCTTTCAAACTAATATCCTCAGTATGTATGAAAATACATTGAAATTGCTCAGGAAGATGGCGCAAATACCTCCTCAGTGTGGCTTAGCAGGACCTATTGTATTTCATTGCAGGCTGCCACGTCCTTGGTCACCGTGTTTCGATTGATCTGAGTTTGCATCTGCTCTCCATCTATGCTGGTTTTGCATTTGTGCTAAATATAGCATAGACGAGGGACAGTGATTAGGACTGTGTTTGTATTGATAGATCTTTTCTCGTTCTCTGTGTACATCCTCTGGATGCCTTGCACAAGTTAACTTTGTGCAGTACAGTATTGAATGATAACGCGGTACATTACATCTAGTTAATTTAGAAAATCTGCTGCTATTCCTTCAATTGATTTTGGCTATTTGCATTTAAAATAACAATAAATCCTAAAACATAAGCCCACAGTTAAAGTGTTTGTATGAGTGATAAATCCTTTGAGAGAACTTAGGCTGGATATTTTCTGTTCTTTGTTTTGTGCTTTTCCAAAATCCTTGGGTATTGAGTTTTGAGTATGAATTGTAGTTTTCATGCAAAGTTACAGCTGTTTCTAACCTACAGAGTTCACCAGGGGACCACAAAGTGCTGTGTCTTCCAAAACAATAGTGGAACAGAATTTCTTTAGGTCGCAGACAGGTCCTTGGGAGGAAGTTGGTCCTATAACTAATTTTTCATCTTGTTTAGGCCAACCTTCCTCCGCTGAGGATGGTAGCACACTTCTGTGGAAACTGTATTGTGTGCTTCATGTGGAACGGGGACATAAGGAAAGTAGTGGGTGTGAGTGTCAGTGTTCACAATGAGTAGTGGCAGCCAGAAAGGAGAGAGAACCAGGTGAGAGTAACGAGGCAGTTCCTCCCATGCCATCAGCAGATGTTTTGAGGACTGTCGTTGGGTGTTCGCATCATTGCACGGGCAATTCCACTACATAGTTAGTCACAGGGTAAAAAATACCATAGGTTTCAAGGAACTAGTCTTGGGGTGCCATGGGACACGTTCCTTGTGTGGAGGCACAGAAGAATGGGGTTTTGGTACCTGGTACTTCTGAATCTCTTCAAGGATCAAGAGTATCACGCTGTTCATTAAAAAACACAAAGCAAAGCAGAGCATTTTGTCACCCTGAGCATACAGCATCTTGGCCTTAAGCTGACTTCACTTTTTTCTTTTTGTAACTCTTCATTAAAAAGGCACCTTTAAACAAACAAAAAAACTCCCCTCTTTTTAATGTTACGCAATTTTAAAGGGACTGTTGGAGGAAGGAGCTGGAAAAAGATGACTCGCATACAGAGCAAGACTAGATTTTTTTCTTCCCCGTCCATTAAGAAATATAGGCATTTAGAAAGAAATGGATGGATACTTGGGAGCTGGATACATTTAGTCCTAATAGCAAAATTCTTGTGAGCTGTATCTAAACCCAAGATATTTGTAATAAGCCTCTTCACTCCTCTTTCCTCCAGTCATCTCTTTAGTTCACATGACTGCTTCTGAGTTCATTGGAGAAATTGAAAAACATTTAAGCAGAATTTTTAAACTACTTGTTTGTGGTTCTTTTTCTTTCCTTTTTTTTTTTTTCCTTGGACTTTTGGAACCAGAAAATAAGAATGATACTTTTAATTTAGAGAATTGGGACCTGACTAGTGCAGAAATTTTTTTCATCTCAGATTTTTACAGAAAAAGTTGATCTGATTGTACCTTAGGGTTTTCATGATCTGAAAGCAAATAGAAACAGGCTGCATGGATTTTTTTGGTTTTGTTTTTATCATCTTGAGGTCTTTGCAGCCACCTCATGCTCCTTAAAAAGATAGAATGCCCAATTTTTGTGTTTTGAAGTATTGCAGCACAGTCAACGTCTTTGAGAATTGACAGCACAGAGGTGCAGGGATAAAGAGGGCACATGCAAAGTAAGAAAAGCAGGGAGCAGAGATGGATGTGGAACCTGCATCTTACTCAGTCTTAGCTGGGCTCCTGAACCACAAAGTTAAATAGCCGTCTCTCTCATAATGATTCCTCCCAGAGAAAGACTTTCCCTGAAAATCTCTTTCCGACACCATCTAATAGGCAAGGCTTATTTCGGAATTTTATTCCAGCTCATTTAAGTTTAGGGACCTTCCCTGTTGCTCATTAATCTCAAGGAAAAATGCAGATGAGAGAAGTTCAGTCGGTGTGCAGCCACTCTAGATGAATCTGGGCAAGGTCTTTTCTTTCCTCCTGCTGGCTGAAGGTCAGGAGCCATGGCTGTATTAAAATACCTCGACAGAACAGTACCCAATTACACAGTCTCTTGTAAGGGCTGGAGATTGTGAGACCATTACTATTGGATGGGAAGAGCTGGATCTCCCATAATTTGGTGGGAGATGAGAAATGATCAAAGAAAACTGACTGGTGTTTGAAATGGAGTAGGGAAGGGACTTTTGCTTTTAATGAAACAGTATTGGCTGCTTTGTGATCCTGCCTGCAGCCCTCTTTTGAAAATAGTACAAAATTGTCCATTAGTGGCACATAACACTTCAATAAAACTTAAGAAAATTATTTATTGCTACCTCACGCTCTATAGTTCCTCCTTATAAAGCAAGATGCAGCAGAAATGGGGTGAAGGGTGACCATTTAGCATTTAGTTTCCAAATATTAAGGTCTTACCTAATATGAAATGTATCCTTTGCAATTAAGAGTAGAAGATAATGAAGTTTGTGACCGTCCTTGTTTTCTTCCCAGGGAAAGTTTGGCAGTCTGGGGCTGGCCACAAAGCAAGTGATCTCCAATTCATGCAAACCTCAGCTTTGCTGAGAAAAGCTTCCTCCTTTTCTCAGAACACACATATTGACCTCGATTTCTTTTGGGGTTTTTTTGTGAGAGAGAGAAAAGTCCTTTCTTACAGATGTTGCTGCATGGGAGTTTGTTGTCTGTGCAATTTAGGAATCTAGGAGTGTCTCAACCAACCAGTCCTTGTCCCCTTGATGTCTGAGAGCTTCAGTAGGTAATGGGAGGTAGCTGGTCTGATCAGGCAAAAGCCTCCTCTTCCTGTGGTCAATAGGAATTTTGCCACTGACTTGCTAGAGTCAGGATTTCAGCCCTAGTGTTCCCAAAGAGATATTAGCTATACATGGTGGAAAACACAACAAGGTATTTTATCAGAAAAGCAAGCACAAATGTGCAAATAAAACCACAGAGATAATAAAGGTCAAAGCTACTTAATGGACCTTCATAAAGTTATGTACCACTTAAATCCTAATTAACTCCTGTTTTAGGCATTTCAGTGGGATTTAATAAATAGGCTTGTGGAGAACCTCTGCACAGGGCTGAATTTCAACCTTCGCAAAGAAAATGGGAGGAGGTTAGTTTACATTAGGCATCTGTGTATTTTGTTCCCAAAGTAGCATTTAGGAAAATGGCCACAAACAGCACATGCTGTGTTATAGCTGGCAATTTAATCTGCAGGCATGAACATATAAATTCCTTGATAGGATGAAGTTTGCATTGCTGCGAGTGTTGTATAATGGAAGTACTCACAAAAGCCAGAAGGCTGAGCAACAAGTGGCATTTCAAACCTCCAAGTTTACCACAGCCTCACGTATTTTGCATGATGGATATTTTCCTTAGGTTTCTTGTATTTCAAATGCTTTACTTATCGTGGAAACAACGAGGCTGCATTAGCGTGGGTGGGGCTGAGTGGTGTTACTACAATGCAGGAAAAAAATCAATTTATTCTGTGGCATACAATTTATTTCATGGTTGGTGAAATTTCAGTTTAAGTGATGATTATGTTACCCAAGTATGTGGTATACTGTCTCTGTGTCTAATATAAACAATTACTGTATATGGGTTGCATGTGTGGTTAGAATGTGATGGTGCGGTACTGGGATTTTATCAGGTTTGGGCTGGTCACATTACTCACCAATTCAGACTTTCCTTTTGGTCGAAATCTTAATATCTATGCAGGTCATCCCAAATGAATGTGAGCAAAACATTTACACCACAACTCTATCATCATATATTCCACCGCTTGCACATATTGAAGAGGCATATTATAGATTCAGTGTTTGCTAAGTCCTTAAAAGCACTTGTGGGACTCTACTCGGAAGGGTTGACTTCTTAATTGTCAAAAGTCCCATGAACAAACTGTTGAGGGGAAAAAAAACCCCAAACTTTCTTTAAGAACCTCTGGATAGTATTTCTTACAATGTGAAGCTTGGTGATTCTCTGTGCCATCTGAAGATTTTTTGGCAATGCAGGCATAAGTGGTTTGAGCTCCTTGAGAGTGAACATTTGCTCTGTTCAATAGCACATTTAGGTCACAAGATACTGGACTCTAAACCTGCCACTTTCTGGGCTGATCCTGCCATCCTTGTCATGTGTTTTCTGAATTTGTGCCACAGAAAAATTAGTTTCAGGATTGCAAAATGTGGAAAATTAAAGCTGTTCTACTCATTTCAGCCTCATTCCTGGATGCCTTTGGAGTTGTAGGGTCAAAGACCAGGGGTGGGATGCCTCCATGCCGAGCCTGGAAAGGCAGGTGGAAATGCTGTCAGACACGGACTGTGGTTTTAGGTGTTCCCAAAGACTCTTCCATCCCTGGGTGCAGTGTTCGGCAGGTGACAGCTGGCCAGGCTCACCCTGACAGGACATCGGGGTTGGGTATGACAAGTGGCCCCATCACAAAGTCTCTGGAAACAGTCGCAGCTCTGCTTCTGGTTAGTCAGGGGAGGAAGGAAAGAGGAAGGCGTAGGACAGTTTTCCCTTCCTAGCAGGCAGACAGTGTTACTATCTTAACATGGCATTTCAGTCTCGCCTCTTATTGAAGTTCCCTCCCCCCATTCTCCCTTCAGCTTTAATATCTAGGTTTGTCTGATTTTAAACTGGGTTATTTGAATGTCAAACTTTCAATAACACTTTAATAGAGGTGTCCATTAACCCATGCTAAATTACAGCAGAACATCTCTGGAAATACATGTGACATCCACATGAATACGAAATGAATTCATTAGGATCAGCGCTATTACAATGAATACCAAATGAAACCCACAATGATGGGGACATCATCTTTCTGTGAATAATCGACAGCGTTCCTTTGGCACTAGTCAAACACATCAGCTGTTTGTTTCCACTGATGAGAGGTGGCAGTCTAGGTTTTGGTTAGATAAACAAATGATGACACCAATAATCACTTAGTTGGTGGCTGTAATGCTTAATAATCACATCCTGATATCATGCATACTAGAGGCAGTGCTGCACTACTTATGCATAATGAATCCCAAACACTTCATAAAAGGTGATAACTTTCTTTGACCACTGAATATATTATTTATAAAAGTGCTCCATTCCCTTCCCCCTCCCACCCTTGGAGATCCTTTTAAATTTTTTTTATCATGTAGAATACACTGGTAGCACATCTTAGACTATGAGGTCTCTTCTTATACATAATTTATAAAACAATTTACAAGTGATTTATTTTTAGCAATAAGATAAAACATGGTGTGGAGGGTTTTGCCAACAGAGATATAGACGGTTTGGGAGTAATACTTGTGGAGGAGCCTGGGGTCAAGTGAAATCTATTTTTCTGTTTTCCCCTGAGGCGAACTTTAAGGAGACTGCTTTTGCACTCATTTACATAGTGCACTAAACACACACACTTCCCTAAAACTACATGAAGTTGTATGGCACCATGTTCTAGATGGCCTTGAAAAACATCCTTTAACGGAGCATATTGGTAGTTAGATCTTGTTGATAGACACAATATGAGTGTCCTTTCCTGATGCTGTCTGCTTGTCTGGTTTAATGACTGGCTCTTCCTGGCTGAAGCCCCTACTGGGTGGTGGAGCTGCTGATGTCTACACAGATGATGTCAAATCCTAGTTTGTAATACACAACTCCTCGATGAAAGAGGAAGGATTGTGTTAGCTCCTCTCTCCCAGGAGATGGCACTGTTTAAGAGCATTAGCAGAGTTTCTTGCACATCATTAACCTCATGTCCTTGCACCAACCCTGGTTCTCAACAATCGGTAATTCATGAATATCATGGTAGTAGCCTAATGGAAGGAGAAACATGGGTTCTGTGTTGCAGCAGAACCTCTTTGTCAGCTATGGTGGTCTTTGATTTGAATTAGTTATTGTTTTGGGCTTAAGTGTAGCAAGATGTTCAAAGATGTTGACCTTGCAGCTTTGCTTCTGTCCCAGCCTGCAGCTGTGTGTACTGTGACAGGAAAACCTCTGGCTTTCTTTTATACTAAAACTTATTTTACATCAGCTGTGGCTTTCTGCAAAAGTCCATTTCTAAAGGGACCTTGCCTTGGAGCGCTGGTAACCAGCATAGCACCAAATGTGATGAGCATCAGTGGCAATACGTGTTTATCCGATAACCATTGAATTAGGTTCTAGCCTTCTCTTTCCCAGTTTCTTCAAAGTGAAGTCAGGAAAATTTCCCAGTTCTCATTGGCTATGTAGAAACACTGGTCAAAAGTGACCCCTGCCTGCTGGGATCACCAACTGATGGCTTTCAAAACTGCAGTTATAGCAGTGTTATAACTGGGTGTTACACTGTCGTGGGTTGTACAGTCTTCTGTAACTATGCAATATGCCACCTAATCAGCATGCTGGTATTCTGCTAGTGTGCTTAAAAAGAGGGGGTTTTATTTTTGCTTTGCCTGTAACTGTGTAAGACAATGGAGAAAAAGACCCCAAGTCTCCAGTCTGTTTTTCATGTAACATACCAAGCTGGTTCTGACTGTTGGCATTTATGCAACAGAGCTGAGGAAATGCATAGGTGCTGCAGGCTTCCAGGTGGGATCAAGACACTGGTACCTGTGTGCTTAGAGGGAACGTCCTCCTGGAAGGTCATCTGAAAGGGTAAACATGTTGCTACAGAAACTGAAGCAGAGCAGAGCCCATTGTGGTGCTATGTCCAGATGCTGAAATGGCTGTGACATAGGGGAGAGTACAGAAATTGGGGATACTCAGCCATCTGGGGAGTCAGGATGAAAAAAAACTTGAGGAAGAAGCTGGAAGCGCAGTCTGGGCTATTCCGGGGTCTGCCTTGTTGCAGAATTCCTTTTGTGCTCTCCGCTCCTCGGCGTATCTCGCCCTGTGCTCCAAGGTCTCCCTTGTGCAATCCCGGCCTTGAAACTGTTCAGCTTTCCAACTCCTAGGGAACTAAGTTCCTAGTAATCTATTTGTTTAAAATTAGTATCTACAGAGTTAACTCCTTGAACAGCCTGGACTTTGATTCGGGGAGACTGGGGACATACACCCTGGAAAACTGTAAATGCAGGCACTGCTTTCCTTTGCATCCAGAATTCAACAGAGCTGTCAGATAACACATGAGAGATGGTTAATAATAAATTAAAAACATCGCAGCCACAGGGAAACTGCATCTCTCCCCTCCCCCCAAACTCCCCTTCTCTTTTGCTTTTTTTCTACCCCATGGGCTTAATCAGCATCAAAGAGTAACAAATCCAATAAAATGTTTCCCTGAGCCAGGAACCAGCCTGAGCTGGAAAGGCACACACTCCATCCTCTCTCCTCTCCCCCGACTGCCAGCCCCTTTGCGAAACAGCTGACGGCCGAGGTGAAGATAGAACAAAGGAAGAGATGGGGAATGGTAAATCACAGAGACACCCCCCATCTCTCATCTGGTGTTACAGAGCTCTAATAGTCCTCTTGTGCTTTTAGGCTACTGGTTCAGAAAGAGCTTTTCTGGCTTCTGACTTGGTTTTTATCCCACTAAGATCAGAGTTTTGGGGGGAGGGAATGAAAAGGGGAAAGCATACATTCATTTCTACCAATTTCCTCCCTTTTAAAACTGAATTCAAACAAAAGCAATCCTGACAAACTGCAGCGGGCTGTATGTAGACCTCTGATGGTTTTACGGCCCTGGTGCTCCACAGATACCTGCTGGTGCCTTGCTGGGCTGGGAGCAAGCAATGCCATGCTGGGAGCACTGCCAGGACCCGGCAGACCTGGTGAGGGTCTGTGCCATGGCCCCCTCCCCACCATGCCCTTGCAGGCTCCTCCTGTGCAGGGATATCTCTTTTTCAGAGCCGGGGGAGAGGTAGGTCACTCCTGAGCCAGGATGAGAAGGTGGTATTGGGCTTGGATCTTCAGGGGTGAAAATTGATGTTGGGTGTATTTGAAGTCAATGGGCTGACATTGCTTTTCCGTAGCTGAAGATTCAGCCTAAGGTATCCACCTGTCTAGCAGCAGCGTGCGAGTACTCCAATAGTGCTTGTGGCTCCAGGAGATAACCCTTTTTTAATGTTTTTTTTTTTTATCAGGAAGAACTAAGGAGAATGTAGCTTCAGCAAGTTCTTCATTCTGTGCTCTCTTTGTGGATCGCTGCTCTGGGTATGTCTACGTCCCCTGAAGCTGTAATATCTAAGCATTTCCTAGTTATTAATATTGTGAGCGCATCTTCTACATAGCCTTGGAGAGAGAGTTGCCATCATTTCTGTCTTAGAGATAAAAACTGGAGCACAGAGGAAGGAAGGTTTTGCTTATGGCCATGCAGAAAAGCCTATGGCAGAGTTAAGAAATGAATCCATATAACTCAAACTCTGCTATATCAGATCATAGCAGGGAGAACATCCTTCCCTTTGGCCTGTCTGTGTGAGCCCTAACACTTTCAGGTGAGTTGAGGCATCAAGTCTTGCTCTGTGCTGAGTCCAACTTTCCTGAGTCCTGTTGTTCTGTGCTGGATCGTAACCACACTAAAGGTAGAGATTTTGGGTATCTAACAGACCGCTCCATCTGCCAGTGCAATGGACAGCTGGACGCCGAGCACTGTAACTCAAGCAGTTTGATGTAACCTTCCAAGCAAGATAGATTGGCTGTGTATTTTGCCTGTGCATATATCTTTCAAATGAGGTCCCCAAAACCTCGTCCCCGTTGATGTACATCACAAGAAAGATCCCTTGGCATTTTTATTCTCATTTCATAAGAGTAGAGATTCTTCTGCATTTCCTGTTCTATAATAATTCTCCCCGTGTGTTGCTGTGCTGTGGGTGCTGTCACCCCACTGAATACCTGTCTCCCTACAGATTGCTGCTCTGTGAGTGAGAATTGCTTCGTTTGGATGGGGTAGGTGTAGGGTAAGAGGAGCCTGTGGCTCGTGTGCTGACCCACTGTGTAGGGCTGGATCACGTCTATAGCATGTACAGTATTAGTCATGAGAGGCACTGTAGGAGGTTGAGGTGGTGCTGATGATGAAGTCATTCTACCATAGCACTAGAAAATATTATTTTTCTTAGAGGGAAAGTGTCTTGGATCCACTTTCTCTGTAAGGAGGCACAGGTCTCCCCCCCGAGACGCTGTAGCACGGCTGGCACTGTGAACTAGCCAGGCTTTAATGAATGAATTAAAAAACTACCAAAGAATTCCTATGGAAATACAGACGGCATCCACATTACGGCCATAATTAATTAACCAATCAATTATCATGATGAATGCTATTTTAATGAATCAGTTGCAAATCATTTTCGGTTCCTATGGTTTTCATTGGGAGCACATTAATCACAGCAGACTCTTTGGGTTGCCGAGGAATGTGGGATGTAAATCCAAGACCTGAGTACGTCTTTAACAGAGGTGAGCCAGATTCTCAGCGATCAGATCCAGATGCAGCTATGGAAAGCTGTCCTGAAAGTCAGAGGCTCTTCAAATTTGGAAAAATAGAACTGGGACATTATAGCGATTGGCCCAGACTGTGAAACAAGCAGATCTGAAATGACCCAGGACTGGGATGAGATTTCAAACACTTTCAGATTTGGACTTTCCTTTTAATATTAATTCTTTTTATATTGGGAAGAAGGTAAAATAATGCATAATACCGATTTATGAGATGTTGGATCAGTTAATACTGGCTTTGGTTTTTCGGTTTGGTTTGGTTTTTTCCCTGATGTTAGATTGGGATTCTTGTAGCTTTGTATAAATACGATTGACTTTGGTGATACTCTGCACAGGGAAAGTGGCTGAATGGATCCATTTGAGAGGGTGGGGTGAAATCTGTAAAGGCTGTTCTTGAACCTCTGCTTGAACATTGCACTTTCTCTCAGTTTAGTGTTCGTTTAGTCCTGTAGAGCTCTTGGATGATTCTACCCTCTCCGAATGCTTCTGAACAGTGTGATCAACAGAAGCACCAATTTAATGATTAGACTTAAACCCTTGGATGTAACATCTTTATTTCACTGAGATGTTGCCAAAACTCCCTGATTGCTCCTGGAATTAGCCAGGAGGCACACTCACTGAGGCGGGGTGTTCTGTTTGGGTGGTTTTTGCCTTAAAGCCTCTTGGAGTTGGAGCTAGCATTGAGGTGGAACAACACGGGGAGCACAGGCTTTTGTATTGCAGGAAATAGTGGATTTGTGATGTGGCTGGGGATTATTTTTTTTAATTTTTTTTTAATCAAAGATATAGCTTAAAAAAAAAAAAGTAGGGAGGATTGACATGAGGTCTTGGGGAAAAATATTCTGAACCAGTTTGAGGACATTGATAGGCTCTGCATTTCAGGGCATTGTACTGAATGAAGAGAACCAAAATAGAAAAAACCTAAACCAGTTAGAAAATATGTTAAGTAATCTACAATGTCAAGCTTGAGCCTGAGGTAGTTTTATAGTATATGTAACCATATAAGCATTAATTTAGGAACTAGTCTCTGTAACGTACCTATTATAAATGGCTTATTTCACTCGCAGGTAAGAAATACATGTATATCGCTCTCGCATACCTAAGGGAACCTGCTCATCATGGGATAGAGTTTGTGTATTTTATTACATTATTTTATTCACCCTGTCAGTGTAGCAGGTTGGAATGCAGTAAGAAGAGATATGTTGAATGAATTTAATGACATGGGTAGATAGAGATCACTGGAAACTTTTTTGTAAACACAGATATTATAGTTCAGATAATATGTTTGTCTTTGGTGTTTATTATATGTTGCAGTCTAAAAGACAGAGTTTTGGCAAATATGAGCCTAATATTTGTTTCCTAAAGCTATACAAAAGTATCTGTCAACTTTTGGAAGCCCTTGGAAGACCCTGTCTTCTGATGGGATGTGGGCACTCAGTCCATGTTACAAATACAAAAGCTCACAAGTAGTCCTGACATGGCTATATTAAAAAATGTGGGGAAATATTTGTGGGATATTTTTTGGAGTCTTTATACTGCTTTACTGGCAATCACATGAATTTTATATCTGTCATGAAATCTCCTGACATTTCCACCAATATGTTGCAAGGAGGTCATTAGAACAATTACTGAGATGTGGGAAAAGAAGTAGCATTCCTTCCATAGCATCAATTGCCGGCACTGCCATCTCTAAGCAATTAAAAACCATGAGAACAAAAATTAGATGTTTTTCTGGACTGTGTATCAATAGGGTGCACTCACATTTGTTTTTGAGGTTTTCTGCACTGGTATTGCACTAGACTTATGTTCTTGAAAAAGATGAAGCTGTTTTGGAAAAATTGAAGTAAATTGAAAAAATCTCAAGGAAACTTTTTTTTTTCCATCCGTTAGAACTCACTGACTCGATACATGTAAAGATTTTATAGGAAGTATTCAGTTTTGAGAACTTCCCATGGGAAACAAATGAGTTTTGTTAGAAATCAGTTTGCTTTCTGAGGTTCCACCAGATTTCGTTTCAATTATTTGTGAACCTGAAGTGAAGAGTCAGCCCACTCTAACAGTTGCAATTCCCGCAGTCACTGGGCTGGCAATGGCCAGCTCAGGTGGGCCAAAGCGTGTCTGGGAAAACCATCCTGACATAGGGCGCTGGAGCTGGGGGGGAAATGGTGTTTCTGGGCTCCCAGCTCCTCACCCACCTGATGTATTGCCAACAACCCACAGGTTTCACAGGCTTTTGGATCTCAGAGATCTTTAATTGCCAAATGGCTGCGACAGATTTGAAAATGAATGTGACTCTTTTCAGCACGGAGTGGTAATGGCAAAATTACTGAGATGCTATTTCACCCTTGCTTGGCAGTGATGGGCAGTGCTTAAGCCAACACAAATTTTGTCAGGCTTGGGCTGTAGTGACCAAGGCTGTTTCCCTCGCTATAGTCCTCTAGGAAGGCATTTAGACATCTGAGAGATCGTAATTCGTTCTGGAAATGACATATTTCAGTATTAAAGTTGAATTGCACTTCCATGACATGGAGCTGATTCCTGACTCCAGATGGAAAAAATTCCCAAACTTAAATAATTGAATGGAGGTGATATCTGGTTTCCTGACCAGCTCTATTTCTCATGTGGCAATAAGCTAGAGTTCTTGAGAAAATAGTCAAGTATTGAGAGAACTAAGGAACGGGTGTATCGAAAGGCTCAGCCGGTCTCCCACTGTCAATAAGGCACGTAGGATTATTTCCCTGGAGACTTGGAGCAGAGCCTGCTGACGGTGTGGCCATTAATAAAACAGAAAAAATATTAGTGAGGTTTGTCTGAGACCTGCTTTGAGTTTGTGGAAACACCTTTTTGTCTTCCTGGATCCAAATATGTGATTTATTCCCCTAAAGTCCTAAATTTAGCAGAAGAGAAACCAGACCAGGCGTCCCTCGCTCAGGTAAGGAATTTCAGTGTCTTCTGTTGCTGAACCTTGGTTTTGGACTGTAGGAACACGGATTAGTTTGTTGATCAGCAAGTCTACATCTTCATTGCCTTACCTCTGCTTAAGGCCAGGAATGACCACCCTCTTACACGCCTGATTTTTTTCTCTCGTGTGGGAGCATTAAGTTGATAGTCTGGAGAAATAATAAAACTGCATCTGGGTTGCAGAGGATGGGGACTGCGATGGGTCTGGTACCTCCTGCTGAGGCACAGCAGCAGCGTAGGAGGCTGGTGGAGCCAAGAAGACTTTGTGGAAGCACCTGCTGACCCTGGTTGGGGTGAGCCAACCCAGCCTTCAACCCAGCAAACTGGTCCTGAGCATCCCAGACCAAACCCCCGGGGACCTCACTACTGTTGGAGAGGTGGTGGCCTGCACTTTCCCAAACAAAGCACAGCGATGTTTCCTGTAATTTGAAACAAAGAGACAACTTGCTGCTTTGTAATCTGTGGGTGGGGGAGGCACCGTTGAGTCAGGAAGCCCCCAGAGGGTGCTGGCTTTACTGGTTTCAGCTGTGAAATCAAAACATATGCATGAGTCAGGCCAGTGGTTAAGTTCTGCTCACTTTGAGGCCCTGGCTTTGATTAAATTCATGTGTCATTTTCAAAGGTCCATGTTTAGCTTGGTTTTAGATCATGCTTGCATAATTAGTTTATTTAAACTATGTCTCATGTTAAATCAGATTTTGCCTGTGGACTTAAGTACAACTATGTAATAAGATATACCTATTAAACAGATGTTTAATCTTAATGACTATGTTCTTGACAATCAATTGAAATTGAACATCTAATAACTACACTGCAACTAGGCGTATCTCTTTGCATTTAATAAGATACTATAGTAATATAATTATAGTAATATAGAATATTATAAATAACATATTCATGGCAATATACCAATGTTTGTATAATACATATAATATATATAAAATCATCTGAGAAATGAAGAGGCTTTAGCTCAGCTCATCGTCTCCCTGATGGGAGAGAACAAAAAAAAAACCACACCAACTGAAACCCAAATGTTATCCTCTTACAGAGGAAGCAATTTGTATTGGCGCTGTGCGCTGCGTGTCCTGCAATAGCCCTGTGTCCCCAGGTCGTCACCCCGGGTCGTCGCTCACCCCAAGTTATGTCCCAAGCAGCGGTGGCGCAGAACAAAGCTCAGGTCTGCGTTCTGGTGTAGAGTGACCCTTGGGATACTTTTGTCAGACTCAACAGAAAAAAAAGGGAAGTAAGAAAAATAAAGAGGAACAAATATAGGTGAGGAAAGATTTGTTGGGGGGAAAAAAAAAAAGCCAGCCAGCTCTGTGTCAATCCTTACTGCATTTGGGCGTCTCGTCACATGTAAATGCAATATTTCTGCAGTTTGACACCCAAGTCTCTGATTTGTGATTGTAACCATACCAATAAATGAGCTATTTCATTAACAGATCCCACAGAATATCTGATTGCCCCACCAATCTGATCTGATATTCCTGACTCCAGAGCTTTATATCCTGCTGTTAAGACGCATACAGATGATTTGGTTTATAATCCCTTGCTATGCTTCTGTACCATAAGTGTATACGGATGGGCATTTAAATATAAAACCAAACAACAGATTCACAATGTTCTGTTCAGAATTAGCAAGTATGTGTCAAGTAGCCTATTGAAACAATTGAATATTTTTGTAAATGTGCAGTATTTTTAGGATTCTTTTTTTTTTAAGGCTTTAGTTCGAGGAGGCATTGAAGCCCATGCTCAAATCTATCTTTTCGGCAAATCTGTTGCACATGTGTTCAGTATTAAGTGCATGCTAACTAGAAATAAGCTGATTAACTTTTGTCTTATGGTTGGACCTGGTATTCATTGGACTCTATGGAACATTTGCCATGGAATCCAAAGAGCCCTGAGCTAAACAGTTTTAAAATGTGGTGGAAAGACAGGGAGAGAGGGTGGGAAACAGGTGGGTTAAAATTAGACTTTGGATTACTTGGTATCTTTTAGGCTATTAAATATGTATAGAATGGAGCTCTTGTTAATGCAAATTACAAACATGTTTCAAAATCTGTTTTATAGCACATGTACAGTACAGTGATGGACTAGTAACATATGAAAGACATATTGATGATAGTAAACATTAGCTCAGCATGGTCTCCAGCATTGCTCAAAATTCAGGGGGAAAAGAAGTCTTCAAACTTCTTGTGTTCCTTAAAAATAATTTTCAAGGTCCCTTTTTGTTCAGACTCCCAGATTCCTCTTTAAAAACTAGCTTGGTTTTCTCAGGCTTCTCTTTCCCAGTGCGTTATATTTTCCCCAACCTGCCTGCGTTAATTTTTGTTAGTATTTTTGTTGCCATCTTTACACTAAAAAATGCATGAGGAGAGAGAAGTGTGTGTGTTCTCCCTTCCCCCTTTCCTCATCTAACTCAGAGACCAGGGAGGGGTGGGGAATGGCGGGGGGAAGCCACTTATAAAATTTTTCTTCTCTCACGTGCCAGGTTTACAGTGTAAAACTAGGGAATTCCCCAGAGTGAAGGCCTGTTTTGGTGGCCGCCTTGTAATTGTATTACTGGTGGGCATCTCTAGCTAACGCTAAACTGGGGTAAATCAGGCCTAGAACGTGTCAAGAGATTATTTTTACTAGTGACTTTATTTAGTCCAATGTATTGGACTAAATCCTCCCCCCCCCTATTTAGGCTGGGGGAGGATGATGCTTTGTGTTTTGGTTTGGGTCTTTTTTTTTTTTTTTAATCTGTTTGGTAATTTTTCACACACCTTTATTGAAGACAGTGATTGCAAACACATTTGACTTGATATTCAACTCACACTTTAACTTAACAAGTAGTTCAAAGATTAATTACCATGTGCCTTGCAGTTCATAGATTCTATTATGATACAGCTGAAGCAAAGAGAACAGGGGGAAAATCGAGCTGATTAGCCTGTGATTATGTGTTAGCCTGTGCTTATGGTCTTTGGTTGGTTGTCACTGCGTGATGCAAGAACTGCTACATGGTTATGGTTTCCCATCTATATTAATTTTAGTGTAGTTGATGAGTTTCTAGGACTTAAAAAAATATCAGCGGCACTATTTGTCAGGTTAGTACAGTTAAAAATTGTTAATGCTTAAATAGGTGAAATTAATCTTCTCCGCAGCGGAGTGAGGGAAGTTGTTATTCATGTTTCACACGTAGCTATTTGGACTGTGGCTCAGCTAATGCTAACAGTGAAATTGTGTGCTGCCCCATCACCTGGGCTACAAATCTGAGCTGGGTCTGCCCTTCTCCTGCCAGCCTGCTGCCTCCAGGAGGGACCATAGGACTTCGAACCTGCGCGGTGAGGCTGCAGTGCCATGGTTGGTGGGGTTTGGTGGCAAAGGCAAGTTAAAAAGGGGTTTTCCTTGATCCTAGTTTAAAAATGGATAGTTCTTAATAATTTGGGGTGAGTTCACTGGTGTAGCTCCTGGTTTGGCCCTGCAAATGGTTGGTCTCGAGCAGCATGGAAAGCAGGTGGCTGTAGGGCAAGGAGTGCAGGTGAGAACTGGCAGGACAACGATGCCCTAAGATGGCACTATGGCCAAAGTCACACGGAAGCCCAGCTGAGGAAACACTGTGTCTGTGGCACTCCTGATCTGGTAGTGTGCAGTTTTGCAAAATGTGGAAAGCCCCAGATGAAGAGTTCATCCTCTCGCCCCTTTGTTAATAGCCAGAGTTCTGCATTTTAAGATTTGCCGAGTGAGACCTGTCAGAGATGTGATTAGAATTTGCTTTCCACTCTGTTCTCACTGCGAGCAACTCGCTGTTCCCCTTATTCTAGAGTAAATCGATCAAGACTCAATAAAAAGCACGGGGAGAACCTGCTTGTCACTTCTTAAATGTCTCAGCCTGTTTGGAGACTTTGCCTGAATCCCTGAGCAAGTGGGAGCTCTTTCTAGTGTGAATTCCCCGCATCTATAGTTCCCCTGGCTAACAAGGGAAGGCAATATACATAGGACAGAACAGGTTTCTATTCAGCCGTGGAGAAAGCACTTGTGAATGTTGCAGGAAATGAGATCTTAAGTCAGTGCATAAAACAATCTAATCCATCACAGCCCCTAGAATGGCCCCTCATAACTCAGGGGCTGTCATACCCCTTTGTGTGCATGAAGGCAGTTGTGGAAGAAGTGACGAACTGCGCACATATTCTGCTAAATCCGTTCTGGCAGCTGAGGTAATATATTTTCAATGCCAAGTCACATAATTTTACTTTAGCTCATTTGACTCCAGGCTACAAAGCTATTCCAGAAAACAAAGGGATGGTGTTTGAATAATGAATAATAATGAATTTAATTCTGTGGGCTTGTGCTGGGCTGAAGCCTCTAGGAGGTTAAATGCAGATAAAGTAATGGAAAGCAAAAGTTTTACCTTACAAAATAGTATTATTTTACTCCAGTTGTCTTGACTTCATTAGGCATTGGTACCTTTGGACAGATACAGCTGGCATCTGAATTTAAAACTAATATATCATTAAGTATGATTTACAGATTAACACCTACAAAATAGCATAGAATTACTCTCAGCATCTCCTTTTTTCTTTCTAGTTTCATTATTTTTCTTGTACTGTTATTTTCTCTTGCTTTTGATAGTTGTAGACCTTCACAGTAGTTGCAAGGAAATCTGAGCATATCCTTGCACCGTGATAGCTATACATGCACTCTTCTGTGCTGTCACCCAACATCCTCAGTTGATAATTCCATGCTTTTCAAGAAAGAAGTAAGGCAATATTCCTGTAGTTAGAGGCAAAGAGATGCTGCCTGCCTCTGCCTGTACAGCCCCTACCATGCACTAGTCCTGATGCTGCTCGACACTCTTGATATTAGTTTAATATTAATGACAGGTGGGCAGGCAAGCAGAGGGATTCCCCTGCAGAGAGATCCTGGAAGGCAGCTTCAAGGAAGACTTTGGAATTTGTTAATTTGCCACAGACAGGAAATTAAACACCATGGTGGCATTAAAGACTGCTGAGCTCTGGGTGCTTAATTGTACCTCACCCCTTTGAAAATCCCCCTTTCCTTCAGCATTTTAAGGGACATGAATTTGTTTACAAACTGTTTGGGTTGTTCATGGAGTTGCTTAAGACTCCCAAAGATTTACACGGGCAGATCCAGGCAAGGAGGAATGTGAAGAAGTGCTGCAGATGGTTGTCTGGGAGGTCTCGGCCCATCTGGAGAGGAAGCTGGTGGATGCATGCACGAGGCTGCCTTAACCTTTGTGTTTCTCATACGGCACGCGTACGGAGTTGTGCTTGATCAGAGATGCTATTCCAGCTCAGCCGCTTCTTCTGCGGGTGGGTCTTTCACTGCAGATGGTGTCCCCAGAGCCCTAGCGAGGACATGCATGAAGAGGTACATGCCCAGATCCTGCTCTGAGAGGAGAAGGGCAAGGTGGAAGAGGGAAGGCAGGAGCAGAGCAGTAGTAGCAAACCGAGGCAGTGGCTGTATGTGGCTTCCCTGAGAGCCGCGGGAAAGCCCTAGCGTATTCCTGCCTGGAGAAGGTGGAAAAAGTCCATGGTTGAGGGAAGGGGAAGAAAGGGACTCACAGCTCCCCTGTGCTTGGGGGCATGATTGATGGGTAGCTGGCAATCGTGTGGGATGTGTGGCTCTGATCTTCCCTATGTTTGTAACTACAGCTTGGCGTTACGGAAACCAGTGTGATGCCAAAGATTCAGCATCATCTATTAAATCATGGTAGAGGAAGATCAGGTGAACCAGGAACTGCAAGTCACCTTTAGAAACAATTTAGGAAGTAGGGAATTTTTTAAAGGCAAAACAATCAAGAGGCTTGATAGGCAAAGTGGGTTTATGGAGAGCTATCTTTAGGAAGAGATAAACTGTGTTTTCTGATGCTGTTTATGAAGAAAAACAATTTATATGTGTGGGACGTACATTCTTTGTCTGCAGCCCAAATGTGGCAATACTTTGTTAATTTGAGAGAATGAGAAAGTGAAGCTGATTATAAACAGAAATGAAAAGTCATTCAGGCACCATGTGCAGGGGGCTTCTAGCAAGCTCCACCGGAGGTCCAGGCACTGAATAGTTGCAGGATTATGTGTCATCTTGTGGATCTGTTTTCATGTTCCAAGCCATCTGGCATACAGGAGTAAACAAACAGCAGAAAAGATAATAAGTAAACTGGTTTTTAACTATTTTTTTCCCAGTCTTAATACAATAAAAGCAAAGGACTTTTAATTCCTAATACAGATTATTTTTAGATCACATCTAATATTAAGTGGAATAGTAAACGTAGCATTTCCACTTTGCAGGAAGGCAATCTCCCATTTCCTTTGTTCACGAGGCTGTGCATGTGTTTTCTCCCAGCTCTAGCTGTGGTGAGAAGGGCTGAGCACGCCCCTGCCCAAGGCTGCTGTCAAGTCTCTGAACTGGTGCTGATGCTGCTGGATAGTGGTATGTACCCACCACTAGCGCAGGCAGCTCTGAGCATGACTCTTGGTGTCTCCAGGAGAAACTACGATGGTTTTACTGGAGAACACCCATTGGTTAAGAATGCCTCATCCGGCAGCAGCAAGTCACAGGCATTGCCTCGTACCACTGAGCACAGAATTTCTCTACAGCGAGGGAAATGACACTGACCCAAACTTGTTTCTTTGCTGGTTTCACTGAGGAAAGTCTGGTAGAAGGGTTACAGCATCCACTTACTTGAATTTGCTATGTTGATTCAGAGAAAAATAATATCTCTGACTAGCTAGAAAGGTTCTGAAATTCATCAAAAGGTCTTTGAAAAATTTCTATTACCGCTGATTAACTGTATAAAACCATAGCTCTATTAAAGTAATCCAAGTGTGTGTAGTCAAGGCCCACTGATACCAGTTCATAGCGTCTAATTGAGTGCTGCATTATTTAATTATTTTCCATTTGGTGTAATCTTATTTTGCAAGAAATCTCACTCAAAAACTTGATCTAGTTTTCCTGTCTATAGAGGAAATGCAGGGAATGTCAGCACATAGGCTTCCCAAAAAACAAATGAACTTAAGTTCTCATATTTTGTGGTGGGGAAAGGAACTCCATCATGTGCAGGAAATTATACTAGACAACTATTACTCCTCACTATAGTACCTTCGGAAAGCTGTAGCTACAAATGGCTGTGCTGTGGTTATCATTTCTTTAGAACTACTTCAAAACCAGGTGGGTTTGCTCAGGGTGCCACTTCTGCGTGTGATGCTCTAACCCCCGGATCCTATGAAACCAGTCAGTCCTGCCCTCCTTCGTACCTCCAATTGCATGTTCCTGCCCCTTTTTGGTGTTCATTGGCACGTACAAGAGAAGCTGGGCCAAGGAGTTAAACTGGCTGAGCAAGAATACTGCAAAAAGACTAATTCTATACCAGTTTGGGCCCATTGGATGCAAAAGAGGAAACTTATCTACACTGAAGTATACAAAGCAAATTAAAATGGGATTTTTTTCTGTTTGAAGATTGAAGACTTGTAGGTAAGGTACAGTGAGAAAAATTGACAGCCCTTTCTCTCCGGTCAGTAAGATTTCCAGGAACTTGTCCCATGTTTTTAGACGCCATGTGAAGTATCCTCCCATCCTAGACCACTGTTTGTCAGAGTTTAAACCTCCTCCTCCACAAAGCCTTTTGAAGCTGCTTGGTGTTAACGTTCTCATTCCTGAAAGGTATATAATACCTTTTAACATTTTGAATGGAATCAGAAATATTAAAGAGAGGGAATAGGCTCAGGGGGCAGGAATTGTCTTGATACTCTTGGATGCTCAGTTGCTTGCTGGTTCTTGTGTATGTGTAAGTCAGTGTTAGTTTATGCCTGTTTGATCTCATTTCCCAAAAGTATTTCCCAAGCTGTGCTCAGACAGAGGCAATGGGAAGGAACCTTCTGACTGAAATGGAATCCCTCATTCAAGATGAAATAGGATTTTTTTTTTTTTTTTTTTTTTTTTTTGGGTAAGCTGTTTTCTGGCAAGCTTTTCCTGTGACATTTGCTGGGAGGGTAACCCATTAATTTGAATCCAAGCACCAGCGGGAGCTAATCTGGATGACACTAGATCATGCTTGGCATTTGTTTCCACACTGGTTAGGTGCCATGTGAAATATTTCCAGTGTTGACCCATGTTTCCAGCTTTGGAAGCTGTGCTGGAAAGTGCAGTTATGCTAGAAGAGTTGTCTGATGATTTTATTTTATTTTATTTTTTTTTTTTATGACTAGTCCAATGGAAATGTTAACTAGTTCACAGAAAATTCAGGTGCAAGCACAATTTCACACCTGTGTCAGTACCAAAATGAGGACTTGGCACACGAATGCTGTCACTGTTACTTTAGCGTTTCCACAATAAACGTAATAACTTCCCAATTGAAGATGAGGATTTCACTCTGCTATGTCTATGTATGCAGCCTAACCTGCTCTTGAACCTCACCGAATGCTTCGCCGCAGCCTGTGTCCGCACGTAAAGAACTCCTAGAATGAGCTGTTTGAGTTGTGGCCCTCGGGGAACGCTGCAGAGCTGTGCCTGGAAATAGCGGGTCGTGCTCGGAGCTGGCACTCCCCATAGTGCTGTGTAGACTTAAGAAGTAGCCAAGATTTAAATACTGAGCAGGAAAATATTTTGATCATTCTGCGTTCATGTCGGCAAATAGCTGCTGGTCCGCTTCCCATGGGCACTGATTGAGTTTAAGTGCTTTTCCCAGTACGGAGTCAGGGTATGTGATGAGAGAAAGCTTTCAGATTACGTGGTTACGTACCAGTTGCATACTTACTCAGGTACAGTGCAGACCAGTTTGTTTCTAAAGACATGATGTTAGTATTTGTATATATTTTAACTTCTATTCAAATAAATAATTATCAGAAATTTATTGGTGTGATAAAAGAAGGATGGAGGACTAAATGGCTAAAGCAAAAGATGATTAGCCCAAAGTATGGTCAAGGTTTTTGCGTGACAAGGTGAGCTTTAAAACATGCTAATTAGTTTTGAAAATCCCTGGAGTTTGGATATGTAAGAATTTGCTTTTGCCTAAATAAAGGGAAACATGCAAACTGGTTTCCCTTGGAATTGCTCCCGTTCCAAATTAATCCTCAGTTACAATCAGGTGACTCCTATCATCAGCAACTGCATTATTTGAAGATCCAAACCTCCTTCTTACCAGATTTGGTTATCTCAGGCCTGATCCTAATGCCTTTTGAGATTAGTGGGACTTTTTCGGTTTACTTGAGTAGAAGCTGGGTCAGACCCATATTAGATGCCTGTCACATTGGTACCTAAGCAATTTGTAATTCCAATGAGACCTTAGGTTTGATTAAGAAATCTTTAATAAGATTGCTTTTGGGTTTAACGGCCCATTTGTAAAGGCTTCTTTCCCCACAACAATAGTAATTGGATATCCTCGGTATCCAGTCATTTCACTGCAAGATGTTTCACTCTAAGAAAATAATTTCCAACCCATGTTTCTTTTCTTCTTTTAACTTAAAAGAGCCTCTTGTCATCTTTGTGGTCAGTGCAGTCCATTTGTAACTGCCTGGTACGAACTGAAATCTCTACATTCTTATCTCCCTTGCTTTGTTTCTCTGTAGCAAACTGTAAGCAAGCCCTGAAGTTTGTTCAGATTAGGGATCAAACACTGATTTTTCTATTTCTTTTCTTGCAAATTCCTAGGGGAGAAAAAAAATCAATATGCTAACGCTGTTGCATCAAGCTTTCAAATCTATGCAGACATCAATAGGCAGCTGTTCCGTGCTTTTTAGCATTTTGGGCCAAGTTGCTGATTTCAAACAGATTGATGTAAAACCAGAGGAACTTCATAGGAACTTCTCTGGATTTACACCACTGGCTTAGACTCGGTCAAGCTGTTAAATCAATCCAGGATCAACGTTTTGATTTGCATTGACTATTAATATAATAATTAGAATTTGATTAGGAATGGGGTATCTGCACTTTCAGAGCTACTCCCTAGGGAAATTAAAACATAATTTTGTGACATTGTGTGCTGCCTGATATAAATAGCTATTCTTATTTGGTAAATGTATATGAAATAGCATTTGCTACTTCACCAATTTATTACAAAATAAAATCCTTTCAAGTCAGAGTAATGTTTTCTGCTTTATATTGAAAAAAACAAATTAATCCCATGATACACTGTGATTTGCAATAAAGTTGATCAATGTGATCTACCTCCACAAATTGCAGAACATACCATTCACATTCTTTTGAGTAATACTGTTGTTTTGCCTTGAAGTGTGTTGCTGTTGTTCCTAGTGTTAAGTATAGCATCTTAAGACATTTTAATAGAAAGAAACTAAATGAAAATTGATTGATAAAAGCTCCATCAAGGTGTTTATTGTTTTTGCCTGGGGGCAAAGCAGAAACTTTTGAAAGCCATGTCATTTGTATTAGATACTGTTTTTCAAAGTGCATGGGCAATGGAGATGTGAACATAAAGGTAGGAAATTGCTTTTAATCATTAATAACTTGCACAGGGAGCTTGTAGTACAAGGCAGAGTGTCCACCTTCACGCTGCATAATGATTTGTTGCAAAAATTGGTGTACAAAGGTGTAATGGAAGATCGTGTATCCAGTCATAGTGCTGAAGTTGGCATCTACAGCAGCTCCAAGCACATGCAAGTGAGAGAGAAAATACCTGATTAACAAGGGACACTATGTTATACTCCAGCTACCTTAGGCAGAAATGCAGTAGAAGAGACAGAATGGGGTTTAGCAGCATTGCCTGTAGGGCTTTTAAAGACCTTAACCCTTTGAGCAGGGTCTGGTACACCTTGTCTCTCCCTAGTTCCTGGAGTATTCTGGTTTGATCAGGGCAGAAACAAATCTGTTATCATCAGTAAGAGAATTTTAGGGCGGGTAAGAACTGCAAATTGTCCTATGTACATAGGGAAATAACATCCAGTCTGGGAGCCCAGAGTAAATAATAGGAAAGATGATGTTAGTGGAAGAAGTCTTAGAATTGGGGGAGGACGTTTGTTCTTGGCTGTTGTGATGGGACACTGGCTTGAAAACACCTCCTCCAGACAGTAGTTTGCTGCATGACTGCCTCTTAACCCCAGCTGCCAAGGCAAACTTGAGTAACCAGCTCAGCTGTGGATGAGTGAGCGGGCTTGAGCTAAACACATTATCCCTTGGGTTAATTTTGTGCTGTAGAGAGGTTATTTTTCCCCAAAGTATCCCAAACTGAAATGTGTCTTAATTCTGAAGGAGTGTGAATGTGTATGGTCAGAAATTTACTTCCTGCACCCCATCACCCACGGAGGCTGGGAATCCCAGTGACTTGATTCTTTGGCTACTCAAGATCATTTTGCAGTCTCAGGTCTCCATGGGCCTTTCAGCTTTTCAGGACTGTTGAGTGATTTGGGCTATGCCTGTTTATCACACGTTAAAGGTAATTATTTGAAAAGATGAAGGGTAGAAGTGGGCCTGGCCTATTGGGAAGGTAACTATTAAAACTGGCTGGAAAAGTGTCCTGACTTTGACCTCTAACTAAGATGCATTTTACTTATTCCTCTTAGGTTGAAGAAAGAAAAAGCATTGTGTTGAATTTTTCTTGGGAAAAATGAAAAAATTTCTATTGAACAACATGCTACTTTTTTGTTTGAATATGCCATTATTCATCAGTTAAATAATTTAGGTAAAAAAAACCACCCAAACTTTAGTTCTAGAAAGGATACTTGTGGTCAGAACACAGTTTAACAAAACTCGGTAATCTGAGAGTGGAAACATGAATTCTTTGTTTCCATACACTATATAAATACATATAAATGAATAGATTTATTTCTTTTATACTTAGAGAAGGAAGGAAGGAACTGTTTAATTGGAGAAAGTTCAAACACTGTAGTGATAAAATCCATGTTACTGTGTGTGCAAGTAGCGTGTGTGTTTGTAAGGCTATTCTATTAGCTTTACTATTTTTTGCTTTCGGCCTTAGTCGTGGATAGTTTCTGTAGCCCTTACTCAGTGTGCATATATGCTTCTTTAAAATAGAATAAAAAGGGTTTAACAAAACTTTGTAGCTATGTCGTACAACATATCCTTTATGATGGGATATCAGGTAAGTGAGAAATAGAGGCATAATTTCTCGGTGTGTATGAACAGTTGTTGTGGCCATGCACAAATTAAATGGGCAGAAATGCACAGTTGAGATTAAACTCTTCCGAGGTCAGGCCCTAGGAATACACAGTCTATCAGCTGCGCCTGGAGTTGGCAATGGGACTTGAACTAAACATATGACAAACATATGGAAAATATATTCCTTTGCTTTGTATGTTTAAAAAATGGATCGTACTCAACGTGCTACTGCCTTTGAGGGCTATAAGATAAAATGTTGCAAGGTTCAATGACTTTGAGATGGGAATCCTGGGTACAGCCCAGATGGAGGCCTGATAACAAAAGCTGCTCTTGTCTTTGAACATTATTGGCCCCAAAGAAATGAAATTCCTTTTAGCTTTCCCTCCACCCCCTTTAAAACAATATGAGTGCAAACAGTTTCCACTTGTTTTTGTCCCTGTGCCAACCTGCAGTTTAAGCACTGAGAAAAATGTGTTTTAGGAGAGGAATGGCTCACAAGTCCTCTTGAAGTCAATGGCATGGATTCCGATGGTTTTTGGGAAGTGTAAAAAGCCCATCTGAAATGCTTCATGGTTCCTCCAGTGTAGCTACTCTGGTGCTGGCAGAAAAGATGATTCTAGAAGGTTGAAGCCCCTGGGTCCCATTCTCAGTTCCGTGCTGGTGTTGCTCCTTCCTCACTCTGGTTAGGCTGACAGTAGTCATTTCTGGATCTGAGCCTTGAGTTAGAACTTTGAGGTGATCAGGGCTAATATCTGCACTTCACTCTCCTCTTTTCTTTTTTCATTTTATTTATACTTGGCATCATTTCATACTGATGGCTTAGAAATACTTGCATTTAGCAAATGCAGGTAGGAGTGTGAGCAAGTATGATACTGGTACCAAAATCAACCCTCAAATGATGCCTCCGGTATTTTGTGACACTTGTGCTCTTCACATGGTTTTGAAGGCATAAATCAGCTGTTAACCTTGTTAATTGGGCTACTGTTTGGGAGTATTGTTTGAATACGGTACGTGCATTCTCGTATGATGAGTGTCTCCAGGGAGAAGGTGTGAGGGAGGAATACGCTGACCTCTGGCATCCATGGGAAGTGTCATCCTTGCAGAGGACATGGTCCTGCTGACACTGCAGCCCAGGTGACCTAATGGCTTGTTGGCACCAAAAGAAGCAGCCCTCCTCCATCCTCTCTCCTGCCTCTCCTCTGTGCATTCCTGCTTCCTACACTCTCATCCTGAGATAATTCAGGCAGGGAAATACTTTATTAAGGCTTATTTTCATATTGTTTTTGCTCCCTAGACTGCTCATCGAAGGGTTTCTGTGGTTCATTATAGGGTACCACACAACTTACAGGAAAGTGGGACCTCCCTTTTTGGTGTCAAGGTTAAACCCCACACTTGTAGGAATAGCTCGAGCCTCTGTTCTGGTCCCAGCTAATCTGGTGGTTAGAGCACAGAAGGTGAAAAGATGCCTTAAATGTAGCTTTTCCCTTCCTTCTTGCAGTCTTATGCCAATTAGGGAATGGAGAAATTGGCTCAAAAACCTTTATTTTTTCCTGCTCATTTTCTGTTATTTGTTGTTTTTCTTTTAAAGTAGACTTCCAGGCTGAATGCAATTTCCCTGTGGGAGTAGATGCTGAGTTCTGCCTGCGTTTTTATCTCCGTAGTTGACAATAATAAAAATTCCAAACAACTTCCCCCGCATTCCCCGCGTTGCTGTTGTCATGTTTTCTGCTGGTTGACAGTGTCACCTTTGCGGCCTTAATATTTGGGTACATTTTGCAAAGTGCTGGGAGCTGGACGGCTTGTTGATGTTTTCAAAAGCTTTCACAAAAGCTGTTGAAACACCGCATGTTGCACAGTTAAGATTTTAGGAATTTTCCACTCCCACTCCCCAAGTGTTGTGTTTTTTGTTTTTTTTTAGATTAGTGTTTGTGTTTCTCTAAAGCACCCTGCAAATGCCTCCTGTCAACAGGGATGGGAGGGAGCCTGAGGAAATCAGTCCTGCAGTCCTCCTTTCCATGAGATCTTACTTGTCCACTGGGATCCTGTAAGAAGGTCCTGGGAAGATCAGGTGCATCTTCTCTCCTTTGTGTGCACAGCCCTTTCAATGGAAGTGAAGTCACAAAGCACTGAGAATGGTTTCTTTTGTGGAGCTGAATCCTTCTCTTTTCCTGTTCCTCCCTTGCCCATTTCCTCCTTCCACCAAAGTATTCCAAAGTATTACCTAATCAGTAACTTTTAATTGTTCGAAGATGGAAAAGTATACCCAACAACAAAAAAAGAGTAACTTGAGAGATACTGGTTTTGGGAACAACTGAGACATCAGGATTAGGCTTAGCTTCAGCCTGCAGTTGGTGTGTGGCTGGAAGAGGAGCCAAGTCCCTTCTGGCCAAAGGAAGGAAGGAACAACAGATGATTCTCATGCTCTTTTACAGAGGCATTGCTGATGCCACTGAATCTGGGGCTTAGGGTCTAAGTGATGTTTAAGCAGTTTATTGAAAGACAAGGACTTTCTGGGCATGACCATTTCTCACAACTGTTAGAATGTTAGACCTTCCAAAAGGTCTTCCTGCTGTTAAATGATACAGCAGTGATATGGCATCCTTTCTACTCAGTTTTCAGCTGACAAATCAACAATTTCAAATCTTATTAGAAGGATAATGCAACTTATTGCTTGAAAACAAGGCAAATAACGACATAAAGTTGAACTTCAGAATAAAACCCAGGTCAGATGGAGCTTTTATTCCTCTTTCAATTCCCACCTCTTTCCTAGGCAAAGGGAGACATTTCAAACTTCACTCATGACTTTGCTAGGACTGGTTATTCCGAGTGGCGTTGCTCGGACACTATGGTGGCAAGTAGCCTCTGAATAAGGAGAAAAATGAAGGCAAATCACTTTTTACTTTAGAACACCATCAGATTTTTAATGCTGGCTTTGTTTATTCCACCATAAACATTAGCTTTTTCATGGATAACGATCTCCTTATGCCATAGTGTTATGTGTAAGCTATTCATCTTAGTCATTTCTTCTTCTTACAACGTGGTGTAAGATGGTTCTGATACTGGAAGAGGGAAGACAAACCACTCATTGCATCTTGAGGAATCCCCAGGAGCCAAATAAGATAGCTTCCTCCAAGTGTTAATTTCTTCTGTGCCCCAGCGTCCTGATGTTAAAAGATTGCATCTTGCAGAACTTCCAGACCCTGAACCTTGGCAAGCAGGAGCTTCTACACGTTTCCAAAATGACATGAAAAATAAAATTGGCTAAAATAGCCACTGAACCTGCTTTCCCTTTCCTACATCTTCAAGTAATAGCAGTAAACATCATTAAGACCATTCACTTTTTAGTCAAATATTAAGTGTGACTAAAAGATACTTTACACCAAAAAAAAAATATTTCTGATAAATGAAATTCTAGGCTGGATGCATATAATGTAGTACTTGAGAAATTCACTGCCCTTCATTTCAACTCTGTGTTTTACAAATCAAATTGCAAATGAAGCTTGCTTCTGTTAGATGGTGCCAACCATCTGATAGGGAGATCTTGGCTGGCTACTCCTCATGTGTCTTAAGGGGCTATAAGAAATGAATATCTGTAATTTTTATTACTCTTTGAAAATATAATTTTTTTTTTTATGCCTTACAAAAACTACTTGATCAATTTTCATCTCAAATCAATTATCACAGGGCCTTTTCTCTTTTTGCAGGCTGTTAAGCTTTTGTATCTCTGAGTTTATCTTAATAATCACAAAAACAAAAAAAACAATGACCCATAACAGGATTCACTTTGTTCCTTTTGATGTTTTACTCTGTGTACAATTTGGAAATGTCTGATTCTGAATGAAGCTGTGATTGAGAGTCTTTTAAGATGGTCAGGAGCATGCAGAATACGAGCAGAAAGCCACAGTACCTCTTCATTTCCAACGAGGTCAGCGTTTTTCCTTGCGTCCGGACCCTAGGCTACAATTTCATTTTAAGTTTCCTTTGATGGCGATATTGCTTGGCCTTTTGTTGTAAAAACAAATAAATAAGTAGAAATTTGTTATTTTAAACTTGAAGTGGGCCCTTATCTGGTCGATAGCACAGCACTGCAGGCTGGTACTGCTGGGGAGAGAGGGGAGATGGGTGGTGGTGGGCAGGGGAAGGTGGGTGCTGTGTGCGCCAGCTGCACCCCTGAGGAATGGAGTGCGAAACTGGGGCTTTTGTGCCTCTAAATAAGCTTCTCTTCATACTTTTAGGCTCAAAAAAATTGTCTGAGTTGGAAGTCAACGTCATTCGTCAATTTCTGCGCAGTGTTAATGAATGTGCATTAGCACAATGAGGAAACAGATGTAGTTTTTATCATATATTTGTTAAATTTTTACTCGGTTTTTATCAGGAAGAGAGATCATTTGGTAAAACTCCCTTAATTTTTTAAATCTTATTATTTTAGAACCAAATATATTGTTTCCATAAATGGATAGTTACACTAATTATTAAACGTTTGCTTAGTGTTAAAACTCTTCTCCAAGTGTGTGCCTGCCATATGCTAATGGCAAGCTGGTTAATATTATTTATTCCAGCCTACATGTTTTCTAGCATTATGAATTTGTAGAAAGAATTTTGTGTGTGTGAATAGCAATGTGTATTCATAGCAAGTAATTTTTCAGTTTCCTGTCATCTGTTGGAACCCAGTTCGAAGAGCTGTGTTTGCTTATTGGGCCTGTAATCCCTATTTACTGAGTTTATTATCCGAACTCCAGAAGCCTGGGTTATGTACAGGTTTATGAACAAAACCTTCAGTCACGCAGAGCTTGGTCTTTTAAGCATTTTACACCACGCTTTTTAGCACGAGGAGTCAAGTGAGAAGGGTATGTAGTGATCCAGGAGTACTGAACAGCAGAGCTACAGGACAATGATTATCATTATTATCAAAGTGTAATTTATCCAATTAGCTGATTCCATTAAACAGGTTCGATTGACTCTTTCTCCTGCCACATTTTAATGTGTTTATATCTTGAATGAGTGAAGGATGTATTGTTTGACATGACAGCTTTCTTTGTATGTAGCTACCTCTTTATTTCAATCCAATGACTGACAAAAGATATAAGTGGGTCTTTTTGATGTAGTGTAGGGAATTATTTCCTGATTTGACATCCTGATTGATTGGGGATTTCTGATTATATTAGGGAATTTTCATCCTGAATTGCTCAGCAAAGCAGCATTGGTGCATTGCAACAGGAGGATTAAAAATGAAGATGTCAGGATGAATCAAAAAAGGAGAACTATTAAGCATGCTTTTCTGTGCTAAAGTTATTACACATGGTTAGTAATCATTTCCTCTCTCCTCTTACTACTTCCAACCCTTCGCTTCTGTTCTCTGAAGTGGCTTCAGAGCTTCCTTCTAAAGAAGGTGGCTCCTTTTTAAAAGATTTTCAAATAGTGATGGTTGAAAAATACGAAGCTTATTAATGTAAAAAGTTGACAATCTGCATATTTTCACTACAAAACTGAAAACATATTTTGAATTTTCCCCTCTCTTTTCAGTAGCAAATGGAAAAGAAAAGAATTAGGATGGTAAATGATAAGGGGCAGAAGGAAGAGAGGTGAAGGACACTGGAGAAGGTCACCTTCAATCAGAGCAGAAAGCATTTGGTTGATGGGATGTGATGTGCTGCTGTGGTGGGCTTTCACGTGCCTGTTTTTGGTACTGGTGCGCACACTGGTGCCACCCCTCCTGCTGTGCTGGGCTGGCTGCTGAGACTGGCGGGGTGAAAACCAGCTTGGCTCGAGCGATCTGTATAAATGTTCCCTTCCTGCCCGGCCACTCAAGCTTTGTCAGTGTTTGAGCTGGTATTGCCGTTAGAAGAACTATTTGGGGAATCATATCCTTCACCTTGACGTGAAGATGCAGCCAATGTAGTTTACTGTTGGGCAGAAATTGTAATAACGTTGAGTGTTAGGGCTGGTGAAATGCAGGCAGAGGGGAAGCACAAGCTCAGCACAATGACATCTTTAAAAATTTGAATGAATGATGTGCATTGGTAATTTTTACAGAGATTTTGCTTTAGAGAGAAAGTTACTCTGGCGTCTGGAAGGAGCTGGGTATTCCTTCACATTCCCGTGTTTCAAGAAATGGAAAATATAGTGATGATGACACTGAATGTTTTTAAAATGAAACTGTCTGTAGTTATCTCTAGAGATAATAATCACCTGCTGGTTTAGTGCTTCCTTGATTTTGTTCATATAAATCTGGAGAATGAGGCATCACAAGGCTGTGTCAGCTCCCCCGTGCCACCTCCAAGGAACAGTGCCTCATCTCAACCACGGTTCAAAACATATTTTCTAAATTGATGCTATAAGGTTTTGCTGGAATGCTTTTGCCCTCTTGTTTTTTAATACTGGACCAAAAGCTTGAATATAGCAATTTTTTCTTCACTGATTTTGCCTTTCTATTGGAAGCTAATTAACTTTCACCCTCTGTTTTTTGCATCACCTGTGAGACCCTATGGGAAGTTTGTATGGATGTACTGGTGCGAGTGGACGGGTGGTGCTGATTTTGGTAGCCTTTTTAAATTTCCCTGAGTGCAAACGGCCACATGCGAAGGATAAGATTCAGGATTTGTAGGGTTATGTTGTTTTTGCATATAGGAACCTGGGTAAAGCATCTTTTGATGACTGATTTGACAATTGCTCCCTCTTAGGGGAAGTTTGGTCTTGTATCTATCTTTTTTTTTTTTTTTTTTTAATCCAAAGATCGGAAAGTACTTTTCAATTGTTTAGATTCATTATTTACATTTCAACAATATAGAAAATAGAAAAGAAAGTGGAAAGAGGCTCAACATGCAAGTCTTTCCTTACAATGACACCAGGATCTGACCCGAGTTTGCCTAGTTCCCACTCTTGCATAGTTACTTTGAGACAATTGTTTTACACGAGATTTTTGTGTATTTATTTCAGGCATGCCTTGTGGTTACCACAGTTTGTGGCTTTTTGAAATCAGTATCAGCTGAATGTGCTGTTGAAAAATTATGTATAGAGCTTTTTTTTAAAAGAAAGATTTTGCTTTGATCCCCACAATTTCATGTAAAAAAAAGATAAAATAATCCTTCCGTGTTTGTTCACAGATTGGATGTACATTTCTGATGTTGGCAGCAGGAGACATAGCATAGTGTGATGGGTATTACATTAGAAAAGGTGTATTGTCATCCCTGTTAGGGGCTGGGCCTCCAGAGGATAACAATTTGCTGCTGCCACCAGCTGATGGAGTTGGTCCTTCAGGTGAAGTGGTGGATGTCAGCAAAGCTGTGCTCAAACTCTGTGCATTCACAGATTTCTACTGAGGCAGTGTGTATGTCAAAATGAAAATTACATGTAAAAGCGCAGCCATGTATAGGATGGGTCAGATAGACTCTGGAATTGTATTTGTAGAGTTCAGGAGGCTTCTTTTCTCTAAACTATGTCAATATAACACAGCTGATTTCAGAGCTTAAATATGACAGTACTTCATTGGAAGAAGCTTTTTCATCAAATATCAAGTTTAAAAGAGTTTAAAGTGAAATGTGGGGGACACTGATGAGGAAGAAACCCCTGGGGAACCCGATGTTTGATCTTCCCAGGGTACGAAAAGCCACCAAGGGGTTAATCATCCCCCACTGCATATGAAATGACAACAAGCTCTTGGCAGCTTTCCCCATTCTTTATATAACACTTCCAAGCGCTGAAGCTTGTATCCTCCTAGTAATGCTTTTAATTTGTGTTCTGTTGGGGAGAGGCCAAGATTTAATCGAAATCATTAGAATGTCTTTGCTTGAAGTAGCTGAGGGCTTGTAGTGAGCTGGAGGAGGTTACTTCAGAATAATTAAAAGAAATACATAAGGTCGTCATTGGTGTCTGAGCTATTCCAGACACCAGGTTCAAGGGGGAAAGGTTGAGTTTAATGACAACTCCTCTTAACTTAAGTAGGATGCTTGCACGGCCGCATAGTTTTAATAATTAAACTTTGCCTTTTTCTCTTCCCGCACACCTACCCAAGTGGACTCTGTTTCTAGCTTTATCTCAGCGCAGTAAAGATGGGCTTGAACCAAAGCCCAGGAGCCAGATTTCTCAGAGATTCAGGGCTTTGGGGGCTTCACCGCTAGATCCAAATCTAAATGTTGTGGTTTACCTTTTGTCTGTAAAATGCAATGAATTCAAATGTGCCTATAAGCGTGCACGTGTGTGTGAAAATGTGATTGTAAATACGTGAAAACAAGTGTGTGTATTTGTTTACAGGCTCAGCTGAGGTCTGATCTTGAATTTTTACTCTCTATTTAAATGGGCCTATCAGAATGCTGGCGCTGTTGCTTTCAGTCTGATATTGATGTCTATGTATGGATTTTAGTCCTATATGTGCCTGAAAGGCAGTGCTGTGCTCTGGGTGTGTGCACAGGAAAATAAACTGCTGAGGTAATTTTGAGGCATGATACATATGTTAATTTCTTAGTGCAAATTAGAGTATGCATTTTCTTTCTTTGTTGGTTTGTGTATTAAACAAAAAGGTACTCAAAGGAAAGTTTAAAAAAAAATTAATTTCATATTTCTTGTGCTGTACAGTCCCAATGTTGTATAGACAGTGATGGAGCGGAGTGGCAAGCAGTAAATTTGTGTGAGAAACTGTCTTTCTTGAATGACTTTTTTTATGCCTACATTTGAATACAGCCTCTTACAGCAGAGTAGGTTCAAATAATGAACTAATAGTGAATGTTAAAGATTTAGGGAATTGGCTGTGAACTTTTGACCCTGGGAATATAAGGAGGTTTGCTTTTCAGGAGAATTAGTCTAGCTGGGCTAATGGGTGCCAATAAGGGCTGTAAGCAGTGTGTCAGGGACCAAATCTTTTAATTAACCGCTGAGTGAAAAGTAGTTTGGGAAATGCAATAAGTCAGATTCAGGTCAGATCAAGCAGAATAATATGTGGGCAATGATGAAATTAACATACTAGGAAATGCAAGCTGAAAATCTCCAAACTTTCTTTATTAGACTGATAGAAAATGGGATTTACTTTGATTGCTTCAAGAAAACATTACACCTACTTCTACTGACTCGTTCTAGCAAGGATTTAGACTGTCCTGGTCAACATCATCGGCAGGTGAAAAAGATTAAACTGGAGACATACCATGGTCCAGCTTTGCAAAACACTGTGACCTGTGCTACGAGCTGGCTCAGAAGCATTGGTTGTGCTCCAGGGGTTTCATTCAAGGCTGTGATGCCCACAAAGTTACACCAAGGATTGAATTGCTCGTACACTACTATCTCTTGTCTTCCTACACGTAGAATATTGTCTCTGAATCTTTCCGAGTCTACTCTCATCTGTTGCTCTGATGGTGACATTGGAACTTCTCAGGGAACAGAGTTTGTCTTTTTGTCCTGTGCTTGTGTCCTACCTGTCACAGTCATGTCCTGGTCTGAGAGGTGAGTACTGCTAAGCATTAACACCACATGGATAATTACATTCGGTATTGTCCTACAGATGTAAGGATCTTAATTTTAATTATACCTCATTAACAAAATGAGTAGGATCAGAACTACATCTAGAGAGTTAGAAGGTACACCAGTGTCTATCAACGTATCATTATCAAGTAAGGTTTAATTTATTAGTTTAGTTCACGTCTAATAGGATTTTAATCCTATTCTGACTGTTCTGTGTGCACATCAAAAAGTATGATTTTAAAGAAGGCCCATGCCTTAAAGTTTCGTCCAGAAGGCTTTGAAATGAATGGAAAGACTCCAACTAAGCTTAGTGGGCTTTGACTCAATCAGTTTTGAGTCATTTGCATCAACACTAAAATTTAAATATGCTTTGAAAACTTTGATTGCGGGTCCCTGATTCCCTAGGAATCATTATCAACAATGACAATGTGGTATCTGGCCTGTCAAGTAACTTACTCAACTCTCTACTAACTGTCTCAGCTGTTACTAACTACTCAAGTCATTTACGTAATTGGTAAGTGCACTAATTTCAGAGTTACACGCAATGCAGAGTAGTGAGGGATTCCATAAGATCAGAAACAACTTTCCAGTGCCCCATTGCATTTCCTCCTTGCTTTCTGACTGGCTTGACAGTTGCAATGTTTAGCTAGAATAATATTTTTTTTTTCCTTCATAATTGTTGCAAGGTGCACTTCTTGCCAAAAATCAAAGGACTAAATTGCATTCACTGACTTAAATCAGTCCTGCTGTCAACTACGATGCATGTTTAATTGTTCTGTCTGTACAATGTTGGGCTGGAACAGTTTCAAACAATCTACCAATCATGAGCAGAAAAAAAATCATTAGAAAATCAATTTTTGCTTAATTGAAGATCCTTCTTCCAAATGGGAATGAAGCAAGATTTATAACCTCAGATTCACTGACTGCATAATGATGGCACTTGAGCTTGTCAAGGTTTTCATGTGGGCTGTGGTATGGACAGCATTTACTTTTCCCACCGGCTGTGGGTCAACACAGTGTGGGCCCTGGGGAGCAAGGGACTACAGGATGTACTGTGTGGAGCACAGGAGGCCACATCTACAAATCAAGGGTGGAAAAAGAGGCATTATATATAGACGGGAGAAAAGTAGAAGGGAATTTCAAATGCATTGTTTATTTATAGATTTGTTCTGAATGCTGTGAGTGGAAATTCCAATGACTGACTCATGGAGACATCCCTCTGGCATCTGACTACTGATGTCGACACTGATAAAATCCTGTATCCCAGAGCCCCTTGGGCAGTTTGCTCTCTGCTCCCAGAATGGGGGTTCCCAGAGGTAAAATCCTGTCTCTACTCAAGGCAATGCAAGCTTTGCCGTTGATTTTAATAGGGTTACAATTCCATTGCAGGCCTTTCAAAACTTGTAGCCTGGTTTTCTTCTATTGAAAATTGAGCAAATCTACTGAATCATGATGTGGTTAAATAGTAGAAGACAAGAAAAGCATAGGAAAATGGAAAAGTTGATAGGAAAATCAGACTTGTTATGATTATATTCCCTCCTCCCTTTCTGGTTTCTCCTGCTGTGCTTAGAAAATGCAGCACTATTCTCCTTTAAGTTCAAAATGAGTAGAAGAGAGTCATGGTGTAAATATCAAGCACTAGCTAAAAGTGAATTTACCAAAGTTCAATAAACATAAAAATGATGAATTTAGATGTCATGTAATTAACTCAGAATTACATGAGCAATAACCAAGTAATTACACCTTTAATAATGCATTAAACTTGTCAGGAATACTTAGTCATTCAACTAGAATTTAACAAGATAGCCTATAGCAAGTTACAGTAATTAGATATCACTACTGAAAACATTGACAGTTCCTAATTGATACCTTTTATTATAAAGTTAAATGCCAAACATTTCTTTTGAGTGGATTAGGGAATAGTATTAGCTGTGTTTAAGAGCATAGCGCCTACCCTTATAAATTGCATGCAGGTGTAAAAAGGCAGCAACAACAAAACCCTAAGAAAAAAAACCAATGTATACCAGCTAAACCCAGCAATCACACAAATTTTGTTCAAGTTCTCACTCCTGTGATTTAAATTACAACCTAAGAGAATCCGTTCCCTGGCAGGTCTGTCAGCAGCGGAGGAGAAAGGGAGGAGGAGGAGAAAACTTTGTGAAACAGGTAAAGAGAATAACAATTGCATCATCTGGAGGCTGCGGGTCTTTAGTGTGAGTAAGGCACACTGCAGCCTTCGCAAGAGTACAGGAGGAAAAATAAACAGGCTCAGGAGGTTGTAAATTGGATATTAAGGCAGGGCTTGGGCTTGCTAACGTCCAAATCAGATTGTTTAGACTACAAGAGAAAGGGTTTTTTTGAGAATGAGGTGGAATAGAATTGAAACTATGTGTTTACTTGCTGTTTCTAAATGTGGGAGATATTTCTGCTGGTTTTATGTTGTTCAGTGTGTGTGCTTGGCAAATAATTCTTTTTCTTTTTTTCCTTGTAACCAAACCAAAAAGTAAAGTTTATTCCAGGGGAAATTGAAAGAATAATGTTAAAAAAAAATAAATCTTTTAGGTCAACTCAAAATGTAGTTTTTCTGAAATAAAAATATTTTGTTTAATTCTGTTTTTTAAAAACAGAATTTGGAACCATTTTCTTATTTACAACAACAATTCCCATATTTGGCCTGACTTCACAAATATTTTTGTTTTTCTAAAGTTCATCGCTTTAGCAAATTTCTTGGGGGAGAAAGTATGCAATCCTATTCTGGATATGTACTGGAATCCCTGATGCTTAGTGGAACCATCTGTACTTTAAACCCAACTAAACAGAGATTAATGCTGTCTGTGTGAAACAGTAGAGATCGGCTGGAACGATCACATACATCTTTTGTCATTTTTTTTTCATCTGTATAATTACAAGTCTTATCAGGCTGCATGCTGGGCTATGTCTGATTGTCAATAAGACCTCTCTTGATTGCATCTTATATAAATATTCCATGTCAATCTTTAGGATGCAATTCCAGGGCGCACAGAACTATGCCTTAGTGCACAGACACGAGGTCCTGGCCTTTTTGCTACACTGATAATCAAATTAATTCCTGAAGCGTAGGCTCTCAGCCACCAAGTGGTTAATTCCCCTGCACCTTTAATGCTGCTCCTCTGCTCTGATGTATAGTGGCTCCGCTGAGCCCTTCTCTCCAGATACATAAGATTATTCATGAAAATGAAACTACTGCATTTATGTTTACATGATTCTCAGCCAGTTGCATGGCAACTGGAATTGTCTTTACTTTTATGCATATTAAAACACTCAATAGATACCCTTTCAATAATTAATTGGTAATGAATGTAGAGGCTGTAGAATGCTTTATTTGATGTGTTTAGGCTTTATCCAGTGGTTGAACTGGCTAAAAGGGCCTTGTTTTTCTGCGTTAGGACTTCTTTAGCAGGAGATGCTATGCACTGGTCTCAAAAACAACAGGCAGTAAACAAAACCCTAGAAGAGCTGAGTGACCTGGGCAGCGTCAAGGCCAGCCAAGTGTGTGTGTGTATGTGTGCAGTGACAGGACAGAATCTGCCTGTGTTGCAGAGCAGACTGCAAAATCTATGCTGTGAGGTAGGCAGCAGCAATTTTCCATCCATTTTCGACGCCTCTGACACTCTTGATACTCACCCAGGGCCCTGCATCTCTCTTTGGGCTCCTCCGGTGGGCAGCTTTCTCCTCGAAATGGTCAACATGGGAACAGCAGTGCTGTGCCTTGAAATGGCCCTGCAGGACTTCCCCGGCTCTTAGTTCACTATGAAATAAAGGGTTTCAATTACGTATAGGAAGTAAGGATTTTTAGATTCAGTAAATATCTCTCCTGTTCCTTCTTGCTTTTTTTCCTGGCCTACTCCAGTAAATAAAAAAAAGAAAAGAAAAGGTCATCTCAGCTGTGCCCAAACTTCCCCTTTTAACTGCAACACTTTGGCAATTTCACCTCCGCGTCACACCTTTGGGCTTCTCTTGATAGAGAACTGGGACTCCAAACGCTGCGCTGGCTGGGTCTGGCCACCCTTTCCTCCTTATTGGAGATGTGAACAGGACTTTCTAGAGAAAAGGCAAGGAGGGAAATCTTTCTTTTCTGCACGGTTTTTATAATTGTTTCAACACAAGATGGAGTAAGAGGTTTCTTGACTCTCCAATATCTCCTTCTGACTTGTTTAATTAGACCTGAGAGCTAATGGATTTTCATGCTCTGTAAAGAAGTCGTATACGTGCTTGTTTGACCTTGCTCTTGTTGGCAATAGCTTTGCATGGATGTTTGTGCAACTGAGTTCATCAGGGAAGTCCCTTGCTGCATTGCTTCTCCCCCTGACTGAAGCATAAAGGAGTTCTAGTGTCACCACTTTGTCCCAATGTGTATCTGCTTATGTTTTGCATGTGACGAATGGACGTGCAGCACTGGCCTCACTGACCCCGTATGCAGTAGCAGCACGTTGAAGGTATTTTCTTGGCGCTTCTTCCTTACTGTCACCATTAATGTGGCAGATTGTCAGTCATGTTGATTTGTTTACATACGAATACACATGTGTGTGCATTTATATATATGTAGTGTCCACAAACCAGTTTCCTGCTATGAAGGCTGTCCTGTAGAACAGGACTTTGCCATTCAAAGTTACTTGACACGTGGTGTTCTCAGGAGCTGGGATGGAAACTCGCCCAGCGTATCCACATGTCTGTTCGTGCGGTTCCTTAGGTGGGTGCACAGTTACCATGGCTGCGAGATGCAATCATGGTAAGGCATATAAATGAAGGATATTATTGATTGTTCATTTTTGCACACACCATTACATGCACACACTTTTGAAAATAAGGCTCGGGGCATAATTGGTTGCCAATGGAGCTTCACCAAGTTGGCTGCATACATTTGGTTTCCCGTATTTTTACATTTTAGAGAGCTATTCCTGCTGATTCTCAGAACTTGTCTTAGGGCTTTGAATTTCCTCCTAGATGTGTCTCCCTGCATAGCTCTTGTGTTATGCTCCTAAAATAGATGATGTGTTTAACCTTTTGGATATGCTGGTTGTGTTCTGCTTTATCTCTACGAAGCAAGGAATTAAGTGTTCCCCAAAAGGCTTCCCGAGTTTGTTCCCAGAAACAAAGGTATAGGAGTTTGTTGAAAGCCTGAGACAAGGAATGTGTGGAGGCAGATTTGACGCAGTAGTTAACGGGTGTACTACTGAACAAGTTGCTGGGGAAAAACCAGACGAATCCTCTCTTGAGATCCAAAGATTACACAGTGTATTGAGGACTCTCAATACTGATCCTGAGGATGGGCAGCTGCTGGTGGGTGCTTTCCTGGGCTCTCCACCAACGTGAGTAACCTCATGCCCTTCAGGCCGAAGGAGGCACCTGTGTTCTCCCAAGCTGCCAACTAATGAAGTGACAATGGGGTGTGATAACTCACCAGCCAGTGCTGGATTATATAGAGTCACTGCAGCCCATTAACACTTCGTAAAAACCCTGTATGGCTCGGCTTCACTGAACCTGAAAGGCATTAGAATAAGGACTGAAAAGCTGAAGCCCATATGAAGTCAGGAGTGTTCCCGGGATAGCAAAACTAGAGGCTTTTACACGATTTTTTGAGCCAGTTTGAGACTCGGGGACGTATGTCTAAACAATTTTCTGCATCAATGCCCAGCATGTTGTGTATGGGGGTTTATGTGAGGGCAGATCCTCTGGGCTGCTACACGAGTGTCCTGATCATCTACCCTGGTGTAGATAGGAGAAAGAGGTACAGTGAACTAACACCAAAGTATTTTTGTACTAACTTTCAACTTTCCTGGAGAATGTGGAATCCAGCCTGTCCTTGCAGGTCATGATCCTGCAATGGGTCTGAACCTGATTTGCCTTTCTACTGAATTTCCTTTACACTCCATCTCAGAGTCATGGACTTAGGGTCTGTGAACTTAGTTACTGAAGAAAGGCTGTTCTGATCTGTTTGCTGTTGCTGAAAGGAAGAATAGGTTCCCCAGAACAGGTTGTTTTGGGCTAGTTAGCTGCTAGCTCCTGAGTTAGTGAGCTCCAATAGCTCAGAGAAAGGTCTCCTGAGCAGTAGAGCTGGAGCAAGGGCAGGGTTGGAGTTGTGCAGCTGAAAGTGGGGAACATGGGAGGACAGTAAAATTCCTGCCCTTTTGGTGATAGTGGGGTATCAGATTTTGTGGGCTCTCTGAGTAAGGTGATGCACAGACCTCTCTCCCACTCCAGCAAGCAATGTTTTAGTGATAGTTTCTTAAATATATTTATAAACTAATATGCTGTTCACTCAGAAATAATCATAAGTAACATCTCTCCTGACTCCTAGATGCAGGCCTACTCACAGCTCTACAGCTGGGGCTGTGGTGCCACAGGAGGATGGATTTGGTGGTTGTACTGGGAAATGCCACGTTCCCCCAGTCTGCTGTTGGTTTCCAGGCATTTGCTGCAGTGTGCTGGCCTGTTGAGTGTTGGTGATACATCTGTGTGACTTGCGGTGAATGAGGTGAGTAAACATATTTGAGTTGAAAATAATCCCACAAAAAGGGTTTGGTTTTAGTCCATACTAATTAGTTGCAGACAATTAAAGGGTCAACATGAAGAAGGGAACAAACCAAGGAAGTAAGAGATAAATGGGCGAAGAATGTCTTAGTTAAGACATTCCACCACTTCTATCATTACAATCATGAAATTAATGTATAGAAGAGTTTCTCTAGAGCTACAAAAGTTAGTCCATAATTTTTGTCATATATTAACTGTATTCTAGCTGCTGCATAAATTATCCTTTAGTGATGTGTACCGTATAATAACCTAGATACACCTTAACTATTATCTTTCCCAAATGGTGCAGGAGCACTGGACCGGTGCATTACACCACAACCGCAAGCAATCACACCATAGATGTTCAGTCTGGGAAGGTCCACAGGATACATTTCTCATACCGCCTACTTGTCACAAAACATTTTCCAATGACTTATTTCAGGCCTAATGAAAAAGACCAAAAGGCTATAATACACTTGAGGAAGAGAGCAGGAGAAGTCAAAGTCATCAGCAGTGTCCTTAAGGTCTTGGAATCGCAGGTAACCCGCTGAAATTCCCAAGTAATTCTAGGATGCTGATGGTGCAGGCAAAAAATCTGCAGTGATTGCCATCAACATGGCTTGGAGGAAAACTCTTTCCTTCTTAATGCAATATCTTGTGATGGATTGAATTCTGTGTACACAAGTAAGATATAACAAACAATAACCAGTGGCTCTCATGTCACCGTAGGCCCCGACGTGCCCTTGCTGGTGTTCTGTTTCTAGTTATTACTATCTTCAGTGAATCAAGGTCAATTTATACAGCAAAAGGAGGAAAAAGGTCTTTGTGATCCTTGCAACAAACTAATGGAAGCCCTGGAATATGGGATTAATACAGTATAAAGATGAGGTGGACATGCAGTGAAGAGATTTGAAGTAACGTATTTATTATGTCCTTATTCAAAGTATTAACCTTTTGTGATAGGCTGAGGGAAAATTAAGTTAAGATGACCTAGCTGTTTTATTACTGTGTAAGTACACAGTCTGTACAGATATCTCTGTTTCAGATAGCAATGGGAGTTTTCAGTGTCTACCAAAATCTAAATTTCAGTCTTTGTCTTATTAAAGCCCTGACTCAGCAGATCCCTTCAGCATAATTTTGCTTTCAATTATATTATGCACAAATTGGCTTAAATGCTTTGGACTCCCCAGTTTGATTCCAAGTGAGATAGAAAATGGCAAAATTTAGAGCATGGAACCAATAGGTGCACTAATCCCCCGATGTCCTTGATGCCAAGATGAGTTTCAAGTCTGGCCGATGTGCAAAAGATCCTCTTCTCTTTTTATAGTTCATTTAATCAGGGGTGTTTTTGACAGAAACCAGCAAAATATCCTGGAATTACCTAACGTGCTCCAAGTGACTGTCCAATGGTTTGTGTAGCGTTCCCATGCAGAGGTTATATAAAAATGTTCTGTTGCTATGTGAACTGGAGGTTTGTTTTGATGTAGCATCAATACCCAGGAGGGGAGAAAGGGGTGGAGGGGGGGAGGGAGGAGAAGACAAGACACTGGCATCGTGCCAACCTCTGGAGTTTTTTTGCGATGATAAATGGTTCACAAGGAGTCAGCATGACCCGCCAAGTAAACCCAAATGCTCTCAAAGAGCCGTGGGCTTCAGATACTGCTGACAGACGAGCACTCCTTATCGCCGTTTTTGTTTAAACATCCATGCAGAGCGTGCACATGTAGGATATCTGCTCTAACGAGAGCAGAGGGATGCCAGCAAAGTGCACTGCACTGGCAGATAATGTCCACCCAGATGGCCAGGTCTGATTCCCCCCCTTTCTTTGACTTCTATGGACGCTTTGCGTTTCCTCTTATGAGACAGATCACAGCAGATACCCGCCGCTGTTGGTTGCGATGGATGAGTTGCTGAGTACAGTGAAGGCCTCATTGGCTTCTAGAGGGAGGAATTCACATGCAAAGATTTTGACTGAGCTGGAGGGACCCATGTTGTAGCTGGTTCAGAGGTAGAGCCTCTCTTCATTTGTTTTGCTTTTTCTTTCGTCCTACTCTTTCCTTTTTGTTGTATTTGACTCAGGTGAAAGGTTTGGGAATTATCACTTTGAAAATGGATTTCATATTTATTTCCCATACTATTTTTCCTTATCCACTCTCCCCTAGAAAGTGTCAATCTTGTTCTGGTGGGCAGGTCAAGGCATGAGCTCAATGGTGGTTTGGGGAATGCTTGTGCATCACCTAAAAGTCCTGACTATTGTATGGAAATCTATCTGTAGCTGTAGCCCCTGTGGTGCATCAAGCAGCCGTTTGCTAGCAGAGAGTGTAATGTACACAACTTACTCTTGCAGGAAACAACTACAGGGCAATTAAAGATAGAATTAATGTGAAATAAGTATTCCCTGGCACAACAGACTTAGGGAATTACTGAAGAAAACTGTTTTTCTCCAATTAATCTCAGAGGGAATTTTTGAAGCAATGGAAAATCTTCAGGAGAGTGTTCAAATGTAAGAAGATGTTAGAAAGATGCTGCCTTTAACTGAAGGGCAACCATTCAAATCCTCTAAAACCTAAAGAGAATAAAAAAAAAAAAGAAACAAGATAGACTGAGAAATTAAAGATGTAAACCAGAGAGAAGAGATAAAGGGATTAATCATGAGTCTTCCACTGTTTGGGTGAATTGAATCATCTCTCTCTTATCCACTTTCCCTGTGTATACAAAGGGCAGGCAAGAGGGGAAATAAGAAGGATGTTATGAAGCATAAGGAGTCACAGGACATTTAAAAATACAGTGTTTTAATGTAGTAACTGTGAGCAGCATGGATTAAATAGGTGCTTTGGTGACTAGCCGAGTGAAACGATCTGTGAGGCAGGAGCTGTGAAGATAGAGCCTGGTGTCAGTGAGGCCGGTGGTGAGCAGGCAGGAGAGGTTTCTCAGGGGAGCGAAGGGAGCAGGAGAAACGCTTGGAACAAGCTGTGCCCTCCCTGTGTCCCTGAGACAGCTCAGAGTGAGCTGGAGAGTCTGCACTCTGCAATGAAGTGCTGGGAAGAAGTACTGGTGGGGGCTTCAGGAGTGGTGTAGCTACATTAGCTTTGTGCCCAAGATTAATGGCTCAACAAGGTAGTGGGGCTGATTAGCACCACTCTCTTCTCTCTCTGCACTGGAGTTAAGTTTCTTCAGTGTTAGCGCAGGGCTTTCTGTGCTGCGCTTTGCTGGAAGGTGCTGATGAGCCCCGAGGGCTTGGCCATGAACTTGTTTGATCCAGCTGAATCCTCTGTGTTTCCCATAAAGTGCATGGAGTTAATGGAATAATACGTTATGGTAAGCACAGTGCAGACACAAGAGTTGACACTTGTGGTCCATACCTGCCTTTCAACCTGATTGACTTTGTCGTGACACTTTATTTATCACTTTGTGCATCTGTAAAATTAGGAGAGGTGGTAGTAGGTATCACCTTTCTGTTACGGTTCAAGAGAAATGGGAATCAGACATTGAAAAGGAGGGTCTAGGAGATGGCAGAAATGGGTGAGGCTTCCAGGGGTAAGGAGGTGGATTAGCTGATGGGGTAACCAATTGCTTCCTCTCTGATTTGTTATTGTTGCCATCAATGGGAAGACCCAACGCCTGCCATACATATTTGATTTTGTGAGTGACACTTAAGTGGACAGAAAATCAACTTGGTGCCAAGACCCAGCCTGAAGGCAGGCACATCCTAATGAATTTTTTTTTTTTTTTTTTTTTTTTTTTTTTCAAAAAGGGATTTGAGCATTCCCCATGGCACAGCTTCCCTGTCCCAGTGCTGCTGATGCAGCGTGGACTGATTTCCCCCAATTTCCAGGAGACCAGAGAAATAAAATACTGTTCTGTCAAAACCAAAGTGCCTCTGGGCAGCAGATGAGGAGGGTTTTGGAGTTCTCTTCTATCTTTTATTGTTTTAATTTTTTTTTTCCTTTTCCATCCTGCGTTTGCACTTTAAGAAATTGTCATGGGGGGGCGGGAAGAAGGCAAACAAAAGTTGACTTTTGTTAAACGGCTGAGGCTTGGCAGTTGTGTGGAGGTCACGGTGCTCAGTCAGTGTCAGCCTCCATTCCCCAGAGTTGTATCCTGTAATGTATTTATTTATCATTACAGACGGCCAAAATTTTTTTTTTCCCTTTCAGTTTGTTCTGTCCAAGGCCGCAGGGTTCCGACAGAGATCAACAGTGTTCCCGCAGTGATGAAGCAGCTCGTCAAAAGCTGAATTAGATGTTAAATCTTTCTGAAGTGGGGAGGAGGTGGAAGGAGGGGAATCACATTGTGCTAAGAATTTATCATGTGTTGTTTCCTGTGAGATAATGTATAGGAGAAGATTTGTTATGGTGCAAGTTTCAAACTGCTGTTTCAGGGCTACAGTGTCTGCCAAGCTTATGATGTATTTGATCTTTTTTGAAAGTCCTTCTTTTCCTTTTCTACTTTTTGTTAAGCAGTATGTCTTCCAGGTAGGTAAATACTTAAAATACTCCACCTACTCAAGTATGTGCAGGTATGCACCAAAATTTTCATAGATAAGAGGAGCAAGCAGATTAGACTGTGAGATTCAGTGGGGCTCCAGCTCCTTGACAGAAGGTTAGATACTCAGAATTTCTCTTAGCTTTGCAATTGGGTATGTTATACAAGTTGCATAGGCACATCTTTTTGTAGAAACTCTTAAAATTTTGGTACAGACCTTGAAGAAAATAAGGCATTGCATATGGCCAACATTACTTAAAGCCAAATGGAGCAGCAGCTTGACGGTGCTTCTGAAAACATTTATTGAGCCATTCTACATCAGTGACCATCTTTTACAGTGCAGGTAACTGTCTCAAACTTGTGCACTTGTCACGTGGTGGAAGTACTCTTTGTCATCTTCTTTTGCTCTTTCATCACACTCTTTTTTTCCTCAGAAGGAAGTATAGATGGTTCTCATATTCACTTATGGTTTCTGGGTATAATTGTGTCTGCAGTCATTGAAAGGGGCCCATAGGGAACTCATGTACCTTATTAATGGACTATAAAATGCACCCCTTTTCAATCTATATTGGGAGGGGGAAAGTGTCAGAAAGATGTTTGGGTTTTTTTTTTAATTATTTTTTTTTTCTCTCATCCACTGAATAAATATGCTGGTGTAAGAACCTTTTGGGTAAAATAGTTTTGCTCCGATTCTTCAATAAAATGTCAAGTGCAATGATGGATGAACTGGCAATCCTGAAGTTTACTTAACATTGTTTTGTTCTCAGTATCTAGGTCAAGATATTTCTTGTTTGCTTGGAAGAGACAAAATTTCCACAGATCTTAAATAACACTGTTAATATTATAAGTGGTTTGGTTATCAGCCAGGAAGGAAGCTTATTGATCAGCAGGATAAGCACTGTGTGCATATGAGCCATCTTTTCCTGCCTGGCTGTAACGAATCTGAAGACCAGAAGGAACCATTGCAAGTCCCCTCTGCTGAGGGGTGCAGGAAGGAAGCAGAGCTGCTGGGTCTTAAAACATGCACATCTCCCTGCCTTAGCTACTTGCACGGTTGTCTTTACTAGAAGCACCTGAAAAACCTTTAATATAACTTTTCCATAAAGAAATCCTGGAAGTGAGAGCTACTGTTGGCTTTGCAGAGGAGGGAACAAGGCGTAGAGGGGAACTCACATGTTTATCCACTGTTGAGTGAAATTGGGTCTTGACTTTGGACTTGAACCTGACCTACTTACTTCTTAACTGTCTAAGTGTTGGTTTGGTCCCTGGACTACATCAACATGCTTGTCAGATGCTGGTTCCCGCTTGAGTGTCCCTATGGGGAAAAGACATGACTGGTTCAAGCCACCAAGCTCAGAAAAAATGAGCAGATACCAAATGTGTCATGGGTGAGAGATGACTTTGGCACTGCAATCTCTAACTTCATCCAGGGTTTGGGACCTCAATCAGCTACTCAGGTTGCCTGATTTGAGTACAAGAGACTTAGAGGTCAAATCTTGTCTCTTCCAGAAAAAAACATTCTGACTTTTCTAGGTTGTCCTAAAAGGAGCTTTTGTCCATCCTTCCTTTTGGAGGTTTGTGATGTTTCCCAAGAAATCCAAGGTAACCTGTCTTTGCTCAAGCAGAAAGGTACATAAGTTGTGACATCATCTTTCCTAAGAATGGCTCCCATCTTTCACGTGGTGTTATTTATAGAAGACAAGTCATAGGACAGTAGCAGAAATCCCCAAGTGAGCATTGTGGTCATGAGTTGAAAGATAAAATCACGGTGTTTCCTCTGCCCAGTCACTCGATGAAACTTGAACTCTTCCTCTGAAGTAGCTAGGCTTTGACAAGAGGGGTGGAGAACACCTCCAAGAAGAGTGGGTAGCCAGGGGATCACAGCATCTTTCTGGGACATGAGATATTTATTTAAAGCCCTCTGGTTGAGACGTGGACGTGCGGGAGCTGCTGAATAATTCAGTGAAGCAGCAGTGGAAAATATGGGGTGTGGTTTGGCCTGAAAGGAGGCCCAGGCTCTGGGAGGAGCACACCCCACCTAGGAGTGCTTGGCACCGACCCGCAGGTCCTGCAGGTAGATGAAAGCCTGTTTTGTGGAGTTCACACAGGGCTAGGCATGAGCTCGGTGTGCAGCCCAGCTCAGGTGGTGACATGCGCAGATGCTGAGCTGCGCAGGGAGCGCTGCTGCTGGAAATAAAGATGCAGAAAGAGTTAGGGATTAGGCACATCACCCCTTTCAGTGAAGGCGCCCAAAGGGCAAGTTGCGCAAGGCAGCTGAGCTGCTCTAACAGTTCACTCCTGCCAAAAGAGGGAAGTCTCTCTTTACCACCCAGCTCTTGTTAGATCTCTGCTGAACCAGTTGCCCACACTAAGTGCAGCAGCAGTGAGCTATCAGAGCAAGCATCTCAAGGGACTTCATCCTGTCAGGTGTCTGCAGAAGTTCACAATGGAGCAGCAAATCGAATCCTTGCATCTGGGGTACTATGCTAGCACCTTCTCTGCCAAGCAATTTTATTTACCGCGTGTTCCTGTTTACAGTTTCTGGATAAAGGGTCTGGAAGAAATGATAGGAGTGACGGTCATGAGAGGGGATGTACTCCAGGTTGGTGAAACTGGTTTGTGCTTTCTTATCAAATCGCCTCTTCCCAGTGACATGGATGTGCCGATGGTATTCCCTGACTTTCTTAAGCTCTCATGTTTAACGCTGGTAAGTGTGTATAAATGGACGAATGAACATCATACAGCAAATAATATTTTAGTTTTCAGTTTTTTGTAGGTGGCCTGTGTTTCAGGCTGGAAAATGCCTCTGCAGCCCACTTAGATGGGACTGTGGCTGAATTGCTTTTCCTGGTTCTTTATTTGCTCCATATTCCTTTATGTTGTATCAGGCTGCCCAGCCTGTGTTTCAGAGAGGATCTGATCCTCGCTGTGACACTGCAGGTCACATAGCAAAGCCCCGGGTAAAGCAGTGTATCTGTCACAATAATATGCTTCCAGTGCACAGAAAAGAAATCCAATAGAAAAGTGACATGATAAAAGATAAGCTGCGTTAAACAAAGACATTTTCTGTGTATCACTCCAAAACATGGTGTATTTCATAACACAGTGGAGCACTCTTCATTAGAATCCCAGGGAAGAAGCAGACCTGCTAAAAGAATAACATTTTGGTGCCAGGGAAGTTATGCATTTAATAGATCTCCACTGTATTTTGCAGAGAGATTTGCAGCTGCATTCAGCCTTGGCTAAAATGTAATGGCAACATGTTGTAGGAGCCATTTCTCCTCAGGGCTTCCTATTGCAACAACGGAGCTATAAATGATGGTATTGAAGTGGTAAGTGTCAGAAGGCAAGCGGGATGTCTGTTCAATTGGGAGGTGCTTTTGATTAATCGTCCTGTTTAAATGCAGAACTGTCCAGAAGAAAATCTGGTCAGGTCGCTTTTTAGACACTCAAAGGGGAGGAAGTTTGACTGTGCTCTATGTGCCTGGTTGCAATGGATCCTGCTCCTTATCCAGATCCACTATCGCTGGAGCAGAAACTCCGGGAGAGAGTTCATTTTCCTGAATGCAGGCTCTCCTAACCACCAGCAGTGCCTGGCTGAGAGGCAGGGCGGATGGATGGGACAGGGATCATGCGTCTTTTGCTCAACCTGTCTCCTATTGGCACTTCTTGCCCGAAAAGAAACCTCCACTCCGTGTTTTAAATGGAAACCTTTCCTAATGTTGTCAGCCTCTAGCGAAAAAAAAATAAAAAATGAACGTGGTGTTTCGTGTTTGCATAAAGGGTTTGAAAAATATAACCCACAGTGTGTCAGAGAATGACAATCTCTTGCAACCTTTTTTATGGGCACTTCCTTTCTGCAGCACTAAAAGAGCAAAGAGCTGATCCTCTGTTACTTTCATGTTTACTTTGGAAGGGATCTTTCTATAGCAGAACTGGGATTGTCTCTAAGAGACCAAGCTGTAATTAAAAGTCTCATGTATTCTGACTATATGAGGAGAAAAGCCAATTTTATAAAGGTATGCCTGCCTTCTCTGCCCTTGCCTCCCCACACCTACCTGTCCCCACTCTAAAAGTAGACTGAAAGGTAAGAGGATGGCTGAGTGGGACAGTGCATAGAGCTCTTGGCTGGCACCAGAAGATGCCAGCAACATAAGGACAGAAGTTGGGGTCTGCAGGACCATTCTACCTTGTGGTAGAAAATCCTAGTAGGGATTTGTTTTGTTTTATACTTTGAAGTCAGTAGGCTGGTTTTCTCTTCCCTTTCCTATTTGGAGCAGTAATTTACTATTTTCTGACCGTGGAAGGAAGAACTGGTTGAATGCAACTGCTCTGTAATGTATGAGAGCGGGAGACCTCCCTGGGCCTGGGTGGATGGCCAGGGTGCACGTGCAGCGTGGGGAGGGGACCCTTGGGTGGCAGTGGGACGTGGTTCTACAGAGTGCTGTGCATGGGGTGATGACTGGGAGTTTTCACCATCGGCACTTAACACTGGTGCTCCAGGACCTATGCTGCGTCTGCAGGCTTGCGGGAGAGGCTAAAATAGATTCTTGGCATAAGGTCTTGGATCTTGGATCCTCTTTGCTTAATAGATTGCTCTGTCTCCCTAGTGATACCGCTGCAGCTGCAAGCCACAGAGGCATTTTGGCTGGAGTCCTCTCGGTTTAAAGGAGAGAATACTGTATAGATCTCCTCGGCAGGAGCATGGCTGAATTTCCACTCCAGCCTGGGAGAGTCCAATTCTGCTGACCTGAGGGACACATCTCCTCATGTCCCAGGCCCCAGAGAAGAGAGAAATAGTGTGTGTAAAAGTTTTCAGTTTCTATAGAAAGATTTGAGGTCTCTGGCCAAGAGGCTTTTTTGTGCCTTCTTTGGCTCTTGGAAGTTGCTGAGTTTATTTTTGTCTGTGTGAGTTGGCCTATTTTTTTTTAATATATGGCAAAGGTGGCTAGAGTCCTGGATAGGCACTTTTTTATATTTCATATAAACCTAAACAAATACATTGAATAAAGGTCCTTTCACCTCCAGTTTGGTGGTTCAAATCCAGTCGTGCTTGGGAACAGAACTGTTCAAGCAGTAAAAATAAAACATCTCCTGATTTATGAATAGAAGTGTCAAGTTTTGACTTGTTCTGATTACTGGCATCACATTATTTGTGAACATTCAGACAACTGCCAGAAATTCATGAGACACGTTTGTGAATCCCAGAAGTTTCATAAACTTCAGCCTGAGTGATTATTTGCTTTCTGGTGAGTAAGTGGGCTGGCTAAAGGGGTATAAAAAGAACAGCTAACTAATGCTCAGGTCCCCATAGTAATAATACCGAGATGTAAAGGCTCTTGTTTCTCTTACACAGAAGAGGGTGGCAATTCTGCTCCAGTTTACACCAGGCAATTGCCATTTGCTCTGGGGAACTGTTGTTACTGGTTTGAGAAGGCCAAGGAAGAAGGGATCCAGCTTGACTTTCACATCTTTTTTTGTTGGGCCAGCTGTTGGGAAAAAAAATAAATCTACTTTTTGCTTGAAAGCTGAATTGTTATATTAGATAAACTATAGTGATAATAAGGCTAGGTAGTGCTTGTAGAGTACGGGAGGTGGGGAAAGAGCGGGGCTGTGGTTCAGAGCCCTGTGTGAGACAGGACAGTGACCTGCTTCCTGACACACAGCAGATCAGCACCTCTGTGAATTTGTACTAGTGTGAAAGAGACTTAAAAAGCATGGGGATGTCACAAATGCATAAGGATTTCACCCCAGGAGTGGAGATGCCACAATTAGAGCCAAAATTCAAGACATAGCTGTGCTAATATGACTCTCTCCCTTGCAGACCCTGCCGTACACCTATTTGTTGGGCATTTAAAAGCTACCAGTGACTGCCAGGGTGTGGGAAAGTTGGCTAAAAGCAATGGCAATAGGTGGCCTCCAGTACTTCGGAGCTACTCTGGACTAATTGTAAATGACATTTAAAATGTTTTTTTAATGTTCTTTTCCTTCCTCAATGTGAGTCTTTATATTCTCTCACTGCTTTCTCTCCATCTGCAGGAAGTAAAATTTAGAAAAGGTTATTATAGCTACTTTGTCACAATATGTAGTACTTGAGTGGGGAAGTTGCAGGACTGGGATAACATGGCATGGTTTACTTCTGCTGCCACTTTGCATAAGTGTGACTTTAAGACATTACTTGTAATTTCTATTGGTATTATAAATAATAGATCAGGTCCACAATTTATTTGCTGAAGGTTCCAACAGATGCGGTGTAATTAACAGATTGTAATCATTAGGTTTTGGAGAGAGGATGACATATCAATTTTTTAACTGCTTTTCCACTTAGAAATACATCCAAGTAGTGATGCCTCCAGAGGGATACGCACATGGATGAATGTACTTTGTGCATGCCATTTTATATACATTCTCACTTTGCTTTCCAAGTACTAACATGTGTAAATCCCTTTGGCATGTGCAGATACGTGCAAGTGGGTTGTGCATCTGTAGCATTTATTTGCATATGGAAGAAAGCATATGTGGAATTGTGTGCACTGAGTTATGCTTGCACCGAAGTCCTTTGAACCTTTGACCTTACATAGTATCTCTTCAAATCTGCAACTGAGTGATTCAGTTCCTTTTTCCTTAAAAATAAAGGCAAGGTGACTTTGGGTGGAGTAATAATGATATTATTTTAGGAAATAAACCTCTGAGGCATATTGCCCAGTTACGTCTCCTTTAATCTAGTGACATGAAAACCACAGAGATGGAGAAACCGGTTTTGGTGGACAAACACAGCTCAGTGGTGCCACATCGAGCCGATACTCAAGCCTTCAGAGAGCACAACCCATTACCATCAGGGAGATTGTTCTTTGTACCCACAAAAAGCATAACTCTGTAGCTGCAGCATGACGCCACAACCTCGTTACTGTTGTAGGTCCCATCTGTTCAGCGAACTTGTCCAACAAGTTGTATTTAGCTCATGGGGTCTTGGAGCAGGAGGGAGAGGGCAGCGCTGTGATGCCTGTTTCCCAGAGGGGTGCAGGACATGGCCCAAAGGAGTGAGTCTCGTGCCGGTGATTCAGGGTAGTAATTGCAATTAGCTGCTGGTAATGTTAATGCACGCATTTGAGTTTTGAGGGTGGTTAAATATGGAAAAAAATTTCTGTGGAGAACTGCTTTTCCTTTACATTTTGGGAGGGTTTCTAATGTTTTTGTTCAGTAGCTCCTAATTTCTGCCAATAAATTCTATTCTTTGAGCATGGAAGTAAAGGTGAAACATTTGAACATTTCAACATTTGGCAGCATTTCCTTGCAATGCCAGTTAAAACCTAAGAAATTTTACCATGGATGCAGGTGAGAGCATTGTGGCAAACTGTCAGGTTGTCCACCTCTAAACAGCTACTCTTGATTTTTATATATTTTCTTAAAAACAATAAGTAAATGAGAGTACTCCTGGTTTCCCCCATGCAGGCAATCATGCCACATGGATATTTTTTTTTTAGCTCTTTTTGGGAAATTGGAAGTTTCATTTTGTGTCTTTTAGCTGCTCTAATTCAGGTTTCCTACTGTTATATCACTTTATTTAGGGATAGTGCAGGAGACAGGAATCTGAACTGACTGCCTGGTGCTTAAGAAGGTGAATAATGACTTGGAGAAGACCTTGTGCGTATCTTTTGATCTTTGGGCTTCAGACACCCCTTCACCCATAATTAACTTGTGTGTTGACTGATCACCTGAGTGATCAAGGGAGACTCAGTATGTCAGTGGAAACCAGGAAACTATTACTCTATGGCAAAACAGCAATCAGGCCAACTCGTCTATGATACAAATCAGATACCTGCAAGAACAAGTCACGTAATGGCAAGCTGTACTGGAGATGGATGATATCCTAAATCATTATCTTCAATAGCATCAATTATGTTTACAGGGTGAGTAAGAGCATGGTATCTTCATGGCAAGCGCTGCATCCAGATAGCAGCAGCAGCAACAACAAAAATTAAAATTACAGCATGAATTTCAGGAGGGGCAGCGCACTATACACCACCAGCCAATAAATCAAGGCCATCAGCAGATTACATGGAGTGGAATGGTAATGGTTATCATTCTGTTGTATAAAATGCACAGCTTAGGGTATATAGATCATTTAAAATATATATGAATTCGAAATCAGCCAAAATATATGTCAGGCATTTTTCTTCTTAGAATTATGGTATGTTTTTAAAGCGTAAGTGCTTTTCAGGACAAATTTTAGCATGTTTTGCATTCAAATGAAACATCTACTATATGTGTGAAGCCCTTGCATACACTGCCTGTGAAAGTGGAGGGAATCATTCGATTTATAGGTTCTTTTGCACATTCTGTCAAAGTCAGCCTTTCTGCCTAATGTAGCACACGGAAGAGGAAAGGCTTTCATTGCCCAGCTTTCCATAAGAGAGATGGTGTTTGCTGTCTGACACATCGCAGCGTGTAAACAAAGACTCAAAATAGGTCTGTATTAAAAGAAGGAGTTCCAACTGGGGAAGGGATTAAGTTAATAACATTTTCTGTAATCTCTTTATCAGCATTTCTCTGGCCAGTTTATGATAATAAACAGGCAAAAGAGATCATGTTTGAGATGGAAGTAAATTTCAGTCTGATATGAGTGATGTACCTCATAACCAGTTATAATTAGAAGGGAGGCTTCTTTACAGCACTGTTCCTCTATAAATCATAGCAGATATTACCCCAACTTGTACAACAACTGTGAAATATGCTACGAAATGTGAAACTCATGAAATAGGTTCTTTTGTTGCAATTTAATTCTCAGAAAAGGTCTCATTTGATACAAGCTCATGCCTTTTTTTGAGGGGTTTCTTAAAAATAGGGTAAACAGCCCCAATTTCCTAGAAAACTGGATTAAATTTTACATTTAGGAATGACTATTTTGATTTTTATAATCATAATTTGTGAAAACTGAAAGCATTGCATATTTTGGTATGCAGCATCCTTTCTTGGAAGAGTAGATCAAAAAAAAAGCTGAACAGAGGTTGTCTATGGCACAAGCTTCATATTGAGCAAAATTTTACACTAAGCAAGATGTTCAGAGATACAGGATGGTAACTAAATAGATGCATAGTTTCCTGTCCTCTTCTGACAGAGTCAGCTTTGACCTGGCCTTGTGCCCACGCACTTTATTCCAGATGTGACCATGGAAAGTCCATAGGGGAGAGGCAACCATAGGGAAGAAGGCCTTGCTGGGTTGATGCCTAAAAACAAAACAAAAAACAAATAGTAAGATTCCTTGAGTCTTTCTCTTGTGTTAAGGTCTAAGTCTTTTTCCTATGGTATTTTATTATATTTTTAATAGAAAACGGATGGGTTTATTTCAGAAGTGTGTTCCCTGCAAACCCATGAACGTCTCAGGACTGTTGTTATGGTAGGGCTGTAGCTGCCTCTATTGATCCTAATTTAAAGCTGTAATTGCAAATAAAAACATCATTATATCCCCCAGCTACCTTAATTGAAAGGATTGATTCACAGGAGCAAAGAATGATAAGAACTTCTACATGGGTCAAGTGCGTATGGGCATTTTAACATCTTAATTTCAGCATGGCCTGGGTTCGTTCTTGTGTGGAAGAATGTCATAGGCGTTGGGGAGAAACCTTCACTCTTTCTAATATTTGACCTTGTTTCTTGGGCTCCACTTAAAATAAGTCAGGGAACTGCCTGGGACTGTAGGCAGCAGGAGGATCACTGGCTTGGTCCCTCAGATGGCACAACTGTCTAGAGAAGCCACATGTACATCAATGTGTCCAGGATGTGCTCTAGTTGTGAAGAAGTACTAACTTAACATGTTCCTATAAGCACAGGGTGAACAATATTATGACTACAAATCAACTTTCTAGTCTGAAGTGGATTAATTTATTTACATCTTCACAAACTGTTTTTCTTTCAATTGTCTCACCATAGATAGAATTTGAGACTTTTTAACCTCACAGTATGGTTTTCTCTTGGTACGATGTAGAGTAGGATAATGTCGGGTAATTTTCTTCACAGCATCAAACTGCTGTATTCCAGAATTACTCATTATACTCTATAATATTTCAGGTTCAGGCCCAAAACCCATATAGTTCGCAGTGTTGCTGTGTACGCCTTTTAACCGTGTGAGATGATACTGTTAGTCCGTATGTTGGCCTCTTAGCTCTACCTTACCTGCTGTCTTGTGCCAAAACTTTTCTGATCTTAACTGATATTACAGTTCATTAAATAGGCCCTTCAATTATAGAACAGCATAAACAGGTAGAGTATTTCGCAATGCCTGTGTCTGAACAAATATAGAAATGAATCTAGGCAAATCTGAGGTGAATATAGCCCTGATATATATGGATCAGATGGGGGATGTTGTAGCGATGGAGTGAACCCTGTGCAGGCTGGTGCTACAGGTGTTGCAGCTACAGAACAATTCTCATTCTCGCTGACCCCTTTATATCCCTTCCTAAGTATTTGTTTAATAGTGCAGTTGATGTGAGAGATTTGGGGAAGGCTTAGAAGAAGACCATGTTTCCCCTCCTCCCAGGGCAGTTTTTGTGAATGAATGTGTTTAGAGGACCTGAGGAGGAATAAAAGTAGAAGATTGTTCCATCGTAGTTTCTCATTGCATCTGCCCGTATTACAGATTAGAGCATGCAACGGATATTAAGTATGCCGAGGTCTTTTATTGTGACTGGTCCTCAGAGAAGATGAAAAAAACCCCTTTTCCTTAAAGGAAATGGTGGAAGCTTAAGATACTGAATTATTCTTTCAGAACAGGAACCTGAAACAGAGCAGAGGGCACTCCTGGCACTAGCATTCTCTCAGCCTGCAAGAACATGACTATTTCATAACAACTCAGGGAGGTGAACACCCAAGACCTTCAAGGTACCAAAATGCTTTCAGGGATCTCAGCCCAAGAGATTAGCTCTCCTTTAGCTACTCAGATTATTTTATCTTCAGAGCCAAATAACTCTACTTATGGTACAGTATAACAAGCCAGTTGTGTCTGCTTAGTGTACTGGACTTGGAGGAGTAAATCTGTAGGGCAAGAAATATTTTTATAAGTCTTAGATTAAGATCAATAGGGGAAAAAAAGGCTTACCACTATGATTGGCTGGAAACAAGAGTGAGATGTCGTTACTCAAGGGAACACATTCTGCCAGGCAGCATTCAAATATGTGGGACAAACTTAGCTCCTTTAAAAATGAATTAGTATCTTTAAAAAATTAAACCAAACTCTTGTTTATTAGATGAAATTATCAATTGTTTTGTCTTCCAGAGGTAAACAAAGAGCTGAAGGAGTCTCAATCACTCACTCAGTCTTATGACCTTATGGTCACTGTCCAAAATACCAGCGGTAACATTCCACGCTGTAGAACTAAGAAGAAGAAAAGCAGATACTCAGCAGGGTTAGCCCAGTGTCTTTCCAAGTAATCCCTTATTTTTGCAAAACATTTCCATATGGGAAACTCGATCACTGAGCAGAAGCACTGAAAATAGTGTGGCCAGTCCTTTGTGTAGATACTGATATTGACTGTTGAATACCTAAAACAGTTGACAGGCTTTAGCAGTGCTGTTCTGCATGTCTAAATGTAAAACTGATGCCTGGGGCTGAAAATTGATCTATAGCATTAAACTCTAACCACAAAATGGGTATCACCATTTGGAAGGGAAGCAGATAGCTGGTATTAGCTCATCTGGTGAAGACGAGTAGCTAGAAAGGGTCTGAAAAACTGTTGCAGATAGGAAACCATTACACTGAACTTTGTGGAAAAATTGGTTCAAAACACAAATTTTCAGCGCGTTCTTATTTATATGATGGGCCCGAGATGTTCCTCTGAATCTAAATCCTTTCTGCTGGGGAAAGTTGGGATCTGGCTCTTTACTGACCCTGCAGGCAGACCTATCTATGGTTAACTAATCCTAGAAAGCAAACAGACTTACTCTTAAGAAAAAGTGTCTCTCTGGGGTTGGTTTGGGTTTTTTCTCTCTCTCTCTCTTTTTTTTTTTTTTTTTTTTTTTTTTTTTTGAGGAAAAATGTTGCAGTAATACAGAACCATCATGCTCTCTCTGGTTACAGCTGAGTGACACTACATCAGCAGCAGAATATGTACAAATTAAACTGTAACAATGTACCAAGGAGAGGCACAGCAATATCATAAAAATTATCCACAGTACAATATGACTAATGTTGTGTGAAATGCATTCATCGGCGAGATGATGTCTAGGTGTATCTTAAGGAGTTATGCTGATGGAGATAATGGTTATAGAGCAGAGATAAAGGAAGGAAAGGGGAGTGAAAGACAAAAGGTTGCAGGAAGGGCAGCGTGGCCGGGAAGGGTACTCAGGTTGGCTTGTAAGAACGGGGAGAGCTGTGTCCTGGTGGGGGGCAAAAGGGGGTGATATGAACTCAGTTGCTCCTTCCCTACTCGCACGCCCGGCGTGGAGGTGTGCTCGCTCTTTCAGGCACTCGCAGGCGTTCCGCTGTTCTTTCTCACCTCCTTTCATGTGGACTTTTTGCAGTCAAACATTTATCTAGGAACACAAGCTTCATATGTGTTAAACATTCTGTAGTAATGTCATTTATAGAAATTTCTTTTGTTTTCCCTTTCTGAGTACAAAAGCAAATGAAAATCCCCAAAAGAAGGGACTGATATTTTATTAGCACGTTTAAAACCAAGAAATCGGCTCAAACTTACCCAGAGAGGGGATGGCTACAGCATACACTTCATTAAGGTGCATTGAGAAGCCATCAGCTCCTTCCTTAGCCTAAGAGTCTTTTTGAAGTGGGTAAATGTTTTACCTGAACAAGAAACTTGGATATTGGTAAATTAATGTGATGTTCCTCTCTCTCTGTTTAACGTAGATTTGGAAAAAATCTTACAGTGACCCATCGTGCCATCATGCTTATCCACAGATGTTTGTCTAGTATGTGAACGTTTTGTTTTACAAAGGAACTTAGAGATTACCCAAGTAAGTCTTTTTTTTTTTTTTTTTTTATAGCTAAATTCCATTTTCCAAAACAGCTGAGGTGCTCAACAGCTCACACCTCACTGAGTGTCTCTTAAAAATCTAAGTACTTTTTAAAATCAGAGCCCTGGACAGCAAAGTGGCCCTGCCTGAAATAAAATCAGTCTTTGGGCAGTGTGCTGCTGGAGTGCAGGGCCTGATGCAGTCAAAAACTCTCAAATTACTAGAAAAATGAAGTGGGTTTATGGTGTTTTTGATTAGTTTGCTACCTGGTTGGTTACAAAGAGAAAGCTTAGGCCAAAATCATGCAATAGTTTTTGTTTCTGATGTGTTGGAGCCATGTTAGCTGGGTTTTTTTCCCCTCGTTTATTGATATGTACAAGAATGGGAGGTAGACCCAGCCAAAAATGTTGGGATCCAACTATTGTCAAAGTTTTAAGATATCCAGAGGTGGGAGTTCATTTTGTCTCCTATTGAAGAAAGGATCCCCTAGGAACGTTTCCATGGGAGGCAAAGCTCTCCATAGCCATCGGGTGTGCTGGACCGAGCAGTTCTGTTGTGCTCCAAAGGCAGAGGAGGAGGGAGGGATGAGATAAAATCGGTGTTTTCAGCCTAAAGTCTGACTTGGATCTGGGGGTTCTGTGTGAACCTCATAAAGCTTTTTCTCCAACCAGCCATCTCCACTTGCTGCTGAGCATGTGCCAGGAATTCCCTACCGAAGGAGGCTGCCAAAAACTCATGGAGCAGCGATAACCCTCTGCTATCGCACGGCATGAAGATCCCCGGCAGCGCTCGCTACGCTTTCCCCTCGCAGGCAGGGCCATGGCGTGGCCAAACAGGAATATCCCGAGTGCAGAGCCCAAGCTCAGTGATTTTTCTCCCGCTCCGTACTGCAGGTTTTTTGTGTGTTTTCATTTCTTCCTGCCCCTCTTCATTTGGGAAATAAACCTGAGCCATTTACTCTCGGCACACTTCTCCTCGGCTTTGACGGGAGTGTGTGCAGTAACACAGCAAGCTCAACCTTGAGAAGGGGGAGAGGCACTCTGGGAGCTGGGCTGGTTTATATCTCAGCTGATTCTCTTCTTTCTCTCTTCCGTATCCCCTTAATAGCTTGACAGGAGAAATATAGGGAAGATACAGCCATCTGATTAACAGTGCCGGGGGCTGGGGGGGCCGGGTATGGATGACAGGGAAAGGGAGCGCAGTGTGGCTACCAGCCAGCTTCCAGCGAGAAACAGAATATCTGGCTTCCTCTAATCTCTGGAGGAAAATTAAGTTACAAAAACCTTTAGTGGAAACTTTGCATACGTTCAGTACGATTGCCATGCCTGACAGAAAAAAACCTGATATATTATTTAGTTTATAGTTATAGAATTAAAGGCATAAGCTTTCCCACCAGGAATGAAGAAAAAAATCCTCTTGAAAACCAAAGACAAAACCACTTAAAAACCCCCGAATGTTTTGTGCAATCAGAGTGCTTGAGAAATTCTCCTTTCCGTGTTGATGGATGGTCGTGTGTGAATTGTGCATCTGAACATCTTCCCCGATGAGGAAGATGAATTTTTACAATTGCCCAGAAGAGCCCCCCTTGTTTTCCCAGCCCTTTGCGCTGCCTTCTGCAGGAGCACAGTGGGGCAGGGGGAGGCTCCGAATTGCCCCAGAGCAGACACCCCTGGCCAAGGAAGGGGCTTAGGCATCTCATGCCACCACTGAGCCGGAGAGCCGAGGCCATCGCCTGGGATGAGCATGGCTCATCTTGGTATTGATCAGAAATGCGTGTGTTATACAGGGAGAGGAATTTCTCTCCCTTTTCCATGTCTGTCATCAATGTGATGATGAAAAGTAGTGGAATTTGATTTTTAAAAAAAATAGCATAAGTGTTAAGTGAGTAACAAGTTGGGACCTATGTGTATGAGGTAAATCACTGATTAAAATTAAATAGCCTACTTATTGAATATTACATCTAAAGCAGTTTCAGTAACCATAATGAAAGTATTACTTACATGTTATTCAATTTTATGAGAGGAAGAAAAGAAGCTAGCTTGGCTGGTTAGGTCTTTCCTTCATTTAGTCTTGTGTCAGGTTCATGTGATTCGTGTGAAGTGAGATTTCTTTCGTGTCTGAAACATGAACTAAGGGTCTGAAATGGCATCGTGTGGTTCAGCAGCATCTGTTCCCTGACTGGCTGTGCTCTCCTCTTGCTGGTTGCTCGGGCTGGTGGGAAACTGGCTCTGTTTGCTCAGAGAGGAGAAAGATGCGTTTTGCAGTATTTCCCTCCGCCTGGTTGCAGGCAAAGCTTGCTCCCAACCTGCATGCTCGCAGCCCCGTTCTCACGTGATTCATTCACCAGCCCCATCTGAAGGGAACATTTTCCATGCAGGCGAACATAAGAGCCATGTTTACATGCCGTTTCCCCTCTGAGAGCTTTATTTCTCTTCAGCCTCAGGGACCTCAACACCAGCCAAAACTCAATATGGGGCTGAAATTGTACACTGGCCGGCCCCGGCCCCGGCTGTCCCTGCAGCAGGAGAGAGGGGTGTGTTTGTGTAAGAGTGCACGTGCGTGTGCGCACACACAAAAACAGATGTGTGCTGTCCAGAATAAATGAGGCTATTCAGAATGTCACAAAATGGACAATTTATGGCCGGTTTCAGCAATTAGTCAGACCAAAGAAGTGAGGTGGGTCAGTATTAAAACCTCAATGTTTTGTTTACTTTAAAAAAGCATCAGGGAGTTCCAGCTGATGAGAAAAGATACTGAGGGTAATTAAAGAGAAACAATCTTTGGTGTTTGTCTTATTACAGTTTCTTCTCATTTTGTTGTGTTCCCCTTACTCCATCCTGAGAAACAGAGTTGCTGCTCTCTTTTCGGGGGGACGGTGTGTGGGTGGCGGCACGGGCAGTGCTGGAACTGGAATTCATCACTCGCCTCCTGCCAGGCTGTTGCACCTTGCAGTGAATTAAGGTCCTTTGTACAGAAGTGCTGGTACCTAGCAGAGCTTCTAGGTATCAGGCTATAGGGCCAACCACTTGTGTGACTGTTTTTATTGTACTAATGGGGGAAAAAAAATTGCCCTGAAAAATATCAAGAGCTTCTAAAATAACTCCCCAGCCCAAGAGTAACTTCAACTGTGTAAGTTAAACCTTGAGAGTGACGTGTGCCTCATAATTAACCACCTTACTTTAGTGTACATATTTGCTCAATTTGGATTAACTATTTTGTCTATCTGGGTCTCAGTTCTTCTGCTTCCAACACTTGATTCTGTGCCACAGTCATAAGATTATGGATTTCAAATATGTTCCTAAAAACTCCTGGGCAACCCAAAGCTTTGGGCTATGTGGAAGTAGGCTCTAGACCTTTTAACTGCAGGTTGTATGCGTACAGTAAGAAAGTAAACTCTTTTGCTTGATTTTTTCGTGTTTCCTGGTCCATGGGCAGCCTTGCCTGACTTGTTGAATTGAAGTTGTTGAGGCCTCATCCCTGGAGGCGTTCAAGGCCAGGCTGGATGGGGCTTTGAGCAACCTGGTCTAGTGGGAGGTGTCCCTGCCCATGGTAGGCTTGGAACTAGAAGATCTTCGAGGTTGCTTCTAACCTAAACCATTCTCTGATGCATTCTATGACTGATTGGCTGCACAGCATGGATTGGGAAACCCACTTCTTGTTTGCTGCTTACCAGTTCTTCATCTAGTATGTCTGGGATGTAGGAAGGGGGACAATCTTCTTTTTGTGGGTCATCATGATGTTGGCTGGACCCTGTGAAGCAATATAAAAAGCAGGGAGGCCTTTTCTGACTTGCGCATTGAGGGTGTGCGTGGTGAAGCTGGCTCTTGCTCATGGATGCTCACTCGTGTTGGGGTGAGGGTGAAAGGTGGAAAGTGGAATGGCATGGTTGGGAGTTATTTAGTGAAAGTGTTTTAATGAAACAAAAGATACTTAAATATGTGGTTTGTTTCACTGCAAATTTTTGGCAGTAGATGGGGCCCTTACTGTAATAAAATTCCATCAGGTTGGGAAGGCTTTTGGAGATGGTGCCCACATGCAGTATATTGATGCTGACTCCTGGAAGATCAACTCTGACTTGACTCGAGCACTTTGTTGTTTCCACGTAACTAACCAACATGAAAAAAAAAGGGGGGGGAGCAGGAGGGAACCAATGTGCATACACTTCTGTACTTTTTACTCCTTACGCCTTTTAACTCCATTCTGTCCTAATGCTTTCTTTTACTGTTATTCCAAAAAGCTGCAAACCCACATCTTCAGTTTGGTCAAGCTCCCTGACTCTGGTCCTGCAGACCACGGTCAGGACACTGGGTGGGATCAAGGAGGAGCAGGAAGGGAAACGCAACCCCAAAACATGATGGGGACAGAACTAGAACCTCACCTTCTGCCGTGAGGCTGTGGATTTAACATTCATGCAAATGAATATTTCCTGGCAGTGCTGGGGCTGGCCTGGAATCCAGACCTGGTCTGCTCGAGGTAGAGCCATTATCCTAAAGTGCTTTTATTGATCTGTTGACTTTCTGTCTCCCTCCTTCTCTTCCTCTCTTCACCCTGCCAGCCTCCTAAAGACTCATATCTTGTCTCATACAACCAAGGTATTTTAAGGGGCGAACAATGATTTTGAAGTCAGATTAGACAAGCTGTACTTGACCAGTGAAACCAGATATCCCCTGAATGATGTCTGAAGAAGGATCTGTCTACATTTACAAGCAGTCCCTCTTTCTCTTCCCCTTTCATTTTTTCCCCTCTGTGTATGTCCTGGTGATCTTGACAAATTTGGAAAATATTAGGCCAAGTACATCTTCTTTGTAGCAGCCTATTCCCCAGAATGCCATATTGTCATACTTTATTTTTGGTTGGTTAGAGAGAAGTATAGTAGTAAATCTATATGTGTGCTGTGACATCCAGCAGTATTAAAGGCTGAGATTTAAAGAGAGGCCTGAAAGACTTAGTAGTTGGTGCCTGTAGAAAGCCAAAAAGAGCTGCGTGCCTTACTGGAAATTTCAGGCGAACTGTGTTAGAGTGCAGTATATTACAGTGACCCCAGCTACAAATCCATTTCAGCTGGAGATAAAGGGAGAAGGGATAATGCTGGAGAAAATGTTTACAATCCTGTGTATTAACAAATACTAAGAGAGGGGTTTGGAGTTGCTTATTTATTTTGATTTCAGTGTTCTCAGTTTCTCAGGTTTCTGGAAAATTGCATTTCCTTCCTAATAGCATTGCTCATTAACTAATTGGTTGGGCATTTAGTTAATGGCCTGAAGAATATACAGGTAAATACAGAACAGTTAGAAAAGGCTAAATTTGGTTATAAGAGTGCATTTAATTTTTAAGAAACTAAACTCCAAGGTCTTTCATGTAGCTGAACACATCACTATTCATGAATGCAGTATTTGACAGATAGAGAAGTTATCAGTATTTTATAGTCAGGTAAACATAAATATGCACAAATGCTTTATCAGGGAATAGCTGTCTAATTTTTAAAAGTGGAAACAATATAAATGAAAACATAATTGAGTAAACCCCAGAAATTTACATTGAGCTCCTTTTCGTTAGGCTGGATAGTACTTTACCCTCTGAGGAATGCCAGTGAAAATAGTGTAAGGGTTTTCACTGGAAAATATTAATGAGATTAAGGACAAAACCTTCTGTAGTCACATTTATTCCTTATCCAGTTTATTTGTATAACCATTAGTTTTTTAATATGGAAATTCATGGAAAAGAAGATAAATTAATCACCAGTACTAATGACAATGGTTGCCTGTGCACTACCGAAACCCTCCTTTCGAGTATAAGCTGTCACTCTCTCAGGCCAGGGACAGAAATAGCTCTGTGTGACTCCCGTGAGCAGTCGCGCAGCACAGGGCATGGATCACCACTGGCACTTTGGTCAGTAATCAGTGTGAAGAGTTTGCAAGCGATCCTCTGGCTGAAATATGTTCCCCTAAAGCATTTGTCTTGAGAAATTTGAATATAATCAAATGGGGAAAAAGAAATTCAAAGCCTGTTTCCATATTACTGGGTAAATGAAAATAAAATGGTGGTGGTGCATTTCTCGGACCATGGGATGCCCTGTTGTAAACTGAAGACGGCGGACCTTGATTGATTTGGGGCTTCATGTAATGAAAAGCATTTAACAGTTCACTGCATTGCAGATGATTTAGCTAATTCTAACATTATGGCAGTAACAGTAAACTTTCTTTTTGAAGTCACAGAGAGGGAGAAGGGAATGGGGGTCCTGGGGAAAAAGAATCTTGAAATCGAGGCTTGGCAAACGCCCCTTTTCATTTACTTTCTGGAGAAACTGCAGCAGGGACCACAGCTACAGCTTGATGTGCACTGAACTGCATTGCTTGGGAGGAACCCACGTAAGGCCCATGTCATGCAATGAGCTAGCAGTTAAGAGCCAGAATTGTTTTTCCTTCCAGACAACAGTTCACATTGATGCTGCTGCTGAAGAAGACATACTGCGGTGTCTTCTAACCTAGACCCAAATTTGCATTTCTTTGTCAAAATCCATGGTTAAAGATTTTGAGGCAGTATGTGTGGCCAGTTCTATAGAAACCTTGATCAATGCACCAGCTCAACCCTTTGAGATGCTTCTGCTCTAAGTAGACGGAGAAGTTTGTTTCTGTGTTTCAAAACCTAATTGCTAAGTGAAACTACTTGAATAAACAGGTTTCAGGGCCAGAAAAGGTTCATAATCATGATTATCTGGTAAGAGATTGTACAAAGATAATGCTGATGTTAATTCTAACAAGTAAATATGTCTTTATACAGAGCAAGGTGAATTTGTGGACTTCCCTCCTGCAAGATGCTATCAGGAAAAGCAGTGAAGTTGGATGTCTGAAACAGATGAAGATGATTTTCTGGACATCGGTACACCAGTAAGTGCTGTAAGTCATTTGCAAGCTGGGGAAGGAGAGCCAAAAATCACATTTTAAGACATAAATGATGCCTGAGCAGAATTATTTAAAACTCTGTCTCCTCAGACAGAAACGCTGAACAGTGGCAAGTGCATTTCATGGTGTGGCACCGCCGAGCGTGAGCCGGCGTGGAGGCTGGAGCTGGGGCAGGTGAGCTGATCCGCTGTGAGAAATCCTGTATCCACAGCAGCACTCTCCTTGTAGTCTCTAGGGCTTTACATAGAAGACGTTTCCTACATATTAGAATGCAGTGTTTGGTATTTTCAATTACACAGGATTAAAGGCAGTCCCAGTGAAAAGGATTATGAACTGGGAACTGCCTAGCTGTTTTCAGTGAGTATTTACCAGCCAGGTGAGCCAGGCAGCTCTTCGCCTGGTCCAGGGTATAGAAGATAAAACAAGAGGAGAAAGGAAGGGAAATATTCTCCAGTAATTTGGGGGGAGGAGAGGGGCGGAAGGAACCCCACACACCTTCCAGCTCGCACTGAATCTAATTGCCAGTGGAAGAGTTGAGAGCTGGTAGGTGTGAATCCCACAAGGGCCCGCTGTAATTAAGCATCCTGTAAGGTGAGGAGGGGTGTGAGCACTGCCATAAGCTCAGCAGCAGCGTCTGCATCAGCTCCCCCCCTCCTCCCCCGGATACCCTTTGGAAATCTACAGCGTGTTTTGTGTTTGTTTCAGAGCCAGGAACAAATGCTGGCAAATGCAAGGGTGTTAAATGTTGGCCAACCTATCCCAACATGCCCTACAAGGCACTGAAGGGAATATTACTCTAAGTGGATGATGAGCTCAGTTCAGAGGCTGCTAAGTTAAAGCTTATTACCCTCATTAAGAGGTGTGTGTAATGTGGTTTTGGGCTTCTGATATGGGAAAAACAACATTTTCCAAATGTTTTGTTGTCCTGTCTATTATGTTTGCAGGGGGATTCAGTTTCTGTTTTGCACTGGGTCAAATTCAGCCCAGAGATAAATTTCTTCACAAAGTTTAGAGTTTGTGATTGCCTCTGTGAAGGCAGAGGCTGAGTCTGGGGCAATGTGGTTTCTCAGAACCAGGAGGGGTTTCCCTGGGAACAGAGGGAGAACAAGGAGCAGGGTACAGAGATGTTCACATGCTTCTGCTGGGAACAAGCCCCGCACTGAGAGCACTGGGTCTAAAACACAGAGCCAGGCAGGTGTCTCTGCCCTGTGCTCCCCGGAGCTCTGCGTGCCAGGAGATCGGGTTGTGTTGCTCCCAGCAGGGTGTAAATGCAAAGAGATGGCTCGGGTTCAGCTTTCTATGCAATTTAATCAGCCGCGCAGAACCAGGAGTGCCGGGGCGGGCAGTGCAGCATCAGGGAGCAGTTTAGATTCACCAGATATTATTAGCTGGAGCTCAGGACTGGCTCTGCAGGACTGGGCTAGTTCACACAAGAAGACTTGAGTGTCTCTGCCGTGTGCTCCTCATCATCTCCATTTTCTGTGTTTTTTCCTTTATCTGGGGTACCACAGCTCCTCCCAATGATGGAGCATTGGCTTTCTAGTCAGCTTTAATCTCTAGCTGTCTTCGGAGGGTCAGGTCAGGAGAGGTTTGAGGTCCTCAGCCCTGAAGTGAAGCCCTCCCTGCTTCAGACAGGGCTGCAATTGAAACCAGCTGATTCCAAGTTCCTTGCAAACATTTCCATTTCAAACCACTGAAGTTTTATGTCTTCCTAGTAAATTTTTTTCTTAAGCCTCATAAATCTCATAAAGATCTGGAACAGCTAGTAAATTTGGCCATTCAGATACACGTTTTCCAGTAAAGAGGATAATGATTGCTGTTTCTGATGCCACCTCCCCTCCCCACCCCTCAGCCCTAGGAGTTCACCTCTTGCTGCTTGCACGCAAATTGGGCCACGCTGAGAAAGGCAATGCGTACAGGTCCCATCTGCACAAGGGATGGAGGAGTTGCTGGACCTCTGCTAGCTTTGTCACTGCCCCTATATGCGACCTCAACAAAATCATTTGTCCTCCGCACTCCTCAGATGAGAAGAAATAGACTGATGCTCACCTGCTCAGAGGGTTGGGAATCTCACTCGATTCAGGCTGTACAGTGTGCGTTCGCAATGGGAAGCTGCAGAACTCCAGGCTAGGGATCCCTCTCCCAAAGTCCCCACTGAGTGCAGCATGGGAGAGGTCTGTGCTGTCAGTGGTGGCACAGCCTCAGTGCCCCCTACTCCCTTGTCCCTGTGCAAATTTGCTTGTGGCAGTGCCCAGGAGGGCTCCGAGCTGCGGTTGTCTCTAGTCCCTGGCACAATCCAGAGAGGAAGCTTTCTGCCTCCTTCCCGTTGCACTGATGGCAAGCCCAGCCAAGTCTCTCAGGCTTGGATTTCCAGGTAGGCTTGAAAGAACATGAACCCAAGGACAATTTAAACCCAAGACTTCTCAGACTTCCATTGGAAATGCCAGGCAAAAGTGCTGAAGATATTTAGAAAAACATATTATAGAAATAGAAAATTGTAAGCATATTTTCCATTTTATTTGTTGTCTCCCAAATCCAAACAAGCTTATTTCCTTTCCTGCGATGCTGCTTTTGATAATCTCGTGCCAAAGACACTGAATCTGTTCCTATTGCTGTCAATAGCAAGACGCCTGTTGCTTTTAATGGTTCAGCTATTAAAACACCGCATCCCAGTTGTCTGGCTGTGAGTAATCCCAAGATATTGCAGTGACAATATGGAACCTTTTTCCTCTCTGAATGTTTCTCTGCAAAGTTTGACCATTTTGGCTGGGATAAAACATGTGTCTATCTGGGATTCTTTCCAAGGATGAGATTTTGACAGCTGTGCTCGTGTTGGCAAAAATCCTGACATCTTGTGCTTCGTTGAAATAGCAGATTCTTAGTGGAGAGGGGTGGGAATCCGATTTCATAGATGAACACTTATGAATTGAAGACTGTGAGCCTGGCTTAGCTCTTTTCACTTGGGGGAAGAGGTTGAACCCATCCTCTGGGAACAGGGTGGAGCCTGCCTTTCTTCCCATCCCCACCTGTGGGCACAGATGGCCGGTGGGCAGTGGGGCTGATGGGAGCCCTCTGTACCTCTGCCAGCTCCGTGCAGCAGTTTGGGACATGCCTTGGACTGCACCCATGGAAGTGGGTGTCAGCCTGTTTGGAGTGCACGCCTAACGATTTTCATTTACGTATTAGGTGTTTGGGCATGAATGGTGGGTGGTGTTAACTCACTTTCAATGAAAATCCACCTTTGCGGCCATGATCAAAGCTTGGCCTATTATTTATGCCAGATAGCTTGTGAAAAAACAAAGCCGTGGTAGAGGTTGAAATAGCCTGTTTTGGGGTGTTTATTGTTACTATTACTATTATGATGATTGAGTGGTTTTTTGTTTGGTTTTTGCTAGAATCTCCATCTTGAACTGGAGAAATATTTCTCACAAAAGCTGTAATTATTCAAAGCCAATACATTTCTGCAGTAACCTTCAGTCTGATGAACTGTCATTTTTCTGATGAAAAATCACTTATTTGGAGACGAGAATTCCTATTATCTCAACAAATAGGGAATGGTGGCACAGAAAATGGTGTCACAAGGTCACCCAGGAGCTCCATATCAGAGCCAAGGATAAACTGGAACAGGTCGGATGGAAGGTCATCAAAAAGTTTTCGGAAGGTGTTTTCCAAATATTATATTTATTTCATACTTTCCAGTGGCCAGATAGTTCCTTTATATTTTACCAAGAGAAACAAAAATTCACAAGGTTTCAAAAACCATGTCAACAATAATATTCCATTTCTGGTATTTCACTGAAAAACAAGGAAAAAATATTTTGTAAAATGTAAACAAGATAGTAGCCAAACAACAAAACCCCAAACAAAACATACCTCCCGATGAAAACAATTCAGTTTTGCTTAGGAAGGATTGTAGCTTAGGGTTAGACACACAAAATCAGACGTTCACGGCTTTCATCCATGCTAAATGTGAGGTCTTTTACATTACTTTAACTTTCAAGGAAAACCAGCTAAACTGGCTCAAATTCATACTTGCTGTGCGTTAAGTGATGCACACAGACATTTCCCCCACATCAGCAAGCACTTGGGTAGCCTTTTCATGTGTTTAAGCCCTCAAGCTTATCTTAAAGATTTGGGAGGCTGTAGGTCTCTGTTATATGATAGATGGGTCAGATTTGAAAGGGTTAAATGTGGGACAGTCCCAGAACAAGAAATGGTGTGTGTGGGGGGGGTCACTGCACGCTGTGCTGTGATTGCAGTTGAGCGCGCGGATGAACTAGAGGTGAGCTCTGAGCACCTACTATTTATCTACACATAACCCAGCGTGTCAGCTGAGCGTCCAGCAAAGTGACCAGCAGCTACAAAATTACATGGGAAAAACTGTACCCCGTGCGCTTTGCTTATGGGAGATGGGGTTGAGGAGTATAATAAAGGATGCTCTGTATTAACTGGGATGTTTGGTAAGCGTGGCACTGACCGATGACCTTAGAGGCCCTTTCAAAGTCATGCCTTAATGACAAGCTCTCCCTTCCTCTCCCACTCATTTCTTGAAAACTAGGGCAAATATTAGCACATCTGTGAGTGTTGGGCTGCTGTGTTTAGAGTACTTCTAGCACCCGTGTTAGCTTGATTAAAACTAACATGACCGTTTCTGCACTGAGAAATGCCAGTGGCATGTCTACCATAAATTAAACTGAAATTCCATCTTTAAGTTGTCTTATAGTTCTGCGGCAGATCTGTTTACTCTGGAATGGGATAAGGCAGATGTCTTCATCTTTGCTGATTCTTAACAGGTCACAGGCATTGACTTTAAATAACTAAAAGCCTTTAAAATAATTTTAAAACATGCTTTCCCCTCTTCTACAGACTTTAACCTTTAGTTGGCCTTAACCAGAAACATCCAGGATAATGTGATTCTAAAACAGACCCGTCATAAACCAAACAGCAGCTTTAAATATATAGTGTGATCATTACCTGAAACCAGTGAAGAGGTTGGAATAATTATTGCTCATGTTTACACTTCTGTATCTCAGTGGGTTATGTTCAGTCCCTTAATGATGATGATTAAAAACATACTGGAAACACGTAGTAATTAGAGAGAGCACTTACCGTGATTCTGAGAGCACAGAGGTAGCTTTGAAGTGGAACTGGACACAGTTACCACTGCCAAAACATTGCGAGAGCTGAGAGCACTGTGCAGCAGGTTGTCGGTAATTGTACGTACGATAATGTGTCCGCTTTGGCACAGGCAATACCTGCCGTCAGCACCAACCTTCTAATCGCTGCTGGTACCTCAGTGGGGCTTTTGCCACTCGCAAAAGGAGCAGGTAGATGGTGGGTGAAATGCTCCGCTTCTTAATTTACCTAAAGCCAAAGTTGAACTTGGGTTTGTTTCTCTGTAGGGGACTTTTTGGAGAGCGAGGCGGTGTTTAGGAAGAGGGAAGGAGAAGGAAGTCTGAGGTGGCAACAGAGAGTGGGCACTGGTTCAGGCGCTTTGCCCTGCCAAGGTTTCAATGTGGGTTCTGACATGAAAGGGAGTTCTCCAGCAACGAGCTGCAAACCTCATGTTTTGGGAGCGTTTCTGTGGGTGAGGGATAGGGGCATGTATTGTGGAATGTATTCCTTTGTTTTTCCCATTTAAACAAACAGAAATAACTCTTATTATTAGAGATGGGAGGAATGATGAGGCTTATGCTGTAAAATCATGTTTGCTGGAAAAGTTGTCCTGTTTTCCATTGCTTAATCTCAGCTGAAAAGGGAGGGCATGAAGGTTGGAGAGAAGACAGCTACTTTCTTGGGAGTATTTTTATGAGCATTAGAGACGAGCCCTCTCAGGAGGGAGCAATTTAGCAGGATGTAAAGAAAGCAGAGGAAGAAACAGGTGCTGCCCAGCGTTCCCTGGCATTCAAAGGGACTCAATTTTGATCACTGTCTTTCAATTTTTTACGCCATATCTCTTGGTAGTTTGTCTGAAAACCCAAATGAGTGTCTGTCCCCATGCTGCTACCATAGAGACCTACCTGCTTACAGCACACGTCTCCCATTTTGGTGGTGTTCCTGTCTCCGTAATGTCCCCGTGGACAATATTATGATCCTGCCTGTTACTCAGACCCTTGAACGTTGTCTTCGGCTCAGATGTCTCTCTTGCTTCATGCCTCCAGGAAGTGTCGAACTCTTGCCACTTGTTTCTGCGTAGCCTCTCTAAAATACTGCCACTTCTGTCCCCCTTTGTGGCTCGCGTGCTTGCTCAGGCTGTCATTATCGTGCTCCTCAATCGTTATCACAACGTTGCTAATTCTGGCCTTGGCAAATCCAATCTCACCCTGTTCATGCGTGTTCCTTATGCTGCAAAAAAAGCTCATTTGCTTTGCCGTCACCCCTCTCATTGCATCTCTCTTGCAAGTCTCTGCACTTGATTATATCAAGAATAATCTGCTTGTCTTTGCTCCCAAGGGCTTTCATGGCCTTTCTCCACCCAATATAGTATTTTTCTTCTGTGGTTAAGATGTCAGTTTTGGCCTCTGATCAGCCCACTGTGCCACTCTCTTTTGCCCAGTTTTTAAAATTTGGAAGCAACTGCACGTGTTTTCCTGTGCTGTTAAAGCATGCTGCCCCACGAAGGCAATCCTCAGGTGCTATGGTAATACAGAACAATAACAATAATTAAAAAAGCAAACATTAACGGCACCATGTGCTCTTGCCACTGGTGTGTTGTTACCTTTGTGATACTGAACAAGCACCGATCCTGGAGAAAACCGATGCGTTTTCCTTGCTTCCAGAAAAGCGTGGAGGAGTGGATTCTCCTCCCTACTCCATGCCTCTTGCACAGGGCCCTGTCACTGCTCCATTGGCCATTAAAATGAAGGTGAAAGGATGGCAAATGGTGGGACCAGCGTTCTGCAATTCCACTTTTGGGTCTTCTGACCTCTCTGTTCAGAAATCACTGCCAGTTGGTAGATAGTTTGGGGGACTTGCAGAAAATGAGCTGGAGTTTGTTTATGAGAAGAGACAGAGCAATGTCATGGGTCCACATTCGATTCCACTCTTGTGTCCTTGCTGGGCTGTTCACTGGAGAAGGCTGTCGTTGCACGTGGAGTCCAGGGTGCCCTCTCTCCAGTTCTGGCTTGTGCAGGGTAGGATCAAATGCGTTCTGATAGGGCTTTGCAGCGCGCTCTGCAGCGATATTCCAGCCCACAGTCTCCTAGAGCTGCCAGCCACGTGAAACCATTGTGAACAATGGACTTAAATCCATTTTCTAAATGGAGTTTTGCCTGTGAAAAAAAATAAAAAAATTGAATGCCAAAATGTCAGGCTGCAAACCCAGCTGCCGAGCAATTCTTTTTCCTGTGAGAAGGAAGAACTCTGGTGAAAACCAAAAAAAATATAATAATCCAGCCCTGTGTCGGGAACAAAGGTCGCTGCCTCTGCAGCAGCCAAGTGTGTAGCCCAAGGCCAGGCAACATCTTGAGCCTTCTACCGTGGCTTTGGGACCTTTTACAAAAGCTGGGCACATTTCCAGCGCTGAGCTGTAAGAAGGACAGTTGACCCATGTTGCACCTGGGGCATCTCGGCCTTATTTCAGTTTCACATAAGGCTTTGTCTAGGATTATTTTATTTAATGGGCTTTTTTTTTTTTTTTCTGGTTATACTGTCACAGGAAATTCTCACTGTTCTATTACTTTTTTCCTGTTGGAACTAGCCTTAAAATAAAATGAATAAATAAATATATATGCATACATATAAAAATGCGCAGACAGGAAAGCTATTCAGATCTGGAGAGGCCTTGATAACGCTGCTGATGAGGTTGCCAGCTTTCCCTGAGCCTGAGCTGAACAATTCCCCACCACCTCCCCAACCCTTGGGAACTTAAGTGATGGTAGCTGTGAAGCTTCTAATTCTGACTACAGGTGTTTGGTTTGAAAGACACCACATGCCATGTTGTAATCTCATTTAGGAAAAAGGTAATTAAATAAAAATATAGATGCGTTACAGTCACAGTTCCTGAACATCTGAAATGCCCGCCGGTTTAAAAAAGGTAGGGAATAAATCTCTCTAAAGGAGCACTATCCTCTTGTCTTTTGCAATATTATCCAGTATTAGTATTTCAAATTAGAAAAAAAAAAGAGGAGAGAGAGAGTTTCGAATGTCAACAACTGCTCTTAACCATCTCTTTACAGCAGGAACATTGTGTTTAAAAACAAACAAGATAGGAATGCCTAAACTCCCCTCATTCTGCTGCTCTGCATGTCCAAATATTCCTGCTAGTGTTTACTTGTTGCACATTCTGCTCCATCTTTACTGTTTAGCACCATTTTCTTAAGGTACGGTAAATTATGAAAACTATTCCTGTGGCACAAAGTAGTAGCTAGAGCTGCTCTGCTTTGTCCTAAGAAATTGGATAGTCGCTGATCTTGCTGTTTTGAATATTTAACTTGAAATGTCAAAATGCCAGTATATTCTGTATAAATTGCATGAAAACATTATGGTGAAAAAGGTTAGCCGTGGACTATTCTCTCTTCAGTAGTAATGATGATTGTAGTAATGATAACAATAAGCTAACTGCGGGATTCATCTGGTCTCAGTCCAGCAAAATATTTAATCCCGTGCTTAACTTTTTAAGCATATGTGCATTCCTGTTCATCAGAGTTAAGCATATGCTTTAGCTCTTTGCTCTTCCGCTGCTGGCTTCCAGCACGTGCTGCTTCGGTTTTTTGTTTGTTTGTTTGAGATGTGCTATTTCTGTTTTGATGGGCTGGAATAAACCTTTGGAATTAGCAAACGATGAAGAATGGCTAATATATTAATTATCCAGTATAATTTTGGGGGGTTGCAGCAACAGCTAAGTGGTGTTAGCCTGCTTGTTGATGACATATTGTGCATGTTGGTTTCTCCTTGCCACTGTTTAACCCTTTTTCTGTAGTGCTACCTGAGGGAAGGAGATCCTCAGCTGTGAGTGGAGACTCTTGGCCTTGGAGGAAGAATATGAAGGTACCAAGCCTGGTAATATTATAGTGAATCTTTCCAGTAACACTTGGGGGTTCTCCTAAAGCCTGAGCTCTTGTACCCTTGCTATGTCTTTGAACTCTCACTTTTAATACACAAAAAATAACCCCCGGGGCATTTCTTCTTTATAGAGGTCAAACCCACACATTTCTAGTCTTCGTGGTGTGTGGTGGAAGAGAGCTTGAAACATGATGTGGTTATTATGTTCTAGGCTCCAAAATCAAAAAGAAAATAAAATGTCCCCTACATTTATTACTGTTTTTTCATGATTTTCAGGCCAATTTCAAGCCTTCCTGAGGCCTGACAGGTTTTGAGCACTTAGTTCTGGCAATTTCTTGAGCTCCTGAAGCCTAGCTTATGAGGAATCAGATTTTTATTGAACTTTTTAGAAAATGCAACTTTCCTTGCTGTGCCAAGCATTATAGAAACACCACATGAGAGAGGGTCGAGGCTTTAAAGTCTGGACAATCTAAAACGATTGCCAAAGAGTAGGAACTAGAACTGCAATGGGTTTTGTCATCTCAGAGCCCATTTTGCAGCATTCACGTAGGAGCAGAGCCCCAGCACAGCACCCAGCTCCTTGTGGGTCTGAGTTTCAGGCTGCCGGAGGGTTTCTTGGGCTGCTGTGGTGTCAGCACGTGTGGGGATGCCACATGCCTGTGCGTGCAGCCATGTGAGAGCACCAGGAGCAGGGGGAGCAGAGATTCCCAGCAGACCCCTGAGAGCACCCACTTTCCAATTGGACTCATTGGATTATTATTTAATGTGTGCAAAATACATGAGAATCCTGCCATTGTCTCAACTGGTCTTTGAATCAGGGGCTCTTAAACAGAGGATATGCTATTCTTCTTTTGTTCCACATTCCCATAGTACTCTTAAAAGAAAAGGGGAAAAAAACCAACCTAACCAAAACCCAAACCTGAAACGTGATGTCAGTTTTACCCTGAACGCCAGGGGTGGAAGGGATGGTTAGCCAAGATTCAAGTCCTTGGCTTTGCAATTTCTTTGTGTAAGTTATGGCTGTATGTCAGTAGCAGTAAGCAATGCAAAATGCACTAGCTAAACTGGTGTTCTGTTCGATTGCCTGCGGCCCCAACTGAAATTTAATAAGCAAATGTAAGATTTTAGTGCTTTGGAATGGAAACTTTATGGTAACTTCTTTCTGCAGCCCCTTTTAAAGTGATGGATCACGTGTATGGTTTGTGCAGTGCACCTTGGATGCTGAAGCCAGTTCTGCTGCTGTGTCCTACCCTTTCTCTCTGGGTAGGATGGTGTCAGCGTGGTACCGTGCCTGGTTGTTGCAGGGAGGTGTCAGGCCAGACTGTGTGAAGCCAAGGTCTTCCTCTCACAGGCTGGAGCCGTGTGAATCTTCAGGTCACCAAGCAAGAGAGGGTTGAATACAATTATGGGTGGAGTATCTTCCCTGCAGCTCCCATTCACGTAGTTTCTGATGCTAATGGCTAAGGCGGGTGGGGGAATCTCTACTGGAGGCTTTTTTTAAGTCAGAGATTACCAAATCATGTTTGGGGATGGCTTATGGAGAGTAGATCCTGGCTTGGGGCAGGGGAGACTTCTCCCAGTGCTTTTTGTTCTTACTCTGTGGGTCATTCTTCAGCTTTCAAAACACAGAAGTCTTCTTAGGGTTGGACTAGATGATCTCTGAAGGTCCCTTCCAATCCCTACCATTGTGTGATTCTATGGTATTCTTCAATTTTTTATTTTTTTTCAAGACACACTCATTTATTGCTCAAGGAGTTGCCTGTCAGAGCACGTTTGACTCACCAGTGAGGACGCAGAACCCTCTTATGGGAAATGAGGAAAAAAAAGCTCCTAATTTTAAACATCCAGTGCCTCTGTTACCTGCACAACAGTAGGTGAGGAATGCATGCTCTCCTCTGTTGCCAGCTTGTGTTTTGCTGTAGCTGATATTTACAGTTTCTTCATTATGATGGTTCATGGAGACTTGTTGTAAGCTGTTCCTCATCTCTCTCCAAGCATGAAAATCTAGTCTTGAGGGTTGTGTTTGGGATCAGATCATATCAGTAGCTGTTGGCAGGAATGCACTGAGATGGCAAAGGGAGCTTTATTCTTTCCCAAGCTCCCTACCACTCTTTCCCCCTAGTACCAGCTGGTACAGCCCATTTGTCTGGGATTTTCTGCACGCTAATCAATACCTGCAGCATCCATTGCTGTCTTTAGGAGGTGAGGAGGCTGAACAACTCTCAAGAAATGCTTAGCATCTTGAATTCAGGATAACCAGAAAAAAAAGAAAAGATCCTCTTTACCTTGCACAACTGACTATTCCAGCTTTATTCCTAAGAGCACATGCAGATGGTGTGCAAATGTCCAGTCAAACGTGGAGACCCCTCCCCGGGGACACACATAAAAGCCAGCTCTGATTCTTATGCTCTTTGGGTACTTCTTGTATGCTTTTCCTGGGTTAAGGCCCAAGATGAGGTTGTCTCACTGTGCATATTCAGACACTATTACTGAGGACAGAAATTACGTATACTCTGTTTCAAAAGCTGTGTCTCTGTATCTGTAAAGTCTGTAGAGTTCAACCAGTGAAAGGTCCCCCATGATAATAATCCACGATTCATTCCTCTAGCCTTCTCACGCGTGTGTTTATTTCTGTTTGCTCCTTTCTTTTTTGCAGATGGCAGATAAATCTTGTCAGTGCTTTTTTGGCTTTGCAGCCTTTTCTCAATCATCTTTCCTTTTGTATCTCCAGCAATGTGCAAATCTGATGGCTTGCTATTTCTGCTAAGCATATTTCTTTTCCATGCTGTCTCATTGTCTAATTCTTGTGCTTTTTTGCTGGGTGAAAGAAGAGACAGATTTCCAGTAGGCAAAAAATAAACCATCCCCAGCTCATGAAAGAAATAACCCCTTTTTAATCACTGCTATAAAATGTAATAGTTTGATGTGAATTACTTGTAAAGGTTGGAAGACTGACCAATAGATCCCTGAGAAGCATCTTTTGATGTGTCTGTTGGATCAATTGGAATTGTATTGCACACGAGGAGAACAATACTGCACAAGCACTTGAAGTGGAGCGAACACAGATGACATTTTTATTCATTCTCAGCCAGATTGCTTGGTATTGTGTCCTTTCTGTGAAAAATGACACTCTGGCAACAGGCCACTGACTGCAAAACAAGTTGGCATGGGCCTCCTGTTTGTCTCAGCCTGAGCTGAGCGTCACCAGAGATGCCAGACTGCTAGCCACAAGCTGAGAGTGTTAAAGCACCATATTTCTATAATCAGCACCTCTCTGCCATTTTTGGTGGAAAATACTCGAGGGAGGAGGGCTAGTTCTTGACTGTTTCAATCTTTGGTGTCATCAGCAATGGTACTTTGTGCTCCCCTTGGTGAGAGCATTACCTCTCCTGGCTGAGAACCACTGGCAAGCTTGGCGCAGTCTACCCAACTCTAAACAAATTATTTTTCATAGCTTCTGATTCTGTACTTTCCATCTGCATTTTTTTTTCTTGCATCTTAAGTGGAATTTTTGAAAGCCTCCAGGTGATTAGGAAGACAAATCTGATTAACATGCAGTTTGAATTGAACCACCATCGGTACTGCAGGGGGTACCCACGTAGACAAAACACCACAGATCTCCCTTTCCCTGGACAAGGTGACACTGATCTGTGGGTTCTATTGTAACTGGGGTCTTGGTATCAAAACTGGGTGCAATACTGGGGCGTTTCCACCATTATCCAATACTCCATATCATAAATCATCTTTCCAGGATGCCTGCGAGGTCTTTCTGACTTCTAAGAAGGTAGTTTAAATCGAGAAAGTGGAGGAAGGTTGTCCTCTTCAAAGCACAACAGTTTAACTATTGATTTCATAGAATTCCCAGGTATTTTAGTCAAGTTAAAGGTTTTTTTTCCACTCAAGTAGGAGTGTGGTAAGATATACAACAGCCACCACAGAGCACTAGGAGACACTGGACTGAAAAACTGGGTGTGAATTTCTGTTCTGCCTGCTGGAACCAGGCTCTCCCTGTGCCTACTGCTGTGGAGTGGGTATTTCCCTAAGTAAAATAGTTGTTTTTTTGTGAAGTAAGGACAATATCTTTGCTTTCAGCTCTGATGCAGCGTGACACGTACAGTGGGACCTGTCATAATTCATGAAGTCAGTTCTGTTTCACTGTTAATAAGTCCTTAATCAAGTCATTTGTTTCATCTGGGATGTCACATTTAGCAGTGGATTGTGAAATGCTCGAAAACTGGAATCATAGGAGAATTATTTAATGCTAAGTGTTATCCACATCATATCTGAAGCTGGAACATGCCAAGAAAGCATCCTTCACATTTTGCAACTAATATATCCGAGCTTTCAGGATCAATTGTGAATTGGCTGGGTATGTACACCATTTCTCTCTGTTTGTGTGTGGCATAATATTATATGCTGTATTCTGCAACTCATTCTCACATTGCTTTTCTGTTACCTGTTTTCTATGGCTGGTTCTTTTGCTTTATAAAATAATACTGTGCAACATTGAACTAGTCACTTTGAACCAAGACTGGCACTTTAAATCCAACAGAAAATAACTGAAATTTTAAGCTAGTAGTCTTCATTCTAGTCTGTTTGTGATATGTAAGGAAAAAGAAGAGGTTTGAGCCAAGCAGCTGCTGGTGGGATTAAGTGGGAAGCTATTCAGAGAGACCAGGTTTATGATTATCATCTCCTGTTCTTGATGTTGTCTTCAAGAGGAACAGAGCTAAGGGCTAAAATTCTATCTTTAATATCTAGTTCCTGTAAGACTTTTCCATTTGCAAGGAAGATAAGGAAGCCATAGTGAACTCATGGCAAATATTGTCCCAATGCATTTTCCTTCTTTATTTAAATTACAGTTAATGTTGTGCAATTTTTTTCTTACAAGCTTGTTTCTGTCTGGAAATAGGTATGTTACATTCTGTCAGCGATAATAAAAGCATACCTGTATGTGTGACATATGTTGCTATACAGCAATGTCATTATGTACAGAATTTCTGCAGAGTGAGATGCTGAAAAGTCATTTTTTTGCCTTAGGGAACCACTTGCATTTATATTATAAATCTGTCTTACTGTTGCATCCTTCTTGTGAACCAGACCCCTTGTGGTAGGTACTGTGAAGACACAGAAGGAGTAGTCCTGGTCATATCTGTGAGGAAAACATTTTGGTTTGGAGTTTTTCCCAGTTTCTGTCCCGGAATACTCAGTACAGAAAGGTGTAAAAAGGGAATTATAAAATATTTATTCAGATTTTATTTTGCATTTCCACAGGCTCTGTCAAAATGAATCCTTCCCAGTTCCAACCAGTTCATCAGAAATACTAAATGTTTTAAGGATCCATGTTTTCTGCATAAATTTTGTGTTCTCCTAAAAGCTATTTTTCACTATAAAATGTTTTATTTGAATTTGGTCCAAGTCATAATGAGTGCTGGAGCAATTAAAGTATCAGCCACTATAAGAAGTCTTGGGAGCACAGGAGACAGATAGGATCAGGGCTTAAGCTACTGAAATACCTTTTATGAGAAATAAAGATTTCACAAACCTCCGTTTCAAACAAAGAAGTTGATGTATGCTAAGCTCAAAATACTAAACTTCTCCTGCCCTCTCCCACTAAACAAATAAAGATCTATGAAATATTCAAACTTTATATCTGCAGGAAGAAAGAAAACACTTTATTTCTATTTTAAAATTTTTGGCAGGTGCTCAGATATTTATGATAATGGGATCATAAAATGACATGGAAAGGTTAGTGCGAAAGGTGTGGTGGGAATTTTGAGTATGACTTTGTAAACTGTCACATTTCTTAAATCTTAAACTTCAAATTCTAGCCAGGTTATTTGTTCAATTACATGTGCCATAGTGTAGATATTGTGGGTTAGGAAGCTCTTAAATCAATGAAGTGTTTATGTGCAGGGCTGGATTATGGCTTCATATACTGCAATCAATTAAATTCCTTTTATTTAATTCTTGTAACCATTACCCTTTAAAAAAAAAAAAAAAGAAAGAAAAAGCCTTTTAAATATTTTTCATTAACACATACTATTAAGTGGGTAAGTGCCCTAAGTATATTTTAATTTAATTTAGATTTAACAGCAACATTTTTCCCATACTAATTAAATGCCAGTTTGTTATTAAGAAAATATTTATTGAAGTTGAACTTGGTGATAGATACATATCTATCACATCACTGTTAAACCTCATTAAATAGTGTTTTAATTGCAATTTGTTTTTAATTACCATTCATTAAGCATATTATTAAATCTAAATTGCATGCTTATGAAAGACGGGTTTGCCAATATAAGTGGCTGAGGCCCTTAACTACTGCCTTACTTCTAGGTTCCCATAATTTGAGGTGTGTAGGGTGAAAGTTTGAGCTGTTTACATTAATTCTAACAGTGTGCCCTCCCTCCCTCGCTGCCTGTGCCTCCAATCTTTATTAAATAGAATTAACAGCATCTGAGCCAGTCAACAGATATAAAAGGAAAATAAAGCATGAGAAATGGTGACAAAACAGCTCTTTGGGCAAGGAAGCAAGGAGCCAGCAGGGAGGAAGCTGAAGCAAAGAGGGAAAACAGAAGTTAAACAGGGCGTTGAAACCAATTATCTAAATTAAAAGAGGTAGAGGATGGGGACTGGATGCCTAAAGGATGCAGAGCGATACGGCTAATGATTTGCAGAACTTCTGCTCTTTGGCTTAGCGTGGCAAGCCTGGCCAGGGCCAGTCACCGTTACCATCTGATGGCAGCCCAGTGGCTTTTCAGCAAAAGGAGGTGCTGGTCTTGGTCCCCGCGGTGCAGAGCTGGGCAGGTCTTGTCCCCAGGATGGGCACAGATGTGTGCTGCTGGGTGGGTGTGCAATAGCAGGTTGCAGATAATAGTTACAAAGAAAGCTCAGTGCCTTTCAGTTTTTTGTGATGTGGGGCTCTACAGTTTTTCCAGAGGCAGTGCTGCCCCCCTCTAGAAGTGCTGCTCAAATGGACAGCATTATGGGATGTGCCGCTGGCTTTTCTTAGTCATATTTGCCAGATTTAGTAGTAGTAGTCCGTGAAACTAAGGCAAGCTGAAAAATCCTGAAATAAAAGGTTATTCTTTCTAAGGATATCAGTCTTTCAACAAAAAGGCCTTATTGAGTTGTGTTTTTAAAGGCTGGATGGTTTTTTTTTATTTTAAAAGAAAAGAGTCTTTTGGAGGATTTCATCTAGGAATGATGCTTTCTTTTTGCCAGAACGGAGGAAAAGCTGGGAAGATGGGTGTGAGGGTGCTCTTCTGGTGGAGACCAGCTCCCCATAAACAGTGAGCAAAGTGGAGAACTGTTCCCAAGGCAGATGGGACAAAAGGCATAGTCCCTTATGCTGCAGTGTTGGCATCCTCTAGGATGCCAGTGTCAGACCCTGTCAGAGCGCTCTGGGGGGAATTAATGGGGCTGGGGGGTCGTTGGGCAATGCCATAGGCAGCTGTATGATGGAAATATCTGAAGTAGCCCGAGGTATTGCAGACTTTCCCATGGGCTGGATAAGGAAACACGGTTAGGCTCTGCACATTGACACTCCTGGCTCTGGTTCTCCTTGCACTGAGGGTGGTTTTGTGCCAGGTTATCTCCATTGACTTCAATGGATTATCTCCAATTCACAGTGCAGTTTAAATCAGATGCAGGATTTCTTTTCTCCTCTTTCCAATTCATGAATCTCTTTCAAAACCATCTGTACCAGATGTTACAACTGTAAACAAATCATCCTGGCAAACCAAAGTATATTCTCATATATCTGTGTCACAGTAGGCGAAGGTCCTAGCATTGGTGCCTCTATCTGCCTCTGGGTCTTCTGCTCATAAAACATTAGTTATACAAAGTTTTTTTTGGCAGATGGGTATTTTCCATGAAAAAGCCATTTCCATTCCAATACAACAGTGCTTTTATATGGACTGTTTCTGTCTGTGTTGCGCAACCCTTTTGCACAATGATTCATTATGCTATCTTGCTTCTTGATATGCTGAATCATGGGATGACACTTTGCCAGCTTCTTTGTATGCCAACAAAAACTTGCTCATGTTTCAAAGATAGAGAAGGCTGCAGAAATCACTACAGTGCAGGGAGCCCGAACATTTGGCTGAGGGAAGTTCTCAGCAGGCTTTAAACTCCTCCACATGGGTGGGGAAGTTATCTTTCAGCTCCTGCTCTCTTTGGATGGCTGTAGGAAATTGCATATGGCTTCCACTTGTCATTAGAAAGCTGGAGAAGGCCCAGATTCCCGCTCCCTCTGAACTGATAGCAATCAGCCACGTCTGTGCTGTGGCCCCTTAACTGAGAGAACATAAATCAGTCCACCTATCCATGGAGCACCATCTGCATTCAAAGGTTTGACCTAGCAGGATCGTGGAACTGTGGAGAAGGCTTTGGAAACATCCATGTAGATACATCAGGTGGTTGCTGTGGGGTTTCCTGACCATCTTCAGCACGTTGGTGTCAGGAGGTGGCTAAATTAAACCCTTTCCTACTGCAGTACCACAACAGTATGTATTTCTCCACATGTTCTTCCATGATTCCTGGGTACACTGCTGGGTTGCAGTACAGCAGCTTAATTTCTTTAACTCAGGGGTTTGGGAATGATTTCTAACGTCTATTTTAAAAATTAATTTACTTTTTGTCAGTTATGAACGGGATCCTTGCAGAGGTAAATGATGCTTTCCCTTGGCCATTCTGGAGTTCTTCTGATTTGGTTTTATTAAGAGTTTCTAACCGTAACTATTTATCTGATCACAGAGAATTCAGAATCAACTGGGTATATTCACAGCTGTTCTGAGAAAAGGGACAAGATTTTGGTCTGAAAGGAATACATTACGCTGCTTGAAAACAGAGTTTTTAAAGGAATAACTCTTGTATTTTAAAAATGTGTTCCTATTTGAATACTGTATTGTATTTCCCAACATAGTTCAGTTTGTAGCACAGCATAGTACAATGTACCTTATGCACTTTGGACCAATCATTTGAAAAGCCATTGATTTTCCTATGGAAACACTAAATCTGAATCCCGATGAAAAATTCTAGGTTATGAAGGTGGTTTCCTAATAGACCATAAGGGTGCATTTGCACATGTGATTTTCAAGTGTAATTACTGCAACAATTTCATATACCAAAGCATCCGCTATATTTAGGTATTATTACCTGACTGGGACTTCTATAAGACCGGCAGCTTTAATGCCTTTTTTTTCCCCTCCCGTGCTTATTGCGTGCTCATATTCCATGAGAATCTGACCATGTGCAGTTAGGCTTTGATGTGAGATATAATAAATATCAGATTTTAAAGAGCAGCGTGTACATATTTGTCTGACATGCGTATGTATAGAAAAGGTCAAGGGACTTAGTGTTTTTATTCAGGGTCTTGGGTATGTGAAACATTCTTCATATGGATGCTATATTTTCTATAATATTTATATCTCTGCTTTGGTATTTCTAGTTCAGTGTCTTAGCCATTGTTAAGTGTCCTGCATTATTTTTCCATGCATTTATGTGTTTATTAGCTTATGTCTTCATTCTTTGTGTGTCACCTCCTTGCCTCTCCACCTTCTCTCATGCCCAAATGATTTTGCAGGGCTGCCCTGCCGCAGAAATGGGTCAGACCAGCTCCAAGAGCTGTAGATTGGTTGGATGGGGATCCACCTAGCAACACCACCACACTAATGCTGGATTGGGAAATTTGCCCTACAGGAGTTTGTCTTGATTAAAGGCTTCAGTCTGTCTTTGCAACACAAACATAGGAGCCCCCATGCTGCTCTCTGAAATTTACAGCGTATTTTCTTTTTACTCAAGCATATTGAAGCAGAACAGAAGAAAGGATCAAAGGTACCGTAATGTTTCTATAAACAAGTACTACTTAGTTTGGTTTTTTTTATCTTGGGTTTATTTTTTTCCAAACAAATCTTCTAGGCACATTAGGCTCAGATTTCATTTTATTGCCAAATCACCAGCTGGCAACAAAATCACATATGTCTGTGTAAATAAAGTAGATGAGAAGCTGAACAGGAGATTGGGAGATGATTCAAGCAGTCATATTGGCTTCTACACCTTAAAATTTGACTGGTTTATCTGTCTATTCAGCAATGTCCTGTACAGACCCCTTTTCAGCATGAAATACAGAATTACCCCAAGCTGAGATTTTAGTCTGTGGTTTTCCTCCCTTCTAGTGAATTTACAGGAAAACAGATAATTCTCTGGAACTATGGCCCAAAAATTCAGTTTTTGTTTGCTCATCAAGTGATGACTAATCCACTCCCTGTTACTCAAATATAGGTGTAACTCTCGTGATGACTGATATTATTATGAAGCATTTTCACTTTGAGAGCCAGATGATCCTGCCTTTGAAGGTAATGCAATTTTTTTCAATTGGCTTGAGGGTTCTCTTACCTCCTTTTTGGTATGTTTGGTATCATTTGGCAATGAATCCTCAGAATTGATTAATTTGTCTTTAAGGTCAATGTCCCTGTATAGCCCTTCACCATTTGTAGACAGGCAATGGCAATTTGTAACCTTAAATTAAGGTTTTTCATGCCACCCCATAATTCCCAGGAAAAAAAAAGGCCTGACCATTATTATTAGGCAAACATAGAAAACTTAGTCATCATCACCTTGTTTCTAAAAGCAGGTGTCTAAAAGTTCCTAAAAGCAGACTAGAGCGTCTTTTCAGACCTAGGTGACAATGAGACAAGAGTTTTCCCCATATAGTCATGAAAAAATGGGTTCCTTTTGGCTGTCCTTATGCTCCTTTTGGGTCCCTGGTGAAAGAAAACTTGAGCTTTGGATAACTCCTGAAGAATTAGGATATTTGGTCATATTGGTCTATTCAAATACATACACATCCAGGGGAGATGTGCCTTGACAGAACTGGGTAACAGGATTCCCTTTGTGAGAGCAGCGGCACAGAAACGCTGCAACAGCTTTCAAGGGTCTGTTTGCAGGGACAACTTTGCCCTCAGTCAATAAACTCAAAAAGAGATTAATTAATGAGCGGGGAAAGAGCTCCATTATCTGGGAGGTGTAGGACAGAAATGAAAGGGGTTAAGCAGCAAATAGACTTTGTTTCTTGCTAAAACTTCTTATTCCTTGCCTTTTCCCTAACATCCTCCTCTTAGGAAATGATTTTTCTGTTAATGGCTCCAATTCTGCTCTTTCTTCCTAGTGTTTCCCTTTAGTTTGTAATGGAGCCTGGGCTGTAATGTGGGGGAGAGGGGCTTCCGTTTGGGAAATATCAGTGCATACTCACTAGCTGACTTTTTTTCCCAAATTGGACAGAATAGAGAATGCTTCCTGCCCCACTCAAAATCATCTGTGTAGAAAGATAAAATGGGAGTTAACAAGGGTCAGGTTTATGACAGGGAAAGAAGGCTGCTAATGACCATTATCTGTGCCACAGGTTTAACTTCATTACTTTTGCATTAAGTTCTTAATGCCCAAAGCAATAAGCAAACTGAGTCCTGTTGAACTGTAGTAACCTAATCTTCTCTCCAAACGAAATAGAGGGGAAAGCAGAGTCATTTGACATGGCCTTTATTTCATCTTTTCTTTTCCCATCCCCCACGCACATATTAGGCATGTTGTGAATTTCCCTTTCTTCTCACAGCCTTTTTCTTTCTTCTCTTTCCTTCTTTCCTGAGCTTTTCTGGCTGTCCAGAGTGGGATTTGGTGCAGGCTTTACTCTGATGAGAGGGTTTAGGCCTTTCCGTAATAGTGGGTACAGGGTTTGTCACATGGAGGTCTATCTTGCTAATCTTTTAAAGTACAGAATTGTGGAAACTATGGCGAGAATCAAAAGCTTTTAATTTCAGAGGTAAAACAAACTTGAGCTGGCCATGACATTGTGGGTGCCAGTAAGCCATATCTAGGAGAGCGCATCTGCTGGGTGTTTTGAAGTGTGATCACACATTTGCAAGGAAAGCTGAAGGTCTTGGGTGATTATATCCCAATGTGGCTTGTGGCCATATACCAGCCTTGACTCTAACCCTTGGTTCATCATCTGCTTATTCTCCAGTTACGACCCCTGCTGACATTCATGGCTCTGAACTTGCTCCACTAGATGTGTGGACAGTTTAGGTTTAGTGAGCAAGGAACAAACACCATCAGAGGATTGAATGTAATTCATGATTTAGAATGACATCAGCGTTTCCATTGTTTCAGCTCTTTTTCTACTCACCCTCAACTTTGTCAACTAAAAAATAATTAATTGCCCTCTTCTGGTGAGACCTGCAGACTTTTGCTCTGTAGCTGGAAAAGGAAAAGCCATTGAGTAAGAAGAGGGACACAAACGGATTTCCCAATATGTGCAGTTCCCAGACCAACAGCTTCAGCTTTTGGCAAGGGGTGAAATCAACAGGGCATCTTTTTTGGATTTCCCAGGAGAATGAGAGGGAAAGAACCAGTGCTGGCAGGTATCTGGTGAATCTGTCCAAGATGTAAGAAATACATTATTACTTATAGAAAAAGGATCCCAAAGTGATAGGTGCCTGAGGAACATGATAGATTAGATAGATAGAAGAAAATAATATAAACTACGGAGAGTTAAGCAATGAACGTGAAAACCTATGAAAAAACCCTATCAGCAATGCAATGTAATATATTACCATAATCCAATATTATATGGTAACCTCCGTATGAGAACCTTGCACTCTGAGTAATAAGCGCCGAAGGCTGAACATTTATCTTATGACCTGTTCCCTGTTCAGAACGATCAGGGTTACCAGATATTCAGGACTCTCAGAAAATTGTCCTTCCATAATAATGTTTCCCTGCCATGTAGCACAAAGGGGTTTAGTTTCCTTGCCCCCTTTTGTCTTGAAAAGGACATATCAATGGTGTTTTTTTTCTGTAGCCAGGAAACTGTGACTACAGTAAGGTCCATGAATATTACAGTAAGGCTTGATATATCAGTCTGACAGCCATCATCTGTTTTAAGAAGTGCTGTCTCCTCTCTACAGACCTGTCTACTTCCTGACTGCTTGGCTTGACTCTACGGCTACTTTTTTGGCTTGTACTGGTCACAGATTCTTCTTCAAATTGCTAACATCCTCATTGCTTTTCTCCCAAATGAGATATTTCTTGTACTTTTAAAATGAGAGAGTTGAGTGAACTCCGAGGCACATCAATTCAAGCTCCTGGGAATGCCACAAATAGGAAGGGGTGAATGGTGGATCCCACCCCAGGTATGTGTAAATGCAAGCAAATTAAATGGCCTCGATTGCGTCTTTGGTACTGACTTGCTGAGCTTTGCCTCCCTTCCGTGGGAGGGAAGGGAGTGTATTTTATCCCTGCACTGGGGTTTTTAAGATTCCTCCCTATCAAACTCAAATGTCTCCCACTTGGATAAGAGTCTGGACTTTCCCACTCTCACTTTCTTCATGCTTTTTCCCGTTGTTAACATCTCTTGAGTAAGAACATCTCTTGATGTTTTTCAGCTTGTCTGGGATTCTCAGAGAACCCAAGTTTATTAAGATATCATCACTGAGTTCTGCAAGAAACAAACAAAAAAAAAAAAACTCAAAAAGTCTTCCACTCTGGTAAAATAGCCTACCCCTTCTATAAAAGAATTGAGAAGAGATTCAGTCTTTTAAATTCTGATTGTCCTTTCAGACATGGGAAACAATTTCAATGGATGCCAAATTGGGTATTTAGCTACTAAATGTCTATTTTTTGAACAAACAAGTTGCCACAGTTCTGAAGTTTGGGGTGAAGAGGGCTTAGGGAGAATCAACACTATTTTCTAGGAGCGCAGAGCAGATCAAGGGCCCCTGTGCAGTGAACTACATCCGATTCAACACAGCCTGCAAAATTAAATTTTGTTCAGTTTAAGCATTTAATTACTGCAGATGTTCAGGAGATACTCTGTGAAGCATCACCTACTGGGGCCCTTTGGACAGATGTTGTTTGCTTTGACACTCCATCTGTCACTTAGAAATAATTACTGAATCTTTAACTTGCATAACCCTGCAGGGCTGGCACCAAGGCATGGGATGTAAGAGGTTAAAAAGAAGGTCAAGGTCATTGCATGCCATGCATGCTAGAAGGGCAGTGAATGACAATTGCCACCTCTTGCTCACCACAATTTTCAGCAGAGTGTGCTGTGTGTATCATTACACAAAGACTTTTCTTTTGTGTTCTGGGAGATCTTCTAATACTGATGATTTTGGCCCCAGAGCTTGTTTAGATCCTTATATTGAAACTGTATTTTGGTGATGAGCAAGTTATGGCAGTAAATAATGGGTGTGGTTTAAACCAACTGAAAAACCTGGTGGTTTTATACCAACAAACAGAGATGTATTATTGGTATGGATATGGGACACCACTGGGATCTACCAAAAGACAGCAGAGTTATTAATTGGCCTCAGAGAAGTAAAGTGCTGCTGCGATGGAAGGGGGAGGATGCCTTGCTCTGCACTCCCTTGTTGATGGTGGCAGTCAGTTCTTCCCCTGCACTGCTGTTCCTAGCCCTGTTAGTACCTCATATTATAAAGCCCAAGGGTGCAGTAGACCCATGCATTTTGATCTATTGTATAACAATTAATTCTGTATAAATCTGACTTCAAATGCCTCCCAGAGATCTGATTGTAAGGTATTGACTTTACTAGCTCCATTTATAATCTCATAGAGAAATCAAATAGGTTTGGTAGGCCGTGGGTTCTATAAACTCGTGTTGATTGCTTATAGGTTTCTCCTCTTCCATGCTTTGAGGTTCCAAACTTTGGTTAGTTTGTTTTCATCAGTCTTACTATCAGAGAAATGTATCTGTTCATCGTGTTTTAAGACATTGGCAGAACATCAGGTTGATTTTTCTAGATTCTTCCTTCTTCCAAGGCATGCTGAAAACATTTGCTTCCCTGTTTGGGAGCTCTTAGATGGGAATTGCTTAGGTGTATTGTCTTGAAAAGTGTCTTCCTCTGGTAGTAGTCTTTTGTGTTTCAGTGTTAGCTCTAAGCACAAATTCCACTTTAAGATTCATAATAAACTTCAGATTAAATCTATTTTATGCTTTATCTCACTGGCTATATAATTTTCTTTGCTTTTATTAGGTTTCTGGAATTTGTTAGTGTAGATTAGTTATTTGACCAGTAACATCTCATCTCTTGGTTGTGGCATCTGACTCTTTTAGTAAGATGTTCATAAACAATTTCCAGTCATGTTTGGTCAGTGAGACTTTTTCCCTCAACTGAATTGCCCATAATGGTTTCACAAAGCTGAAACCTTTTCAGGGCACCAAGAATATATCATTACTAGTTTAGATATTTTGATCTTGTTGCCTGTAATGAGTGCAATTGACTCAAAATTAATTGTACTTATGTTACCGATGTTTAAGTTGGAGGTTTTTTCCACAGCCTGGTGACTTCTCTGCCACCTAGATTACAGCTAGGATATTTAGTAATTCTAAGGGGGGTTAGCGTGGATCTCTCATGGCGGACCTTGAGGTTAGTAGATTATCTTTTCATTTTACACCTCGTAAACCACCAGTTTTTGTATTATTCACTGTGCTTTTTAGCATGATGGTAGGGAATGTCAACTAATATGCCATCTTGTTGCTTTATCAGGGTCATCAAGTAGGAAGTGTTTAGCATAGCTTCTTTTTTTGTTAGTGACTTGGTTATAGGTAAAGCCTTCTTTTCCACTCCTCCTTTTGTTCTGAGACCTGGCCCTATCTAAGTAGATTACAACCATTGATTTAAGCATTCAGTCATACACGTCGTTCTATGAGGTTCAGTAATAGCAGCTAGGTCAAATTAGTGCTCATAAATGACTAATTCTATTTCCTCTTGTTTATTACCCAGGCTTTTGGCATTGGTGTATAGTTAATTAAATAATTTCTTCTTCCCGTCCTCTCTTTGCATTCAGTGTCTTCCTGACCATAGTCTCCAATGGAAATCCATCAAGGGCAGGGTTTACTGATGGTGCTGTTTGTAGATGATGGTTGGATGCTCTCCTCACCTCCCTGGGGTTCTTCCAAGTGAGAGCTGAGCGTTATAGCACAAGAAGCTGTTACCGCCTCTGCTATTCCTGTCTTGCATCTGAACTGAGAGCTGAGAGATGGAGGTCAAGGGCTCCCTTTATGGCTTTTCTTTTGTCCTGTAACATACAATCCTGTCTCTGTCTCTTCTCTGTCCTCTGGAATTCACAGATTATTGTGCTTTGTCATTTTTTGGTCCCTACCCCTTATTGAAAGAGATGTCAGACTTCAAGGGATGTGTCTTGTGTCAGGAGATCAATTAGGCTTGTTCAGTGTCCCTTCTGGAGCTTCTTTTTTCTAATATCCCAATTTATGCTTCCATTTCTGATTTTCACTGAATTTCACTGAATTTTTTTTTAGAGTTGGAAGGGACCATATAGATCATCTAGTCCAACTCCCCTGCTGAAGCAGGATTGCTTAGAGAATGCTACCCAGGACTGCGTCCAGGCGGGTCTTGAAAATCTCCAAAGAAGGGGACTCCACAACCTCCCTGGTCAGCCTGTTCCAGGGCTCTGTCACCCTCACCATGAAGAAATTCTTTCTCATATTCGAGTGGAACCTCCTATGTTCCAACTTGTGCCCGTTGCCCCTTGTCCTGTCACTGGGAACCACTGAAAAGAGTCTGGCTCCCTCCTCCTTCAACCCACCCTTGAGATACTTATAGGCATTAATAAGGTCTCCTCTCAGCCTTCTCTTCTCCAGGCTAAAGAGTCCCAGCTCTCTTAGCCTTTCTTCATAAGGGAGATGCTCCAATCCCTTAATCATCTTTGTTGCCCTTCGCTGGACTCTTTCCAGTAGTTCCGTATCCCTCTTGGGTTGGGGAGCCCAGAACTGGATGCAGTATTCCAGTTGTGGCCTCACCAGTGCAGAGTAGAGGGGGAGAATGACTTCCCTCGACCTACTAGCCACGCTCTTCCCTATGCAGCCCAGGATTCCGTTGGCCTTCCTGGCCACAAGAGCACATTGCTTGCTCATTGTCATTTTGCTGTTACTTGTCCTTTATATAGATTTTTGTTCCCATTTTCATCCGAAGGAAAATATTTTTTCCTATTAAGTGATGGTTGCTGCTGCTCATCATCCTGGGATTTAAATAGACTAGCATTTTTTCCCTGTTTTACCAGCACAAAATTCACACAAAATAACAGAAAACCAAGCCCATGCACTGTCAAACAGAGACACTCTCACAGTGTGGTGACCCTCTTTCTGTCACCTGCCACATTTTTCATGCTCAACCTACAGCTGTGAAACTGTTTTTCTTGCCTCCTCTTCGAACAACAAAGTCCAAAGAACACTCCTCAGTTTGATGCCTGTCTCAATTTGCAGAACATCCTTGGACAGAAATGACATTGATAACAGCGAGAGGAGTCTCTTCCTGAAAGCAGTGGCAGCAGCTTTTCGTTGCCAGCTCCTCCAGTGCATCTGAGCTAATAACAGCCATGCTGCAAACTTTATTTAATTCGTATGGGCCTGTTCCAGAGCCTTTGTATTGACTTCAGGGTCACTGGATTGGGCTGTATGGTAGCTACGGCTTTGCTTTATGACTCAGTATCACTGTCTTGGAGCAGTCTCTGCCAGATCAGTCACATTTTCCATGAAAACATTCTCTGAGGAGAGAAATGAGTGTTCAGCTAGCTGCCTGCTAGCAGAAATGTCTGATTTTTCACTTTTTGAAATTTATTTTTCCCAAATAACTTTCTCCTCTGCCATGAGAAACTTGTGGGTTTCAGGTGGGACAATGCTATGAGTCTCTTATAAAGAGTGGAGAATAGCTGCTTGAATCTTTACTAGCTAGCCCTGCTTATTGGATTTGAATGTTCCTTTTGTCCTTTCAATACATTTCCATATTGTCACCTGAAATGAAACTGATTTTTTTAGGAGTAAAATGTGCAGACCATATTTCCAGTCAAAAGTACTATGACTCTGTAAAGCAGTATTTGTTATGAGCTGAGTATACACTCCATTAGAGAAAAGGAGACTGTTTACATTACCAAGCTGTAGTATATACCTGCCTCTTCCTGTATAAGTGATTTACAAGGGTTGCTTTTTTTGGCTTGTATTTTCTTCTGTTTGTGGTTTGTTTTGGGGTTGGGGTTGGTTTTTTTTTGTTGTTTGTTTTTGGGGTGTTTTTTTTTTTTTTTTTTTTTTTTTTTTTTGTTTTGTTTTGTTTTGTTCTCATGAGGGAGAACCAGACCTGAGTTTTGTAGTCTGACTTGTGTTTTATTTCGGTTGTTTTGTTGCTGGAAATGATTAAGGGTGTGAAGTTAATCTGCCCATGTAGCGCACACCTCTTGGTTCCTTATCTGCTCTGGGATTTTAGTTGCTGATCCATCCATACTGCAATCAAGGCAGTTCAGCCCCAGGAAGGAAGAGGATTAATTTCTCTATATACAAATCAGTGTGTTGGTCACAGTTCCTTTCCAGCCTCTTGCTCTAATAGGTAGGGGGATGTGCAGAGCTATAGAAGGACTTCAGCCAACTGGAGAAAATGTACATGTGTAGGTGAGAGTGGTGGCTGGAGATATAGAAACACATAGAGAAGTTTTAGAAGGTGGTAACCGCACCTAGAAATTCATGAGTCATCTCCTTATGTCCGTCTGACTATCTTGCCCCGTAATCATAGGGAAAGAGAGAAGATTTCTTGATCTGAGTGAATATAGGTAGTGATATAAGTGGACATATCTTAATTGACTTTATGGGAGTCAGGAAAACCACTGCTAGTTGCCCCTGGGAACGTAGACTTTCATTTCTGAGATGGAGTTGTGTCTGAACAAAGAAAAGTTGAAATGGATGGATGGAATTCACAGAACAAACTGTGGCACATGGTCAGGACATGAGTGGAAAGAACTTTCTGGATCTCAGTGCTCAGAAGAAGGTAAAAAAAAGAAGTAAACAAAAAATTATTAGCAGTTTGCAGTTTTGCTGCTGTCTGCTCCTCTTGTTGGTTTTCTTCCTTTCTGTTCTAGGAATTCTATAGTAGTGCTATGAGGAATAATCAATTAATGCTTAGAAAGCAATTATAATGATTCCCAGTTTACACATGAATAAACAGAACGCGGTGCCTGAGTCACAGTCATTTTCTGAGTCTGATAGGGCATGGGCAGCAACAAAGAGCCGGCTCAGCACTTGTGCTCTAATTGCTATTTTGCCAGAAAAGTTGGGGCTGGAGATCAAACAGACAGAAGTGAGTTACAAAGGTTTCTGAATGTAAAATGCTGTGCAGTTTTGGTTTTTTTTAATAAAAAATAAAAAAAAAATCACTACAGTCTGTAGTGATTTCACAAGTACTACATAGCTAAGGCAAGACTTGCTCGAGGTCTCAGAGGATGACCGTGGGTCATACCAAGGACAGGACTCATGACTAGTGCTGTGCTTAAGCACAAGACCATCTTTCGTCCCTCTACAGATTTGTTATTTTATTAAAGAGTACATTGTCATATAAGTCCATATGTGATACTTTCTCCTGTGTTCAGCCTGAAACATGGTTAATGTAGAAATGTCATTTTTATGTACATCATAGCTCATAATATCTTGCTTTTATTGGAAAATTCACGGTTTCAGTTCAGATGCGTGGTCTGGTACTGTGATCACTCATCGATGCTATTCACAGTTCTGTATGTCCACCGAGTTAAGTGCCTTTGGTACTATATGATCAGATAGAAGAGCATATGTTATAAGGATCACTCTTTCCTCCTCCAGGGATGAAGGTGTTACCGCGATGTAAAGCCAGGTCAGGATGAAGTTCCCCCTTCATGTCTGGGGGCATATTTTTGTTATTTGAAAAACCACAGAGGCCATATAACTGCAGAAGAACAAGCATGAGCCTTGCTATCCTGCTTCATATACTATCAGCCAAACGAGCAAGCCAGCTTTTGAGTCCTCCCGGGTCATTTTATTTTTAGGGCTGATGCTTGAAGCAGGAAGAAAACAGCTTGATCTCTAGGTTCTGCTTTGAGTTTCCAGTGCTGGCAGCAAAAAGCAACTTCTTTTGACGTGCAAGCTGAGTTTAGCCAATGGAAAAAGCTGTATGGGCCAGTGAGTTGCCATATTTTGAGTGTTGCTGTTCAGAAGCACAGCACAGTTCCTTGTCTATCACAGAGCTGATTTACTTTTGATCTCTTCAGTCGATACTTGACATTCCAGCTGTTTTTTTCTGTCTCTTTATTTAATATCAGGCTTTTTCTCTCCATGCTTTTTCAGGTTTCCATTTTTCCTTGTTTGTCTGAAATCCATCTTGGAGACACTTGTTGCCCCGTTCTCTGATCTGTTTTGAGCCTCTGCCAGCTGCTGCTGCTGCCAGTGGATAAAATGACTGAGTCACCACTTCGTGAATTTTGCTTTTGCTTGTGGGGTGGCAGAGCCAAGGCCATCATGAACAAATCAAGCAACCACAACAAAGGCCCAAAACACAAACACTGGGACTTAACCTCAAAGCACATGCTGGAGCCCGATGAGGTGACAGCCAGCAAGATGCATACCGAAGGACCTCAAAGCATTACTCAATCTCAGTCCGGCTTTAACCACATCAGAGGCGTACACCTCACACAGCTCTGGATCAGGGAAGAGGGTGGAAGGGAAAGGTAGCAGTGACCAAAGGACCTTTTTCCTCCTTCCAGAATGAATTTATCAGAGCAGAGCAACAGATGAAAAAAAAAAAAATAAAAAATGTATATACTCAGGGTTATTGAATGGAGCAAAGCTGCAGTTGAAGAAAGCAGCACTAAATGCATGAGAGAAGGCCCAGCTTGGCAGAGTGGCTCCTCCTCTGCACTGTCTCGTGTGTCTGTGGGCGCAAATGACTGTTTTCCCTTGCTTCAGCTGGGTCGGGCTGGTCGGGCAGCTGGGTTCTGCGGACCAGCACTGCTTCCTGACAGCGATAGCAGTGTGTTGTCACTGTGGTGCTTGCCTTTGGCTTTGATCTATACCTATGAAATTGTCCTAGCGCTGGCTTGCTCTCGGTGGCTGTGTTTCCTTGTTTCCCATGCTTTCTAAACGTCCTGCTTGTTAGCCTAAGAACTGTTATATCAGGAAAACAAACTGTCTCTGGTGGTTGACCTGAAGGGCCAGTGGGTGTTCGGGCTCTTCGCACCTCTGTCTGCTGGGACTAGAGCTTGCCAGAAGGTAATTTATACTCTGTGTGCCAGCAGTTATTAACTAAACACAGGGTTAATCAACATGGTGATGCTGGAGCGGGTGGAGGTTTTATTACTTAATTTTAGCTTGATCAGGGTCACCCTTATGCTGCCAGCAGAGGCATGGGGGCATTTAATATAACCTGGCCATCAAGGCTCTGTGGCTACCCCCAGGTTTGGCCACTTTTGTTGATGGCATGTTTTATTGGGGATAGGCAGAGAAAAGGCTGAAATGCACTTATCTGATCTGCAAGCAGAGGACGGGAATATATCAGTGTGTGGTTTAAAATATCCTGGCCTGTTTGGCTGGTAATAGCCCTATAGTAAAAAGATTTTTCATTCTTTAGCCCCGATGCAAAAGGGAAATGGGTTCCTATTTGCATTGTCCCCACAGTGTTTGTGTAATTAATGTATGTGGGGGGTTCTCCCTCCCCCACCCTCTCCCAAGGTAAAAAATGACCTTGTCAAAACTTAGATTACAAAATCTTAGTTACTAAGCAATGGGTAGGGCCCCACTGGGATGGCATCCCGGCTCCCGAAATGGTATGTATAGTAAAAACTAATAAAAATGGTGTCAGAGGCTCTCAGGCTTCCAAGTCCCCTGCTGTGTGACCCCCTGATCCCAATTTATTAGCTGAACCCAGGGAAGCAGACAAACCTCGCTGGCTCCAGACTGGAGGCTCCAAGAAAGGAAATAATGCGAGCTCCAGAGCAGCGGCTCCAGAGCAGGAGGGAAGGGAGGAGGGAGGGAAACCCTCATGGAAAACAGGGGGTTGAGGGTAGGGCTGGAGGGAGCTGCTGACAAGAGCCATCTGAGCAGGGAAGGGAAGCTCGCTCTGTGATATCTCAGTACCTTGACGTTCAGATGCTTTAAACATGTCAGAGAGGAAGGGAAGGAAGGGGGTGGGGAGAGCAGGGCTCGGAAGGAGGCAACCAGCCAAAGTTGTTTCCTTTCATGTGTTAGCAGCGTACTTGGGTCTGAGATCACCTTGTGCTGGTGATGGAGGATTTAGCAGCTGGGGGTGGCAGATGGAGTGGCAAAGAATGTGCCCTGTGGGTCAGAGGGGGATGCGCCTTCCCACTCCCCAACTGCAAGAATTTTCTCTTTAAAGCATTAAAGGCGATGCAGCTCATCACGCTGCTGTTAACCCCCTGGATTTCCTCTCTGGTGTGCGGTACACATAGCAATTAAAGCGTGTTGCACAAGGGGAGTGTGATTTTTTTTTTTCTTTCTTTTTTTTTTTTCTTTTTTTTTTCTTTTTCTTGAAAAGCTGCCAAAGCAAAGTGATATTGATGAGGATAGCTCGCTTCGATTAGCAGAGGCTGGCTCAGAACAGTCACCTCCAGCCTGTTTCCCTCCCCCTCTTCTGCCTTGGACGAGAAACCGCAGTATTTTCTCTGCTTTCAGCAGTTGTCTGTCTGATCTGCGCTTCTAATCTATGCCCAAATTGAGCTTAAGTAGGGGCAAGAAGCGTAACAATAACTCTCCTTGTTTAATGCCAACCATTGCATTTGAACTGCTTTGGCTTCCCAAGGGTGATCTTATCAGGAGAAGGCAGTGCACTTTTTTAAAGGCATGATTATGCAGTAAAACGGCTAATGATGAAAAAGAAGGGATGAAGGCTATGTGGAAGGTAAGCATATGGCAATAGAGCAGCCCTGTCCCATTTGCCAAGTCTTTATAGATGTGTAATTTGCTATTTGGAAATGGATCTGGGGTTTCCTGATGAGGGACTGGCCCAATGTTTCTCCTGCTCCACGACCTTAATATTTGTTTCTAAGAGCAAACAAAAGGGCAGGCCCATAGCTCTGGATGCCTTAGTGTCCTCTGGCTTGTACAAAAAGGGTTGCGGTTGTACTCCTGCTTACCTGGAGGTATCCTGGAGAAATACCCCTGGATGTAAGACCAGTCCAGATGACAAATTTGGGGGCTGGAAAAACATGTGTGTGCAGGCAGGTTTTCTCCTTCATGCTATTAGGAAACAGGCTGCAGCTCTATAAATCTGGGTTTTCCTGGCTCTGCTTTGTTTCTTTTTAAACTGCTGCCAGGGTGATCAGTTTAAACAACCACATCGTTTGTGTTTTCCGTAGTTGAACATAGGAATTTTGAAGCGTTGTCTAAAGGAAAGATATGTAACCTACTCCTCCTCTCTCCTTCCTCAGCTGTAATCAGCATGAGTCTGACAGCTCGCAGAGGTCCTTGGTAGAGGATCAAGATGTACTTTCTCCCCCGATACTGCAACCAAAGAGAGCCGAAACCTGCATCCAGACTTGGCTCCGCCGTTGCTGTTGATGCATAGAGGAACCTGAAATGCCACTGGTTGTCTGCAGCTTCGTGTTTGCCTCTGCCATGCAATGAAATTGGTACCATCCTTTTGAGGTAAAGGTGGGCGATGAAGGCTGCTTCCCCAGGAGCAGAGGCTGGGGATGAAGGGGAGCATGGCTGGAAGTGATACTGCGCCTGCACTCCCTAGGGCTGGGGAAGGCCTCACACTTCCCAGTGAGGCTGTGGTCTGGCCACTATAGCTCCTGCATCCATGTGTCCATGTGAGTGAAAATAGAGTAGGAAACACAGTTCCAAACAGGAAAGCTTCCCTCCTGTATGGGCTTCAGTAAGAAGCAGCCTCAAACCTGAACTAATAACATGGTTGCCCTGCTTTGGGGCGTGTGTCAGGCTTTCTGCTGCATGTGGATGCATCACTGGATACTGGTCTGGGCATAGCTGCACAGTGCAACCATGTCCTGCAAGTGCTTCCTGAGTTTTGGGAAGGGGAAGGAACATAATGGATGGATGAGTGCTGTGGTGTGGTTTAGTTGTGGTGGAGCCTCAGTATGCGCAATTTAAGGGCAACAGTCCTTTTGCCTCACTTGTGTGCTGAAGCAGTGTAGGGGTGGAGAGTCTGAGTTCTCCTTAACGTGGATCCCCCCCATAATGTTGGGCAAGTTGCATTCACTGCGCGGCCCTCGCCATTTGTGGCTGAGGTATCACTTTTCTCAAGATAAGCTGAAATTCTGTGCATTGTTGGATGACTTTTATCTTGCCATCACAGGCAGCGTGCACTTTAAGTGTGAAAAGAACTGCTTTGCTTCATAACTTGGATGTGAGGAGGGATTCTTTTGCAAGAGGTCATGGGAGAGTGAGAGAAGTTATGATCAAGTTGTGCCCTCTGGAATACGCTGCGGGGTGAAGATGTGGAGAGTGATATCTTCACTTTTCTTCCTTTCCCTTCTTTGCTGATGATTCAGAGCAGAAGTGACCTGGGTCGTTTTATGTCAGAGAAGATGCCGGGCTGATCTGAAACAAAAGGAGAAAAGCAAGTCACTGTTTCAAGTGCATTTGTGGTTCCGTTGAATGAAAGCCCAGTCTTGCCAACTCATGATTTGATCATCAGTGCTGCAATGCATAGTCCTTTCTTATAGCTCCAGGTCTTGAGTTATGGAAGGTCTTAAAATATATTCTACCCACCCCCCTCCTCTTCCCCCGTAGGTTTCATTATTTCAAAGAAAATATAGGAAACGTGACCTCAGTGTACCCTCAGGACTGAGGTACTGGAAGGCGATGGATTAAAAACTGGCTCAGATGGAGAAGTGAGAAGATGGTGATATACAGTTCATATAAAAAGATAAGGAAAAAATTGGTTTTCAGTATTGCTACCTCAAACTTTGAACAATACAAGAAAAGTTCCAGGATTTGGGATCTGAAAGGAGCTTCAAGTCACCTATTTGTAGCTCCACGGATTGAGCTAAGTGGGTGGGAGCTGAATTTGTAGAAGTGTCACGGAGATCTGCATTGCAGATGTGAAGGCAGGAGAGCAGCTTTTGAGAATTTTTTACCAGCACTGTGGTCTTGGTCGCACTTGTGTAAATCCGGAGGAATATGGTTGTCGTGTGTGAACTGATGATTTCTTCCTATATTATGGACCAAACCCAAAAAATGTGAAAAGAGCTCCTCTTGTGCCTACCTCTGACTCAAAGCCACAATAAGGTTTTTTGGGTTTTTTCCTCTTTTTTCCTACTTTTCTTAAAACTAAGGTTTGATGAAGGGGGAGAGGTAATGTTTAAATCTCTGTTGACAGTGGGACACTGAAGTATCCTTATTGGGACCAAAGTAAGGTACATGCATACATGTAGTGAATACTATGTTGATTACTATCAATGCTGTTGTTCATTCATGTGCAGGGTGAATATCCCCACACACAAAATGGATTAACCAATACACTAGTTACTACTTTAAGAAAGCTGAAAGTTGCATATGGATTTGGAAGTATGGCAAATGCAGTCAGTCATACAATGCCAATGAACAAACTAATACTCAAACGTGAATGAAAAACCTACTTCCATTCCTGACCTTGAGAACATGCTTGGGGGCATGAAATATGTTTTGTCTCTCCTTGGTGTATCAGTTGGTCTAGTAAAGAGATTTCCTTGGGAAAAAAACAAACAAACAAAGAACAGATGTATTCTGTAGTCAGTAAGTTATGGGCTGGTTTCTGGATGGCAGTGAAGGGCAAGGTTAGGTTAGACTGTAGCAGGGACATTTGCTAGAGTACGTTTGCTGACAGTGATTGGAGCTGTCGATGAGAATGACACTGTCACTCAGCGTCCACATGGATGTTTAAAACATGGTCTGTGAATTTGGATGTGGAGCAGGCCAGAGAAGATAGAAAAGATGTGAAAGGAGTATGGAAGCTTCTCCCTAAGGTGAGATTTTGGACGCAATAACCTGTTTCTGTCAGACCCTGTTAAAGTAAAGAGGTTAATAACTGGTTTGGGTTTTGCCGTTAATCCTGCCTCTGATTTTCACTTAGGTATATTTATAAGAAGTTTGCCATATAGTTCCAGAGGGACTGGTCAGGGGTGAACTTAGCAAAGAAAAAAAAATAATTCAGTGAGTCCACCCTAATTTCAGCATAACCTGACAGATGATGCAGAAATGTTGGTGGACCTATAGAGCAAGGTAGTGGTGATCCTTCACCCATGTGTAAGATGATGATTTGGGGCAGGGAAGCATCCAGGAGTCAGGCTCCTGTGACCCCAAACCCTGCTGAGTTCTCGTGAGCACCGCAGAGCCCGTGCTGCCTCATGGATGGCAAAATACCCTCTTTTGCTTTGGGGTGTGAGGCACGAAGGTCAAAGGGCTCTACCCTACTGTGAAGGGTGTGTTTCTGTTGCATTCTTTTAATTTTAAATATAAATTTCTTTGTTTTAAGAGAGAATAACTTTCTTGGTTTAGTTGGCCAGGCTTTCTTAAATTGGGCCTAATTTATGAGAAGATCAGGAACCCCTGGCCTAGGCTTTGTTTCCTCTAGTTCAAACATAAGGGATAAAACCAAAAGGCAAAGGCGACCTTGGGGAAGAGAGAAAAGCAATTTCAATGTAATCGTGTTATCTAACATTGCACTTCATAGTCCCAGCCAGAACCCACCACCTTTCTAAAGAGAGTACATCTGAGATGTAGAGAGCTGGAAAGGTGAGAGGGGCAGAAAAGCCAAAACCAGGGCAAGAATAAATGCTGGTTACACAAATCCTGAAGTGGAGGGAGCATCTAATGATCAGACTATCGAGCCTTGGATCTGTAAATAATGGTACCTTGTTTATTCCCTCCGGGACCCCGTTGTCAAAAAGCCTTTTTTTCTGTTTTTGTCTCCTTGTCAGCCAGAGAGATAGACATGGTTTGTCTGAGTGAGAACAAAATACATGCCCTTTTCCCAGGGCTTGTCATAGCCGTGGGGATGTGGGTATGACAGGGAAAGGTGCATTTCAAATGGACCTGTTCAGGAGGTGAACTCATTGTCACTTAACAGAATCAGATGATTTACAGTGTCTGTTTATGGGCAAAAAGTAACATCTTTCTCTATCTTTCTGCAGTGTACTTAGGAGAGACATAATAGCCTGGTCATGTGCTGGAAAGAAATGACTCATTTCATAGTGGGTCTAAGTGAAACTAATGTATTACTCATTTTTATGCAACTCTAGTAAATTGTACTTATTAAAAAAAAGGGGGGTGGGGTGGAGGAGGGACAATTACCTAAAGTCTAACCAATATGTACTAGAAAATTAATTTAGAAATATGGTTGACCTCAGCTTCCTCATAATGAAAATCTGCTGACAAATCTTGTGATTTTGTTTCTCTTTTTAAAGCAGCCCTCAGGGCTGCTAGTAATTCAGGTGTCAGGACCAGCTACTGATTCAAATCCTGGCTGGATGATTTTGCCATTGTTCTTCCAAAGAAAGACTCCAGATTCAGATGTCTTCTGGGCTTTCTGCACTGCTTGCTGCTAAAGCATCTGAGTCTGACCCCATGGCTGAGGTCTGCTGGTGGCGTGTGAAAGCTCTGCAGGCTCTGAGCTGTGAGCAGGGCTTTAGCAGCTCTGAACGTGGTGGTTGCTCATTCTTCTGAAGATACTAAAATCCTGTGAGGTGTCCATGCACCAAGGTAGGTGTGATCCCTGCCTCACAGCCCCTCATTGATTTTTTTGCTGACCATCTTCTTAGAGCAAATAATCCAAAACCCATTCTCATTCCCAGCACTATTTATCATTGAATTCTGATTAACTGAAGCCCCATATCCAGAGGAGCTAGCAAAATGGCAGCACTTTTCCATTAGAATATCCCGAACAACCTTGTTACCTCTTTCATAATCATTGCTTTTATTTTCAAAGGTTAAATAAGATCATTTTTAACAGCACTGAATGCTATTTTCCTTCAGCCATCCTTGCAGTGTGTATGTGTAGAAGCCCCACGCACCGCTAAGCTGTGATTAACATCAGAGGGAAGGCTCTGTGTTCTCTGGTGTCCCATTTTTCCATCAGTGATTTCCATTCATATCTGCTGAGTTCACAGAATGGAAGGACTGTGGCACCTAGGAGAGGGCTGCCAGGCACCTTACCCTCTTCCCTCCCTCTCCATGGAGTTTATGGAGTTAGGATGGAGCTGGTGACTCTGTCACTGGTGTATGAAATGCCACGGCATCTCCTTTGCTCACCAGCATCTACACCACAGGGTCACTGCACTGGGAGGAATCAAACTTTATCTGATGTGGATTTTGGTGAGAGATTGACTCAGGATAATAGATGTGATATATCATAAAAGGCAATTTATTTTTTTGTGCTTGTGCTTCTTGATGGGTTTTTTGGGGTCTGTGTGTGTGCTTATTTTCTAAATCACTTTTCTGGCCATTTCTTTTCACAAATGAAGAAAAAGGAGCCTGGGAGAAAGCAAAGCTACTAAAATAATTGGAGTGATTCTGCCTGGTTTAAGGGTGGGCAGACACTTCTCTGACACTGGAGAGATCTAATCTTTGCCCTTCGGTCAAGTAAGCTGTAAAAAGCACTTATGTTTCTGGAAACAAAGACTGAAAGCAAACCTGAGCAGAGTCCACGGAGTCCTTCAGCTCAAGGGGTTTCAATAGACTTGTCTTAGTGACTGTGTAAGAAAGACTGGTTAGGAAGCACCTGCAAACTTATCTAATTTTTCCAGGTATTCCCGCTTATCTAATGAAAGATCTTATTTCTGCCTACAAAGTGTTGTTCCTTAGACCCTCAGTGCTGAAGGAAAGCACTGCAAGAAAAATATTTATGAAAAAAATGGAAATATGGTTTCCTCCTGTTATTGGTCCCAACTTTACCTCAGTTCTGAGAGGGCTATGAAATGTGGTGCTTTAGTAGTGCTTGGGTAATGATGGAAAAAACTGTCATTTTCTTTTTCAAGGTCTTGTCTTCACTTTGCTACTTTGTCAGTTAAAAAAAAAAGGCTGAGGTTTGCTGGTAGGCAAACTATGACATGTTTTCAAAGGCCTTGGTGTGTAGCATAGCGTTTTTGCTATATATTAAAAAAAAATCAGATTTTCATTGTTCTATTTCTAATTAAAAGTAAAATATAGAAGGTTTTATAGCAGAGAAAAAGAAAAAGAAAATGGATTAATAACCTAGGTGGCTTATAGCCACAGAAAGTAGCTGCGGGGATCTAGGCAAAGTGTAATCAGACTTCAACAAATTCACTGCTTCTGTATGAGAATCACATCTATGAGTCAGCAAAACAAGCTCCTCTCTCATCTAAAAATGTTCATCTTAGAGACGTTCAGAGCAGCCGCAGTTTCCAGCCCCAGTGAGGTGTTGCTGGCAGAGGGGTGGAGGTCAGCTCTGCCGGTGGCCGCAGCGGTGGGGCTGGAACCGAGCACACGACTCCTCTCGACGCCTGCAGCAGACCGATGCTGGTGGTGGCTGTGGCAGAGCGGATGGAGCGCTCTCCTCCTCGGATGCTCTGCTGATTCATCAGGAGCTGCTCTGCACGACCCGGGATTGTGGCTCATTCAGCTCCTGGCATGGACCGTGCTTACCCCCTCGCTTGTATGCATGAACAGGGGCAGCCCTGGCCATCAGAGCAGTGGGGATTGGGGTTCACAACCAGTTCATATTCTGGTTGCGGCTAGAGCTGCACCAAGCCTTTGTTAAAAAAAAAAAAATAAAAAATAAAAAATCTTTTTTTTTTTTTTTTTTGTAATGCTGTGGAATTACTCCAGGCATCTGACTTACTCTGTCAGCCTTTCCTTGGCAAAGCAGCCTCACCTCCCCAGCAGAGTGACTCAGGATGCTCGTCTTGCTGGCTAAGGCTTTCTCTTCCTTCTTCCATGTCACCACTGTACACCCTTTCTCTCCCTCCCAGCTGCTTGCTCCCTAGCATTTTTAGCAGCAGAGCTCGTTGAGAAGCACAACCACCTTCTTCAGTGTTGATCCAGCCTTGACATTTTCTGACCTCCTCTTCTGAGCTGCACGTCGCTGATCAGAATCTCAAACAAGCTCCTTCACCCGCTAATGCAGTGTTAAGATGATCAGCGCTCAAATCCCCAAGATCTCTCCTTCACAGAGGTTAAAGAGAGTCATTTTTGAAAATGTTAGCTTTCCGCCAAGTTAAAAGGGAGGAGATCAATGGGATCTGTGCAGCCCTGATACAGTGCCCTGGAGGTTATGTTCCCAGCCTGCTGAGAGCATCCAGGCTGCAGAGCCCGTCCAGTGCTGTCTGAGTGTGTCCCATCTGGAAAGGTTCAGGAAAAACCACGTGGGTGGGGAAGGTAGGAGGTTTTACAGGAAATTTTTGGCAAGGAAGCTGCTAGGTAGCCTGCGATCATCACAGCTCTAGCAGCCCTGGGATTTATAGGGCTATTTGGCTGCTACAAAGTGAGACCATAATGACTTACACCAAACCATGATGAAGCAAGGAGAAGGAAATGAAGTGGGCATAATGTTACCCTACTCGGCAGCTGTGGCCTGGTGGGTGAAGTGCCGTGAAGACAGATGCTAGCACTGGAAGAACGTGAGAGGAGCCAGCCGATGGTGTCGTTGACCACGATCTGCAGAAGGTCTGCTCTGACATTGCTGTCCCATGGTGGCCACGTCTCTCCCTGCATTGCCTCCAAGTGCCCAGGAACTGGCTGCACAAGCAGCATTCTGAGACCGGACAATTCACATATTTTTCTTGATTTACCAAATCTAGAGAAGACTAATCTCTCTTTATTCAATTAGGCAACGGACTGTCATAGAGGTCCCGGTAAAATAAAAATAAATAAATAAAATCCAACAAACAAAGCTAAATTGAAAAAAGGATGACAGTACTTTTACAGGAGTGAATTTTGACTTTTGTTTGCCTGTCTTTGTAAGTGCTTTTCCTTTGTTCTTAGGCTCATGGTGGAGCAGGCAGTCCTCTTGACTGATGTTAAGTGGAGGCTGGTTTTCTGTGTTTTCTTCTTTGCCAGTTTCTTTGTGTGGCCAATTTATTCCGCTTTTATTTGATAGCGGGAAAAGGCTTTATGTGTTGACATCAGAGTCTTTTTGCACTTTACAATATGTGTCTGTTCACTGATTAAATTTCTGAGAACATCAGAAATGCAGGGTTACCTGCAAGCCGTGCAGGTCAGCCCCATGGGGCTGCAGATACCTGAGAAATGACTTCATTGACATTACAGATAGATGCTGTGTATTTTTTCACGTGGTGGGAAGGAGATGTCCACTTGTCCCAAACTGTGGGTGCAGGAGCTCAGAGACACATAGTCCATGTGGCTGTATTGTTGCTGATGAGGGTGTTGGTCCATCATCATGAGTGATCAGCAGGAGCCAGGGGTGTAATTGCAGGGCACCCTGTAGATTGGTGATAATCCAGGGATAATTGCAGTCTCATTGGATGGAAAAGCATGTCCTAGCTATGGCAGTGCTACGTGTAGGAATGTCGTGTTTCCTAAATGCATTCTTCTTGTTCTGGACATCTTTGATAGGGACAGTGGTGCTTCACGTTGGCAGAGTTCTGGCGATGGGGAATTTAATGTCAAATTGCTGTGATTTACAGCTAAAAATGTTTTGCTTTGACCAGCAGCTTGTTAGTGATACCCAGTTGCTTTTGGTCTGGATTGGCTGGCTGGCTGGCGGCTCTCCAGAGTTGAGGCCACCTGAAGATACCAACCATGAACTTCTTATCCTTTTCCATTCTCTTATTAGCAGCCTGGTACTGGCATGGAGGAGGTCAGTTGGGTCCTGCCACTGGGTGCTATGAGCTGTGCACTCAGCCAAGGGGTCCTCCAGCAGCTTGGCTGTGCTGGGCAGGGACTCACTCAAGCCTGGTTGCTGCATCCCATGGCTCTGGAGATGACCATGGCTGGCTGCCACCTCAGTGTAGGTTATATCCCCTCCCCTGGCCAGCCCTCAGTGAAATCTTCAGTGTCTTCTTTCCCTGGTACATCAACTGGGTGTCAGGCTGTGGTACAGTGCTGATGCAGCCGGCTTGACCTGGGTGCTGGATGTAGCTGTGGGAAGAATATCCCAATACAGGGCTGTGTCCCAGGATTCAGGGGTATGAGATGAGGGTGGATGGGAAAGGGCTGCAGTATAGGCATCGGCATGCAGCGTAGGGCAGTAGGTGGACATCCCAGGATCTCATGGTCTGGATATAAGCAGAGATCTTCACTGGGGCAACCCGATGGGAATATGAGCATGTGGTGTGGGGGTGTAGCCTGGGAGACAGTGAGCTCATGTGCCTCTCCTTGTTGTTAGTCTCTTAAAGACAATCTCCGTTAACCACAAATAGGTTGTAAAAAAAGAAGACAAATGGTAGAGACTAGATGTAGTTTAAGCTAGTCAATGGCAAGAAAAATAGGGGGATTTATTTGAATTGAACTGCATTTGAAAGTCTATTTTAATCTAGTCTAGTAGATGCATTTGCAGAGATAGGGAGTGTGTTTCCACCATGTCTGTGCAGGCACTCGTGTTAAAACCAGGGGTGAGCTCCGGAGGGAAAGGGAGTGAGGGGCACCAAGGAGCCCCACCAGCTGTGTTTGGAGTAATTATTGTGCTCTTAGGTCGTGCCCGATTCCCAGATCCTGGCTCTTCTGTTCAGATTAAGGCTAATTCTGCTCAGTAGAGGGTAGATATGGGGACTTGAAGGCAGAAATCTGGTTTCTATTTCAGGCAGTGCCACTACAACATGCTTTTTAAGAGGGCTGGTGGATTATATGTTTCCCACAACCAAAGGGAAATGTACTCAAAAGGGAGTGTTAAAAGGCAGCCAAGGGAAAGAGGAAAGGGGTGATGTGATCTGATACCCGCTGACCTCTCTTGTATAGGCATATCTCCCCTTCTCTTGGGTACCCTGAGAAACACACAACCCTCCGCAGAACGGATGTTCTCTGAATATTCTCCCCCACACCCCTTTTTTCCCCTTCCTTTATGCCTTGATCTGTTTAGAAATTCCCATTTGTCTGCCTCTCTGGTTTCCATAACCTCACTGACACTGAAGCAATGAGGAAAACCCAGCGTTAGCGGCTTAGCAGTGGAAGTTCAGTTCAGTCCAGCTGTGGGCAGTTCAGTGTTTGCTCTTCCTTTGTTTTTTTGTTTGGATTTTTTTTTTCCACTACCATGTCCATTTCTGCAGAAGCAGCTGACACCTTAGTCACAAGATCAGAGTCACAGATCTACCAAAGCTCTTAATACCTAGTTGTATGTTTGTGTGTGCATTTTCTTTTTCAGGGTAAGTACATATTTTAAGGGTGGAATAACAGTTTGTCCAAGAATCAACAGTCCACGGGGAGCCAACTAGTCTAGCAGCCAAGGCTTGTGCTGTTTCCTTGAGGTTTTGGGGATGAGTTGCTTGCCTGTCCTCTTACATAAAAGCATAGCAAATTGTCAGAATAAACACATTTTTAAATATACGACACCATCAGTCAGAGCTTAAAAGAAGCTCATTGGCTGGAAAAGAGATCAAGGCAACCGGGAATTTGGATGACCTGACTGAGGCGTTTGGATTAAAAGGTTCTTTTTCATTCACTGGAGCTACTAATTTTTTTTTCTTATTTTTTCTTTAGGTAATCAGCCAGGAAAGAAATAAAATATCCTCCTCCTTCCTCCAGGCAGTGAATCTGGAATCAGAGTCCTATTGCGTTATTTTATAATTTTAATTTTTTTGCTAAGGACAGATTGCTACTAGATATGAGTCCTTGTCTCAGAGCGTGCTGGAGAAGGAGCCAGGGGTGGAAGGAAGGAGTCTGGGGTGGTTCATTGCTCACCGATGCCCAAGCCAGTGCTTAATTTAGGTTAACTGTGGTCGTCTGGGGATGATACCCCCGGTTTTTCAATCTGGGTTAGGTCTGCTTTAATCAGCCCTGCCCAAGGAGGGAGCTCTGGCAGGAATTACACCAAGCAGAAGAAAAGCCTGGTGCATTGCTGTTTGGGCAAGCTGTGTGACATTTCTGTGCAGTTGGTTGGCCATGTGGGGAAGAGAGGTCCTTGCAGCTATTCTCTCTCAAGAGGTGCCATCAGGATTCTTTTGGGACAAATTGCTGCTCCTTAGGCATTGCTAGGTTTGCAGGTTTCCCTGTGATTACACCGAGGCTGGGGGACAGGCATGGTGGGACAGCTTGTTGAGTCGTCTTCCCTACATATCCTCAGAGCAGCTGGGGACAGCCTGTGACATAAACGCAGAGGAGTGGTCTATGAAATTTCATTAAATTTACAGGCAGCAATTGTTATTCCAGAGCAAGGAGAGGAGATGGAAAGAGGCTGAGCTCCAGCTAGGAATTGGCTAGACTAGTTCTTGGATTGTTTTCCACACTGTGGTTATCCTTATCTGCATCTGGAAACTGGAGTGTGTTGTATGCGTTTGTAAGAGCAAGCGGATGTGTGAAGTGTTCTGGCAAAGCCAGAAATCTCATTTTCCCTTCAATATAATGCAGCCTGATTAGATTGTTATTGACATGCTGAGAACCTGCTAGGGTTGTTACATCTCTGTGGAAAGGCATCTGTCTGTTCCTCTCCTCCCTTCTGCCTGGAAGGGTTGCAGAGCTGGAAGCGGGAAGGACCTTTCAGACTGCAAATCCAGCTGTGAAATAGATCTGTTGGGAAAGCACGGTGTGCCCGCCAGCTGACCAGCAGTTTGACAATGTATGTGGAACTGTAAGCCAATTAACAGCAGTTTGGAATAATTAGTAATTCCCTAACGTGAGGGAAGAAGAAAAAAGGAAAAGAAAAAAAAAAAAAAAAAAGAAAGAACCCACAACAATAAAAACCTCAAAACAAAACTGCTGTAGTTTGCTGGATGTTTTTCATCCTGTGGATCTTTGCTAACAAGAGTTACCGGCAGCGTTTGAGGGACCAGGTTGCACCATGGTGCACTTGGTTGCACCATGCCAGAATTGTGCAGTGTTGTGTGATCTTACATGTCTTTGCTTAGGCCAGAGCGGAGGGGTGTGTGGTGTCTAGAGGAGGCTGTGCAGGACTGCGTGGAGGAACCTGACCGAGCTGCTCCCGCTGCAGTATCTGCAGCTGGGCGGTGTGGAACTCCACCTGGTTAATTTGGGCAGCTTGCCGGTTTAGCATGTCTATACTGCTCTTGATACTGAAGCTAACTCATACTGAATTGGCTTAGGTTGCACAGTGGCTTCTGGTTAAACCAAGAGAGAGTATGGACTAACTGGATTTAAGAACATTCTCCTTCCCAAAGATGGCTCTTGCTAACTTTGTACCATGAGATGGTCAGATAATGGCAATTCTCACATTCAAAATTCGCGTTTGCAAAATGTGGAAAGAGTCAGTCAAAATATCTGCGATGTTGCTGTCTTTGATAACAGTTGACCCAGCCTCAAAAATCCTCATCCTGAAAGCTTTCTGAAGACAGATTAGACTCCAGGAATGATATTGGGTTCAGTAAAATTGCATGTTTCAGTGAAATATTTCTTCTCGCCAGCTTATTTATATTCATCATAATTGTCTCACAGTGATGTCTCCTATTCATTTGCTGGATCCACTTGTCTTGCATCTTGTTCTGCCTCTGAGTGCTTTTTAGGGTAAGCCTTCCTTTCAAGAATATGCATGATTGGTACCATAGGAATAGTTTTCATGTGCTTGCAAGAAGTGCATTGCTAAGCAAAGTAAGCAGGGAAGCTAGGAGGGATGAGTGGAAAATAACTATGTGAAGAAGAGGGAAGAATTAAAATAGATCGCAAGGAGTTAATCAAACAAAGAAAGGTCCTTTTTTAAAATGTCTTGCTTTTTTTTATTTATTTAAATTATTTCAATCTTATAATGATTGCCCTGGCCAACCCTTGATACTTTTCTGTCTGATTAGAGCTGGGTTGTAGTGGCCATGATGAGTTACCACAACAGGCTATTATTGGCATTGTTAACTAGTGTCCCTCGTTAAATTAAGCTAAAAGGGGCAGGGAAGAAAATCTTTTCAAGGTGTTCCTCAGCTTATAATTATTTAAATTTATTTTAAATGATAAATTTATTTTAATTTATCAGAACGTCCTTGTCCTGAAAATAAAAGCTCTTCAGTTTTGGTGTGGGTTTTTTTCTCTTCTATAAATTCCTGCTTTGAGGAGCGTTAATTTACTATGCAAAGAATTTTTGAAGGTCATATTCAGTTCCATTAGCATTGTACAGAGGATGTTTGAGTATAGCTGTTTGTCTGTGCAGGTACTTTTGTGGCCTTCTGTTGCTCTATGTACCGGATGCCATTTATCTACCAAAACAGTAGGCACCTTTCTGTCCACTGTGCCTAGATATTAGACATGAAATTACTGTGTGTTAAAATACAAAGATATCGGAAGGGAGCTGTTGCTTTCTTCAGTCTTGGCTTGCAAATCTGTAAAGGCGGCCAGTTAGATGTGGGTGGAGAAGGAACTCCAGAAGGGCTGGACCTTTGAAAGAAATACTGCTATGGAGAGTTTAGTAGAAATGTGATCTTCGTGGACTTGTTTTGTCTGTCATTCTGTGAAAGCCTAGTGACAAATTAGGTGACATGTTTCTGCACTGTCTATAGAGGAATGGGTTTTCTTGAGGACACAGACCCATAAGGTGACAGATCTGTCCAGTGATGGGCAAAAATAGTTTGCTTCTACATAGCACAGGAGTAGAAACCATGCAAGAAAATGCTTAAGGACTCTGAAAGGTTTCTCTCAAGATAATAACTCTCGACCTGGGATTCCTGTAGACCTTTTAGTACTATGTAACTTCCCCTCCATGACCACAGTTCCCATAAATTGTGCAGGGGAACAACGCACAATCTGGTTTTCTCTGTAGGAGAAAAGCCGTGGGGGAGAACAATGAGGTCAGTTCCAGTCCCTTATGCTTTTGGCTATTATACATGTCATGGTTAAACCAGAAAATTCCCAGATTATCTATAATGTGATGTAGACAACAGAAGGTGCCAAATACTTCCTCACACCCTTCAAAGAAAGGTGATGTAAGAAAGAAAAAACAGGCTGCAACTGTGAGTCTAGAGTTACATTTGTGCACCGTTTTGAGTAAAAAAGTGTGATATAAGATCATCTAGTTCCTTTTTTAAGCCTACTCTGGCTTCATTTTGTGTTGAGTGCAGACCGTCCCCTCCCATCAGACAAACACTGTCATGTGTGGTCCACACTGACGAATACCAGTTCTGCCACGGGAAACTGCACATTAAGTTGTTACTCCTTGTAACTTCCCTTAGAATGAAGCACAAACTATGTGCCAGTCGCCATAAATAAATAGAGAAAGCTCTGAGACTGGAGCCGTCTGTGTTCTTTAGAGGGCAAAGATGTTCTCCCAATGTATCCTACATCTTCCCATGCCCCTTTACTTTCGCAGCCCGCTTTTATTTACGGGTAGGGCTGCCCGGAAGAGTATTCTGGTGCTTTGTATTGGTTTACTCGATCTTTTGGCTGGGAGAGTCAAGTTATAACATTCTTTTAGCACTTTACTGACTCCCACCATATTAATCTGTGATTACGTTTGGATGGTCAAAGACCCAACACTACCAGGGTAAAGGTGAGGAAAGAAATAGGGATGATGGTTAGTATGCACCTTATTTATCTAGTGTACAGAAAATTGTTACAAAATGGCAATATACCCATTGAAAGCTCTGGTTCACCAGTCTGTGGTTCTAATATGGAATACTGAAGTATAGCAACTCAGTACGAGGATTGCAGAGGCTCCCTGAGCAAATGTATTTTTCCAAATGTCCCCACGGCATTGGCTGTGAGTAGAGTTTGAGCAGAGCAGAGACATCCAGCATGTGATTGTCTTTACCTGATGCATCCGTATACATCTGTGGTGTGATAAGTACTTGCCCCTGATCTGAGATCATAGCAATGACCATTGCCTAGGAGATTACTAAGTTGGAACTTTAAAAAGATAAATATGGAAAGATAGAGGTAGAGGTGGAAATTGCTCCTTAATAGTAGAGAAACACGACCGTGGCATCTTGCATTGCAGTTTTCCAGTCTGTTAGACTTGTGTGAGGAAGCAGAAAGCTTGTCATTCTGTGGAGCTGGCAGTTTGGTACTCATGACCAACCGCTTAGTCCCTTAAAATATGAAATGCTGCAAATGCTCCATCTGCAGAAGTCATAAGGCGATTGATTGGCAGGGCTCTTCTGAAGACATTGAATGGGGCCAGATGAAGGTAACCTGAGATCCTCATTGTAAGCCTTTTGATTCAGAACTGCATTTGATCGATGTTTACACTTGATGCATGGTGGAAATAGGTTTGAGGGCAATGCCATAACTCTCTTCAGACTGTGCTGTTCAGCTATTGGCATTAGGTTGTGTGGTTGAGACTTACAGTCTTCTTGCATCAGCTGTGCTGCCTCTGAATTAGCTGAAGGAGAAATCCAAGGAGAGTTTCTCTGACATTGTTCTGTTTTAAACAGTGTGCTCAAAATTATAAATGTTCTTGACCATTCCTATTGTTTGATACGAAAATGACACAATGTCACAATGCAAATGTGACACCTCTCAGTCTATTGATTGTGGGAGAATAATCCCACCTGTTTGGTATTTTGTTGGCTGTGGGAGCAATTGTGTACTTGTAGTCTGAGTAGCTTTATTTTTTATTTTATTTTAGGAACAAAAGTAAAATATCTAGAGGATAACTTCACTGTTGTAGAAACAAACAACAAAAAAAAAATTACAGCAACTCAGAAACTGAAACAGCAGTTGTTTCTTAGTAGTGGTAGTGGTAGATACTCGGACAATACCTAAAGCTTCTTCTGCCTCAGAAATGCCCGTATTCCCAACTGCTTTTCTGTCTGTTACAACAAATAATGTGGGCATATGATTTGAGCCCTGGGACTTAGAAGTTGTAAGCATGTACCTGAAATTAGGCATGTGTATGTGTTTTGCTGAGTAAGGGTGTCCTAGTCAGGTATTTAAATTTTAAATGCACTGGGGCCTTCGCTCATAAAGTAAGCAAATTTCAACCTAGACAGCAGTGAGAGGAATAAACATTAAGCTCAAAGCAAACTGTTATAAAAGTAGCTCTTCAGAGTATGTAGAATTGCATTTTAAGATGGGCAGAGCATCTTTAAAACCCTTTTGGAGTAGCTAAGAGCTTAGACATTAGCTTTCATGAGAGGCATTACAGATGTCTGTGAATATTATATAAACACTAGCCTGTTTGCAACAGTTTATAAACCTAAATATTTTATAAGAAAATACTGAACATTTAACTCGCCCTGTATTTTTTATGCAGCAATAAAACCACCATCTTTTATCAAAAGATGGTGGAAAACCTGACTATGTGACGCTTTGTTATATATAATATATAACATAATAATGTGACGCTTTGTTATAAACTAGGAGGAAAGTTCACTGATCTAGAATTAATAAGGTATGTAATCTCTACAGGAATTTCTATGTTACAGGGAGAAACAGCTAACTTTAGCTTTGCTTGCTTTTGCATAAAGATGCATGTAATTTGTGAGGATGTTCTCTGATGTATCTTTATGTCTCTGTGGCTAAAGAGGTTTCAGTGGTTTCCGGCTGGACTTTGTTTGGAAAAGGAAAATACCACCTCCACACCCGATGTGATATATGCATGGCACTGCATGCCTTTGCCAAGTGACCTTCCTGCAGGAGGCAGGAAACAGCAAGGTTTAGACCCAAACTTATTCTCCCAAAATGTAGGTACCAATTTCAAGGAGACCCAAAGCATGATTTCAGGAAGCTACAATGCATTGCTTAAATCCAAAATTCCCAGATGAATTCTGGGAGGAATAATTCCCCCAGTGACTGAAGTACAAAAGGCCTTTGGCTGTACTCCCAAAGGCGTTTCATTCCCATTTTCACACACCATATGGGCAGGTAGGGGTAGCACCTCAAAGGATGTGCATACGCTCCTGTAGCAGACCTCAGAGGCTCACCATCTCCGTAGCAGGATTAACTGCTCTGAGAAGTCACACAACCTGGACACTTGGGCAGACCCGAGGTAATGCTGAACAGGGAGGAGGTAACTCCAGGAAGGGGAAATAACTTACCTCTAACAATGGAAAGCTCTCAGCTTCAGCATCAGAAATTTAAGGTCCACCTTTGATCCCCTACAGCCTGTCAGGACACTCTGTGGTGGGGCTTTTTGGGGAGAGAGTTCATTTTTTTAAAGGGGAGCTACATTTCGAAGGTGGAAAAGTGTAAATCCATGAACGAGGGAGATTTAGGACATAAGCCTTGTTTTCCACAGTTTGTCTTAACATTTCCAGCAGGAATGCAAGAGTTTTACCCGCTCCAAGCAAAGCAATTGTTTACTATAAGTGAAGGACGTAGGCTTCTGGGAGAATTTTAACACCGGTGTACTGGGTGGCCACAGATTTTCAGAGCTCTGAGGCTTAGGTAGCAGATGAATAGAAGTTTCGAAAATCACAACTTGAAGGACTAGTTAGGAGGAGGAAGAATTTCAGCTGCTAAGTATTGTTAAAGCCATACTTTGTTGTAAGGTCATAGTTTCAATTTTTTATGTCTCTGTTGCTGATTAATTTAATTTTTCTGATTTTACTGATTGACTTAATTATTGTTTTTATTGCCAAAATATCTGTATAAAACTTGACCTTTAATGCAAATATTCACTTGGCTTTCAATAGAAATTCAGCTTCTAATTGTGTAGGTATTTAAAAGTTTCTTTCTTTTTATACAAGGACAGTTGCCCATGAGTGTTGTTCCATTAAAGATAGCAATGCCTCAAGCAAAAGCCTTCATCAGCAAGTGATATGAGCCAAGTTAGGATGACACAGTGGAAGAAATGCTTGGCCCTCTCTAATTGTCACCGCTGATGAAGTGAACGTGTGTAAAAGCAGGAGGAATGTTGCGGTTCTCCGTGATTAGTAATCCTGAAAGGTCCGTAGGTAGGGTCCTATATTCTTGTCCTTTGCTTCCTTCAAACACAGCAACCCGTCTATGGTGTAATTCCATTTGCAAGGCTGAGGGCATATTTTTCCACTCCAAAATATGCGTAACACTTGGTCACTTAGAGCAGGAGAACGAACAACATCTGAGACTTCCATTTTGAATTATTTAGGAATCTACCTTTACTCATTGACTGTCTAAGGCTATCCCTAAATGACCCACCTGCACTAGGTGTGAAAGGATTATCTTCTTGTCCCCTAAAAGGAGACCACAACATTAACTGCAAGGATCCAGAGTTACAGGATATTTGTACCTCTTAATTCTTCCAGGAATCATGGAACTGGCTTTGCTTAATGGAAGATCATGTGTAGTGAAGGGGAAATTCCTTTCAGATCAGCACAGACATCAGGTCAAAAGTTTGTACTGGCCAAAAATGTTATTGCAGTTGACCAGGGCACGCTGAAAAATGGTGGCCAAGAAAATGCATACTCTGGAATAAATGATACGGTTGATGTGGCCAGGTCTCACACACATGTATGTCAGGATTAATTCCTTGGTGGCCTACTGTTATTTCCACTTTACATTGGCATAGATGATGTAGAAAATAAGGTCAGCATTTGTGCCATTTACGCTGTCTATTTTTTTCCTGTAGCTTGAACAGGAGCGTGGCTTCCTTAAAGCACAGAAATGTCAGAAAATCTATCACCAAGCTTGTCCCTGTAGCTTTAAGTGTTTTGCAATCAGTTCTTTCCTATAATTGTACTTCTGTATTTCTATTCTGAATAATTCAGGAAGCCATCCAGACTCCTTTGTTCAATGAGTTTATCAGGCCACCTATAAGTCATGAGGCTGCAAAGAAGAGTGAGATGCAGTTCTTTACCTCCCCCCGCAAGATAATTTTTTTTAAAAAACAAGGTTTATTACCTCCCTTTGACAAGTTTGGAAGCTGAGACACCAAAACACTAAATGACTTGGCCAAGGTCATACAGGAAATTTAGGATGGAGCACCAAACATATGACTGCTACTCATTTCCAAGCCAGCTCTCAAACCACTGTACCTTGTTCTTAATTTCCAGTCTTTTCTGGTACTGCTACCAATTTTCTGGGCCAATTCCTCAACCAAGTTGTACCTCTTTTTTCTTCCTTTTGTAAATAAAGCCAACCTTGCAAGGTAAAGTACCAAAGCAATCAATAGGTATGTAGTAATTTTCTTAGCTGGTTTCACGTGTCTTTCAGTTCACAACTTGTCCACCAACAAATTTATTCATTGCTTGGAGCACTTTACTGAATCATTTCTATTCAAAACTATCTGTTAGCACTACACTAAGCCTCAGACTGAACATTTTTGATCCACCCATTTCAAGATTAGATGGATGACAGAACCCAAACTCTGGATCCAAAAACATCCATGTTTTGGCGGTATATTCAAAGCCCGAGTTGGATTTGGCTCTCAACATGGTTACTTTGATCTGGCTTCAGATTTGAATAGTGTCCTGTGACATCTCTGTTTCTAGCACAAAATCTTGTGTTCCTATCTCTGTGGGAGCTCTTAGCCTTGATGAGTTCCTCAGTGCAATTTGGGAAATGACACCTACTGATCCTCTCGAACTTCATTCAGATGGTGTTCGTGTGCAACGGTTGGTTATTTATTACTTACCTGGAGGCCTAGAGAATTTGGTGTTTTGACAGAAGCGAGCGTGCAAGAAATCCCAGTGTTGCATGTTCTCGTGCTCTCCCTCTTGCCTGTTTCCCATGCGGGGTATGCAGCTGCTTCCTGCTTCCTAAAAATCGTATCACCACTGCTCCTCCCCATTTTTTTCCTTTCCCCACATGATGAGAACATTGTATGTTTTTTTTCCCCATGGATGGGAAATCCAGGGCAAACTGGGTACTGTGGTCTTTTGCATTAACAGCACTTCGATGGCAATTCACTCTTTCCAGGGAATTATTCTAGATTTATTCACCACAAAGCATCCAACTATAACAACTCAGTAATTTTAAGGCCTAAGGAAAAAATGTAACAAGATGTTAAAGAATTTTGGTTTGGGATAATTGGGAGTTGTTTATATCCTTGTGCTGCTGATTATGTTGTCATATACCACCATTACTGGTGTCCTCAGGAACAGGATTATCTCTGCTTGGAAACAAAGCCTCCATTTTAACCACTTAAATGCTGGTTACCGTAGCTGATAAATGGGAGGAAAAATACTCCCCTGCTGTTACTGGGTCTATCAGATGCTCAAAAATCATAGTGATGAGGGTTGAATAAGCAGTTAGATGGATAAATGAAACACAATCACTGTAAGTTTTATCATAAAGCTATCAGGGCACTGCAGTTTTTCTTTAAAGCGTCTAGGGCAGAGTCTCCCCACTGCACAGCATAATACAGCTCTTGCTTTTCCTGGGTTTGAAAATAACTTTCTGTGCATTCAGATCATACCAAGCTTTCCAAGCTGTGTCTTCCTTGGGTTTCATACCCTCCAATTATTTCTGTACGAATCTGGAATTCACATCTCTGGCTCATGGTTTTTCCCCTGGCTCACTGAAATGCCAGGGCTGCCCATGAAGTCCAGTGGATGCTTCTGGTAATGGAAATGTGTTGTATGAGATGTGGGGCTTGACTATACGGCTTCTCCTCAGATTCCCTCTGACGGCTGGAACTGGTGCTTCCTACTGCCCCGCTGGAAAGGATTGTACTGAATGGGCTGGGGCTAAATGCTCTATATACTTTTTCAGTTAAAAAGAAGTTTAAATATAAATTACATTTGCATTCCTAAGACTTTTTTATATTTTCAGAGTGGCTTTCTTGTGATTGTTTTTTGGGTTTTGTTGTTTTGTTTTCGTGGTGGTGGGGTTTTTTTGTTTTGTTTTTGGGGTGATGTTTTGTTTTGTTTTGTTTTTAAAGGCCCTGCAATAATATGAGTATTAAGTTCTAATGGTTTGTACCAAATTCCAAGCTCTCTCAGGTTTTCAGGGGTAATTTCCCTCTGATTTCGTGGGACCTGGGACCTGGAAGGCAGAAAGCTAGATGCACTTTTTTAAGAGAAATCATTGTTTGCATCCAGAATTTTCATAACATAATTTAAAATGCATCTTGAATTTTTTTGGGGAAAAAAAATCTCAAGAATTGTAGAGAGGAAAATGAGCCATTTCCTTAGTTTGAACCCGCATGTATTAGTGGTAAAGTGTTGATCTCTAAAGTTGCAGTTTCTGAACCGTAAAATCTGTTTATTTCACTATATAAAAGAACATTTTAACTTATAGGGCTATTTAAGTTTAAAAGCTATTAGAGAAGTGGGTGGGGAGAGGGGAAGAAGCAGCTTGAATCAGTAATTCAAGCTCGCAATACAGTCTTCATCTGCTGCAGAGCTTGCGTAGAAATCCCCTTCAATGTGGATTTTTTTGTGCCTGTAGCGGTCCCACCATACAGGAAATATACTGTATATGTTTCCAACATTATCCATAATTGTAGCAAAGCTTATAAAGCAACTCATTCCTTGTGTATTCCTGGTGATTGGCAATAACTGGATATTCTTAAGTATGCATTTAAAGAGGGAAAAACATAACAAGAGCTGGCAGAAACTAGCATCTGCAGTGACTTTCCAAATGGAGTTGGAGGTAAGGTCTTTATTAAGATGCTTTTACTGCAGGAACAGAGCAACAGCTTTGATGGAAAACCTACCTACCTAGCTGTAGTTTCTCTTACAGCTGAATTTCAGGGTTTTTTTTGTATTTCCCTACAGATTGAAAGTGCTGGGGCTAAAATTGTGTCGATCAAGTACCGCCTTGGGTGGGCAGAACAAAGGCACATCACCCTCGAGAGAGAGATGGCGTGTGACAGGGAGAGACCGCTTTGCGCCGTGATCAGGGCAGGGATGGAGGGAGCCCTCCACGGTGCCCTCAGCCTCGTCGTAACGAAAGCAGAGAGAGGCTTGTGCCACTTCAGATGTAAGGTCGGTGTTTATCCTTCGTCCCAGGGTGGAGCACAGGGAGGGAAGGCTCATTGCACAGGCTCTGATGCTTACCCAGACACACAGGGCCATTCGTGGGCAGCAGCCTTGCTACAGCAGTCACCTTCACTGAAAGGGAAGAGGGATTTTAATTCTCTCCCTGCAAAATTGATAGAAAATTGTCAACGCTTTGAGAGGCTCTGCTTCGCTTGAGCTGTGCAGGCCCCTTCTATGCTAACCATCCCTGAACTTGCAGTACCTTGCTAAAAATAGTTCAAAGTGTAACCGTGAGTTCCCTGAACTGTGATCCTACTGGTTCTGTATTATTCGACTCACCGTTCCTTTGAAAGTATTCATCCTTCCCCTCATAAAACTTAAATCAGCTCATTCCTTTGTCCAAGAGCTGACATCATTATGATGTTACATCCTATGTAATGGTGTGAGACCTGGAAAAGCGTTCATAGCAAAAACCACGCGGTGAATTGAATTTGCAGTGCCTCGGCCCTCACTTGCCGTCTGATCTCCCTCCTGCCCTCCGCGTTTACTTGTACTTTTAAAACCTGTGTGGTTCCCTGGAAATACCCCATGGTAACACAGCAGCACACTGCTGAGGAGCTATCAAGGGTCTTTTTAATGTTCCTATTTTTCTTTCCATGAACCCATTTGTTTTACAATGTTTGTGAGAGCAAAAGTGATTGTTTTACCAAATTAAGCTAGTTTTCTTGCCAGGAACAGTGGCTAGGATCTTGTTGACAGATTTGGAAAAGATTATTCTTTCAATAAATTTTGAGTGATTTTTTTAAGGATGTCTGCCATGTACTGTTTCCAAACTCAGACCACATTTAACTGTTTAATATTATACAGTGACAGGGACAAATTAGCACCTTTCATTTTCCTATCAAAATTAACACATCCCAAGAAGACATTTCAAGAGCTAGAGATCTCTTATTTCGAAATAAATGTAGGAAACTACTTAAATATGTTGAACCCAAAATCTTGGCTCAAATAAAGTTTTGAGAGTTTTGTTATTGATTTCAGAGGCCTCAGAATTTTACCCACTTTGCTTATGTGTGTTTGGAGTTACCTTTCCTCTCGTGTGTCTTTTAGATGATGATTTTTTCTTCTTGATGGAAAGCTCTCTTCAGCCTGCTCTGAACCCCATGTCTCAGCCCTTTGCTCGAGAGCTTCCTCATGGGCATGAGAAGGGTTTTTTGGTTGTTTTTCCCCCCTCCTCCTCTTTCACGCGTAACTTGGCTTCTGGGTTTGTTCGCTCTTCCATCATCCTCTGAAGCACCTGGAATTGGCCACAGCTAGAAATGGGCTAATGGGCAGGGTGCACAGATGCTTCTGGTGGTAGTGAGAAGCTCCTCAAGCCCCTATGTATTGTCCCCGGTCACATTGTCAGTGTTCATTGCAATTTGCTTTATTGTTGTGATTCTCTGGTGAAGGACACGTTTCTCCCAAGACAGTGGTAGTATTCAAGGTTTTTAGTCTTTTGTGCTAAAAGTCTGAAGCTTGTTAGAAGGTATTGGAGGTTCCTGGATGGCTTGTGTTTAGGTGGATGTTGAAGTTCTGAGTTTAGCATCATGATTGCTGTGTTGACTGGGGTGAGGTGGTCCAGGCAGTGCTTCTAGCTCTATGTTGCCATGGTGTTTGGGGGATGTGATGCTGTATAGGGCCATTTTTGCTGTCACATGAAATGACTCTTTTGATTGTTTGTGCTCACTGAAGCTGCTGTGCAATGTAGGTACACGAAGATTCATATTCTCTCTCTTGATTTTGGTCCATGCAGGTACCTTGGGTTAACAGAAGAGAGAATACAAATTTCTCAGTAGATACAATACAATCTCTCACAGTCAATATGTCTGTGTATTTCACTTTTCTGTCTGAGAATATTAAGGCCAGATTCTCGTTTATACTAAGCCCACTTGCAATATTCTGGCAACATAAAGATGCCTTAGCAGGAATGTAAATTAAAGCCTCTTTATACTTTTAATAGTGTTGTAGTTTCACTTGGCTGCAGTACAGGAATGACACATGTCTATACAAATGGCATTTGCCATCCTGTTGATGGCTGCTGATATTCTTCGTGCCTCTACCCCCTAACTAACTAAACCACGAGTCTGCTGCAGTCCCAGCTTTCCAGTCTCCTTAAAATGTGCTGTTTTCTTGAAACGTCTAAACCAGGATTTAAGATTAAAGTAACTTTTCTGTCTTTCCTTCACCATGCGGTGACCCTGTATGTGTCTGCGTGAATCTCTAGTAAATGCCCAGTTCTGCAATGCCCAGACACGTTATTCTTACTATGTATGTCACTTAAATTGGGGAGGAGGGTTCTTCACCTCAGTATGCCTTGTACAATGCAGAGCACTCTTTTCTTTTTTTGATTAAGAAAAATAAAATCTCCTGGGAGAAAACCTGTATTATGGGCTCTTAGAGCAAGGACCTCACATACTTATATTTAATCATCCCAGCTTTTATATGTTCAGGTCCATTTTAATTTCTAATCATTAAGATCTTGTGTACCAGTGCCTCATCTTTCAAATGGGAAGTATTGCCCTACCTAGTCTTACAGGGATGCTGCAGAACTGTAGCAAAACTGCTGAAGAACGACCAAAAGCCCAACAGTTCAAAGAGCAAATTGAGGGACCTGAAGTACAAGGCTTTTAGAGAAGCTGTGTGTGAACTATATATAGACTTAGGAAAAAATGTCAATATCAGCATCTACCTAATGTATTTCAAAGAAAATACTGCTTTTGTAATATCTGAAAGCGTATTATAAGCATTTTACTAGGTCCACAGTTGTATTCTGACTGTAAGGTCTTGTGCTAAATTACCACACTTTCAACAGCGCAGGGCTCAGAAAAGGCATGAAAAAAAGCCTCCAAGAAGAATCCAAAATGAGTTTTTGTTTGTTTGGACTTTTTGTTTTGTTTTGGTTTTTAAATAAATTTTAGTTAAGTGATGACTGTGAAATGCATAGTCTTGAGACTGCCATAGAAGAAAATATAATGCTATTCTCACTCATGGAAATCTGGAGCTCTCCCATTCCTTCCTTTTCAAGGTCATGAGAACTTAGTCCAAAACCTGTTTGTGGTCTAGGACTGACTGTTAGCTTGTCAGAGTCTCAGTCCCTATTGATTTTAAATAGAGAAAATGACACACGGAGAGAATAGAAGGAAATAAATGTCTCTAGCAAACTAAAATGGCAGTATTTGGAGCTGCTAAGGAGACTGAGATCTTCAAATAACTTATGTAGGGGTGAAAGCTTAAGGGTCTCAGTGCAGGTGAAATGGCACAAGACTTATGAAATGCAAATATTTATAAGATTCTGTAATTTAGTAAATGGATTCTTAAAAACTAAGAGATTAATAGCCTCCCTGTGGATAATAAAGAATGTGGTGGCACTCTGCAGACCTTCAGAGAGCATAACAAGTAGCGCAATCGCATTTCTGCAGAAAGCTCTTATCTCCATTATGCTCTTAAGTCCTGCCTATGTTCTTCCCGTCGACGGTGCGAGTCTCCACTGCAATGCTTTCTATCCAGGCCAGCTGTTCACTATGTTTCTCCTTCCAAATCTCATCTGAAAGTATATTTTTCTGCATTTCTAGATTAAATATTCTTCCTGTGTTGATAGGTGACTCTGAAGGAATTTTTTGAGTGACTGATAAGATAAAGCTTCCCTTTTGGGGAGCAGCTTGCACGAGGAGCTTTGTACAGTTGAATGGGGCTGTTAGAATTTAATATGTCTGGTTCTGTCACCGAAGCTCAGCTGTCACGGGTTGTTTACTTGTCACACTGCATTGCTATTTTCTGAAGGATAAAATATTCCAAACCCAAACAAACTCATAATTCAAGGAGAAAGAAGGCCTCCTTTGAGTATCAGTTGCCCTCCGTGCAGAAGAGGGGAGCCGCTTGCTAAGATAGAGGCTTCTCCTGAGCCCTCATTAGTTCATTGCTTATTGTGGTCTGGCAGTGCCCGGGCTGCCGAGCTTGGAGCCGATGACAGGGGAGATGATAAAGTGTCTGCTGGAGCTGTACATGGCTGCGGGTCACTGCCTCGAAATGTGAGAACAAAATGGGTCCGAGCGCTAATGACTTTCAGGTGTGCACGCCAGGGCCTGTCAGGGCAGTCAAGGAATTAGTGCTTGGCACAAGGCGCAGACCTCTTGGCTGCCAAGTTAAACATAAATGGGGCCTCATGTAAATAAACAAGGGCAAAGTGAGCTTTTACTTGCACTAGATTGTATATCAAGCTCATACACACGCATCGAGCCCATGGCGTACACACGCACGCAACAGCCCCCTCCTGGGCCAATAAGGCAAGACTGGGTATTCCAGCCGGGAAAGGTGAGGGGTACTCCCCAGCACCATTGCTCATTTACAGGCGAATGGGACCAGCCCCTGCCTTGCTGGACACTGTTAAATCTGCTGGAACATTGCTCTTTTCTTTGCTCCCTTTCTTATGCCGATGGGCCAACGCTTACCTTGTAGGGTATCACCTTCCTTACATGGTGATGCTGGCCCTGGTCTCTCGGGGTGAGTCCCCTTCCAGCCCACCACCTCGCCTTTTATATCCCCAGCCTGCTCTGATACACACCAAGATTGAATTTCTTGTTTGGCCTGGATTATGTTTTCCAGGCCAATATATTATGCCACCTTCGCACTCCCCTCCCTGCCCCATCTGGCTTCCATCCTACCCCCATAAAGATTATTAATATAGCCTGTTTCCAAACGATTTATTAGCAGGGGCCAAACTGGTGCCATTTCCCATTTTAGTGGAGCACTGAAAATAATCCTGAGGAGTGTGCCCAGCTATAAAAATGTACTTATACTGTCATATTTGCAGTTTCAAACATGCACCACTTGATAGTCTCAAAAGTGCTGTTTAATTGGGTTTTATGGGTTCTAATTAATTATATCATGTAAAAAAATTACTTGTCCCATTACAGCTCTCTGTGGTTTACTCTGAAGAGCAATGTAATTTAGAGATAAATTGTCCTTCTCTATCCCCCTGCTCCCCTTTTCCCAGCAAGTTTCAGAAAGGTTTAATTCTCCTTAAACCCAGGAAAGAGAAGCTGAAAGCAAGCTGTGTTTTGTTCGGAGGACACAACTTTTACCAGTACCCAGAAACAGCTTTAAATGTGACTCGAAGTGGTTCCATGTTCCTTCTGCTGAATCAGGCTGGTGAAATTGTGAATAATCCTGCAGCTTCCCAAAGCTCAGGTCTGTGGTAGCTGTGATTTTGCAGAGCCTTGAACATGTTTTTAGCTTTATATGCTGTGGATTAATTCCTCTGATCACCCCGAGGTAACAGTAAAGGTAGCTGAGCACGTGCCCAGGTTTTTTTGTTGGATGAAGGTCTAGATTGAGAATTCTCTCCGTGACATGACACTGTATGAAAATAGCGTGTTAAAGAAGCCGGCTGCTTCTATGGCATTCTGGTGTGACTAACAGCACAGGAGACCTCTCAAGTTAACTTTCTATCCTGGCTTGCAGAACCATGAAGCCTGGATTATTCAAACAAATTCTGGGGCAGTCTTCTGATTTTTAAATGCTTCCTGGAATGACTTTGTGAAAAATGAGCAGCCAAGCAGGTACACTCGTGGTTATTTAAAATATATTCTTATATTACATCCATCACTGTAATAAATTGGGTCTCATGAGACAAAGCATGAAATATAGTAGAACTGAAGTAGACAAACATTATATCTTACGGTCTATGACTTTATCTGGAAATTAGGGAGTCAGAGTATCAATTAATGAGAAAAGACAGGACAAAGAAACCTCTCTAATTTGCATTATATAGGCAAGTGCTACTTATTTCAGAAATGTCATCACACTTCAAACAGTGTAAAGCTTTTGTGCGTGACAGAGACCTCCAAAACTACACTGCCCAGGAGGGAAATTTGGTGAAACATCCCAGGTCACCAGTGTTACTCTTTGCACCAAAAGGTTACGATTCTGAATGTGACTGCACAGATGAGTGTTCACTGGATCAAGAAGTTTGTTAGTCATGCTTCACTAATTTGCTTATTTTATAAAATAAATAACCAGTATGACAGTTGCTGGAAACTTGGACCATCCTGGGTGTCCAGATAAGTCTGCTTCATGCTCTGGAGCAAGGGCTGTAAGAGCTGCCAAAAAAAGAAAGGAAAAAAAGAAAGGAGAAAAAGAACCACCACAGTCACACACATTACTCATCAATCTGAAAAGTAACAAGATTAATAGTAAGAACTGTTTTCATAAAGTAGTCCTTGCCTGCAGTAAAAAGAAATTTTAGTACGTGTATCTAGTTAGTTATGTTCACAATAACTAAAACCTGCAACATTTTTATGGAATGAGTTAGCAAAACAGAGCCCAAACCTGAATAAACCTGAAAATCTCCACGCAGTGTTTGGGTAAGCCCCAACAAACCTGAAGATCTTGGTGTTTGTACAGTGTTTATGTTTGCTTTTACTGCCTCAGAAAGCCATTTACGGAAAGGAAACAATGTGAAACCTGCTCTTCTCATGCGATTTTCATCATCCAGAGGTTTAAGTAAGTGGGATCTGCTCTTTTTATGCTATTCTGTCCCCATAAATTACCCCTGGAGGCATTAAAAGGGCTTGTGAAAAACACAGTAATAAATACCCAAAGCACAAATACAAATGTTGCAAACTGCTCACACTGCTGTGGCAGCAGCTCTGTCGTTAATTTATTGAGCAAAACTGATGAGGGACCTCAATACCTGTTTCAGCGCTGCTGTGAGCGGAGCCTCATTTTACACTGCAGAAAACGGATGCTAAAAATCCCATTGACTTTTTTTTAACAGTATCGTGATTTCTTGGGAGCTGACTGTGTTACTCTGATTACTCCAGAGGAGCAGAGGAATAAGGAAAATGAAGGGAGAGAAGAAACATCAGCTGCAAAAGGGCCTTCCAGCTCGTGTCACCTGCAGCGGGTCCCTGCCCTGGGTGGACCGTGCCTCTGGGTGGGAACGAGGAGGTTGTGTAAGGAGGAGAGCTCTGCCAGGTCCCTTATCCTGACACATCCCAGACCACAAGTATGGCCCCTACCTCTGCGGGAAAGAAGCAGCAGGGGCAGGCGTGAGTCATAGCCCTCATGACAGGGGAATTCCTCGCTGGCTGCTGGCAGCTGCGGGGCCAAGCGGTTTCCACTGCCCGAGCATTACGGAAAGAGCCGTTCTCAGCTGAGTATTTAATTCCCATTTCTCACCTCCCTTCAAAATAGAAGATCCTAACATAGGGTGTTTTTTTTTTTCTTGATCAAACAGTTCTCATGCAGTTCTTCTGTCTGATCCTTTGTGAATTAGGAGAAGCCCAGCAAGCCCCAGGGTATCCTTCAAAGGCATCTGAGTCAAGTCAACGTTTTGTGCTCTGCTCGTCCCCTTGATAAGAAAACACAGAATGACAAACTATCAATCAGTGAAACAGCCAAACTGTCCAGCTTTCCATCACATCTAATGCCTGGTTAGCCCAAACCTTTGTTCCAGCTCTTAAAAGTGCCCTGTATGTGCCCACAAGTGCCATTACCTGTGCCTGGAGCCGCAGGAGAGCTTGGCACGGCTCTGCCTGCGAGTCGCTGCCTCCATACAGGAGACCCAGAACTGCCGCTCCTTCCTTCACAGGTTAGTGGTGGGTCCTTTAGGTTGAAAGGGTTCAGATTTGGGTCTTTTTTCACAAATGTCATGCAAGGCAGGCATGTGGATGGGGGGAGAACAGGGGTGCACTCCTCACTCTGCTATATCTAAGTGGGAGAGGCAGTAAAAGTATCTGGAAAACGAGGATACCTTCCCTGGTATCACTGCATTGAAAATAACACGTAGAACATTTAATAAGTTTTTTTATTATAAAATTTATATTCTACTGCAGTGGTATTTTAGAAATAGCTGGCGATGTACCTGTAACTAGGATTGCTTGAAACTTTCCAGGCTTCTTTATTTCCTTGTAACTCTGTCAAACTTCAAACATTCACATTGAAATTTCCCATGTTGATATCAGCTCTGGTTGATTTATTTAGAACAATTTATACCTAACAAAAATAAAATTTAGAGGGAAAATTTAAAGTTTGAGGCAAGGGAGGCATAGGTGTTCTCCCGATTCAGGATGAAATGAAATTATGAAATAACTGAATTTCCTGCATACTGGAAATTTGGAGTGCTGCCTTTATGTATTCCTTCAGCAGTGAATAATACAAAATAAAAGTGGTCCTGATTCATGCAAGCACATGTATCCTGATTCACTGAAACAGAAAGACATAGGCAAAATGCTGAACTGAAACCTATAGACAGATTTTGATCGCCTCTAAATTCAGCTTGGAAACGTTGTTCATGTGGGCTCAGTATTCCATGCCAGGTATCTTTTCCAGTTTTTAGAAAATTTCAGCTCATAAAACTCAGGAACAAGAATATAAATATAGACAAATTTTTACTATTACACTTAGTTCATAACATTTTTATCCCATATGTTACATTTATCTTAGATATGTATATATATAAATATATATGTGGGTAATATTAAAAAATATATTTTAATATATATATATGTATATATAATGGAGACAGTGTTCTCTTTGAAAAGCTTATTATTTAGAAAATGGTGTCGGGAAATCATGAAATTAAGGTTTCCTGCATAGTGTTTATTTGGCTTCCTTTTGTACATGTGTTTGATATAGTCTTTAATTACATGACCGTGTACTATGTTTAACAGAGGACCCTGGTCTCTTTTGGTTCAGAAGGGGGAGCAGCTCAGGAGATGAGTCACGGCTGGGTAGAGGAGGAAGCCGGTGTCTGATGGACTTTGACTGTATTTGGTATGGAAGCTGGGAGAAGTGTATTAAGAGGCAGAGGATTGAAAAGAAATTGGGGTATCTCATGACTCAGGCATCTGAAAACTGCAAAACTCTTACCCAATCTTCCCAACTGGCTATTCATTTTATTTTGTTTTCTGTGTTCCCATTTGTAGAATACATTGTCAGTGGTATTTCTGCTGACATATGATGCTGTACAATGTTAAACATTCTGAGAAATCAATTCCCAGACATCTCAGTTTGGGTACCCAACGCTAGCAGAATGTTTTGACCTGAATCTCTTTGTGTTTCAGTTTCCCATCTGTTGAACAGGAATAATAATATCCTCTTGTCTTACGGGGTGTTGTTGAAATTAACGTTGTGAAGCACTCGTATGCCATACTGATAAAAGCCCTAGAAAAACTCATGAGAAAATCAGCAATTGTGTCTTCCAAGTAGGTTTTGAATACTATGTGGTAAATAAGGCCTCAAGCCACATGCTGAATAATGATGCTGTAACAAAATATTGAATATCTTCTTATTAAGTGAACACTGTCCATTCTGAGGTAGAATCTAGTGGAAAACAAGACATAATCCCATATTTAAAGGGTGAATCATAATGCAGATGAATAAGGTTTTATGGTTTACTTTTTCTGACATTTTGATCACTTGATTTTGCAGATAAAAATGGTGCATGTTTAAACAATACCTGTGCCTAAAAAGAAACAAAATCTGAGTTCGAAAATGCTTGTTGTTCAAAGAAATATGCAGGATCTTAATTCTTATCTGTAGATGAGATGCTTCTTGGTGCCTGGTGGGTTTTGAAGAGGAAGAGACATTGCAACTTACACTATTTGGGAAACAGTTTTCAAGGAAATGTTAAACTGTAGGTGGTTGTCTCTCCTTTGTTTTTAAAAGATGAGAAAAGCTTTCCAGCTGGGAAAGCTGGTAGTGGAAATAGTTTTGAAATTAGTACATTGATTCTTGCACACACCTGGCTGGGCCCCTGCAAAATTTGCATGGGGTATTACAGTACGTTCTGTTATTAACACTTCTTCCTACAGCTTGAGGAAGAGGGAAGTCCTAGATTCTGTAGCAATCAAGAATATAGCTTTCACAGAGCTATACAGACTACTTATTGAAGATAAAAAATATTGTGGCACAAGAACAAATGGGTATTAATTTGCTACGAATAAATTCAGTCTGTAAAATAAATGAAGTTTTTTAGCCACCACAGTAACAGGATTCTTGAGTGCCTTCCCAGTGGGAAGAAAAGGAGTTTCCTAGTTCCCTCACATGGTGTCTGAGGAAAATATAGAAGGGGGTTGCAGATCTGAAGATCTATATAAGAGCAGGTTGGGCTTAAGAACCTAGGATGCTGGTTTTTAGTCCCATATCTGCCATTTCCTGTTCCTAAAAACAGGACTCACAAGGTTGATGTTTACCTTGCCTGATTTGCACATGGAGAAACTGACTCCTAGAGGGATGAAAGGAGAAATCCAATCTCCTCAACTTCATTAATTGAGGACTTATGAGTAGAGCAAGGAATTGGGCATCTTTCCAAATGAGACAGACCCTCATTATGAAAGAGGAAAGCACTCTGCCTCCTTCTGCCTCTCCACAAACCCTTCCCTACTCTCTGAATGATGAAGAGCATCCGTGGAACCGGGGTCTAGTGTGATGCAGTGGTGGGGAGCTGTCTGTACCCCCAGCGTTTATTCTCCTCTTCCTTATTCTCTGCTGTTTGTGAAGTCAGGCTGCATTGGCTTTGGTGATAAAGGATCCTTTGCAGACACAAAGAAGAGAGGAACAATTCCAGGCCACTTTGCAAGTCACCAGGAACTTAACATAGCTGCCCCTGCACCTTGTGAGCGGTGCAAAGCATGTCTGATTGCTTAGCCATCAGCAGGAGGCAGCTTGGGGTGAACCATTCCTGCTGGTTTGCCACTATTAAGATCCAGCAGTACCTTGATGTTTCCTCACTGGCAATAATTTGCAGGATTAAATACTTCAAGCCACTCTAAAATTAGTTCCAGGAGGCATTTTGTGCTTTCATTTCAGAGCTCTCACGAGCCTTTCCTACTTTGTAAGTCTGCTACAGCTAATTACCTGATGGTTACAGCACTCTAGAATATTTCAGATACCTGTCTTTTCCACTGGTCTAAAGACCCAAGTGGGGTTACAGCGTAGAACTTGTACAGGAGTGTTTGCCAAACACTGTAACTAGCTCAGACAGCTTTGGGAGCTGGGCAAATAAACCACTGCAGACAAAATTACCTTTGTCCAGTGTCTCCATCCAAGATTCAAAGCAAACTTATTTTTTAGCCTTTAGAAACATCTCAGAAACCCATTGAAAGAAATGCTTTTATGTATTGAGCCCTCTACATCTGTCTGATCCATTAGAGAAGCTGCAGAATCACAGCAGATGTTTTCAGTGGGACTTGCCTTCAGTGCTGTAGTTTAAGAGTTTGCAAGGAGTATTTTGTATTTTATTTTGGGAACACCTCTAGCGCGTGATGCTACTGTTTGTCGTGTGCAGACTCAGCTTTCAGAGCCAGAGGTAGAATAATTTTGGGAGAAGTGAGAACTCTTATTACAACAGATAAAAAGCACAGCTTGAAGATTGTGGGCCCTTGGTCTGCAGAAACCACTGGCAGTGGTATCCCCCCTCTTGAAGGTATAGTTCACTCTGCTTGGTGGTTTTGGCCTCCTTTATTGGCCCATGCTGGCTATGGTCATGCCATGATCCTTTCTATTTTCTTCCCACCCTTTCCTGGCCCCTTTGATATGATTCACTTTCTGAATACATCTATGTGTCATTTATAAAAAGTCTTACTCTCCTGACCACAGCAGAAATCCAGAGGGGTTTGTTTCCTTACTTGTGATTTCACAGGCTGATTTTTTTCACCTGGCGCCATGCCCAAAAGAAATGCACTTTCTGTTGTGCTTCCCAGGGTCATCACTGCTGTTAGCATCCTTTGAAACCTGCTTGCTCATTGCTTCTGAGGCATCAAGGCAGGCACAGCTTCATCCACCAGTGCCCAGCTTTATTTTTTTTGGGTTTGGTGTTCTTGTTGTTAATCCCATGGCAACTTGAAACCTGTTGCATGCATCCTAGTAGCAAGTATTTTTACTCTTTGAGCCATCACCAAATTGAAATTGGTGATGGCCAATTTTACACTGAATGAAAGATGTCTCTTTTACACTGAATGAAAGATGTCCATCATCTTCAGCTAGATATTCAGTGAAACTCTCCATCATTATTCTTCAGTGTTTCTTCTAGAAAAAGAAGCTCACCAGCCATTGCCATGAACGTCCAGCACAGCATCACATCATCCGAAGTCATGGTTTTCAAATATAGTGACCTAACATGAAACTTCTAAGCTGTAAATACCGAGGCACTGATTCCGGTCCAATAGCAGGACTTAGTTGCTTCAACATGATTTTCAGTGTTTACACTTGGGCACAATGTTTGAAAACTGTGTTCTAAGACGGAGATCCCGCTTCCTTTGAAGTCAATGGGAGTTTCAGCCTCGACTTCCACAGCAGAAGGGTTGGGCTCTTTGTTCTTTTGTCTAGTACAATTTGTGAGTAATTGCTACTATCCAAGTGAGGGGCTGGATTTTCCAGCTTGTTTCCAAACCGTGCTCCTTCAGAGACCAGACTCCTCTTCTGCCTTTCCCAAAACAAAATGCCGATGGAACATGGATAGAGGAAATCCGTTCAAACTGAGTAAACAGCTCGTGAGGGTAGGCCAGCAGGATTCATTCATGCTCATTCAGCCTAGGCTGGCTGGTTTGATTCCAGTTGGAGCACTCTCTTCATTACAGGCCCCCTGGGGAATGTTAATCTGTACAGTATAAACATTTATAAACATCTACTAAATCATTACACTTCAGCTGCCCCATAAACACTCCTGAATGCTTTCTTTAGGCAGCATTGGTTGGGTAACGTGTGGCTTTTTGGAATGAGTTTATGGGTGTTTGGCACTGGTAGAAATATGGGGAGAGGGCACAGGAGGTTAAATAACATTGTTTAAGCTCTGTGACTTACTTAGGGTAAAGACAGAAGCTGTTTCTGAAGGATTAAAATGGGTCTAGAGGGTAGATATTGAGGAAAAGCCCAAGTTATAGAGGGGTAAAAACTGGCCTCCTGCTTTATACACTGGATTTTTGGTGGTACCATTGCCTTGAATACCACAAAATGCACTTACCACTCATCCACTTGATGTTTCTAGACTCAGGCAATACATCATTATTTATCTATGACTGCAACACTAGCTGCCTCTGAAAGAACTGCTTGATGCAAGGAAAAAATGTAGACATAACTTCTGAAAACTGAGCCAGAACTAACATAACCCACAGAACTGTAATCAGCCGGGCCACAGGTCCAGGGCTTGCTCCTGTGCACTTATGGGGCATGTGAGTATGTATGTATGGGCAAAAATAAGTATGTTTATGAACCAAAATGAACACATATGTATGTGTATATATGTATTTTTGCATCTGTGAAGTGTAAGAACAGCAATCAGATTTGAATGCACCCCTAGCAAAGCAAAACTTGTGCTTTGTAAAATTGAACTTCTTAATTCTGGATGGAATCTGTCCCTTTGACTGGAGGTGCCGGCTTGAATGAGCCTTATCAGGACTGCGCTCATAGTAACTCCCTACCCAGCTCTAGAAGATGCATGTGAATCTAGAAGTAGTTAAGTAGAAAACAAAGAAAGAAACCTTCATGATTTAGTCTCAAATGAGTAAAGGATAATTCCCTCAATTATTAATATTTTTGTTTGTTTGCAGGTGTTTTGACAAGGTAGGAACTGGTAGAGGGAACATTAATTACCACAAGGTGTGTGTATGAGTGATGTAACCTGAGCAGAAGTTAAACATGTTGTATGTGAGAGAGATGTGTTTACTGACAGTCTGATGAATAGATAACAACTTGATTTCTAAAAAGCATCTTAGGAAAAATTATTTAATTGGCTATAATTATATTGTATCCTACACTTGAGCGAATATGTGTGTGTACATAAATCTGTTTTACTTGCAGATATCACAGGTATGTGGCGGGACGTAATGTCTCAGTCTTCAGAAGCCGCTAACAAGAGTCTCCTTTTCTGTCCCTTCTTTCTTGTGTTCATAGCACACAGCCACTGCCTTCCAGCTACGACCACACCTATTTGTGAAATGAGGGCAGAGAAAACAAGATTTTTTTCCTGTGTGGATCTGGATGCACAATACAGACAAGCCAGCGGGCAGGAATCCTTCCTGAGCTGCGGCTTTCCTGGCCAGGCCTCTCGGGGCTGATGTTGCCAAATTAACAGCCGGAGTGAGGTCTTGCGAAGGGAACGGCTCCACAACCCTTTGCAGAACCTCAAGGCTGTGGGCTGCCGAGTCTCCAGACCATGGTCTAGTCTGCCCAGCCCTGCTCGGACACCAGCACCAGGCTGAAAGGCCCGTCCTGATGTGCCTGGGTCCTTGGTACCTTGC